>NC_136059.1:1416214670-1416865778 GCF_964261635.1 Lissotriton helveticus | reverse complement strand
ACACAGGGAATGGGGAAACACATGATATCACAACGGCATTAGGAAAGCGTGCAGTTCTTCTTGTGTAGAAACATGTAAATCAATACAATATATCAATAAGACCTTACACCATCTGTTCCTTTTGCAGCGCCTTCGCTGGAGGCTTGCCCTGTCGCAGAACCGGGTTTGCCTCTTTTTGTGCATTGCTCTCATTCTTATCGTTCACATTGGGTCACCTTGGACATTCTTGGGCAACTGCCAAAAGCATTCTGCAAGCAGTAGAAAGGGTGTTGCTACATAAGCCTTTCAGGCAGCCTTCATGTTTAGGTTTTGGGCACAGACAACGTACTTATCTGCTGCAGGCTGCATACGTCACTAAGGGGATTGTTATGAACGGTTACTACAGTGGCTCATTCTGAAAACAATCTACAGTCATTGTACAAGCAGGCAACTTACATCACTTCAGAGAGAGTGGATGTAGTGGATGACAAGACACATGCACCACTGAAGCCCAATTCAGTGAGCATTGCTTGCCGTCTTGCCCCCTATGTTTTTTTTTAGTCAATACAGTACAATGTTTTTTGATGAAGTTTGATAATCGTAAGCGAAATGCCGGCAGGTGGGATCGCATAGCGGACCCCTAGTGGAGCTTTTTGCCAAAGCCTTATTGTTTGGGATGCTGTCCTCAACAATCTTTAAAAAAAGAACATTGGCTGAAGGTAAAAATAAGTTGGTCTCAAAAAAGCACGTTTAAATGGTAGTTCCAGGCTCTGAAGAATGTGCTTTGTGTGTGGATGTGCACTATGCAGAAAGAAGAAAGCTGTCACTGAGAGTGAAGTTAGCTAAAGGTTAGCTGACCCACTGCCCCATGCTGCACTCTGCAGACGAAAAATGTGAATCGAGCAATAACAGACCAATGGATAAAGACAGCCGGCTGAAAGTCTCTATAAGTAAGTATTCTATAATTTTAGTAAAATCAGAAAGTCTTGGTTAACACAGACAAAAAAACATGACAGCATCTTTGGGATTGGCCTCTATGCTTCTGTTCACTTAAGAATTTGTGCTATATCTTGGGCTGAGAAGTGGCAATGTTTTAAACCGCTTTGAAGAATGACCGATACAGTAGAGCTACCTCTAAAGCTACATAGCTCCGAGTTGGTCCACAGACAACAGAGACATCTCTCTGGTTACACCAGCTTGAAGCATTGCTAGCATGATCCCTTATGTAATACATCGTGAAAGCCCATGTCTAAAACAAAAGAGCTATCCATCTGTGATGGATAAGGCAGAACATATGTCGCTCACAATAGACAGCAACAGTAGAGACAGCAGAGCCATCTCTCAGTTTAAATATTTTAGCAAGCCTTTACACTGCAGCGCTATCCCTTCGGTTACATTACCCAGTAAGAGCTCATTCAGCAGTTATACCTCATGCTACACATTTCAAAAGAATCATAGATAAATGATTTACACCTCGGATCACAATGCACTCAGTGCTGTGCTATTTACCATTGCAGCAATTCTGTGCTTTCCAGTGATGTGCAGTGCCTCATCCTCTTCCTCATGACGATCAAACACAAATCAAACATGTTTGCATAAAGAAATCATCTTTTATTTGTGTTTGCACTGGTGACACTCTGACACTCTTTTATGTTTTGCATAACATACACTCCGCATTATGTATATAAAGTATGAAGTTTACTTTATGTGGGCCTCAGTTTAAAGGACTCATGTCAACGTGGAAATTTACTTTGTGGCTGCTGTTTTTTTTTCTCGTTTCAGAAGCTAAGCTGAAGTCGTTTGGGGTAATTATGATGATACAAATGTTTTGGATTCTGTTTGAATCATTTTTTTGTATGCGTTTCGTAGAGTGAACAGTGAATTTTCCAAACTGTACCTAGGACATGCTGACAACAATCTATCATCCTGCTACAAAATATTACTTGAAAGCTGTGCAGCACAAATCTTCCACAGTGTGATGGCTGGGAAGAGGGTTCATCCAAGATATCGTGAAATATGTGATCCTGGTTGGTCTCTTTTCCCTGAGAACAGTGGGCGAGTTGTATATTGTCCATTCTCACTCATCTGACTGAATCTTTTTTTGATTCTGCCTTTCAAAGGCTTTATTTTATGACACCTTCTGCTCTGCTTTCCCCATTTCTTTGGCTTCTTAGTTTGACACAGAAGGGGATCTTCCCTTTATGTGAAACTGAAATGTGCTTGATTTGCTTACGATAACTTTAAATAGTAGATACTTTTATTTACTATTTTGAACCACTTTGAATACACTAGCCAATGTACTTATTTAATGATCATAGATTTTGGACTAATTTGAACGATCTGAGTTGGTAATTTTACTAATCTGCTAATAAACCTACACGGTTTGCAAATCTACTACTCTATGTCATCCTTGTGGGGTATAATGTGCTTCAGTGTTATTGATGTATTGTTGATGTCTTGATGTTAAGCCTCGATCTGGGACTAAAAGGTCCATCTGCAGGTTGTACTCATCTGGAGTCATAGCCACTCAGTGACACAGACACTAACTTGGGAATTAAAAGCAGGTATCCATGGCTTACTCATAGAATTTTTTTAAATCAATATCATAACGGCAATATATATCTTTTGATATGTACATAATGTATCGAATGACAACTATTTCAGGTGTTCACTTTGCCCGTGATGTTCGCAGTATGACTGCTTAGTATGAATGATGATATGGATGTGGTATGTTTGTGGATTGTTTTAGACTCATTTTTGAATATATATTTATGTAAAATTCTCAATAAAGAACCATTTTTGTACTTCTCAATATACACATTTTTGTGCTTGTCCCTCCATATAATAGAAATGCTATAATTTAGTGTTGTATCAATTTTGAGTTGCCCTAGGAATTTACACTGTGTACTTGAGTTTGTGCCAAGAATCTACATGGCGCAACTCCCGTCCCCACTGCAGCAGTACATATATTTTAACTACGAGCAGGAGTTGAACCCTAATGGCTATAGCTGCTGACTTTGGATGTTGGGACCCAGATTCAAAACTCAACATCCTGCGATTCTGGGCAAATCACTTAAAGTCTCTGCGGCTAAAAACACCCCTAGGCCAGGTTTTCACTATAAAGAAAACTGCAAACAATTGTTGAGTATCTAGGCAAGGATGCCTACCATTTGCTGCACAAAGGTGCTTTATTGGCTTGATTGTACAGATGTTCTTTAGTTTTAGTGGACAGTTGATACACTACATTGCAGTAGCGGTTTATTTAGTCACATAGATTTGGCTTTTGTACTAGATGGGTCCTAGAAAAGACCCCTTAGTGCAAATAGAACACAATGATAGCAGAGGCTGCAAGGATTTGAATCAACCCTCTGTCACTGCCTCCCGAGGTCTTACATCTTGCTCATATGATTACTGGAAGAGTAGTGTTTTCTGGAGTTACTGAGTAGCAGATAGTGTGTCAGACCAGAGAGCTTTCTAGAACTCCGACTCAGTAATCCAAGGGATCTGACCACATTTTGTCACACAAATTTGTATTGCCAGATGGTGTGTGTGCGTACATTGGACCATCTGAGAGTCCTGTTTGGTATACAACTAGGTTCCAGTTTCAGGCTGCATAATGGGGCTTTAATTCCAAAAGGCATATGCCACAGTGCAGAGCATACTAAATGTAATCTTAGCGTCCGTCACAAGCCAATGGAGGGCATTTGAGGCAGATTTCATAGGTTGGGGTTCCTCCCAGTTGAGGGCCAATGCTTCCACTTATTTGTACCTACTTCGGTGTTTTTTCGGATGGAAAAGCACAGACTGCAACCAGATACGCCTAGATAGCAATAGGACAAAGAACAACATTATCTAGTAGCCCAATAACTTTAGTAAATGATCAAGCAGATACCCTAAACTGAAGAAAGCTTGCAGCGGATTCTTTCATGGGTGAGCTACAATCATCTGTACCAGAGTGGAACCAAACTTGGTAGTGTACAAACAAAAGATATATACCCCATGAGACTACGGTGGCCCACCATTTCTTAAAAACCCACTGTATATAATAAGAATGTTTAGATTCAAAAGATTATTTGAATCTACCTATTTAACACAAAAACACTGGACAGACAGGTTGGGAAGTTGCATCATGTACTGGCAGAACAAAATATCCATCAAAAACTATTAATTGGGCAAAAGGAGCATTATTTACCAACTACACATACCTAACTTAATTTTATAACATCACAAAATAGTATTTTTTCAGTCTTCTGCCTTGATATGTGAAGAAACCCTCGGTGTTGTTGCATAATAGTGCTAAACAGCATCAAAAGAACACCTCAGGCTTTGTCAAGGCACACAAGATATTATCACAAAGTTCCACAAGGATGGCATAACCCTAGTACTAATGAATAAACCAATGGTTTGACAGTCCTCTCATTTTTGTATTATATACCACAGGGTCAAGGCATTCCCACCAAGCTTCCATTTACATCCATTGTGACTACTTATGTTGTAAAGAGATGTTCAGAAATCATGGCTTAGAATGAATATGCCATGGAAAGAATGAGGAACCATGTTGGATTTGCCATAGCTCACAGTAAACAACCAATTCCCATTTGACCAAAGCGGTGTCTTCACTGGTTTAAGAATATTTGTCATTGTAAACACATACATGACAAACTGGATTGGGGGTACATTATTTCCTCACAAAAAACAAGCATTTCCCATTTGAATAATGTGGTGTCCTCCCACGCTTAATAATGCCTAATGCTTACTAATGCAGAGAAAGGCATCCATTTGAAATTTGAATTGAGACATCCATTATTTGCACACTGATTTACTTACCACACAATAAACAAGCATTTCCCATTATAAACATACGGTGTTCTTAATTGTGTAAGAATGCTAATCACTCTGAAAAGTAAACACATCCATTCTAAATTTACATTGGACGCACATTATCTGCATATGGTTAAAGTGCACAAGGATAATGCTGGGGCTTCTTAGTATTAGGAGCCCGCATCTGCTGGGGGCAGCATTTCCTATGATGATCTCTGAGTCACTACACACATGGGTCCGTGTAGTGGGAAGACACACTAGGGCCACCAGGAATCCTGCGCTGTCATAAGAGTGTGATGGCAACACAACAGCACCCAACCGGGCTCACGGTGAAAAATTAAGTTCTACGCTGGACCACTATCTTGACGAAGTAAGGTGACCGCACCTGATGAGGGGTCGTGTTGGAATGCATGAATGAGTCTGGAATGTAGGACCTCGCATTCTTCCCCCATTGTTAGCAATGAACTTTCAATGGACTTGTGCATGAAGTGAGGTCAAGGCGCCAGATCCAGTGCACATTGTTTCCCAATGATGAAGGGTCGCTCTACAATGTGTACATGAAACTAGAGTGTCTTGGGAAAAAAACTTTTCCCTCGGCTGTCATCAATAATGTCTCTTTCTTGATATATGCATGATACATCTGAATTATTAAATAAAGTATGTAGAATATTATGTCACAGTGACTGCATACATGCACTGAGCGTAATGTACATGCCTGAATCCAGGGCTTTAAGTGGGATGAAAAAAATTAGGGGGGGGTGTCTCTCAAAGGGTGTGGCCAATGTAATTAAGGGCCTGGCTTAAAAACACATAAGCTAAAAATCTGTGCTTAGCATTGTGTGCCGCTGGACTTGCATTTTGCTGTTTCTGTCATTGCATCCACATGTATGATACAACAAGTAACATCATACCTACAACAAGTTAGGACTATTATCTTTGTCAATGGTTATTAGTTGCATAAGATATATAAGCAGCAACTTTGACATATATAATATTATTGAAAAAGCTCTCACTTGGTGACACCACGACAATGTTAATGTTTCTGCGCCTGAATTTCAAAAAGAGAACGGAAATTTAGAGAGATAAGGACTCTCTTTAAAGGATTTCCCTTCCTCTATAATGCTCACCCAGTAAGAAGTCATTCCGTAACTTCTCCACTAGTGAGAAGTAAGCAGTGTGAGCATGTCCACATGATGTGTGGGCAGTCACTGTGAGGTTCCGTGACAATTGTAAGTGATGTTTTCGACTCGCACGAATATGGTCGAGTCTGGTATCTAAGAACCGCAAATGACGAGTTTAGTAAGTGTGCGCAGTTTCGCTGTGCTAACTTAAACCGTTTGTTTAATATGTGGGTTTTTCATCTGTACCCACGGGTTCCATCTTAGATACGGCATCCATTTTGTCTCTTGCCCTCAAGTAGCCAGCGAACGGACACTGTCCGCTTCGTTACCCTGGGACTCTCAAGATATTTGTGGAAGACACATGTTCTTTGTAAATATCTTTTACGATGAGGGGGATGATACTGTAAGGCAGATGGCCCCGCTTGAGGCTCATCTTGCCGTGCCGGTTTATTGTCTCAGCCGTGCATCTCATTAGGCACGTTCCTTTGATGCCTGTATCTCATGTTTCCCGATACCTCCCCTTTTACACCCTTTTCGATCTCCCCACTGTCTCCATCTTCCTCTGCACCTGTCTTTGTCCCTATTTCGATCTGTTTTACTGCCGATTGGAATTCACTAATGTTGGGAAGATGGGTTTTTACAGTTGGGAACCGCCAAATGTTTCCGCACTTATGTTCCGGACCTTATGTGTACTAAAGTGACCAAAGCGACCCCTCTGAGGGATAATTATGGGAACCAGGTTGTAAACTTTTGTGTACCATGTTGTCCTATGAGTAAATTCTGTATAAAAGGAGCGCTCCACAGAACCAATTTGAAGCAGTCTCCCCAAGTTGCACGTGTTGTACTTGTTGTGACTTCTGTGTTCCCTGCAGTAAATAAACCTTGAATCTTTGACGCCGAAGGAAGTGTCCCGTGTCTCTGTAGTTTGTGCGCCGAAACAGGTATCCCATGAAGGTTATAGGTGTTGTTCCCTGGCACCGCTGGTACTGTTAAAAGTCCAGTCCTTCAGTTGGCGCCCAACGTGGGGCGACTTCAGCGGTACCGGTCCAAAGCCTGATGATCGTGAGGAACTTCGTGTGAAATCTCCGAGGGAAGGTGCACCCCGCTTCATCGATCCTGTTGTCGAAATAAGTGGCCCGAAGTTTTTCCCTGCGAAGATTCCCGCCTCCTGACGGCTGCGACGGACCGATGCCCTGACTGTCGACCTGTCTTCGACGCCCGGCGTAGACCTTATGTACAAGCGAGACGATAGACGGGCCTTCCTGGTGACGCCATTGAAGTTCTGAGTTAAGTATTTGTGGGTCGCTCCCAGTCCTTAGTGGTTGTTCTAGCTTTTGAAAGCTTTGTTGTTAGCCTTTAAGGCTTTGTTGTAATAGCTCACTGAGCTTTGTAATAGCCTCCTCAGGCTTTGTGGTTAGCTCTCCGAGCTTTGTGATAGCCTTAAGGCTTTGTTGTATTGCATGGTTCCATTGCATTTGTGGTTCTTAGTATTGGTTCTTAGTATTATTTGACAGTTGCAATTGCCAAAAACCGAGGGTTTTGACTTACACGAGGTTTCATTGCTTCGATAATCCTTGAAGTTTGATACTAGGTTAGTGTGCACGATGCCTAGCCATAGTGGTTTGTTTCGTATTTTCAAATGTTGCGCAATGGATTCCCGGTTGGAGGACTCGTGTCCGATACCTCCAGTTGGAACTCCGATACATGATCTTTATAGTCGACATGGGGTAGGTCCTATAATCTATAATGATTACTGGATCCGTTATACAAAGAAAGACGGTGATCTTAGATGGCCAACACATGGAACTTTTGAACTTTCGATTTTAGATAATCTTGAGGCTAAACTATTTTTAAAGAAAGCTAGGCCAGCTATGTTTGATTCCTTTCGGATATGGCGTAAAGAGGCCAAGCAGAAAGAAATCAAACAACTTAAAAAGGATCAAAAGCAAGAGTTCGTTCCTGTAATGCAAGCGATAAAAGAATGTAGACAAGACAAAGAAGAAAAGGACATGGAAATCTCTACTAGATTGCATCACATGAAAATAGATAAATGTTACCCAGTTTTACCGAATAAATCAGAAAAGAAAGAAGAAGATTTGAAGGAGGATTCCTTGTTATCATATTTGATTAAATCACCACCTCCTTATGTACAGGGTGCTACTGCTCCTGTAGTTGCTCCTGTAGTACCTCCTGTTATACCTCTTGTTGCTCCAGCGGCTGCGGGTCAGCCCGCTGTTAACCCTACGTTTGTTTCACCACCTGTTCTCGTTCCTACTGCTCCTGTACCTGTACCTTCGCAGACTGTTGTTTCTGCTACTCCGACTACCTTGTCTGTTCCTACTATGCCTTCTTTCACTTCCAGTGTTGTTGCCCCTGTTTTTCTTTCCCCTTCTGTTCGTAAGCGTGTTCCTAACTCTGTTGCTACCCTTTATTCACCTTTCTCTGGTCCGTTATTTTCGTCTGATTCATCTGAAACTCCTCAGAGACGGAGTCAGATCCCTAGTGGTAGGGAGAAAGAGACGTTAGTAACAATGGCACATAGGTGGATGAAACATCCTGCTAATTACACTCCACGTGTAGTCTTTGATACGTTTTCTCAGTTTAATGAGCCTACGCAGAGATTCGTATTTGAGGAGATGTGTAACTTTTTGAGAGAAGAGTGGTATAATGATGATGTAGATAATGTACCGTCCGACATAATTGAACTTCAGAGTCACTTTTCGAACGGTATGATTATAGGAGACGATGTACGACGTGCCGTGGAACGCTTATTAGCGTTCAGACCCACAGCACATTCTCGGGTGTCATTAGATGATACCACTGAGAACTGGAAAGCGGTTCCTGGTCAGTATCCTATGAGAGAGGTTCCGCCACTGTGGGTGCCTGGCGATCCTAATGCAAACCCTCCGGTTCTACCGCATTTTCGAAGAGTGTGGATACATCTTCCATGGAAACGATCAGAAGTTTTGCAAGTGAAGCAATCCTTGCCTGATCCGCGTAAAAATCCGGCTGGTTATTATAAGGAGTTATCACAACTGATAGAAGCTTCTATTATGAACCTTGCCGACATCGACATGTTGTTTGGCAACGTTGTACCGCAACCAGTTTGGGCTAAAATTCGTCAAGCCAATCACGCAGTTGAATTAGGGGGTGATTGGGCTGCACTGCTAGCAGCTGATGCATTACAAGTCGGTGGGGCCAAGCCTGAACAGTTGATCTTGGATTTGCCTCAGAAAATAATTACGCTCATGAAAACTCTCATGCCAGCGATGAAGGTGAACTGGGATAAGTTATCAGCTTGTAAGCAAAAGAAAGACGAGAGTGTCTCAGATTTCTTTACAAGGTTTGAGGAAGCGTTTGTCGACCACAGCGGCCAGGACATGGGCGCTGAGGGAGGCCAGCGATTATTCGTTGACAAATTCGTGTCGAATTTGTTGCCTGAGCTATGCAACAAATTGAAGAATTCAGAAAGTGCGTGGGCAGTTTCAACCCCTGCGCAAATACTAGCAACGGCCCAGTATTATGAGAATAGGGAAAAGGAAGAAAGTGATCGTGTAGAAAAGAAAACGAAAGAACTCAAAACGAAGGTTTTGTTGCAGCAAGCATACCCTCCACGATCAAACCAAAATGATTCACAACAGCAGTATCGACAACGAGCACAGCTCGATAGAATACAGCCGCGCTCTGACAACTTTGATTACAGATCTTCACTTGGGTATAATCAGTGCGCATATTGTAGGAAAGAGGGACACCTAAAATATGATTGTCTAGCCTTACGAGACCGTCTGAATGGTGTGTCAGCACGAGGAAATCGTGGCGGTGGTCCCCAACAAGCACCACGTGGTAGAGGTCGTGGTTCATCACACAATCAGAGTGATCGTTATCAAAATCAATCGGATGCAAATAATTGTTTTGACCAGCGCAATGCGGGGTCAGTTCGATCTGCACAGTATAATGTGGATGATTATTATGCAGAGTATGAGACTGTTGTAAATGACCACTACTAGGACAGCCAACGACAAAGAGAGGGAGTAGTGTCAGTTCCGGTCGATCAGAGTGGGCCTTACGTTGCAGTGACTACATCGGGTGTGGTTGAGCCTTTTCTGTTAGACACTGGTGCGACGAAAAGTTCCATCATGCATTCAAAACTCCCTGGCGCACCTTTGTCTGGCTTAACGAACGTTTCCGTTGGATTCTCTGGCGCCCCTGTTAGTAACCCAGTCTCTAACCCTTTGCCTCTTATGATTGGACCTCGTGAGCTAACGGCTCCACTGATTCTATCTACAGGCTGTGGTGAAAATCTTTTGGGCCTGGATTTGTTGAAACGATTATATGCAACATTGTATTGTTCCCCCGAAGGAGTGGAGCTTACATTAGGACGGAGAGTGATCTCTCCCATGTATTTGTCAGTCGATAAATTCCCACCGGAATTGAGTTCCCTCCCTGCGTCTCTATGGGCCACAGGTCCCAATGACGTGGGCCTGTTAGACATTCCACCCTATGTGATTCAATTGAAACCAAATGCGCGATTACCGCGTTCACCTCAATATCGTATTTCTCTTGAGGGCGAACGAGCGCTGTTAGCAATCGTTCATGATCTCATTGGAAAAGGTGTTGTTGAAGAAACTCGTGGAAACGTGTGCAATAGCCCTGTATTGCCGATTCTGAAACGAACTGACCCAACTAAACCTCCTGTGTATCGCTTTGTTATAGATTTGAGAGAGGTAAACAAAATAGTAGTTCCGCAATTTCCTGTGGTTCCCGACATTACGGCCTTACTAACAATGATACCGGCAACTGCCTCCTGGTTCACAGTGATCGATTTAAAGAATGCTTTCTTTAGCATCCCAATTGCAGAGGAAAGCAGAGACCTATTCGGATTTTCATTAGGTGGTCGCAGTTTTAGGCTAAAACGCGCTCCACAGGGCTACTGTGAGAGTCCGTCAATCTACAGCCAAGCACTTAAAGGTCAACTTGATGCCTTTGTATTACCAACGGGTGCAGCTCTGATTCAATACGTGGATGATCTTTTAGTGGCAGCTGATACAGAATCTATTTGCAAAACGGCTACAGTATCACTGTTACGCTATCTACATGATTTACGCCACAAGGTGTCACCTTCAAAGCTACAGTATTGTTGTCAAGAAGTTACCTATCTAGGTCACTTATTGTCAAAAGAAGGGAGAAGGTTGACCCCAGAAAGAATTGCAGCGATTTCCCGAATGACTGTGCCAAAAACTCAGAGAGATGTTCGCGCCTTTTTAGGTATTACGTCCTACTGCAGACAATGGATTCCAAATTTGTCATTGTTGGCGAAACCATTGATAGCCCTTACGTGCAAGGATGTTTCATCCCCAGTACCTTGGTCTGAAGAATGTCAGAAAAGTTTTTCGGAATTACGTGATGCGTTGTGTTCGGCTCCTGTGTTGGGTACCCCTGACTACAGTAAGCCGTTTACACTATACGTTCACGAGAGGGATGGTTGCGCGTTGAGTGTTTTAACACAACCTTTTGGTGGTAAGCAACGCCCATGTGCCTATTTTTCTTCGACTTTAGACCCAGTAGCAAGAGCTCTGCCAAGTTGTTTAAGGGCAACAGCGGCAGCTGCGGCGTCCATTCGACAGTCCGCAGGTCTAGTCATGGATAATATGCTCACGGTAATGGTTCCGCATGCAGTCGACACTCTATTGAACCGAACGAAAACTCAACATCTGACAAGTGCAAGATTGTCTGGATATGAGTTGACGTTGCTGGCCAGTCACATACGGATAAAACGATGTAATGTGTTGAATCCAGCAACATTGCTGCAGATCGACACAGAATCAAGTGATGAAGCAGTACATGACTGCTATCTCAAAACTGAAGAGGAAACTAAGGGTCGCATTGACCTAAAAGATACTCCATTGACAGACCCCGATGGTACTTTGTATGTGGATGGTTCTTGTTTCAAGTTGCCGAACGGTGATGTGACAACTGCGTATGCTGTAGTTACATTGAGAACGATTGTGGAAAACGCAAGGTTAAGTCAGAATTCGGCTCAGGCTGCTGAGTTAATTGCTTTGACGAGAGCGTGTGTGTTGTCTAAAGATAAACGGGTGAATGTGTTTACAGATAGTCAATACGCGTTTGGTGTGGCACATAGTTTTGGACGACTGTGGAGAGAGAGAGGATTCCTTACGTCACATGGTACGAAGATTCAGCATGGCCAGCTTGTGAATGATCTTTTGGATGCACTTACGTTGCCTAAGCAAGTGGCGATTGTTAAATGTAGTGCGCATCGTAAGGTGACGGATGATGTTGGTCGTGGTAATGCGTTTGCGGATGAGACTGCTAAGGAGACTGCCCGGAACCTTAGCACTCGAATGTATGTGACGAGTTCGGTTAGGTGGCCTGCAGAATCAAGTATGTGTGAAAACACTATCGAGAGTGTGAAAGCAATTCAGAATGAGGCCACCGAGACTGAAAAGACGAAGTGGAAAGAAAGTACGGGAAAGTTGGATGCGAATGGTTGTTGGATTGACTTATCGGAACAGAAAAGATGGATGTTGCCTGATGCGTATGTGCTGGCTGTTGTGACTATGGCACATGGGTTAGCACATATTAGCGCGAAAGGTATCTGTAAATTGCTGTTTCCTGTGTGGAAGAATGATGGTATTACGAAATGTGCTGAACGCTTGGTTAAGAATTGTATGATATGTATGTTGTACAATCCTGGTAAGGGAACCCCAACTCCTTCTGGTAGTTTTGCTCCCCCTTCATGTCCCTTTGAGGTGATCCAATTGGACTTCATCCATATGGAGCGATGCAATAACCTGAAATACGTTTTAGTTGTTGTTTGCGCATTCTCCCGATGGATTGAGGCCTATCCTCTCAAAGACAATACTGCTTTGTCCACTGCGAAAATCCTACTGAAGGAATACTTTCCTCGGTATGGAATGCCTAGAATTGTGTGGTCAGATAACGGAAGTGAGTTTGTGGGGAGTGTGATGAAGAGTGTGTGCAAGGGCCTTGGAATTAATCAGAAATTCAATAGTGCCAATCATCCTCAGTCAGCTGGTTTGGTTGAAAAGTACAATGGCACCCTTAAACTAAAACTAGCAAAGATTCAGGCTATGACAGGTCTTTCGTGGCCTGACGCTTTACCCTTAGCATTGCTGTCAACAAGGGCAACTGTACACTCCCGAGTAGGGCTCAGTCCCTATGAAATAGTGTTCGGTCGTCCTGCCAATGTTTGGGGGGTCCCTAGACCGGGTGCTTTTTGTGATCTTGAGTATCCAATGTTGATCGATTATCTTCATGACTTGACTGCTAAACTGAGGTTAATTCACCAACAGGTTCACGAAGCATTGCCGACACAGACGGAGGGTCCAGGCCACCAGCTCCAGCCCGGAGATTGGGTGGTAACGCGAAATTTTTCGCGCAAGAACAATTTGGATCCCAGGTTCACTGGACCCTATCAGGTCCTCCTTGCCACGAGAACTGCAGTTCGTCTTGAGGGGCGGAAGAATTGGGTGCATGCCACCCATACCAAGAAAGTCCCCATCCCGTTGCCAGCAGACTCGTGGGTGAGGAAAGGCATTGCATCAACTGAAACCGAAGGATTGCCGACGTTTGTACCTTTCAGCGACGCACAACCTGTCGGAGAATCCTCAGTGCAGCAAAAAGGCATTGTTGAACACTTGTCATCAGAAGACTCAAGACCAGAACATTCAGCTGATCAACAGGGCGTTGTCCTTTCAACGGATCTTTTGTTTAACGAACAGACACGTCCTGGGAAAACCCGATATTTTTTGCGATCCAGCACTAAAGACTAATAAAAAACCCCGTTCTGTCCCTTGACAAGTGCATTATCCCGTTTTCCATGATCAGTTTGAACACTCATACTATTGTAATTATTTGGTACATATTCATTGAGCTTCGTTCCTTACACTTTTTGTTTCCACAGCTGAGAGACATTGATTTCGCATATATATATATTTGTGAAATAAAGGCCGTAGGGCCGCGCGCGTACTTCCTTCTGGTTAGTAGGTCTTGACGCTAGGTTAAAGACCGTCGGTTCCTGGGAACTCCTAGGAATTGACTATTGCTACACAGAACGAAGTGCGTCAAGAAACGTTGCGGACGGTCATAGGGAATGGCATTTTCGAAGCTGATGGACTTGGAAAGAGCTCAAGCACAAAGATTCAAGCTGCAGCAACTCAGTCGTACCAAATGTTTTGTGTTCCAAATGTTCCAAATGTTCATACTGTTTGTGACTGTTTCTGCGTTATTGGCGGGTGGAGTATATTACACGATGTCTTACTTCTTGCCTTCTACCATACCTACTCCTACCCCTGACCTTAAACTCATCTCCACTGTTTCTCCTCATTCTTTTCACATTTTACCTGAACACGAGCAGGCTAGACGTGCAGAATTCCGCAACAATTCCTTTATTCAGCTCCTTCATCAGCATCAGTTAGTGGTTAACACTACTAATTGTTGGGTGTGTGGGTTGATGCCGCATACTACGGATAAGGGAATTCCATATCTGGTGTTACCGTATAGCTCCCAAGGGTCTGCTCGAGCATTTCAAACAATGTTTCGAAGCGCACTGGGTTTCC
This sequence comes from Lissotriton helveticus, assembly GCF_964261635.1. Classification (NCBI taxonomy): domain Eukaryota; kingdom Metazoa; phylum Chordata; class Amphibia; order Caudata; family Salamandridae; genus Lissotriton; species Lissotriton helveticus. The sequence goes on along the minus strand of NC_136059.1, from coordinate 1,416,851,257 downwards.
ACCCCATTCGAGAACCACGTTCCCCCTACTCTGGTCCTACCTCGTACCAAAAATCTTTGTCTATAGCAATAGAGGATTTAGATAGTGATATCTATGATCCCTCGCTTATCCCTGAAGAAGAGGTACAAGCCTATAGGGTCCTAAGTAGAGGCGAATATAGTGTGTTCACTGGTGAAAAACAGCTTAAAAGCTCGCCTCCGATATGGGTCGTACCCCACATTGGCAATTTTTGTTTAATAGGTCGCGGCCGTAGATCGAAAGCCCGACTTGGAGAGAGTGCTTGCACTGAAAATTATATTTTGCCAATGGTCTCGTCCCCTGTGTTTTTGGCTGCCAAGGGTACATACTTTATTTGTCATGATCGTGCGTATGCATGGTTGCCCTCTGACTTCATGGGCTCATGTTTTATCGCAAACTTGTTGCCTCCGACGTTTACTGTAGATGCAGATTATCACAAAACTAGAGTTGTGAGAGGCGTAATTAGCGAAGAGGATACTGCCGGTCAAGAGGCAGGAGACTTTTTCAAGGGTTTCCTCCCATTTTGGGGACCTATGGTTAATAGTAGGAACCTGAGACAGTTGACTCGAGTGGTAGAATCGACAGCTAATATTACTGCCAGTGCCCTTGGTAATATCACCACAGAACTTCAGGCGGATAGACTTATGACGTTACAAAACCGTATGGTTTTAGACGTGATCTTAGCAGATCGAGGTGGGGTATGTAAGGTGATCCATTCGAGCTGCTGTATTTTCATTCCTGATAACGCTCCGACTGTCTATCAAGCCATCTCGAAGTTGCATAAGATCTCCGAATCCATACACGTGGATGTAGGGGATTGGACGCTACTTGGATGGATTTGGGGCCTGATGTCGACTTGGGGTTGGAAGATTCTGATGATCATTGGAGTTGTTGTAGCGTTCCTGTTCACGTGTTGCCTTTGCGTGCAGTGTGGTCCTGCCTTATGTGGCCTCTGTGCTACAACGTGTATGAGACAGCCACCTGTTACCAAGGGGTCTCGATTGGACAGAGCTATGCTACAGCAACATCTCGAGGGTCTGATGAATATCGAATATGATTCCGACTAGTACTTGCCTACATGAGGGCAAAAGGAGCGTCTGAGGTTCCGTGACAATTGTAAGTGATGTTTTCGACTCGCACGAATATGGTCGAGTCTGGTATCTAAGAACCGCAAATGACGAGTTTAGTAAGTGTGCGCAGTTTCGCTGTGCTAACTTAAACCGTTCGTTTAATATGTGGGTTTTTCATCTGTACCCACGGGTTCCATCTTAGATACGGCATCCATTTTGTCTCTTGCCCTCAAGTAGCCAGCGAACGGACACTGTCCGCTTCGTTACCCTGGGACTCTCAAGATATTTGTGGAAGACACATGTTCTTTGTAAATATCTTTTACGATGAGGGGGATGATACTGTAAGGCAGATGGCCCCGCTTGAGGCTCATCTTGCCGTGCCGGTTTATTGTCTCAGCCGTGCATCTCATTAGGCACGTCCCTTTGATGCCTGTATCTCATGTTTCCCGATACCTCCCCTTTTACACCCTTTTCGATCTCCCCACTGTCTCCATCTTCCTCTGCACCTGTCTTTGTCCCTATTTCGATCTGTTTTACTGCCGATTGGAATTCACTAATGTTGGGAAGATGGGTTTTTACAGTTGGGAACCGCCAAATGTTTCCGCACTTATGTTCCGGACCTTATGTGTACTAAAGTGACCAAAGCGACCCCTCTGAGGGATAATTATGGGAACCAGGTTGTAAACTTTTGTGTACCATGTTGTCCTATGAGTAAATTCTGTATAAAAGGAGCGCTCCACAGAACCAATTTGAAGCAGTCTCCCCAAGTTGCACGTGTTGTACTTGTTGTGACTTCTGTGTTCCCTGCAGTAAATAAACCTTGAATCTTTGACGCCGAAGGAAGTGTCCCGTGTCTCTGTAGTTTGTGCGCCGAAACAGGTATCCCATGAAGGTTATAGGTGTTGTTCCCTGGCACCGCTGGTACTGTTAAAAGTCCAGTCCTTCAACTGCAGCCCGAGAAAAAACAGACTGCCTGTACCAGGGCACAAAACAGAGCCCGATCGAGACTCAGTTGAAAAAACTGCCAGTGCTCAGCACTAGTGAGACCCAGCCCACTTAAAGCCCTGCCTGAATCTAATACTCAGATATGAATGCAACCACTTTGAGCAGGGTCATTGTTATTCTCGGGATTGGCTCTTTTAATTTAAAACAATAACAAGCTCTTGGTTTGAAAAACTTTATTCAATTCTCGTGAATCATTAAAGTACACAGTTACAATAATAAAACCATAGTTAAAGTTAATCCATATTACATTTTACACATACTAAATATCTCCAAAACAACATATAACATTTCATCGCAGGATTTTCCATAAGCTACCATTTTCTTTGTATCAATCCAAGGGTGTAATAATAAATAGTTAATAAAAATTGCATAAGGCCCTATTTCCCAGTTTGCATATCTTTTCCTGATTCGCAAAACAGTTCTAATAAAATTTAGCACAGCACAACATTTATTAAAGAAAGTCTCAAAAGTGCATCCATGGTATACATCCTTGCATTAAGTGCATATGTACAGTTTCCATGAATTCACAAGAAATTACAGAAGTAGGCCAAGAAATAGTACTCCCAGTAAATATTTGTGAACTGTATTTTAGCATGTGCAAATATGCAGGTGTAGATTTGCTTATGTGAAAATCTGAATGTTTTCAAGTTCACTTTTCCTCTAACCACTTTTTTCCCAACCCTGGAAGAAGTTTTAAGTCTGCCACTGTCAGTAGTAAATTTCCAACCGTTCTCAGTATAGGAAATGATTAGAGAAGAATTGGTGAAAGCCCTTAAAACATGCACGTTAGTAGGTTTGCACAGACTAAAAAGGGCATTCCAACCCTGGAACTATTGCTTACCACTACCTTCAGCCCCAGTATGTAGACCTGCAGAAACATAGCAGCATAAGGGAATTGCTAGTATTCAAACACTACTATGGTATGAACTCTGGCATAATCAGAGGCTATATCAGAACTCTTATATAATGAGATTGCTGCGTAATTTGCTTTCTGGACTACATGGCACAAAAGGGGACAGGTGGATTTTGTTACAGTACAAGTCGATTTATTAAGTAGCCTGCCCCATGGACAAGTAGATATTTTATTAAATTCCACACCCCTGCAGTTTAATTCTATCTTCAAGCAAATCCAATCCCAGCTCTGAATGACAAAATTTGGAGGGAGAGCTTATGCGAACCATCAGCAATCTTTTTGTAAATTTGTTTTCCAAAATTTGTAATTGGCTGTTTTTTTTTACTTCCTGTGTGGAGTAAATTCCTAGACAATCAATTACATATAAAATCTATATCAAAACAGTGTCAAATTAGTCAATCTTAGGCTAATTATACAGACCCTCCAGGATTCGAGATTTCGCACTTTGCCGCAAAATCGGCACTTTTGTAAAAATGCCACGATTTTTACAAAAGTGCCTGCGAAATCAGCACTTTTGTTAAAATGACGCGATTTGTACAAAAGTGCCAGCGAAATCCAGATGCCCATTGCTGCATCCGTGCTGCCTGTGACTTTGGACCCTTTCCATGAACATGGTTGTTTCTTTTTCTTTAAATAATACATCTGGGTCCATCTAGATTTAATCTGCGGGTAAAGATTTATTATTTTTTTAGAATTTGCTGACTTTTCCAAGAGAACTGATGGAAAAGTGTGGTGTATTCCCAATTATGCCCATGCAAAAGCAGTTATGTCTACATATATGTAGTGAAAAATCGTGCTTGTGAAAATGCCTTCCGATTAATTGGACTTTTTAACTTTTTTCTCCATGTGGAAAACATTCTTCTGTGAGGAAAAAAAACGCTCACCTGGCATGACTCCAGTAACTTCTCCAGAAATCAGACCCTCCAGGATTTCGCGGTTTGCAGCGAAATCGTCACTTTTGTAAAAATGCAGCGATTTTTACAAAAGTGACCACTAAGATAAATGTGTTTGTTGTAGGAAAAACTGCCAAATAAAATGCCGCAAAATTGCAGCTACATTTCCATATTTGTGCCGCTAAATTTCCTAATCCATGCCTCTATATCCTGGGGGGTCTGTTATACATATAAATAACTAAAAAAGGTCAAAAGCAAATAATAATAAAAACTATAAAGATATTTCATTCATCAAATCATTCATTTCATTAAAAACATAGTACACATACATAATACATGATGTTATTTTGCAAACATATAAAAAAAAACAATATCTTAAAAATACAATGCTGTTGTAGGTAGATAGTGCTGTGGCAGAATTTATTAATTTATCAACTTTTCAACCAGGTTAGATGAAACTAACTCGTAATAATAGGCATTTTTAATCATTATTTTATTGTTAGTTAGTATGCCATCAGGATTTTCAAAATAATTTCCTAAGCCAATCTTGCTTAGGGCATTTTTAACATAACAAAGCCAGGGAATAGACGATGCATTTCCTAAACTTAAAAATCCCTTCTGATTGCTCTGCTAAATGATAGTTCTTCCGATGACCACACTTTTTCCCATAGAATCAAGGGTGTTAGTTTAAATCTATCTTCAAGCAAATCCAATCCAGGCTCCGAATGACAAAATTTGGAGGCAGAGCTAATGGGAACCATCAGCAATCTTTTTGTAAATTTGTTTTCCAAAATTTGTAATTGATTGGTTTTGACTTCCCCAAACTCCCGCCCCATAAGTTGTAATTGACCGCCATTTTGATTTATATAAGACAAGTATTTCGGACATTGGCATATGACCAAATTTGCACGCAAAGTGAAACAGGCCCTCTATAGTTCTACTTGTTTGTTGGGCCCTAGTTGCAATCGTATTGTCCAAATGTGATTTATTATTAAAAACATTCCCTAAATATGTAAAAGATGGGACCTTTTCAATTGTTCTACCATTTACCACAGATGTTCTTGTTTTTGTGTTTTTAGGACAACAGACCATAATAAAAGACTTATTAAAATTAACCTTGAGATGCAAATCCGTCATAAAATCAGTAAATGCGATCAGGGCTTTTTGGAGGCTATTAGCCGTTAACGTCAGCAGTACGGTGTCATCCGCGTAAGATAACAAGGGAACCACGTTACCTCCTACAGTCGGATAATCCAAATGCTGCTCTATTAAAAAGTTCCCCACCCCGTTCGTATATAAAAGGAATAAAAAGGGGGCCAAAATGCATCCCTGTCTTACACCCTCTGTGGATGCAATGGATCTGGATTTTTCTCCACCCGATCCATAGCGTATAGAAACTGAAGTAGATAAATGCATCCTACGTAAAAGGTTAATAAGTGCCTCCTCAAAACCCATCTTTTCCATGAATAACCACAGCTTCCCCCTGTTAACTGTGTCAAATGTACTGGATAAGTCCATGAAGGCCAAGTGGATCGATCCTCTTTTGGCCTTCATGTACTTACCCATAACTAGGGACAGGTTGAGGCATTGTTCGTTCGTACCCATACCTTTTCTAAAGCCGTATTGTGAGCGGGATATTAGGCCGGCCTCATTAGCCCAGAGCTCAAGGCGGGCAAGAATCACCCTCCCATGACTTTGCATGAGGTATTATTAACAATAGAGTTTTGATTGAGTCAATGGATCTTCAAAACAATCAAATTACTTACACACATCATTATCATACAGTTTTGTGTGTGGTGTGAAATAAAGTGAAGCTGTCTTATTACAGGTCAATTAAAGTTTGTCTTGGATTACAAGAGTCAAAATGTAAAGTGTTGGCACAACATGACCCTTGCAGCACATTGGGTACACTACAGAACGAGACTCCACAATCTATGTATAAACCACTGGTCTTTGTATTACATGCACATTGAAATCAACACAACGTACACTTAGGGTATACTTCACAGTTATAACCAAGTCAGCGACCTAGGACTGAGGCCGGAATGTCAGGCACTGACCTCCTCCTGATCTGGAGGGCGAGACAGTCTTGGCAGCTAGCTCAGTACCGCTGATTTGGCAACTTCCCCCAACACCCCACTGACACCACATGCTATGGAGTGTAAGCTAGCACAACTTTCTGCTTGCAAGCACAGGTCCCTCGGAATCAGCAAACTTCCCTCACACTCCTTAAACTTCTCATTTTCCGGCACGCCAGGTGGGCTACTAATATTTACAAGCACACTTCTCTGCAGAGTGTGATTACGGCATATGTCGGGATAGTTCTTGTCCCAACCGACAATCACTTCTATCCGTTTCCACTGCACCCTGCAGTCCTTACGGTCTTGCAGAAACAAGGAGATCTTTTTTGTCCCAGTGATCTCGTGGACAGGAGGCTAGCCAACCCATCCTTGGAGAGTGCTTAGGGACCCAGGCCAGGACAGGTGGTCATCAGCTGCAGGCCAGCAACATTCAGGCTAAATCCACCAAGTGACATTCCCCAGGCTACCACAAGTCTGCAGATAATTCAGTTGCAGTTCCTTTTGTTGATGTCCCAGCGTAGTATAGTTCTAAACCCTCAAGCGTCTCTAACTCCTGAAAGGGAAGACTCCCAGTAGTTATACCCACAATGGCCTTTGAAGAGGAGATCAGTTCATAAGGCCACCATTGAAATGCATGGGCCCTCTCATCAATTTCTTTAGTGGGGCCAAGACCCTGCCCTTGAAATGCAGGTTTCAATTCCACCCCCACTTATCCGTCCCATGAAGGCCCACAGAGTCAGAGGTCTGCAGTTTCCCTTGAGCCTCTAATTTGTGGTTGACTGATCAGGAACACACAGAATTAGCTGTCCCCTCAGCAGTCAGATTGGAGACAAAGACTGACAAGTGCAGAAAGCCACAAGCACAAAAATGCCCACTTTCCCAAAGTGGTATTTCCAACGTAGTAATCTCAAATCCAGTCCCACGACCAGAGAGGACGCACCATAACCAACTCATCAATATCAAACACTATGCTGCCACTCTTCTGTCTGTAGGACATACAGCTAAACAGACTTCCCACAAATCCCTCATGACAATCCAATGCGACAAGCAGGCCTTATCGAACTGCACACACCATCCGGTGGCATTCACCACTAGTGCATGTAGCCCCCCGGCACACATGCCCTAACTCTTCCCAAAACCGCACCCTGTCCACGGGGAGTACTCCGATATAGCAAGAGACATGCAAAACCTTGGCATGTAGCTTTTTAAATGCCAAGCCAAGTAACAGTAACCTGTACACACAGGACCCGTCATGGCAAAAATGTGGCACATTTGAATAGCTACCTCTGTGGGTGGCACAACCAATGGTGCAGGCCCCCGGAGGAGCACTTGAGTTACATGCCATAGGTATCGTCTTACCTGTTGACGAGGGACTTACATCTAACTCAAATCAACCATTTATGTATATGCCAATCATCAGTATGTATATGACAAGTACAGCGCTTTGGCTCTGAATGGCAGTGTCAACAGTGCTCAAAGTCCTAAGGCTAGCAGATAGATCAGCAGAAAACCAGGCGGTAAAAAGTTGAGGGAAACCACCCTAGAAAGGCCCATTTCCAACAATCAACATAAAAAACATGTTTATGTATGAAGTTTAAAAAGATTATATATAATTGTGTATAAAAGGTATGTGGCTCATAACAGTCCAGTCATACAGGTCATAACAGTCCTGACATACATGGGACTCAAATAAATCGTGTGATGTCCACAATAACCTCAACGCCAACCTCTACTGCACTTTGTCTGGCCTCTTTTTACAGGCAAAGCAGTGCTTGTATATACAAACATTTCTCACATATCAGCGAACCACAGAAAGCAGTTGTGCACGAAAATCATAGGCATACATCGAAAATACCAAAACTAGTGAAAGGTACAGAAAGAACTGTGTCAGTGAAACCACATAACATTATGAAACTATTTGACTTCTATTTGAAGAAAGACCATTATTGTTTTATGTACAAATGTCAGTGATCGTCCTCACATCATTACAACACTCGCCCAAACTCACTCTAGTCCTACGGCACTTTGTTTTTACACAAATGGCCTAACCTGTCTTACAAGTTCAGGCCTAACACCACACAGAGCAAGCCACTAATTTGCTTAGCTCTTTAGACTGTCACGATCAACAAATTGGCATGAGGACAAAGACGGCTAAACGGACTTTATCGGTGTTCGGACAATATAATGGTCGAACCTGCGACTTGATCGAGCATTAGCTCACATCCCACGTCTCCAATAATGAACACGGGTTCACGGTCGTGCTTACGTCACACTTTTTTTACAATTACCATACCAGGCTTTTGAATTGGAAATATGGGAACTGTAGAGTAACTGGGAGCCCTGTAGAGCAGTGTGCAATTAATTTGCACTTTTTCAGCTGTCTCATGGGAAGTTCACCGGCACCACCGATATATGACGTGAAAAGGTCTGGTGGCGTGCCATGGGACCAGGCTTAAAGAGAGTCTTTTACATTTCAAATACCACAGATTTATCTGTGGTAACTTGTAAATGTTCCCTAATTCGAACATGGCCACTACACCTTTGCGGAGCCCACCTGATAAGAGAGCCATCCCCTGTCATGGTCATTTCTGTAATAAGCATCTGGCAGGTCGGCCGAGACCATATAAAGAAGCAGCATGCCTTACCTTCGCACTGGTAGCCCGCCAGCCCCCAGATGAAGTCCGTGCAGTGGTGACAGAATGTCGGCTTGGTCAGGGTCACTTTCTTGAAGCTGTGTCCTGGGCAGATAAGCACCTGTTGCTGGTGTTTGGCCACCGGCGAGGAGGAGGTGGTGGCCTGTGGAGGGTGAGGCGGGGGTGCCGGTGGCTGTTGCTGGGTACGATTTTTGCTTCTGCCAAGCTTTGGGCTTGACGCCGGGCTGCGGTGACCCAGGTTGCCAAAACGGGACCGAGCTCCGTCTGCCATGTCCTCATCCGCAAGCCCAGGGGTGCAAACTTATAGCAGGTACAAATTCCTCTGAGAGGAAGCAAATCTGGGTCTCCAATAAATGAGCAGTAAGAAAGAGGCGGTGTTGCCAGGAGATACAGAGACCAACCTCGGCGGCTCTACAGGCGGGGCATGAGTCCTCCGAGAGCGGCCATCAGATAGTTTGAGGAAGCCCTCCCCTGGAGCACGGGCGATCCCTCGGCCTCAGGAGAGGCAATAGGTGCCTGCAGGCTCCCCGGGGAATGCCAGGCGCAGCGGTTGCTGCCTCATCCTGGAGGGTAGGCGCTCTGACAGGTGATCATTTCCGTGCAAGATGTAGAAGGGGTTTCAAATGACTTTCACTTCCTTTCAAGTGTTGGATCCAAACATCCTATTAAAAAAAAGGAAAACAGACAGGAGGGGGCGGCAGTGTCTGGCTGCGCTGGCCGGCGGAGCTGCTGCGGCTCCTGTCATAAAGGGTGGGGGCTCTGATGCAGAGCAGAGGATGGTTTCTTCTGCGAGGCGGGGGCTGGGGGTGCGAAGGTACGGGATCCACGCCCCCGGGGTGGCCACGGGAAAACGCCGGCAATCGCTGAGTGTGTTACTGGTGAACCTTTCCCCGTCGGAGCTGCGGTTGGGACTGCTGGGTGATTCGGTGTGGGGGCACGTACCCGCAGCACCCCCGGCCTCCGCCGAGCCTTCAGATGCCAGGCATCAGCCCCTCCTTTTCCTCTAAACCTCACGCAAAGCTGCAGCAAGGAGAGCAGAGGTTCGGGCAGCTTCCGAGGGGCTGTGTCACAATCCACAAGTGGCCAGAGAGGCTCCGAGGTGCACAGCCGCGCCGCCTCCTGGCGAGAGAACCTCGTCCTCGGCCTCCGACTGGAAGCAGCCCGGGGTCCCCGGAGGATGCGGCAGCCCGAGCCGGCTCCGCGCTGTCTCCCGTCCGCTGGAGCGTGTGTGCGCTGGGGAGCCACACTTCCGCCCCCGGAGCAGGCTGCGGCAGCGGCTGCTGAGGAATGAGCGGAGGAGGCGGAGGCCGGGGACGCACCGGGGCGGTGCTCGGCTTGAGCACACACCCACACGGGCTGCCAGGCGCAGCAGGGCAGCCCCGACCCTCCGCAGGCACCGCTGGCGCTCCCAGCGCAGTCTGTCAGTCGCCCGTGGCTGACTGACAGGCCTGGCCTGCTCAAGCCAAATTCAAATACAAGTCATTTGGCACAGGGCACCTTTACCCCGAAGTGTTAAAAATGCTAATTACAACTACGAGTCAACTACCTGGGCAGTGATTATTTTCAGCCGAAATACTTGTTTGTGTCTACTTTACCCCAACATTTAACTCAAAAATATTCTCTCCAAGGACCCTAAACTAAAATAGTGTAAATGTACTAGTGCAGAAATGGTAACTTTGATGGTTGAAATGCACTTCCAATTCATAATTCATAGTTAGCCCACATGTATTCCAAAATGCGGACATTCAAAATCCACCAGCTCCCTCAAACGATCATACTGACCTCAGTATGTCTTCAGAATAAAATAACTCAGTCGAGTCAACTCAAGCAGAGAGAGTGGCTGGCAATTCTGTGCATTATGGATTTCCCGTATTGTTTGTTTAGAAGAAGTGAGCCTGGCCTATTTTTGAAACGCTGAATGACAGTGAGAGAGGAAGGAAAATGTGGCGAGGAACCGCTGAAATATTGTGGTATCTCACAGTCCTAGTAAAAAGGGCTAGTACTGGGGAGTCCAAATGAAGAGTGGGACCCCCCTAAGCCAAGCTCTGGACTACAGTGTAAAGGGTAACTAACGTTTTGGCTTCAGGATGGCTGACTGCCCGACGATGAGAGCTCTCTCGAGCTTACGTACACCGTGACACGTCATAAACCACTTTTACGTGGAAGCAGCGTGCCGGAGACGAACGATGTCATAGCGCCGTGCCAAACATGACACCCTGTTCACTTTTAATATAACAGCGACAGTCCTTACCAGGTACGTCAGATATCTGGATCAGTGACGTGGCTGCCTGCTGGGGTGGTCAAGCGCCCTGACTGCGACAACGTGCCCCCTCAGTCCTGTGCCCCCTCCATATCCTTCACCATCGCTCAAAACAAGCAAGCCTCCTTTGCAGTTGTCAAGTGCACCCATAATATTTTTCTGAACTGAATCGTTTTAACGCTTTTAACATATACCCTTTGAAAACGTCCCTTATTTCGAAAGGTCGCCTACATACCGCTGAAGAATGACTTTCCCTCGTTGAGGAGCCTGCACGTAGAAGCTGTTAAAACCGTTGCTCTACACTACAGAAACATACTATACCTACACTGAGCGTCTGCGCTTCCAGCAAACAAGAGATGTCCCCCCGCCCCTTATCTCCCCAAAGTCCCCATCTCCTACTTGCATTTACCAGTCCAAGGTTATGGTGTGTTATGCCGCACTTTATAGTGCCACCTTCTGGCCAGATACATTCAATGCAAATGCTGGCACCCCAGTCCTGAGCGGGTTGTTCCAGCTGACATATTGATGGCATGGCTTCTGTTAGATGAAAGCCAGTAACAAACAAGCACACAAAACCTATAAAATATAAATATCAGGAAACACGTAGATACTGCTGGAAAGTGGGTTAGACGGTAACTCTCCAAGGGCGATCAGAAGTTAGTTATCAGTTTGGGCAGGGCGCACAAGACACAAACAAGCATTTACAATGCAACGGTTTCGCCTTTGGAGAAGTTAGAGCTATTGGCATTGTAAATGACAACATTTGTATTTATGCGTTGGTTTTGAAAACAGATAAATAAATGGCATTGTCATTTACATTGCCAATTGCTTAATATCTCGCAAATGTGAGAACTATTGTACCCTACGGACGAGCTCAGCAGACAGCAATTACTACCACACACACACACACACCCAGACCCACACACCCAGGCCAGCCACACCCAGAGCCCCCCCCCCACACACACACTGGAGCAGTCACACACACACATACACACTGGAGCAGTCACACACACACACACTGGAGCAGTCACACACACACACACACTGGAGCAGTCACACACACACACACTGGAGCAGTCACACACACTGGAGCAGTCACCCACACACACACACACACTGGAGCAGTCACATATACACACACACACACACACACTCTGGAGCAGTCACACACACACAGACCCAGGAGCAGTCACACACACACACACCCAGGAGCAGTCACACACACACACAGGCGAAACTTAAAAACCTCCGGCCCATGCTCATTACTTGATAAACAGTACCCTCAACTCAACCATACCCGACACGGGTGACCAAATGAATTGCAGGTGTGAAAATTGTCCTGCCTGTCGCACGCAGGGAAAACAGTATTAATCTACTCTTCTTTGACATGACTAAAAACGTGCCACTGTGCAAACTAAAATTTGTAAGTGTCGGATTTTTTTCTACTTCAAAACAGAAGTGTTTGAATAAATAATGCCGAAAGTTAAATAATAAAAATGCTTAACATAATAAACTAAAAATCAGGGACAAAATCGAAAGACAGGGAGGCGAAAGTTATCCGGCGTGTTCTCACTTTTATAATGTTCACTTCCTGGAACAGTTACGAAACCAGGCAAGCCACTTCTAGGAGAGTAATATAGGAGGGACCCAGGCTCACCGCTCTCGAGGGGATGCGCGCAGCGGCAAGCCATAGGAGACGATCCTCGTGGCACTGCCCCTCCCCCTAGCACTGCCTGCCTCCTGTTCCTCCAACATGGCGGAGGCCGCGCACCCTGCACGGCCACAATCCCCGCAGTACTAGAGATACCCGGAGCAGCGCGGCTTGCGTCCCAAACAAGGGAAGCGGGGACAGGACGGGTGCCCGCCCGCGTGGAGCGCACCGCTGCAGCCCCGCCGCACAAAGCCCCTTTACCCTCATGGCCGCCGCGTGCGAGCAGCAACACTGCGTAGTGCCTATTTAAATTTCCCTCACTGACACCCACAGCAGTAGTGAGGAGGAGGCGCCATGCGCGACAACACGCACCGCGCCTCCACCACCATCAACCGCGCTCGCACCACCTGCACCAGGGCTCCCCATCCATCCACTCGCCGGCAGCAAACGCCACAATCTCACACCGTCAGCAACAAAAAAGCTCCCGTGATAGACACGTGCGCCACAGCGAAGCACACTACAGTGTAAACACACCCTGCGACCTCGCCAAACCAACACGTCGCCTGCGTTAAAAGACCTAGGAGAGCGACCAGCACGAACAAACGCCTGAAAGAAGCATTAACAAAACATACACACTTTTCCAACCAACACCAGCCCCCGCCCCGCGAGAAAGCCTCGGGGAGGGAGCGGCGCCCAGGCCGCCGGGGGATGCGGCCCCAACAGGTCTCATGTCAACAACATGCGCCGCGCAGACACTCACCACTCAGCAGCCTCCATCTTCGCGCCCCCTCCCCTTTACTATCAGCGGCCGAGCGCAGAATCCCAATGAGTGACACGTGATGTGCCTGCCTCACTCCAAGGTACCCTAATAACTTCCCCGTAACCCGGGCGCCACGCCGCTGGTTCTGACCTGCCTTCGCGCCTGCTGCAGCCCGTGCAGCCGCTGCTGCAGCTCCCGTCCGTAGTTCTGTGCAGCCTCGATGCTCTCCTGGGCTTCCTGCAGCAGGGCTTCCGCCTCTATGTCCATGCCTCTCATGGGTACGGCGAGGCCAGTTGCAGCCCCCGCTCAGAACGCTCTGTCGCCGGCTGCAGCCGCCCCTCTCCCCGGGCGGATGCGGAAGCCTCTACCTGCAGAATGCCGAGGCGGCGCCGCTGCTGTCAGCCCAGCCCGGGGCTGCAGAAACTTTCAGCTTTACTTTTGAGCGGGCAGCGGAACTCTCAGGCATGCGGCGTGCCTTGAGCGGCATGACGGAAGTTTGTGACGGCATGTCGTACGCGTAGGGTCTCAGATACAGACAGGGAATTTTTATTTTATTTATTATATTTAATGCGATTTTATATAGCGCGAACTTTACCCAAAGGTGTCAGCGCGTTTTTACAAAAGGACCAGTTACATTACATAAGGACTTCGGAGTCCATGAGTTACATAACAGACACAAACAGAACAAGGTCAATTTGAGATTCGGGGCGTGTTTTTCGCCCTCTCCCCTTCCCATTGGCTGGAAGGTAAAATTCCAGCCAATGGGAAGAGGAGAGGGCGGGACTTAAAAAAAGACCCAGAAACGCCCCCGAATCGCGTCAAGTGACGCTCCTCTCCTCCAATGGCTGGCCAGCATTTACGAGGCCAGCCAATGGAGAAGAGGGGCGTGTTCAGGCCCCCATACTACACACATAAGATTTCGGCTCCGCCCACTGCTTACGCAGTGCGACGGTAGCCGAAACCTAAAAAAGAAGTGGGGGTACTAACCAATTTAGACAGTATGCAAGTGGCATCGAAGGAAGTGATAACACAAGAAGTGGCATCAAAATAAGTGATATCAGATCTTAAGACCACACACATGTTTAGCAAGTTTATTATGAGTACATTCGAGAGCATCACAAGATTTAAAATATGAAAGCTGCATAGTACTTAACCCTGTGTTTTGAGTTCCCTGTCTGAAGAAACTAAGAGCCCACATGTGGATGAAGTTTGGTGTATGAATAACTACAGTAAACAAGCCACTAAGTTCTACAAGCTAGGCATACACAACTTGTCACCAAAAGCAAAATAGAATTCAAGCATTGCATTAAATTCTCGAAATTGCAATTTTAAATATCAAAACTATAACATGTATTAACCTACCAAACATCCAAAACACCTTTTTTCCTTTGCAGTTTTCATTGGATAAATGAGATCAACAGAATTACTCCTAATATACCAGAAAGCCTTAATCCAGAGCTCCGTCGGACCCCAGGACCAAAAGCCAAATTAACTGCCAGAACTGAGACCGATATCAACCGATAAATGGACCAACATACATCGGAACAACACAGGAGCACAGCGCACTGAGGAAGAACAGAGTACAAGCCAGCGGAAAGTAACTCCCTCGCTGTAACCGGCACGGAAAAGCAGAGCAGGACAGTACTCAAGATGGCGCGGTCGCACTAAGCTGCAGAACAGCCGAACGCAACAGAGGACTTCGGAGGCACCTAAGAAGCCCAAGGTCAGTGTGCGCTATCCAAGCAGTACTAAGCCTATATTCGAAAAAAATAGGGGGAAAATTCACTAATAAGGGATAAAACAGCGGAGAGCTCAGGCAACAGCACCCCCAAGCCGAAACTGAAACCATCCATGGGCGCCGCCATTTTGGCTTGAAAAATGAAACTCACAACAAGCGTGGTTGTGCATGCGCAGAAGACAGCAAGGGCGATCTAAGGGAGGTGAAAGAGGCCAAAACAAAATAACCCTTGAGAAAGCGCTGTAGCGCAGCGCCAGCGCCTTACCAGCCAAGAGGCCAGAAAACGTAAACGGAACCCACAGTCTTCCTGGGAGAGTTGTGTAAACACCAAGGGGGAGACCATCCGGCAGACATCGTAACTTACACACAGAAGCAAGTCCAGCGCAATACCAACCGCAGCGCTAGGCGGGAAACGATACCCACGGAACCGCCAGAGTGAGCACAGATAGAATTGTACCGCTGTATGACATCAACAAGAGGGCGAACGGAATAAAGCAAACCTATCAGCAAAAGTGCATGCAACACCATCCAAAGGCGAGTAAGCAAACATACGACTAAAGATCGAAAAAAGCCGACAGGGAGCAAGAAACGACCACTATAACTTAAAGCCATCGCGCAAACAAAGGAACTAGCACAGCGGCACAAATCAGTAGAACCGCCGTAAGCAACAGCACAAGACCCAGGCAATACTAAAGACAGCTGGTAAAACAACGCAAAACCTCCAGAACACATCATATGGGACACAAGCAGCTCCACAACCACCACAAAAAGCTAGCACAACCAATCGAACTAAACAACAAAGAAATCACAACAAGTACGGTCCCCTCTAACCAGATCGACATGGCAGGGGGAGACAGCAAAACATCACAACAACTAAAGAAAAACAGGCTGGAGGGCACAAATGAGTCGCCCATCAAACAAAAAACAGACATAAACAGCACACTGGAAAGCATCCTCAGAAAGTTGGCAGATGTCCATGAACTAGCCAAATCAACAAAAAAAACGACGGACAAAATCGAACTGGAGCTAGCAGCTATCAGGGCGGACATACATGCAACAAACAACAAGGTGGAGATGATAGAGCAAAGAGTGAGTGACATCGAAGATCGAGCGCAACTGACGGGCAAAGCCATAGGCAACATAGCCAAGGCAACCACAGAACTTTGAAGGCAGGCAGCGGAATTCGAAGACCGTAGCAGAAAGGGCAACATTAGAATTCTAGGGATACCAGAGGGAGAGGAGGACAAAGCTGGATCTTGGGTGGCACTAATACAAAACCTCATCCCAAAACTAACTAACCTGAAGTTCGAAGGCCCCTTCGAAGTGGATAAGGCGTACAGAGTTCCTGCCAGCAAACAAACGGGGAGAACGAACCCCAGACCGATAATTTGCAAACCACTTCGCTCTCATCAAACAGATGCCATCTTCGGCGTAGCAAGAAAGAACCCCAACCTAATATGGAATGGTCACAAAATTATTCTAACGCAGGACTATTCAAAACCGACATTAGACATCAGGAAAGGGTTCTTAGCCCAAAGAGACAAACTAAGGAAAGAGAATATCGCCTTCTCCTTCACAGGCCCAGCAAAATTCAAAATAATCAGCAAAGGCATCGTCATGATCTTCGAAGACCCCGCAGAGCTCGCAAGATACCTACGTGGTCCACCAACCCAGGAAATGGAGGACTCTACAACAACGGCAAAAAGGAGCGCCTCACCAGGCACGGTGACAGAAAGAAGCTAAGAACACAACGCATACAACTCCACCTCGATGGAACAACCAAAACAAACTATACAATGCAGACAAATAAAAACTATCGAAATAACTTCACAACTCAGATACCACAACAAAGCTACCTCCGAGTAACCCAAAGAAGAAACCAACAGAAGGGATTACAAGGAATATGACAAGGCAGGAGCGCAAACGGCGACAACAAAGGAACAACACAAACAGAAATGTACACTGATCAGCCTTGTGGACAGCACAATTAACTACCTCAGGACCCATCACGAAGGGCCCAGTCATCATGTATATATCATTTAAAGTAGGAAATAACTATGTCAGTAGGTTTTGAAGGTCTCGTTAACCCAGGGTTGAAGCGGGAGCAGGGGGATCTTGCTGTCGCGCGCCCACAGCACGATGAAAGACTGGACCAAAGGCGGGAGGGGGGAGGGAGGGTGGAGGGGGGCAACAGGGGGAGTAATTGTGTGTCTCATGTGTGTCATGTATGTCTTGTCTGTCTAGTAGGTCAAGTCAGCAATGTTCGTCTTGTCCAGGTCTCCAGTAGTGAGGCCGTCAGCAAATCATACAGATCGGCCTCGGCATCAAGGCAGCATATCCCCAAAAACGAGAGCAGGGTAAAGAGGGAAGGGCCGTCAGAGACTACAGTATACTTAGCGCAAGAAGCAGCCAACATAGACAGAAACAGGTAGCACGACACTGCTAGCGGACCTCGAAATCATCTCACTCAACGTCAAAGGGCTCAACCACCCAGTTAAGAGAAAGAACACCTTAGACTACCTAGCCAAAACTAAGGCAGACATAATACTACTACAAGAAACACAACTATCCCTAGTGGAAGCAGACAAAATCAGGGCGAGATGGATTGGCCAGGTTGCATGCTCTCCAGCGGTGGGGAAAAAGAGAGGGGTAGTGACCCTAATCAGCAGCAAATCAAACATATCCATTGATAGTGTACATCATGACAATGAAGGTAGACTACTAATCACGCAGCTGAAAAGAAGAGAGGAAATAATACTAGTAGCCAACATATATGCGCCCAATACAGATGACACACCATTCTGGGAGAAGGTGACTAAAGAGCTAGAAGCCAGCCCCCAAAACAACATGATGATAGTAGCGGGAAATTTCAACATGGCACTAGACCAGACGCTAGACAGACAGACCAAGTCCAAAACACGCACCCCAACTGCCCACAAAACGCTAATGAACCTTTGTAACAGAAGGGACCTAGTAGACCCATGGCGTCTGCAGCATCCTGACACCAGAGACTACACCTTCTACTCGCACCCACACAATTCCTACAGTAGAATAGACTACATCCTCATTTCACACTTGCACCTAACCGAACCCACAGACATAGCGGACAGAACTTTATCAGACCACGCATGCATCAGCCTACACCTGGTGGGGAGGCACAATGAACAACTAACACGCAGATGGCGACTCAATCCCACAACCCTAGCCAAGCAAGAGGACAGAATCAAAATCCAGAAAGCTATCACAGACTACATCACAGACAATGGAACCTTATACACAACTCCCGGCACTGTATGGGAGGCACTTAAAGCAACAGTAAGAGGAGTACTAATAGAAATAAAGGCGAGAAGAGATAGAGAGGCGAAGACCAACTTGGACAGCTCGAAAAGGACATCAAAGGTCTAGAGGCACAACACATTAGAGACACCGCAAACCAAAGTACCCTAACACAACTTACAAAAAAGAAATACGAATTCAACAGAATACTAAGCGAGAGAGCGGGCCTTTGGATAAGGAAATATAAAGAAATAAATCTTTGCGAAGCGAATAAGGCAGGGAAAACACTAGCCGCGTATCTCAAACGCAAAAGAAGGCAGCACAGCATTACAACAATCACAGACACCTCAAACAAAACACACACCAGACACAGTGAGATAGTACACACCTTCAAAGAATTCTATGAAGAACTCTACAGCAAAGACGAAGGGCTTGACCCTAATGGAACGAAATCCTACCTCGAGAAGCTAACACTGCCAAAAATAACAGCGGAAGAAGCAGAAGCATTAGGCCAGGACTTCACAGTCCTAGAGATAAAAACAGCCATTAAGTCCTTAAAAGACAACAAGGCCCCAGGGCCAGGCGGCTACTCTGCACAGTTCTACAAATCCTTCCAAGACCAAATTGTACCCACACTAGCGAAAGCGTTCAACTATTGCGGCGACCTAGGGGAACTAACCACCACAATGTCACAAGCCAACATCATAGTCATTCCAAAAGAAGGCAAAGACCCACAATGGGCAAAAAACTACCGTCCTATTTCACTTATCAACATAGATTGCAAAATATACGCCAAAATACTCGCAACGAGACTATGCAGACTGCTCCCAAAGCTAATAGGGAACACACAAGTAGGGTACATGAAAGGCAGGATGTCCAGCGACAACACCAGACTCCTTTGCCAAGTAATAGAACACTGCTCAAAATCACTCTCTCCGGCAGTTACAATCATACTAGACGCTGAAAAGGCCTTCGACAGGGTGTCCTGGCACTTTTTACAAGAGTGCCTAAAGGCATACAATCTAGGAGAGATATACATCAAGAAGGTTATGGCCCTATACAAAAAGCCAAAAGCGCAGATTGCAATCAACTGCACCACCTCGGCCCCTTTCGATCTTCAGAGAGGAACAAGACAAGGCTGTCCACTATCCCCACTGCTGTTCCTACTCGCCCTCGAACCCCTGATCTAAGACATCATCACCAATGAAAATATTGCAGGCATTTCCATTAACAAAACGACGGCCAAACTAGCGGCCTACGCTGATGACCTCCTGATCATCACAGAAAATCCGACAACATCAATCCCAGCGCTCATGCGCACCATCGACTCATATGCCTCCCACTCCGGGTACAGTTTAAACAGGGACAAATCAGAGTGCATGCCCATGAACATCCACACAACCAGAGAGGTTCTAGGCGACTCTGGTCTGACATGGCAAACACAGTCGATAAAATACCTGGGAATTACCTTTGATAGAAACCTAAGAAGTACGCTTGAAAGAAATGAAGAAAGTACATTCAAAAAGATAAAAGATCTACTGGAAAACTGGTCGCCTAAATACATCACCTGGTGGGGAAGAGTTGAAACAGTCAAAATGATGGTAACACCTATAGTCAATTACCTAGCCAGCATGCTCCCATTAGCACTAACAGACGACTTCAACAAGAAAATAGACCAGGCACTGAATAAATTCATTTGGAGAGACAAAAAACCCAGACTAGCTCTACAAAAATTAAGACTGAGGAAGGAACTAGGAGGCCTCAATGTGGCAGACTTAAGGACCTTTCAAACAGTCTGTATTGCCAGGCAGGGCCTACACTGGGTGATAAATAACCAAACGTACATGCCAACATGTAGAATCAACCGCAATGGATCGCACACCGCTAGCCCCTCCTCCGGATCGCCCCTAAGGATTCTGGTACGTGTAGTTCATAAGTGGTTCACCTCAGTAGGTGCAAGTAAGTACTTGTTGTTGTGAAGATCTCTAGACCCGAGACAGGGCCCGGGTTTTGGGATATCTTCCCTCATCAGTAGAGAACCTATTTGGGGTGGAAAGAAGGCCGCCAAGCAACCGTCACAGGCCTTGATGCCTAACCGGCACGCAGGTGCGTCATCCAGAAGCTCGTCAGCTTAAACGCTCAAGGGAGCCCATTTGTAGAATCAACCGCAATGGATCGCACACCGCTAGCCCCTCCTCTGGATCGCCCCTAAGGATTCTGGTATGTGTAGTTCATAAGTGGTTCACCTCAGTAGGTGCAAGTAAGTACTTGTTGTTGTGAAGATCTCTAGACCCGAGACATGGCCCGGGTTTCGGGATATCTTCCTTCATCAGTAGAGAACGTATTTGGGGTGGAAAAGAAGGCTGCCAAGCAACCGTCACAGGCCTTGATGCCTAACCGGCACGCAGGTGACTACTAGTAAGAGAGGCGCGCTGCGCTTTATTTTGCATTTTACCTACAAACATTTGTTTGCTTATATTGGAGCTACTTATTTTTTAAATTGTCTGTTCGCCGTATTTTAAACTAATTGATTTCCTCGCTTCCCCGGTCCACCACTGACTCGGTCAGCTTGTTGTGTAGGGAAGGCTATTACAGGAGCACACCGGAAGTGACTACGACTTCCGCTGTGCATCCTGCATCAATCAGGGGCCCGGCACCATAAAAACTGCAGCCACTATCGCACTCCCTAGCTGACTACTAGTAAGAGAGGCGCGCTGCGCTTTATTTTGCATTTTACCTACAAACATCTGTTTGCTTATATTGGAGCTACTTATTTTTTAAATTGTCTGTTCGCCGTATTTTAAACTAATTGATTTCCTCGCTTCCCCGGTCCACCACTGACTCGGTCAGCTTGTTGTGGAGGGAAGACTATTACAGGAGCACACTGGAAGTGACTACGACTTCCGCTGTGCATCCTGCACCAATCAGGGTCCTGGCACCATAAAAACTGCAGCCACTATCGCACTCCCTAGCTGACTACTAGTAAGAGAGGCGCGCTGCGTTTGTTTTGCATTTTACCTACAAACATTTTTTTGCTTATATTGGAGCTACTTATTTTTTAAATTGTCTGTTCGCTGTATTTTAAACTAATTGATTTCCTCGCTTCCCCGGTCCACCACTGACTCGGTCAGCTTGTTGTGGAGGGAAGACTATTACAGGAGCACACCGGAAGTGACTACGACTTCCGCTGTGCATCTTGCACCAATCAGACGGGCCCTCAGAAGTTCAAAGAGGTTGGCGGGGCGGGAGCGCAGCGGGCACGTTCTCAGCATGCCGAAGACTCGCCTAAGATAAGCCCGTCTGCACCAGTTCCTCGCCACCTCGCCATGAACCCTGATATTTCTAGGAGTGATACAGTAAGCTACTCCAGGGAAAGGCTATTAAATTTCCAGCTCACCAATGATACCTGTAAGAAGCTCCTCCTAACACGCAGGAAGGGCTGTTTTAAATGCCCTTGCGGCTTCTCCCTTCCTAAACCCTGACGCTTCCGTCCCATGCTGCAGAAGCCCCCCAACAAATAAAAATTGCTCAGCTAAATATAAGGTCCCTACAAAAACATCATCTGGAAGTCCACAATTTAATAACTAACCACGCCTTAGATATTCTATTCCTCACGGAGACCTGGCTGCAAGACGACATGTATTCGGTCGTTAACCTAGCCACACCCATAGGTTACTCTTCCTACACGCTTAATAGACAAGCTAGGGGAGGAGGAATAGCAATGATTGCTAAGTCTAAATACTCGTGCCTATTTTCCAAACTAGACATTACAGGCTGTGAATGTGGCAGTTTTAATGCCACAATTAACCCACAATTTACTCTTTCGGGCATCCTGATATATAGGCCCCCTGGACAAGATAACATCTTCATAAAATCACTTCTTGATACAGTATGTGCCTTGGTGACAGGAACAGCAAATTTTAATATTGTAGGAGACCTAAATATTCACTTCGACATTATCAGTGACAAGAAGATAGATACTCTACTGGCTGATTTGGCTGCATTCCAACTCAGCCAGTTAGTCAGTGGCCCCACACATGGCGGAGGGCACCTTCTTGACCCCATTTTCTCCAATCTACCTGCCGCGACTGTAGAATCTCCTGTCCCCATGTCCTGGACAGACCACCGATTGGTGACCATGACAATCCCCCCGGAGAAATACCCAATATCTATAATGCACAGTGAGTGCTCAAAAGACCTTGGAGAAAGCTTTGCCTTGAAGATCTGCATTCCCTCCTCATAGCCGACCCTCACATAGATAATGTAGACTCGAACTTGGGATATGAGGGCTTCTGTAGCTGGATCAACCAGGCTCTAGACACCCTCATACCGGCCAGATGGACTAGGACACACTCACAGGATTCTAGCCCATGGTACAATGAAGACCTTTTCTCCCTTAAGAAAGAATGTAAAACCGCCGAGCATAAATGGAGTAAAGAATATGACCCAGTACTTAAAGGTATATACGTCCAAGCACAAAAAAATGACCATCGCAATATTTTCAGAACGCGAGCCGCATTTTACACGAAGGAGATTAGCAGTAGTCAGAATACCTCCAAAACAATTTTCAAAATACTAAAAGAACTTAGTACCAAAAAATTGATTGAAAAGTCTAACCCCTCGCCCTCGCTATGCGAGAATTTAGCATCCTTCTTCTTGGATAAAATTGAGAAGATTTATAACTCTTTTCCAACAGTACCGTACATCAAAGGACTGGACGTCATGACCACTCCCAAGCTCACAGACATACCTGCGCTTAGTCCAGAGAACTTTTGCAAACTCTGCGATAAAATCAACTCCGGCTCACCTGCAGATCCTCTAAAACCTGCACAATTTAGAGCAGCAGACTGGACAGTACTCGGCCCTCTTTGTGATATAATTAACTTATCCTTCTCCTCTGCCAAGATTCCCTCCAGGTGGAAACAGGCATGGGTCTCCCCAATTCTAAAAAAGCCTACACTAGACCCTACTCTGCCTGAACATTTTAGACCTATATCACTGCTTCCATGGCCAGCCAAAGTGGCAGAGTCCCATGTCAATACCATCTTGACTAAATTTCTTGTGACCAATTCTATTCTTGATAAATCCCAACATGGCTTTCGTGCTGGCCACAGCACCGAAACAGGTCTCCTGAGTGTAACAGAGCATCTGCGAGCCATATTAGACTCTGGTGAGACGGCAGCACTGATTTTGTTAGATCTCAGTGCTGCCTTCGATACGGTATCACACAAGGTGCTGCTGGACAGGCTAGAGGAGGCAGGAATATCGGGACAAGCCCTCAACTGGCTTAAAGCATTCCTCTGTGAGAGATCCTTTAGGGTGTCCATCCCCCCATTCCTCTCTAAAGAGCGTCCCGTCAGACAGGGTGTCCCCCAGGGTTCAGCACTCAGCCCTACCCTATTTAATCTATATGTGCGACCACTGGCTGAGGTAGCCAGGAAAGGGGGGCTGTCGCTGGTATCCTATGCCGACGACACACAGCTAGTGGTGACACTAAGGGATACGGACGGCCTGAATGCACATAACTTCAAACAGAGTCTTACCGACATTACCAGCTGGTTGACATCTAACTTCCTCCAGCTTAACGCTGGGAAGACAGAGGTACTGGTTGTGGGAAAAGAGGCAGCAGCCTGGGGCGACACCTGGTGGCCGGACTCACTCGGCAAACTGCCCGACCCAAAAACTCTTGTGAAAAATCTCGGAGTATGGGTGGATTCCGCCCTTAACTTCACTCATCAGACAAAAAAGGTTGCTGCCACATGCTTCGGGATCCTACGGAACCTTAAGCCGATCCTTAAGTTCTTTGACCCTCTGACGCGTCAACTCATAGTGCAGGCAACTATTCTCTCTCGGCTGGACTACGCAAGCTCGCTCCTTCTAGGCATAAACACAGCCGAGAAAGCAAGACTGCAACGTGTTCAAAATGCAGCAGTTAGAGCTTTGACAGGCCTTCCTCGGCATCAATCAGTGGCAAGTGCGTTAACCAAACTCCAGTGGCTTCCAGTTGAGAAGAGGATACACTTCAAGACTTTATGCCTTGCATTTAAAATACTGAAAACCGCTGCTTCACCTATGCTGAGTCCGCTACTTACACCGTATACTCCGCGGCGTACACTGCGCTCGGAAGGACAAAACCTTGCAGTCGTCCCCCGTGTCAAGCTATCCCGGATGGGTGGCCGTTCCTTCCGATACTTGGCAGCCAAGCTCTGGAATACCTTACCTCCCCAGATCCGTGGTCTGAATGACCTTCTGCCTTTTAGGAAAGCTCTAAAAACCCACCTCTTCTGCCAATAAATGTTTATGTTATATAGTGGCAATCTACATCTGCAGTTACCCTCTCTCTATATTAGCGTAAGCGCCGGGATGCCCCTTTGCTGGGGCCGCCGAGCGCTATAGAAATATATATAACATAACATAACATAACAGGTGCGTCATCCAGAAGCTCGTCAGCTTAAAGGCTCAAGGGAGCCCATTTGTAGAATCAACCGCAATGGATCGCACACCGCTAGCCCCTCCTCCGGATCGCCCCTAAGGATTCTGGTACGTGTAGTTCATAAGTGGTTCACCTCAGTAGGTGCAAGTAAGTACTTGTTGTGAAGATCTCTAGACCCGAGACATGGCCCGGGTTTCGGGATATCTTCCTTCATCAGTAGAGAACGTATTTGGGGTGGAAAAGAAGGCCGCCAAGCAACCGTCACAGGCCTTGATGCCTAACCGGCATGCAGGTGCGTCATCCAGAAGCTCGTCAGCTTAAAGGCTCAAGGGAGCCCATTTGTAGAATCAACCACAATGGATCGCACACCGCTAGCCCCTCCTCCGGATCGCCCCTAAGGATTCTGGTACGTGTAGTTCATAAGTGGTTCACCTCAGTAGGTGCAAGTAAGTACTTGTTGTTGTGAAGATCTCTAGACCCGAGACATGGCCCGGGTTTCGGGATATCTTCCCTCATCAGTAGAGAACGTATTTGGGTTGGAAAAGAAGGCCCCCAAGCAACCATCACAGGCCTTGATGCCTAACTGGCACGCAGGTGCGTCATCCAGAAGCTCGTCAGCTTAAAGGCTCAAGGGATCCCATTTGTAGAATCAACCGCAATGGATCGCACACCGCTAGCCCCTCCTCCGGATTGTGGTACTGAAAATGTTGGACCTGTGTCATAAACATATTCGTATCATGACGAATTTGATATCAGCAGGCCGAGAATGACTAGTGGACTATGCACAAGCATTTTCGTCATATTCGAGTGACGAAATCACCCTGTATTCTGAGTTTTTCGCCCAGAACCCTCGGGTTCCATTTTGTGAATGGCAGCCATTTTGTGATTGCCCTTTACATAGGCCGGTGACTAAGGCCAAAACCGAGTCTGAAGGACACATACACCTTCTCTCACTCCTGCACAACCTGGGCAAGCTGACTCCACTGCCCAAGGCCAAACCTGTTTGGGCAGTTCCTCTCCCAGTGGCCGGTCGAGATAGTATCAAGGCACAACATGCCATAAACCCTTCATCACACACAAACCCTTCCTAATCTTACACACACCTGCCTCTGTTTCTTTCTTTATGACTTGCTTTACGAGGAGGAGGCGCCCGTTTTTATTGGGGTTTCGTCGATATCTGATGAAAATACTGGGCCTTGCCGGGTAATTGATTGTGGGCTGAACAAACTGAAATATGGGCTTGTCATCATGACTCTGCTTTTTCTTTGTATTGAAGATATGTGAATGGTCAACTGTAAAATAAGGAATGTTTGCCTGAAGCATAATATTTTGTATAAAAAGAGAAGGCTGGCTTTGTAAGATTGAGCAGTCTCCTGAGAATATACACCGTGTTGTACTTCTAGGACGCCTGTTACTTGGTTGCAGCCAATAAACTCGATCTTTGACTTCACCTAGAAGACTCTGTGTTTCTGTAGTCTAAACAGGAAGGACCCAAAGCCTTAGGGTGTGTCCCTGGCACCGCTGGGTTCCGAAAAACCCAGTACTTCAGTTGGCGCCCACGTGGGGCAATATCAGCGGTACCGGTCCAAGCCAGAGGTTCGTGAGGAGCTTCGTGGGAAAATTCTGGAGGAAGGCCGCCACTTCATCGACCCCTGCATGTCGACGTGGTCCGAAAGTCTTTGCTACGAGGTTCCCCGCTTCCCGACGGCTACGAAGGACTGCTGCCCTGACTATCTCCCTGTTTTGGACCCTTGATGATTGGTAGAGCGAAACGATAGACGAGTCTTCTGGTGACGTCATTGATACCTCAGTTAAGTATAAGTGGAGCGTCTCCCAGTTCTTAGTTTTTAGTTTGGGTATCCCCTTGGGATCTTTGATTTGGAACTTGCAAGTACCAAAGCCGAGGGACTTGTGTATTCACGAGACTATCGTAATCGATAATCCTTTGAAGTTTGAAGCTAGACTAGAGAGCGAAGATGCCTGGTCTTAGCAGACCTGGAAACTTGTTTTGTCTTGGTTGTAATAGGGATTCCCGATTGGAGGACTCGTGTCCGGTTCCTCCGATTGGAACTCCAACCTATGAGCTCTACGTGAAACACGGCGTAGGCCCCATCACATATAATGAAGTATGGATCCAATACACCAGAAAGGATGGTGTTCTAAAATGGCCCCAATACGGTAGCTTTGACACGGAGATCTTAGATAATCTAGAGGTTAGACTTTTTAAGAAGAATGCCCAGCCGGCGATGTTTGACTCTTTCCGCCTATGGCGAAAGGAAGCCAAACAGAACGAAATTAAATTAGCTAAAAAGAATAAAAGAGAAAAGGGTATCTCGATAATGCAAGCTGCTATGCAATACAAAGATGATGAGGAAGAACAAGCGAGTGAACAGTTGCACAGGCAACGTAAAATGGCGATCGATAAATGTTACCCAGTTTTGCCATCTCTCTAGCAGGATACCGCAAAAGAACTTGATAAAGATCCGTTAATGTCTCACTTATTGAATTCGCCACCCCCCTATGCGCAGAGTGCTACTGCACCTCCGCAACCTTTAGTTGTGCAACCTCCGGTTGTGGTGCTCCAGGTTCTTCCACAACCACCTGCTCCTCTTCAGCTGGCTCCTACTGCTACGACTCAGCCTCCTCAAGGGCCGCTGACTTTGCTACCTGCTCACCCTGTACTTCTTACAACTTTGCCTACTACATCGACTACCTCTTCTGATATTCCTACTGTTACTGCGTCTGCATCTGCATCCGCATCCGCCTTGCCTCACCCTGTTTTTACTCCTGTTCTTTCGTCGACTTCTCCTTCTGTTGGACAGAGAATGACTAACACTGTCGCTAGTCTTCTATATCCTCTTTTTGGGGCAACAAGTATGACCCCTGTTTCAACGAGCAAACAGTTGCGTAGTCAACTGCCCGACTCTAGAGAGTGGGAAACATTGAATTATTTGGCACACAAATGGGTTACTGACCCTACGAGATATGAGCTAGATTCTGTTATGGATGTCTTCCATCAGTGGGAAGAACCGAAACAAAGATACGTTTTCGAAAAAAAATGTGTGTTTTTCTTTGTGAGGAATTGGAGGGAAATGATTTAGAATGCAATCCACCTGAGCTGTGTCGTGTACGGTACGAGTTTGCAAAATGCACAATTGTGGGTTCTGATGTTGAAAAAGCAGTTGCGACATTGTTGTCGTTTAGGAGTGAGGGTGTTTCTCGGTCGTTGTTTGAGCATGATTCCTCTGTTAGGAGGAAAGCGAGACAGTACCCCATGAGAGAGGTTCCTCCGGTATGGAAGGAAGAAGTAGCGGCTGGTCTGAATAATGTTCCCCCAGTTATACCGGCACACTTTCAGCGTGTTTGGGTACATGTTCCATGGAAGCGCGCTGAAGTATTGGCCCTTAAGCAGACTTTACCTGACCCCCGTAAAAATCCTGCAGGGTATTACAAGGAATTGTCACAGACTGCAGGCTCTTGCATTATGAATTTAGCGGATATAGACATGTTGTTTGGTAATGTTGTTCCACAGCCTTTATGGGGAAAGATTTGTCATGCGGATCATGATCAGGAGTTAGGTGATACATGGGTTAATATTGCTGCTGCTGATGGCAGACAAGTTGGTGCTAAACCCGAACCTTTAGTGGCAGACCTCCCTGGTAGGATAATTACTTACATGAAGACTTTGATGCCTGCGCTGCGAGTGAATTGGGACAAATTGTCTGCGTGTAAGCAGAAGAAAGATGAGACCGTGTCCGACTTCTTCATCAGGTTCGAAGAAACGTTTATCGACCACAGTGGTCAAGATATGAGTACAGAAGGTGGTCAACGGTTGTTCGTTGACAAGTTCGTGCATAATTTGCTTTCCGAGTTGTGTAAGAAATTAAAAGATTCAGAAAGTTTGTGGGCCATTTCCTCTTCAGCACAGATATTGGCTACTGCCCAGTATTACGAAAATCGAGATAAAGATGAGAAAGATAGAGCAGACAAGAAAACGAAAGAGTTAAAAACAAAGGTTCTTTTACAGCAAGCTTACCCGCCTCGTGGTGGCCAGCGTGATTTTCAGCAACCTCAGCAGTTTCAGAGAAACTCGCAAAGGTTCGAGTTTTCTCAACCACGTTTTCCTGTAGGCCCTAATCAGTGTGCATATTGTAAAGAAGAGGGCCATTTTAAAAGTAGCTGCCCTGCTTTATTACAGCGTATGAATGGTGTTTCTAGCGCACGAGGTCGAGGTACTCCACAAGCGCCTAGAGGTAGAGGACGTGGAAATTTCCTACAGAACGGGCGATCTTTTCCGCCACAGAACTCAATGAATAGTTTTGATCAGCAGAATAACGCGTCTGGTAGGACGCCTCAGTACTATGCTGATGACTACTATGCAGAAGATGAGAATATGGAAGGTAACGATTGCTAGGACAGCCATAGACAAAGAGAGGGGGTTGTTTCAGTTCCAGTAGATCAGAGTGGACCTTACATTGAGGTGACTACATCAGGTGTGTCAGAGCCTTTTCTGTTGGATACTGGTGCTACAAAGAGTTCCATTAAGCACTCTAAACTCCCTGGCGCACCTTTGTCTGGCGAAATGAATGTTTCAGTAGGTTTTTCTGGCGCCCCGGTTAGGAACCCGATTTCTAGTCCTATGTCCCTTTCTGTTGGACCTTGTGAATTAGAAGCACCCCTTATTCTGACAACACGTTGTGGTGAAAACTTGTTGGGATTGGATCTGTTGAAAAGATTGTATGCGACTTTGTATTGTTCTCCTTCAGGAGTGCAACTTACAGTAGGTAAGAAAGTGGTCTCCCCAATGTATTTATCAAAGGATAAACTTCCGACAGAGTTGTCGCTTCTTCCTGATATTCTTTGGGCTACTGGTCCTAATGATGTGGGTCTTTTGGAAATACCGCCATATGTTGTGACATTGAAAGCCAATGTTAAAATGCCACGAATTCCCCAATACAAGATCTCTAGTGAAGGTGAAAAAGCGTTGCTAGCCATCATTTATGATTTGATTGAAAAAGATGTAATTGAAGAGACAAGAGGCAACGTTTGCAATAGTCCTGTTCTGCCTGTTTTGAAGCGTACCGATCCTTCTAAGCCACCTGTTTACAGATTCGTGATTGATCTTAGAGAGGTGAATAAAATAGTTGTGCCACAATTCTCAGTTGTCCCTGATATCACTGCCCTATTGACTATGATTCCAGCTTCTGCGACTTGGTTCTCGGTGATCGACTTGAAGAATGCTTTCTTCAGCATCCTGATTGCCGAGGAGAGTAGGGATATTTTCGGCTTCAGTTTAGGAGGTCGAAGCTTCCGCTTCGAACGTGCTCCCCAGGGCTACTGTGAAAGTCCATCGATATATAGTCAAGCTTTAAAAGCACAGCTTGATACGATTGTTTTACCTGATGGCGCTACACTTATTCAGTACATTGATGATTTGCTTGTTGCTGCAGATACTGAGAAAATCTGTAAAGAAGCCACGTTGTCGTTGTTGCGTCATTTGTCTGACTTACATCACAAAGTGTCTCTTTCCAAATTGCAATATTGTCGACAAAAAGTGACCTACTTAGGTCATCTCTTATCGAAGGAGGGAAGGAAACTGACCCCAGAACGAATTCAGGCAATTGCAAAATTGAGTGTGCCTAGGACACAGAGAGAAGTGCGTGCTTTCTTGGGTATTACATCATATTGCAGACAATGGATACCGAATTTTTCTTTGTTGGCCAAACCTTTGGTGGCATTAACTTGTAAAGATACACCGCATCCCCTCCCATGGTCTGAAGAGTGTCAGAAAAGTTTTTCCGAATTGCGCAATGCATTATGTTAGGCTCCTGTGTTGGGTACCCCCGACTACAGTAAGCCCTTTACATTGTATGTCCATGAGAAAGAAGGTTGTGCATTGTCAGTGTTGACACAGTTGTTCGGAGACAAACAGCGTCCATGTGCGTATTTTTCATCAACTTTGGACCCGGTAGCTAAAGCATTACCAAGCTGCTTGAGAGCCACAGCTGCAGCAGCCGTTTCTATTTGGCAATCTGCTGGTTTAGTCATGAATAGTACATTGGTTGTGATGGTTCCACATGCAGTGGACACGTTGTTAAACCGTACCAAGACACTGGACTTAACTAGTGCTCGATTGTCAGGTTATGAGTTAACACTGTTAGCGAGTCATGTGCACATAAAAAGATGCAACACATTGAATCCAGCTACATTGTTGCCGATTGTAGCAGAGACAGATGCTTCTGAACAGCATGATTGTTTTCTCAGAACAGAAGAAGAAACGAAAGGGAGAGTAGACCTTCAGGACACTCCTCTTGTGAAGTGTGATGGTACCTTATGGGTGGATGGTTCATGTTTCAAGCTTCCGAATGGTGATACGACTGCGGCATATGCTGTTACGACTTTGCACACGATTATTGAAGCTGCACGTATCCCACATAATTCAGCTCAAGCAGCAGAGTTGATTGCACTTACAAGAGCATGTTTGTTATCAAAAGGAATGAAAGTGACCATATATACTGACAGCCAGTATGCATTCGGTGTGGCCCATAGTTTTGGACGATTGTGGAAAGAACGTGGATTTCTGACTTCGTATGGAGCTAAGATACAGCATGGTCAGTTGGTGAATGAGCTCCTTGAGTCACTTACCTTGCCATTGCAAGTTGTGATTGTGAAATGCAGTGCACACAAGAAGGTGACTGATGATGTTGGTCGTGGAAATGCATTTGCTGATGAAGTCGCACAAGAAACAGCAAGGGATGTGATGAGCCGAATGTATGTTGCAGGCCCTGCGAGATGGGTTGGTGACATTGGAATGTGTGAAGACACGATGGAGAGTGTGAAGTCTATTCAAGCTGAAGCTACAGAGAAAGAGTTGAATGTGTGGAGAGAAAGTACGGGTAAATTGGATGCAAATGGTTGTTGGGTTGAATTATCAGAGCATCAGCGATGGTTGTTACCCGATGCGTATGTGCTTGCAGTGGTTACAATGGCCCATGGAATGGCTCACATCAGTATGAAAGGGATTTGTAAGTTGCTGGCTCCAGTATGGCAAAATGCTGGAATTCCTAAGTGTGCAGAGAATGTGGTCAAGAATTGCATGGTGTGTCTGAAATACAATCCTGGTAGGGGAACCCCAACTCCAGCTGGTCATTTTGCGCCTCCAACGTATCCGTTCGAGGCTTTGCAGCTAGATTTCATCCACATGGAAAGGTGCAACAATCTGAAATACGTACTCGTTGTTTTTTGTGCCTTTTCGAGATGGGTAGAAGCATATCCCTTAAAGGACAACACTGCCTTATCCACAGCTAAAGCCCTTGTCAAAGAATTTTTCCCTAGGTTTGGAATGCCGAGAATGGTCTGGAGTGACAATGGGAGTGAATTTGTGGGTCGAGTGATGAAGAAAGTATGTGAAGGGCTAGGCATCCAACAGAAATTCCACGCTGCAAATCACCCCCAATCAGCTGGACTAGTAGAGTGCTACAATGGCACATTAAAACTAAAATTGGACAAAATCCAAGCGAGCTCTGGTCTTAAATGGCCTGACGCTCTGCCTTTAGCACTCCTATCAACAAGAATGACTGTGCATTCGCGAGTGGGACTTAGTCCCTATGAAATAGTGTTCGGCCGTCCGGCCAACATATGGGGAGTGCCAAGGCCGACAAAATTCAGTGAGATCGAACACCCTGTACTGCTTGACTATTTGTACGAATTGACGGCTAAAATTCCGTGTTTTACACCAACAGGTTCACGATACTCTGACTCAGGTCTCTGAAGCTCCAGGACATCATATCTATCCTGGATCCTGGGTGCTGGTCAAGAATTTCCAGCGAACAAAGAATGACCAGCCCCGCTGGACCGGCCCCCACCTAGTCCTGCTGTCAACGAGATCCACTGTGCGAGTGGAAGGCAAAAAGAACTGGATCCACGGCGTACACTGCAAGAGGGTCCCTTTGCCTCTGCCGTACGACCGGTGGGTCCAGGAGGGTGTTGCTGACTCTGAGACTGAGACTGTGCCTCGTTTTCTGTCTTTCAGCGATGCACGCATAAAAGGAACAATTTCTGAACGAGAAAGTGACAATCGTTCGCAGGAAGCTGTGCCACCGTCAACCCGATTGGACACTACAGAGCCTGAACTACTGTTCCAAGACCAGACACTACATGGAAAAAGACGTTATAACCTGAGGCCAAGAACTATGAACTAATAAAAAAAATTCCTTTTCTTTGCTAAATTTTGAAAAGTGCAGCTCTTTCATCTGAGAAACTTTTTTATTTTTGTTTTTCGAACCACCATCCGGGTTCAGCTGTAGGGTCGCGGTTGCCCAAGTCTTTGGAGTGCAGCTGAAGACGTTAGGTCGACAGTTCTGGTTGATCTAAGGGAGTTGCCCTGGACTGACAGAAGCATTCCTTAGCATAGAACACCCTACCATCGCAAGCAGCAATTAGAGAGGATGGAGTTTTTCGAGCTGGAGAGACCTGCCATAGAGATGAACTTTAATACTAAAATATGTAGAATGATGACCAAGAAAAGTTTTTTGATATTATGCATTTTTATGTTGTTCAGTGTAATGATGTTTTTAATAGGATATGTTTTATTCTCCTTTCATGTGACATTTGCACCCACTACACAGTCCATACCTCCTCCTACTGTTTCCTCGCATTCTTTCCACCCTTTCCCTGAACATGAGTCCGCTAGGAGATTAGAGTTTATTAATAACTCCTTCGTTCAGCTTTTGCACCAACACCAACTAGTAATGAACACGACTAACTGTTGGGTGTGTGGTCTTATGCCCCACACAACGGATAAAGGTATCCCTTATCTGGTCCTGCCATTCAGCCACAATGGTTCTGTGTGGGCATACAGAACAATGTTCATCTACGCACATGAAGTCTACCCCCTACGTTCTGTAAAAGACAATCCAAAGAATAGTGCTCTAGTTAAGGGTATAGTAGATATGATTAGGGAAGATACTTCCTACGAGACTATCCCGAGAGATGAGACACTAGCATATATTGGATGGAACGTGACCGGATATGGAGTTACTCTGAGTGAAAAACAGCGAGGTAAAAGATCCTCCCTGATTTGGATTGTACCCCATCAGGGTCACCTATGTCTGCAAGGTAATGGCAAGAATCCCAGAGCTCAGTTAGGGAAGAGCATCTGCACTTAGACATATGTTTTTGCGTCTCAGACTTCCCCTTCGTTCTTAGCAGCTAAGGGTACCTATTTCATCTGCCATGATAGAGCCTATACATGGTTGCCCCCTGACTTTTCGGGCACATGTTTTGTTTCGCTCCTGTTGCCTCCCACCTACACAGCTGCGGCAGATTACCACAAGGCAAGGATAGTTAGAGGTGTCTTCAGTAAAGAAGACACTGCAGGACAAGAATTTGGAGACTTCATGAAGGGTTTTCTGCCGTTTTGGGGACCCATGGTTAACAGCAGGAACATAAGGCAATTGACGAGGTATGGTTGAATCCACCGTAGATGAAACTGCTGGTGCCCTTAGTAACTTGACTGCTGAGCTCCAGTCGGATCGTCTTATGACCCTTCAGAACAGGGTCGCGTTAGACGTCATACTTGCAGACCGAGGTGGGGTATGTAGAGTGATCCAATCGAGTTGCTGTGTTTTCATTCCAGATAACGCTCCAACAGTGTACCAGGCCATCTCCAAACTACATAAGATCTCTGAATCTATTCATGTGGATAAAGGAGGTTGGTCGTTGATGGGATGGGTCTGGGAACTGATATCCGCCTGGGGATGGAAGATTCTGATGGTCATTGGGATGACCTTAGCCATTCTTTTCCTGTTCTGTCTATGCATACAGTGTGCTCCTGCTATATGTGGCCTCTGTGCTACATCGTGTGTAAGGAAACCTGTATCGAGGGACGAGCTAAGTAATAGGATGATGCTACAGCAACATCTCAATGACTTTATGAATATAGACCTGGACTCAGATTAGCATGAGTATAGGTTATTGCCTATGTAAGGGCAAAAGGAGGTCTGTGGTACTGAAAATTTTGGACCTGTGTCATAAACATATTCGTATCATGACGAATTTGATATCAGCAGGCCGAGAATGACTAGTGGACTATGCACAAGCATTTTCGTCATATTCAAGTGACGAAATCACCCTGTATTCTGAGTTTTTCGCCCAGAACCCTCGGGTTCCATTTTGTGAATGGCAGCCATTTTGTGATTGCCCTTTACATAGGCCGGTGACTAAGGCCAAAACCGAGTCTGAAGGACACGTACACCTTCGCTGACTCCTGCACGACCTGGGCAAGCTGACTCCACTGCCCAAGGCTAAACCTGTTTGGGCAGTTCCTCTCCCAGTGGCCGGTCGAGATAGTATCAAGGCACAACATGCCATAAACCCTTCATCACACACAAACCCTTCCTAATCTTACACACACCTGCCTCTGTTTCTTTTTTTATGACTTGCTTTACGAGGAGGAGGCGTCCGTTTTTATTGGGGTTTCGTCGATATCTGATGAAAATACTGGGCCTTGCCGGGTAATTGATTGTGGGCTGAACAAACTAAAATATGGGCTTGTCATCATGACTCTGCTTTTTCTTTGTATTGAAAATATGTGAATGGTCAACTGTAAAATAAGGAATGTTTGCCTGAAGCATAATATTTTGTATAAAAAGAGAAGGCTGGCTTTGTAAGATTGAGCAGTCTCCTAAGAATATACACCGTGTTGTACTTCTAGGACGCCTGTTACTTGGTTGCAGCCAATAAACTCGATCTTTGACTTCACCTAGAAGACTCTGTGTTTCTGTAGTCTAAACAGGAAGGACCCGAAGTCTTAGGGTGTGTCCCTGGCACCGCTGGGTTCCGAAAAACCCAGTACTTCAGGATCGCCCTAAGGATTCTGGTACGTGTAGTTCATAAGTGGTTCACCTCAGTAGGTGCAAGTAAGTACTTGTTGTTGTGAAGATCTCTAAACCCGAGACATGGCCCGGGTTTCGGGATATCTTCCCTCATCAGTAGAGAACGTATTTGGGATGGAAAAGAAGGCCGCCAAGCAACCGTCACAGGCCTTGATGCCTAACCGGCACGCAGGTGCGTCATCCAGAAGCTCGTCAGCTTAAAGGCTCAAGGGAGCCCATTTGCAGAATCAACGCAATGGATCGCACACCGCTAGCCCCTCCTCCGGATCGCCCCTAAGGATTCTGGTACGTGTAGTTCATAAGTGGTTCACCTCAGTAGGTGCAAGTAAGTACTTGTTGTTGTGAAGATCTCTAGACCCGAGACATGGCCCGGGTTTCGACCCCTGTTGACTTTCTCTACTGATGAGGGAAGAGATCCCGTAACCCGGGCCATGTCCCGGGTCTAGAGATCGGGGGAATAACAAGTATCTACTTGCACCTACATAGGTGAACCACTTATGAATTTTCAGTAATTCTTCGAACTTCAGGCACTGCACATACCAGAGTACTTAGGGGCGACCCGGAGGAGGGGCTAGCGGTGTGCTGCCCATTGCTGTTTTTTCTACATAAGGGCTCCCTTGAGCCTCCCAAGCTGACGAGCTTTTGGATGAGGCACCTGCGTGCTGGGCAACGAGGCCCGTGGCGGTTACGAGGCGGCCTTCTCTTCCACCCCTATTGACTTTCTCTACTGATGAGGGAAGATATCCCGAAACCCGGGACATGTCCCGGGTCTAGAGATCGGGGGAATAACAAGTATCTACTTGCACCTACATAGGTGAACCACTTCGTTTCGATTAGCTTTATTCGATTTCAATGTAAAATCATAAAAGCAACAGCGACACATATATATACATCCACATAACAAAAGACATTTCATTTCACAGTAAATTAAAGTTTAAATTTCAGCTAATCACTGGACAAGAGAATAAATGAACAAAATTAAAAGGGGGAAGTGGGGCCATTCAGTACAAGACCTCTTCTAGCCGTCCGAAAGTTACTCTGAGTTACTTAACGGTGCGGTGGGACATATAAATATCTAGGGTAAAAATCGCTTAAACTCCAAGTAGATATTGGACCATCACCTAATTGTGGCTGCCAAGATTTGAGGTACGGGACAACATGTTTATTGCTGAATTTTACAAGGACCAAATCGCCCACAGTATTTTTTACAAGGGGTCCTAGCCAGCCCACCCTTCTGACGTTTAGAATAGTGCCATCTATATTGGCGGGCAATGGTCTATTCTTAGTTAACCAGAACGCTACCTTGTTCCTTAGATCCTGCTGACTTTCATGTTTCCCCTTTTGGAGTTCTGGTATACCTGCGAGGACAGACACAATGGGAGCTGCCTCTGGTGGCAAGTGAAGATGATTAGTTTTACGTAGGATGGTGTTATGGCTAGCTGCTAATCTATTTTGGGATGGCATTTCTTTATTTTGCCCAGCTCTGGAGTAAGAACACTGTGATTTCGTCACTGCTTTCGGGTTTTTTAAAGTATCTATTTGTTTACAGATAGGTGTGTTTTGTACGATAGAAACAGATGATTCAATGGGGGGTGGGCACTGCAATGGTACAGGTCCTCCCAAGGTTTTTATAGGAAGCGAGTTAGCCTTTAATGCTTCTTCCAGTCCCATTAGTCTATCCCCTAGGCTAGTTATTTTATCGAGCAGTGGGGATATAATAGATTTCATGATATTTTCAAGCGCGGATAATAGGGAATCCTGTACAGGTAAATGAGGATTTTTTGTGATAGCGGTAAAGGGCACCTGGGTTGAAGTGATGGATGGGGAGTTTGATGTTGGGTAAAATGTGTCCTGTAGAATCTGGGTCGGTTGGGGAGAACAACTAGGACCAGAACAAGTCTTAACTATAGGGGAGATTGGAAAGGGAATTAACACATTTTCTATGTTCACAGGGGCATACGAAGCTTTACACAATAGATTGAGTTCCTCCAGTAATGACATAGGTGGAACTATATCAGCAGTCTGTAAGGGAGAGCCCTTGCTAAGAGGACTGTCCATGGCAGGAGATCGTTCAAGTCTTTCCAATTCACTAGCAATGGGCGTTAGAGCATTCTTGAGGTAATAGTCCATTTTTCCCCTGAGCAAGTCACCCTCCAGGGATTGTTTTCTACAGGCCCCCTTGCAAGACATAGTGTAACAGCTTGTAACAGACAAAGCAATAACAATGTCGGGTGTGAAGCCACAGTGACCCTTAACACGGACCTGTAGAATACCACAATTATAATCAGATGGTAGGGTACCTTGAGTCAGTGTTCCTCATAGCACGCAATCAAGCAATCCACACGCAAGGGGGGGGGGATGACCCGACCCGGCCTCCTCTGGCCTATGATGGCCTTAGATGGCCCCGCCCTTGTCCGGGGCTTCTCACGGCGCTGCCCGCGCGCTGCCCGCGACGCGGAGGGCAGTCCTTCTTTTAAAGCGCCTTCG
Organism: Lissotriton helveticus; assembly: GCF_964261635.1. Taxonomy (NCBI): domain Eukaryota; kingdom Metazoa; phylum Chordata; class Amphibia; order Caudata; family Salamandridae; genus Lissotriton; species Lissotriton helveticus. The sequence goes on along the minus strand of NC_136059.1, from coordinate 1,416,813,123 downwards.
GGCGCTCCCTGGTTGCTGGAGGTGGCGTCCTGCCGCTAAGGTTGTTGGGGGATGTAGTCCTCTATCCCGGCTGCCGCGCTGCGGTGTCCTGGCAGCTGCGGCGATGGCGGGGATTAAGGAGCGCTAGTACCTGGGGCGCGACTCAGCAGGTAAATGTCAGCAGCTTTGGCCCCACAGGAAATGGACACGAGCCCCCCGCTCCCCCGAGGGCAGTCCTTCTTTTAAAGCGCCTTCGGGCGCTCCCTGGTTGCTGGAGGCGGCGTCCTGCCGCTAAGGTTGTTGGGCGATGTAGTCCTCTATCCCGGCTGCCGCGCTGCGGTGTCCTGGCAGCTGCGGCGATGGCGGGGATTAAGGAGCGCTAGTACCTGGGGCGCGACTCAGCAGGTAAATGTCAGCAGCTTTGGCCCCACAGGAAATGGACACGAGCCCCCCGCTCCCCCGAGGGCAGTCCTTCTTTTAAAGCGCCTTCGGGCGCTCCCTGGTTGCTGGAGGCGGCGTCCTGCCGCTAAGGTTGTTGGGGGATGTAGTCCTCTATCCCGGCTGCCGCGCTGCGGTGTCCTGGCAGCTGCGGCGATGTCGGGGATTAAGGAGCGCTAGTACCTGGGGCGCGACTCAGCAGGTAAATGTCAGCAGCTTTGGCCCCACAGGAAATGGACACGAGCCCCCCGCTCCCCCGAGGGCAGTCCTTCTTTTAAAGCGCCTTCGGGCGCTCCCTGGTTGCTGGAGGCGGCGTCCTGCTGCTAAGGTTGTTGGGGGATGTAGTCCTCTATCCCGGCTGCCGCGCTGCGGTGTCCTGGCAGCTGCGGCGATGGCGGGGATTAAGGAGTGCTAGTACCTGGGGCGCGACTCAGCAGGTAAATGTCAGCAGCTTTGGCCCCACAGGAAATGGACACGAGCCCCCCGCTCCCCCGAGGGCAGTCCTTCTTTTAAAGCGCCTTCGGGCGCTCCCTGGTTGCTGGAGGCGGCGTCCTGCCGCTAAGGTTGTTGGGGGATGTAGTCCTCTATCCCGGCTGCCGCGCTGCGGTGTCCTGGCAGCTGCGGCGATGGCGGGGATTAAGGAGCGCTAGTACCTGGGGCGCGACTCAGCAGGTAAATGTCAGCAGCTTTGGCCCCACAGGAAATGGACACGAGCCCCCCGCTCCCCCGAGGGCAGTCCTTCTTTTAAAGCGCCTTCGGGCGCTCCCTGGTTGCTGGAGGCGGCGTCCTGCCGCTAAGGTTGTTGGGGGATGTAGTCCTCTATCCCGGCTGCCGTGCTGCGGTGTCCTGGCAGCTGCGGCGATGGCGGGGATTAAGGAGCGCTAGTACCTGGGGCGCGACTCAGCAGGTAAATGTCAGCAGCTTTGGCCCCACAGGAAATGGACACGAGCCCCCCGCTCCCCCGAGGGCAGTCCTTCTTTTAAAGCGCCTTCGGGCGCTGCCTGGTTGCTGGAGGCGGCGTCCTGCCGCTAAGGTTGTTGGGGGATGTAGTCCTCTATCCCGGCTGCCGCGCTGCGGTGTCCTGACAGCTGCGGCGATGGCGGGGATTAAGGAGCGCTAGTACCTGGGGCGCGACTCAGCAGGTAAATGTCAGCAGCTTTGGCCCCACAGGAAATGGACACGAGCCCCCCCAATGGACACGAGCCACTTACGAACTTTCAGTAATTCTTCGAACTTCAGGCACTGCACATACCAGAGTGCGTAGGGGCAACCCGGAGGAGGGGCTAGCGGTGTGCGGTCCATTGCTGCTTTTTATACACGCCAACATGGCTAGCTCTAGAGAAAGCCATCCTTAACAACGTAGAACCCCTAACCCTCCTAACTTCCAACAAACAATCCCTAAAGAACAATCTGGTGTTCAAATTAACAAAGCAGGCACTCCTCAAGGTCGATCAGAAGCTAGAAGTAAGCCTCAAAAATTCGAAATGGGTAGCGCTATGGGCAAACCCCCAAGATAAAATACAGAAGCAAACTCCTAGACATAGAGACATGGAAGAAACTAGGCCTTGCACACCCAACTCACCTAGAAGAGAAAGGCACACCGCACACTTTGAACACCAATAAGAGCATGTTCAACCTCCCAGAAATAGAGCTCTACAACTTCTTAGCCATCAAAACAGCGATCACAAAAGCCAATCTCAATAGCCGAACGCCTTCAATCTTCCAACTTATAGAGAATCTGAACAAGACAGGTCACCACGTATCACACCTGTACAAACTCCTACGGCCCACATCCTCGAAACTCAATGATAAGAACAAACAATATTGGGAAGCCCTTATAGGCAGGAACCTAACAGAGCAGGAAGCAGCCGATATGTGGTCATCTCCCACGAAAAACATAATATCGCCAGCACTAGCACAAACAAAATTCTGGCTTCTGCACCAAACGCACTGGACCCCGTCTAAACTAGCTAAATTAGGACTATGAGAGAACAGCCTGTGCTGGAACTGTAACACCTCAACTGGTTACCTCGAGCATGTAGTCTTCCAGTGTAACAGAGTAAAAAAGTTCTGGGACAAAGTGTTCAACATCTCAAACCAGACACTAAACTGCACCCTAAAGAAAGAGTTCTGTACTCTAACAACAGCACACATAAACACTGACATTAGAACACAACAAGACAGAAACCTCCTGGACTTCCCCCTAATTAGCGCTGCGAAAACAGTATTAGCCAACTGGAAAGATACCTCCAAGGCCACATTTAAGGGGTGGCTAAACTGGATAACATTCTTGAGAGGCGCAGACAACACAGCTCTAAAACACACTCCATGGAGGAAACCAAACAGAGAGATGTGGTCCTCACTGGACATCGCCCCAGACCCTTACAAACCACCGTAGTCAGTACCCGCACACATACCTGCACCCAAAACAAATCACGACACCAGAAGCCGATCACCAACCAGCAACAACAACTACATGTTATTTGTGTGTACGTTACGTTAATTGTGTAAGAACAAACATGGAACTGAGACTGCCAAGCTAACTGCAAAGAGTACAATGATAGGCCGAACCAAGAGAGCCATGCAACTGAAATTCGAACAATCACCAACAATTTGCTGAAGACCTGTATTTGCATATGCCAAACTAAGCAGCAAGCATTAAATGCCAATCATGTATAAATGTTATTATGTGTATGTCTTTATGTAAATGAAAATACAATAAAAACATTATATATAAAAAAAAAAAAAAGAAAATGCCTTTTTGTGATTTGGTGTAAATCTATTCAGTTGTTTTTGAGAAATGAATGGCAAACATTTATAAATATATTAACAGTGAATCCAGCGAGACTCCAGCGGTAGCCCCACAGGATGCAAATTCAAATATTTGAGTAGTCTGATTGGCCAGGAGTGCTTTTCCCATATTTGCCAATCTCCGTGGCGCAGGACATACAGTCCATCTGGAGCAAGCGATAGGATTGGTTGGCAACAACAAGAAAAAATTTTTTGAAGCTGCAATTACAGTATATAGAGACTTGGTCCCCTGGGCCTGAAGGTGTAAAAAAAAAAATAGCGTGCAAGGTATGGGTATCCTGACTCCCTTACCCTTAGTACTCCAGCAGGACCTAATGTGCTTACGTGATCCTCCATGTGATCTCGTGGGACTCCAGCAGGAGTCCACCAAGAGTCTCACAAGAAATATATATATTTTCAAAAAGGTGGTGGGGTCTGTTGGCTGATACCTAAAGGCTGTGTGTGGTGAGGAGTTGGCTGCTCATCGGGGTTGGGTGCAGGGTCTATCCCAAACCTCCACCTCACCATGTATGGCCAGGCCATGCACCCAGCACCCTAACCCATGCTGGGCATGGTCATGGCCATAGGATATGAATGCGATCAGTTGGGCACAAGACCTAGCCAGAGACCAGGCTATGTGGCCAACCCTTGTGGCTCACACCTTGTATAGCAAGGGGTTGGACGCAGACGTATCATAAAACAATACTACTTTACGTTTAAAAAAAACCATAGAAATTGTTAGAAATGGGATTTGTGGTTGGCTAGGGCAGGCGCCTAAGCCAGGCAGAAACCACCATCCTAGTCAGGGCAAAGGAGTTACACACTGAAGCTAACCCCTGCTCACCCCATCTGTAGCTTGGCATGAGCAGTCAGGCTTATCCCAGAGGCAATGTGTAAAGCATTTGCGCAACACACTCACACAACAGCGACACACTAGGCACACCACAAAAGAAACTCCACACAAGGTTATATCAAAAATAGCCTTTGTATTACCCAGAAAACACATTATAACACCATCACATATATACACTCTGCTACAAGGCACTTGTCATGACTTTTACAGGGGATTATATACATTACAGGGCCCATCGCGCCAGTGTTATAACCATTAGAACGCACTAGCATTGAACTTGAAAACAACCAGTAATTACTGGCAATAGTACTCTCACCATAAACCCATTATGCAAACATCATAATTACTTAGCATATGATGATAAATATAATCAGCACCATAGTGAACACTAGTGACAGTACACATCTCATGAGGCATGAACATCAGAGCAGTACTTCGCATAGCACAGTACACATATAGGTCCTCAGCACAATGTACCACAGCAAACACTTGCCACAGTGCACATGTCATAATCACCATTATTCGAGGGAACACCCCTCTTGCTGACAATTGCACATTTTGTGCCCCAACAGCACATTCCTAAACAGGGGCTTGTCCTGGGCTCACCCCACAATGCCACCTCCACACCAAATTCGCCCCGCGTCTAGAAGCGCACAGCTGCCCGTGACCATGGGGCACAGCTGCCCTTATGGGGACGGAACAACAAAACAACCAGAAAGCCAATTCTGTAACCTCTATTTAGCTAAAGTAACCTACGCGCAAAGAATTAAACTGAATGCGGGGCAGTGACACAGATCACAGATTAAATCTCTTATTTTTAGATTTTTGCGAAAAGTTAGTTGGTTCAAAGTTCACCAAGAATTTTTGCACAATTTAGAACACAAAGAAAACAGGGAGCAATATTCATAAAAATGACATTTTCTTAAAACAAACATTGATAACACAACAATTAGTGAAAATACCTACTATCATCCTAAGTTGATCAACATTTACAACCATAACTCACTCTCTCATACACACCATACACTCCAGACTTATTATACAAATCGTAATGTCACAAACTAGTTAATTAAATAGAAATGAATAAGGAACAAAGGGGGGGAACACCATCGAAAAAAGCTCTTGGAAAAGTGAATCAGCTTCTTTTGAGAAATTACACGAAGAGTAATTTATTTTTTGCAGTCTTATGGTGGTGTAGAATGGTCTACGCGTTTCAAACCCTTAATGATTGCATAGGGTTCTCATCAGGACCTCATAACTTGTATGAGAGCTCAACATGTGAACGGTCCACTCGGACGTTGGCCAAATACACATGGGGAAGGGGAGGGTTTTGGCCGAAGATTTTTTTCAAGAATGCTGTTGTTTTCTTCGAGAGGGACACTTGTCAAACGCAGCGAAGTTCGATGTGAATGAATCACGGGCTTCGAATTGCAGCGCCGGCCAGTCCTCTGTATTAGGGTCAGCGAGTGTCTCGTATGTATGAGTGGTTTGTATGGTGATTGCATGAGTGGTATTGATAATGACGATTACATGCTGAATGGATGGTTATAAGTGGGATGTAAGTGTTTTTATGAATTGGCTAAGATGCACACGTTGTTTGATTTCAATGTGCTGTTTCTGAGAAGAATTCTTTGCACAGGTATCAGTACTGACATTTCTGTTGTTCTTTTTTCACTTCTAAAAGTGGCATTTCTAAAATAGTGATACTAAATCTGTGCACACTATTACACAGCATTCATTACCACAATTCCAAACATACCAAACTTGATCTCGCTACTCCTCTAAGATCAGGAATTACCACTGAACCACTTATGAGGGAATCCCCAATGCATTCCTATGAGAGGGTAGCCTCACAGCAGTGAGAATCCAAAATGGCTGTTTGTCACTACCAGGACATGCCACACAGTTAAGCCACATGTCCCACCTTTCATCTACATTGCTCCCTGCCCATAGGGCTAGATAGGGCCTACCTTAGGGGTGACTGTTATGTAGTAAAAAAGAGTCACAGACGTGGCACCCATTTTTTGTGCCACGTCACAGTGGCAGTAAACTGCACGTGCAGACCCTGCAATGGCAGAGGCCTGAGACAGGTTTGAAAGTCTACTTTGGTTGGTGGCGCAATCAGCGCTGCAAGCCCACAATAGCATTTAATTTACTGGCCCTTGGTATATAAGATACCACTTTACTGGGGACTGATAGGTAAGTTAAAAATGCCAAAATGGTGTAGACCAATCTTACCTTGTTTTACGATAGAGAGCAAATGCACTTTATACAGGACAGCAGTGATAAAGTGTACAGAGTCCTAAAACCACCAACACCAAGTCAGAAAAAATACCAGGAGGAAGTCCTGGTCAAGCAGCTACCACAATCCCTGTCAGGGTGAGACACAAGTCAATCCAAAATGAACCTGCGCTCAACTCTCTGATAGCTTGGCACCGAGCTGTGAGGCTTAATTTAGAGGAAATGTGTAAAGTAGTTGTGCAACATTTCAAACAATAATAAAATGAAAACACCATACTAAAAAGGGCAACACAACATGTTAAAAAAATAGAACTTTCTTTAATAAATAAAACAAGGCCAAAACTACAAAAAAATCCAATCAGATAAACCAGAGATATGCAATTTTAAATATTTTAGGGAAAATAACACCAAAGGCGCAAAGCTCCAACTGTGAATATCTGGACGTGCCAGACAGGATAAAGTCACAAGTTCAGGCTAACTGGGACAGAGCACGGGCTGGCTACAGTGCCCCAATTAAGGCGGCTGAACAGAGTACCTTAAATCTGGGTTTGCAGAATGTTGTGAGAATCCGAGTTGAAGATGTGTCGGGAAGCCAAAGCGATGCACTGGTTTAGATTTGCCGCGAGGCTGTGATGTGAGGGCTTATGTCATTCCAGTCAACATGACTTGCGATACAAAGTCCGGCGTCGGGGATGTGGGTGTAGGCAAGGCGATACATTGGTTCCGAGAAGCGGCAAGGCTGCGATGCGGAATCCAGTGTCATTTTCGAGGCTGCTGTTGACAATGGATGTGAGGGCCTGAGCTGAGGATCCATCAGCAGCAGTGTTTTCGATGAGCTGCGATGTGATGCCCGTCTTTGTAATGGGCCCAATCCATGCAGCAGCGGCGATGTGTCAGTTCTGCTTGAGTTTGTGCTGCATAGCAGAGGAGATGCTTCGGTTCCACTGCATCTACAGAGGTTGGCATCTCTCAGCCCACTTCCAAAAACTTCCAAGATGAAAGACTCACAGATGGCAGAGTCCAGGTGCAAGTGCAAGGCTGTTGTGTCCTAGAGGCTTCAGATTAAGAGGCCAGCCTACTAGCCCTTAGAGTAACTCTGGGTTCTGGGCTCAAGAGATGCAGGTCCAGTCCTTCTCACTCAGGCATAAGGGCATCAGGTCAGCACAGCAGGGCAGAAGTCCTTCAGAGTAGCAGTCCAGCAGAGTTGCAGTCCTTTCAGCAGCACAGCAGTCCTTCTTCCAGGCAGTACATCCACAGGTCCAGAAGTGCACTGAAGTGTTGGTGTCTGAGGTTCAGTATTTATACCCAGTTGTGGCTTTGAAGTAGGGAGAAACTTCTTGAGGCATGCCTTTGAAGTACACAGGCACCCTGCTTTCCTAGTTGGCTCCAGACAAACTACAGGGTGTATGCAGGAGACAGGACATAGCCTGGTGTAAGTGGTGCTGGGCCCATCTCCTCCCTCCCATCCTGCCAGTGATGTCCCTTTCTGTCATACCTAAAGTCCCCATTGTATGTGGCTGTCTAAGAGGCATACATAAAGCCCAACAGTCAACTACACCTAGTCATATGATCTAGAGACAGACTGAAGGTACAAATGGCTAAGGCAAGAACATGTCAACTTTCTAAAAGAGGCATTTTCAAAATTGTAAATTGACTTCTGATTTCACCATAAATTGGGATTTTTCATTACAATTCCGCAGGCACCAAACATGAACCAGCTTCCTATTTTCTTTTGGTAATTAAACACACAAAATGTAATAGGTTACCTCTAATGTTATCCAATGGGAGAGGTGGGCCATGAAGAAGAGAAAAACTCATTTAAGAGTTTTTAACTACCAGGACATGTAAAACGTACATGTACATGTCCTACTTTTAAAATACATTGCACCCTACCCACTGGGCTGTCCAGGGCCTAACCTAGGGATGACTTTAATGTATTTGGAATGAGCAGTTTAGAAACTGCCCACACCATTTGTAATAGCAGACCTGACACAAGTTTAAAGTGCTACTTAAGTGGGTGGCACAATCAGTGCTGCAGGCCTAACTAGCAACATTTAATATACAGGCCCATGGCACGGGAAGTGTCGCTTTACTTGAAACTTACAAGTAAATTAAATATGCTAATTAGGTATAAGCCAATCTAACATGTTTCAAGGAGAAAGCACAAGCACTTTACCACTGGTTGTCAGTGGTAAAATGCACAGGCACCTAAGACTAGCAAAAACAAAGTCAAGTCAAGTCAAGTCAAGTCAGAAAAATTTATATAGCGCGCTACATACCCAGAGGGTCTCAAGGCGCTTGAGGAAGGGTGGGGAATTACTTGTCGAATATCCAAGTTTTAAGTTGTTTTCTGAATGCTAGGTGGTTCTGAGTGAGGCAAAGGTGAATGGGAAGTGAATTCCAGGTTTTAGCTGCCAGGTAGGAGAAGGATCTTCCTCCCATGGCATAATGTTAGGGGGCAAACCATGCCAGGTCTAACAAGAACACTCTTATGAAAAGGGGCAAGGGACCACCCTTGCTAAGAAAGCTTCTGACGAAGGACCTACTGATAAGAGAACTTTAACATTTTCCTCTGCTGCTTTCCATACCATAGCAACCGTATTGTTGCTAATTCTGCTTTTTGGTCATGAAGCTACCATCTTAGTGGGGGCGTGGCTAAGCGAGCCACGATGGCGGCCGCGGTCTACTGAGGCTTCGCGACTGGGCGGCCTAGAAGTTTGTACCACCTTGTCGTCCAGGGGAGAAAAAGCATCACGCTGACGGCGGACTCCTCGCTGCTCCTGTGGATGCTGACGGAAGGCGCCATTCCACGCTATCTGCGGAGATGTGGCCGATGGCATCTGATCTCGAACTTGGACCCAACATGGCGGACACCCGATACTAGCCCGGACTAACCTGTGGAGTGGAGCGGAGCCTGAAATATCCCGCCGGGGGTGGTTCTGGCAAGCGCTGGACACCCGAGCGGTGCGTGGGGCTCCCGCCGCGTTCCTAGCTGCCACCCGCCACAACTCTGCTGCATACCGGGGGCAAACCGGAGAAGGCCGGTGACTGACGGCGGCGCCCTGTGCTGCCGACGGCGCCGCCGCGAGACAATCTTCGCCCACCAGCTTCGGGGGGTCCATACCCCGCTGTCTGCGGGAGACGGGCCCGGAGCAGGGTGCATTTAAGTGCCCCCCCTTGCTGGCCACGCTTCTTCGCGCCAACGCTGGCCTGACACCAAGATGGCACCCATGAGGACACGCTCCCTGCGACCGACAGCCACAGGGACACCAACGCGTGGAGGCACGGCAGATAAGTGACACACCATAGACTCTCCGCTACTCCTGCAACCCCCCTCCTATCCAGCTATGCCACTCGAGGGGCCAGAATACAGCCGACTCCTCCACCCTGAGCAGACCGGAGCCGGCCACCCTCCTTCGCGGGCCCCAATCAACGGGCCCCCCTCCTCCCTGGGAGAGAGTCACGAGGCCCCAGCAGTATCCCGACATGGGGTGACCTGGAGAACCCCCCCCCGGCTGCTGGCTGCGCGGCTCCGCACCAAAAAGACCACCCGACCCCCTGTTGGCGCCCATCCGGTGACGCTCCCTACATCCAGTGGCCAGGCTATCCGGAAGACCCGGCGTGTGGAGGCACAGAGGGTGAGAAACGTGCCGCTGGCTCTCCGCTACCCCTGCGACTGTTTCCCCCGCCCCTGCCCGGCCACGCCACTTGGGGGGCCAGCTTGCAGCCAACTCCTTGCCGGACCTTGGCCGGATGCTCCAGGTGCATTGAACAGGTGGACACCGGCCACCCTCCTCACAAGACTCGGTGGGTGGGTATCTGGACAGTTCCCACCCGTGGTGTAAGTCACCAGGCCACAGTGGTGTCTCGGATCCGGTGATGTGCGACGCGGCCACCCCACAGTCCACGGCTGGTGGTGCGACGGAGCTTACCCCGTTGGGGGGGAGGCGATCTACGGGCGCACTACGCCCCCTATATCAAGAGGTCCACCAACAGGGCCACGGCCTCCCGGGGACACGCTGACTTAGCCCTGCCACCGCGTCTCGCCCTTCAGGAGGTGCGTACGAGACCTGCGGCTGGCATCATGGGGAAACCCAGTGCTACCCAACAGACATCAGTCCCGGAGACAGCACCTGAGAACCAGCCCAGAACCAACACGCTCCCTAAAGCACCCACGGCCCAGCCAGACCCAACCATCTCGGACAAATTAGACCAAGTCCTGGCAGCCATTGAACTCTCCAGGGCCTCCGTGGAGGAACGCCTCGGCACCCTCACCATGGACATCAACCTAATCCGTGATGATCACCGTAAGTTGGCTGATAGGGTGAAGGAGGGGGAGCGAACACGCGCAGACATACAACCCACCCTAAGCGTGCAACAGCAAACTCTTCGCACAACCTTGGGATGTCTGGCTACCGTGGAGGATCGCCTGGATGATTTGGAAGAGCGTTCCCGGCGCTGCAACATACGGGTGCTGGGTCTTCCGGAGGGCGTTGAGGGGACGCATCCCATCAAATACATGGGTCAAATCCTTCACCCCGTCGAAGGACCGCCCGCACAGCTTTCTTCTCCATAAAGCGTGCTCACCTGGTCCCATCAGGCAAGCCGCCTCCCGGCAACGCCCCCCGCCCCCTGCTGGCGAAGTTCCTCCATTTTCAAGACCATGGCGCGGTACTACGGGCCGCCAGGTGCCGGGTCCACTGCTGGTCGAAAACCAGCACATTATGATATTCCCAGACTACGCCAAAGCAGTACAAAAACTTAGAGCCTCCTTCCTGGAGGTGAAACGCCGACCAACGCCTGCCTGAAAGTCATATACGCTGGAACCACGCACTTCTTTTCCGCAACAGCCTCAGTCACAAGCACAACATACCTGGAGGGAGCCTACGGGACGCCATGTGGTGGACTCCCCGGACCTCAAACAGATCATGCGAGAATGCCGCCAGACCCTCCAGGCTGTTACTGATCTAGGGGCTCCCCAGTCTGAGGAAGACGCTGAGGGGGTTCCCCACCTTTTCTCGCCGTGAAGCGAGGATGACAGCAACGGTGCCCATCCCACAGCTGACTCTATTACCCTTCCTCCGGCCACTCCACCCCTTACTGATACCCTCCGCTGAGGGAACTGAACGATGAACGCTGTACTCTGGAGGCCGCCGACACCGAAGGGCGCCTGGGCCCAGGTGCTTCTGCCAGGAAGATGCTGGCGCCAGACGTCGCGACACACTCTCCATACGACACTCTCCAACAACCAACATTACTCCTACCAACGCCCCTGCGGGATCTCGCCTCGCAGACACGCACTGCCACCCGCATGCATTGTTTGTTCGCTCTCTCGCACTATGAGCGCTAGTTTGGACGTATCAAGTTCTCAGATACGCCCCACGTATTGGGCTAGTTTTCCCAACCAGTTACGAGTATTCTATACCCTGTTTTCCTACCCCTTGCACCTCACAGGAGACATGTACAGCAGGACAGCCAGCACACCCGGGCGGGAATGGGCGGAGACCTCCAGTAGGAACAATGCGGCTCAGCCATACTTAGAGTCCATGCCTCTCACCTTCACGATCGCGCTCCCCGGCGCGGGGCCAACCTACCAAACCTCCCAATGCAGTGCGCAGATGTCAGCCTTCACACCCTAAATGCCCGGGGCATTCATACACCGCGCAAGAAATATGCCACATATGCTTATATCAAACGCTAACATGCGCAAATCGCGTTCCTCCAAGAGACGCACCTCACGGCGCCAGAAGTTGACAAGCTCCGGTCCCGCTGGCGCGGCACTATCTGTGCCACATCCTACTCGGCGTTCGCGCGCGGCGCACTCATTTGGGTGCGCCCGGGCACCCCCTTTCAGGAAACCCGCAGGGTGGTGGACAGGGAGGGACGGTACGCCCTGTTGGAGGGACTGCTAGACGGGCAACCCATTCAGCTAGGCAGCATATATGCCCCAAATACTGAACAGGATAAGTTCTGGGACTCCCTCTCGGGTGCGCTGGCTCCATTTTCATCCCTCCCCTGGGTTTTAAGGGGCGACTACAACTGTGAACTCGACGTTGCACTTGACAGATCACACCCGCCTCCACCACACTCCCCGGCCCATACACGGTCAGAGCGCTTCCGCCGCTGGGTTAGTCACTGGGCGCTAGTAGATGCGTGGAGAGCCCATCACCCTCACACAAAGCTTTACTCATTTCATTCCATCCCCCATAATTTACGTGTCCGGTTAGGCAGATTTTTATGCACCTCATCCCTGATACCTCAGGTTTAACACTCTGACTACTTGGGCCGGATAGTCTCCGACCACGACGCACACATATTACGCATCCAATGGAGACCTTCCCACCCACCGGTGCCCACATGGCGCCTCCCACGGAACTGCCTCACCGACCAGACATTCCGGCACGACCATGCACAAAGTATCCAGGAATACTTCGCTCATAACACAGGGTCCGCCTCATCCAGACTAGTGGAATGGGACGCGTATAAAGTAGTGGCCCGAGGGACATGCATCAAACAAGTGGTAGGGGTCCGCCGCACGCTGGAACGCACACTTGTCGACACTGAACACAAGCTGGCAACACTCACGAAAAAGGAGGATGCGGATGCTGCGACAGCGGCCCAGGTGGCGGAAGCCAAAACGCAGTACTCCACGGCTCTGACGAATCTGCGCAAATGTAACTTTCCCGCATACGCCACCCGGGTACATAAAGAACGGGACCAAACGGGTACGCTCTTAGCATGGTTAGCGAAGCAAGATACTGACACCAAACCCATTACGGAGATCCTGACACCCGCGGGAGTCCTGGTGCGCTCCCAACTAGACATTTTAAACGCATTTCAGCAACATTATGCTGTGGTTTATGACACTCTGACAACCTTAGGCAGGGACCGACCAGCCATTTCTTGGACCCCCTCCCGATCCCGCATATCACAGATGCCAATAGGGACACCCTAGATGGCAAAATATCGGCGGCGGATGTCTCTGGCGCGATACGCGCTCTAGCATGGAACAAGGCGCCGGGTCTAGATGGCCTGCCCCTCGAGTACTGCAGCACTTTTTTTGCCCTTTTGGTCCCCCATCTGACCGCTATGTTTCTGGACGCATTTGAGAAAGGAGAACTTCCGGGATCTCTTCGAGAGTCTGTCATAGTAACGTTCCTTAAATCGCTCCGAGATCCCCAACAATTGTCCTACCGCCCCACACTCCTCTCTGCCGATTGCAAGATCCTGGGTAGAATTCTAGCAACTCGGTATGAACAAATGCTACGTCCCTTGGTCCATCCAGACCAATGCGGATTCGTCCCCGGCAGAAACACATCCCAGAACATCAGACGATTGTTCCACGTTCAGGATCAGGTAGGGGACACTTTCCCCCGTGCGGCCTGTATTATCCTTGACCTTGAAAAGGCCTTTGACACCTTAACCTGGCCATACTTATTCGCTGTCTTGCGACGGGCGGGGATAGGTCCCACCCTTCTGCGATACACCAACCTGTTATACACGAACCTTACGTCTCGGGTCCGGCTGGGTTGACACATTTCATCCCTGCTGCCGGTCAGGAGGGGTACTAGGCATGGCTGCCCCCTGTCCCCTCTGATCTTTGCCCTGGCGGTGGAACCCCTGGCAATCCGCCTACGCCAAGAGGGAACCGCCTGGAGTATACCAATAGCGGACACGGTCCACTGCGTTTCCATGTACATGGACGACCTCCTTCTATATATTAGGGATATCGCTGCGGACCTGACACCCATATGGACGGCCTTGGCGGAGTTCGCGGAGGCATCTGGCCTCCAGGTAAACTGGGACAAATCCACAATCTATCCCCTTCATCACTCCCTAGCCCCACGAGAGATACACATCGGTCCACAAACTTTGTGCTGGAGCACGGGCACTCCCCGTTATCTCGGGGTCCGCCTATACCACTCTCCCACTGACATCTACGAGGGCAATCACCGTCAGGTGTTGGCAGGCATTCGGTCGTCAGTGGATTTTTGGAGATGCCTTCCGATGACACCAATCGGTAGGGTGGCCATAGCCAAGATGATCATCGTTCCTCGACTATTATATTACTTTACAAATCTGCCCGTTATCCCACCGAGTAGCTTCTTCCGTGAACTAGATGCACTCCTCCGTGCGCTCATTTGGGGGACAGGCCGACACCTTATCGCGCTCACCAAACTACAGCTACTTACCATCCAGGGGGGTCTAGGCGCCCCCGCCTTTGAGTCGTATTTTCTGGCCGCACAGCTTCAGTGGCTGTCGTACTGGACGGCAAGTCGGCATACCGGGGAGACCCACACTATGCAGGGCCCTATTCCCGTCCCCGAGCTCCATCGGCTACTACTCCCGGGGCACCAACCCCCGCCGGACCTATCCCTTGCAGGTATCGGTGGCTCGCCGATGTATGCAATGGATCCATCACATCGCGGCAGGGACCCCGTGCTACTCCCCACGGCTGCCGCTGGTCGGCTGGCCAACCGGAGAGACTTAATTCGTGCCCACAATGCTCCGTGTGTGGACGGCATCCGAGATCACGGAGGTGGAGGGGTTGTTGCGGAAGGGCAGCTTCGCCCATACAAACAGCTCATGGAGGACTATGACCTCCCCCCTGGACAGTTTCTAACCCACCGACAACTTATCACCACCTTTTGGCCACATTGTGATCTTCGCCTCGGACAACCCGCGACACACCCAGTCGTCCACACCATCCTGTACATGGGCATAGGCCGACATCTTGTTACCTGGCTGTATAAGTCAATTCGCGAGCTTGCGCACAAGCCCTTACTCACTTTGAGAGTCACCTGGGAGGACGAATTCGGACGCAAGCTACATGACGGGGAGTGGGTCAGGGCGCTAGAATTCCCTAAGAAGGTGTCCAGAAACGTGAGATTCAAGAACATTCAGATTTACATCTTACACAGAGCATATCAGACACCAGCATGACTACAGCGCTTCTACCCCGATACGCAATTCCTCTGCCCTAGATGTCATTCACCAGACGCACACTTCCTACACATGTTTTGGAGCTCATATTGCAGTCATATTGGTCCACCATACTCGCCTCTGTCCGCACACTCACGGGACTCGCAGACTTAGACTCCTGGGAAGCAGTTGCCCTGGGGATATTCCGTAGACCAAAAACACACAAAGTACAGGTCCGCTTCGCGGCATTGTCCCTGCTTCTAGCTAAAAGAAACATCGCCATGCAATGGCGGGCAACTTCGGGACCCCCTTTGGAAGCATGGGTGGGGGCAGTACAGAAATGGGCACTAGCGGAAGAGGAACTCCTGCGAGAGGAGGAAGCCAAGGGCAACCGCAAGCACCCCATATACCTGGAGTGGGCCATGCTATCTCACCAGTTTAAACAGGCGCATGTGTGCCCAACCCCCGATACTTCCCTGCCCCCTCCCGCGATCCAGACAACACCTACACCGCAATAGGGTCCATTGGCGATGATTGCCATTCGCGCCCCCCCTATCTCCCCCCTCCCCCGTCCACGCCCACCAGCAGTCGCCTGAAAACTTCAACATGCGCCGCCGCCTGCACCCCGACTGGAGGTTCACTCCAACAGATAACCGCTGTACGCTCAATGCGCCCCCCCTCCTGGCTTGTAGCGGCTGCTATCCAGACATTATCCATGATCCTGCATCCCGGACATTGTCTCCACCCCTCTTCTTCTTCCCCTCCCTCTCCATCCACGTACCAAAGCCACAGTTTATCCCTCCAGTTTTTTCCTTGGACTTACATCTGGACAATGTCAATTGTACTAGCATCCTCATTGTTCCAGGCATGTGGAAGCAGTCTATTTTGTTTGTCTTTCTTTCATAGTGTATTTGTCCCACTATGACGCTACCAAATGCCTCATGATGTACTGTGAGTACTTTGAAAATGTTAATAAAAATATTTAAAAAAAAAAAAAAATGAAGCTACCATCTTCGTGACAGCCCCACCATTTCCAATGAGCCTTTCCTTAGAACTGCTATCCTTGTAAACGGGTGTCCTTGGCATTCGTATTTCCAAGCCTTTTCATACTTTGCTTTCCTGTGCCAATGTTTTCCTGTCATTGTTTGTTGGGTCAGCACATTTTTCTTTCACCTTTCATTCAATACCTCCTATGTTTCTTTAAGCGTAAGCAACTTATGTCATTTTGAGGGACTGTTCTGAAGTATTTTCTGATGCCAAAGCCCACCTGCACTTACCATTATGAATAAAAGACTACAACTAGTAAAATCAAAAGAGTAAAACAAGCTGTCCAAACTTGTTGACCACTGAATGTAGCAGCAGGCTCTTAAAATCACCCACAGAGTTAAGTCTTTGAATGACTATACAATCAAACCTTCACATTCAACACTGTCAGCATGAGTTATTTCCATTGACTAATGACCCTCAGGAAATTATAGAGCTTGTTTCCCTTATCAGGTCTGAAGATAATGCCTCTCACATTGGTGCACTTGAACATCTGCTTGAGTGAATACAGTGCATTCAAGACACTGTGGCAAAATCACTTGTGTATCTCCAACTAGAGGTGCAAATGAGCTATGCCCTACACCAGGCATCTCCAACCTGTCGATCGCGAGCTACCGGTAGCTCGCCGAGGTCCGGTGAGTAGCTCGCTCCATCCTAGTTTTGTAACCTCTTCTGGTCATTTTACGTTTTTCTGGTTTTTTTTAATAGCCGTTGCCCGCCCTCACCAAAATGAGCTGCTCCGATAGGCTGAATTGAAGTTAGCTGGGCCGGGCTTAAGAGTACGACGTAGTTCGTCATCTGCGTGATCTCTGCGCCACCTGCCTCGCCCTTTTGCAGTCTGGCACCACGCTTTTAAGTTAACCTGCACAACGTGTGCTAGAAGGGGCCGGAAAGTTTGGTAGCGTTTAAGCAGCCTACCTTTTCAAGTCACTGAGGCCTTGGCGAGTGGTGATCGGCGCTGGCCCACACCCCCATGCTCCTCACCGCACTGTGGACATCACTGATGCGGGGCAGCTCTCAACCACCCGCGCCTCCGTAGCTCACCGAAAGGAGCAGCTCCTCCCGGTGGAGGGATGAACTCTGAGGTAATGTAGAGCCTGGAAAGGCGTTTCGGCGCTATACAAGCTTCCATCGCACCCGACCTCGCCCACAGAGCACCCAAAGTGCTCCTTTCAACCTCTGCAGGCAGGCAGCAGTTGTTGAATTAGGACAGTACAAAGAAACCGGGGACAGGACAATAGTCAGGAAGCAATAAATAGCTGGGCTGGGCTTAAGAGTATGATGTAGTTCGTCATCGGAGTGATCTCTGCGCCACCTGCCTCGATCTTTTGCAGTGTGGCACCGCACTTTTACCCCGCACAACGTGTGCTAGAAGGGGCCCGGAAAGTTTGGTAGCGTGTAAGTAGCCTACCTTTCCAGCACCACGTATCTGATTTGCGTGAGGAGCAGCCGATCAATTGGTAAGTCCTGGCCACAAAAAGTTGTGATTTCTTAGTTTGTTAGTTTGCGAGTAGTGGCAGCTGGAGGGGCAGCGAGGGAAAAAAAAACTCAAGAGCAGTCTGCCTGGCCTGAAAGGGTAATTTTCCCTGCTTGATGTCTCCTACCCCGTGATTCTTACACTCATAATAAAGACTGCTGTCAATACCTGGTGTGCATTTTAACAATCGAGCAACAGAAATGTACATTTACATATTTTAGTAGACCATTATTCATGGATTCGAGGCAGCTTCTTGTGGTGTGAATGCTGGTGCCTAGAGACAGCTGGAGCGCTGCTGGGTCTGCTACCGAATACCTCGGTTGACTTAAAAAAAAAAAAGGCTGGATTTCTCCATCAGCAGGGGACAGAAACACCCTAAATGGAAAAGGATTGGAAAAGCAACTTCAGCTCCGCCCTTAGCTTTCTAAGGTGCAGGTTCAGTGCTACATTAAGAGCACTGCAGACAGCTGTCTTACAGCTCTGCTACAGTATTCCTCAAGAGGACCCCAGGTTGTGTGCTGCACCGTGGGTACAACTGGTGGAACAGAAGTAAACTTTCCCCTCTCGCATTACTGCAGGACAGAGTCCATGTGGCACCTAAAGGTACCACGAGGGATGTATTTGGTTCAATACCTACATGCCCCTGCTGTCGGAGGGTATCAGAGATGCCAGTTCCAATGCAAATGTTATATAGAGCGGGAGGAGTGAGGTGTGCCATGGGCGGACCCACACCCTGGAACACAAATGTTTAGAGAGGTACAAATCTGGATAAGATGTATCTGATTGTAGCAATGCCATCAGCAACAGGTCCAAGGTGCCTCTGACTAGCTAGTAGGCCGTTCAGTGGACAAAAAGCCATAGAATAGTGTGGAACTAATTGCAAGTGAGCAGCGCAGCGCTTTATGAAGAACATTTATATTGGACAAGGAGGTGATTATGGTGCGTGGAGTCCAGTTGAGAACCGGTTACATATATCAAGTTGTGATGGACCCTGGGAGCGAGTACATGTACCAAGTAGAACGCTATATATTCTATTAGGTGTTTATATTACTTCTAATCACAGATGGGTGCGACAGCCTTGCCCTTTAGTTGTCAAGGACTGGTCAGTTGTCCATGGTGCTGCCTGTACTGATTGTATGATACCACATTCCTAGCCAGGCTGAGAGCTCTTGTGTGAGAGTTTTCGCATTCCAGTGTCATATTTGGGTAACTATTTGAAAGGTTCTAATCCAGGATGTGTCAGAGTGAATAGAGAAAAGTACTTTTCAGCAGGTTAGCAGGCAGTACTGTGACGACTATGGCGTTTGTGCTTGGTTGCACTGCGAGGGTGTCGAGGGGGATCTCTTGTAAAATGCGCTAGCTGGTTGGCCTCTAGTAGCTCACGATGGTTTTCGCTGATCAGAAGTAGCTCTCACTACAGAAAAGGTTGGAGACCCCTGCCCTACACACTGTACAATGGTTCTCATTGTGTCTTAATTTGAAATAGCATCATTACAATTTCAAAGCTCAAAGTAGATGTAGACTTGAAGATGCATCTCAGAATTGAAATATCAAGGTATAACAAATCTTAACCTTCTTAGTCTTGGCAGAAAACTCCTATGGTAGGCTTTCAACTCAGATAAGAAATGTTCACGTTCACCTATCTTTCTACAAGGTACCAAAAAATTTCTCTTTCCAGACATCTGAGTCACGCAATGCAACGTTAACAGCAAACAGGACACCCCCGTGCCTCACGGCCACCAGCTGCTGCGTGTGCTCCTCGCCCCACTGCCGCTCGCAGAGCCTGCCTCGCTAACCCGACCCTCTGCCTCGCTGATCCCGACCCTCGCCGCAACTGCGTGTGCTGTACCTATTTTTCCCCTTTTGTGCCGTTTTTCATCACTCTGTAAGCTTTTTCCCCATTTGTGCCGTTTTTTCATCACTTTGTCTGCATTCTCACCATCTGTGCCGTATAATGACAGTTTTTTTCCCTTTACTGCTGTTTAATCGTTTCGTCCCCTTCTGGTTATTCCCTTTTGCATTCTGTACCCCCAGTGCCGTGTTTGTATTGTGTCCGCCCGCCCCGCTACCCGCTTCCTGCCGCCGTGCTAGCGGCCACGCCCCCTTTTCCTTCTGTGCCCTCCCCGCTCCTGCCTCCCAGCTGCTCCTCCCTCCCTCCCACTTCGCCATAAATGGCGACCGCGCGTACGCGCAGCGGTCACGCGCAGCGGGCGCGCCGATTGTGTGCCGAAGGCACACCAAAGGTAAGCCCGTCTGCGCCCGTCCGCGCCCGTCCGCGCCCAGCGCCAGAACCCATGGCCCCCACCGACGCAAGACGACCCGACTGACCTACAACGCCGCCGCCCTCTACCCACTGAATGCCGGCCGAAACCCCGCCTGCTGCCGAGCCGCCCCGAAACGCTTCCACGGACCCTTCACCTGCACAACCTGCAAGTTCACCTGCCTCCAAACATGCACCGCACCAGCAAGGCCAAACCCCAGCAGCGATCTCAAGTGCGTCCTGCTCAACACCCGCTCCGTCCACAGACACGCCGTCGAGCTCTGGGACCTGCTCGACACAACATCACCAGACGTCGCGTTCCTCACCGAAACCTGGATGAACGCCTCCTCATCCCCCGACATCGCCATCGCCTTCCCAGACGGATACAAGATCATCAGGAGGGACCGCGTCAACCAGACCGGAGGAGGCATTGCCATCATCCACAAGAACACCATCCGCATCACGACCGACGCCGACGACACCTTCACCGCCGCTGAACACCTCCACTTCCAGATTCACACCGACCCAAAGACGACCCTCGGAGGCACCCTCATCTACAGACACCGGGACCACGCACGCAATTCAGCGAAGACATCACGGACTTCATCAGCCCACACGCCCTCCCCTCCGCCGACTACATCCTCCTAGGGGACTTCAACTTCCACCTGGAGAACAACAAGGACCGCAACACCGCCGCCCTGCTGGACAACCTCGCAAACCTCAGACTCAAGCAACTGGTCAACACCCCCACCCACTACGCCGGCCACACGCTTGACCCCGTCTTCTCGTCCAGCAAGCACATCGCCTTCAGCCACTCCACCGGACTTCACTGGACCGACCACAGCTGCGTCCACTTCAGCTTCAGAAAAACCACTACCCACCACCACCCGCAACAGGTTCCTCGCAGAAGCTGGAGCAAGATCACCGCCGACCAGCTCACCACCTCCCTCAGCCAGAACCCACCTGCCAGCACACCAGACCCCAACGAAGCAGCCCGCAACTTCACGCAGTGGCTGACAGCCTGCGCTGACGGCCTCGCACCACTGAAGAACCCCCCAGCAAACCGAGAAGCAAGAAGGCCCCCTGGTTCACCGACGAACTCAAGGACTCCAAGAAAACCTGCCGCACCCTCGAGAAAGCCTGGCTCATCGACCGGACCACTGACAACATGACCGCCCTCAAACACGCACCCGCAAGCACCACCAGCTCATCTGCATCAACAAGAAGAAATCACTGAAGGATCGACTGGACAACAACGCCCACGACAGCAAGGAACTCTTCAGCATCGTCAAGGAGTTCTCCAACCCCAGCACCGGCAACAACGACATCACCCCTTCACAAGATCTCTGCGACTCCCTCGCCTCGTTCTTCCACCGCAAGATTGCCGACATCCACAACAGCTTCGGCACACCATCCTCGCACCCTACCGCCGAACCAACGCACCCCGCCACGACCCTCCGCACCTGGACCGCAGTGACCACCGAAGACACAGCCCGCATGATGAACACCATCCACTCCGGATCTCCGACCGACCCCTGTCCCCACCACGTCTTCAACAAGGCCGACTCCACCATCGCACCCCAACTCCGAGACGTCATCAACACCTCCTTCAACACCGCCACCTTCCCGGAGAGATGGAAGCACGCCGAGCTCAGCGCCCTCCTGAAGAAACCAACAGCGGACCCCACCGACCTCAAGAACTTCCGCCCCATCTCACTCCTCCCGTTTCCTGCCAAAGTCATCGAGAAGATCGCCAACAGACAGCTTGCCGCCTTCCTCGAGACGAATGGATCCCTCGACCCCTCGCAGTCCGGTTTCAGAGCCAACCACAGCACCGAGACCGCCCTCATCGCAGCCACCGACGACATCCGAGCCCTTCTCGACAACGGGGAAACAGCGGCACTCATCCTCCTGGACCTCTCCGCCGCGTTCGACACTGTCTGCCACCGCACCCTAGTCCAACGCCTCAGCAACACCGGCATCCAAGAGAAGGCATTGAAATGGATCATCTCGTTCCTGGCTGGAAGAACACAGAGAGTCCGCCTCCCCCCGTTTCGTTCCGAGGCAAGCGAAGTCATCTGCGGCGTCCCGCAAGGATCATCACTCAGCCCCACCCTCTTCAACATCTACATGAGACCTCTCGCAGCCATCGCACGCCAACACAACCTCAACATCATCTCCTACGCTGACGACACCCAGTTGATCCTCTCCCTCACCAGAGACCCTGACACCGCCAGAACCAGCCTCCACGAAGGGATGAAAGACGTCGCCGAGTGGATGAAGAACAGCCGCTTGAAACTGAACTCAGACAAGACGGAAGTCCTCATCCTTGGACCATCACCCACCGCCTGGGACGACTCCTGGTGGCCCCCAGCCCTGGGCACCGCCCCCAAGCCGACAGACCACGCCGCAACCTGGGCTTCATCCTGGACTCCTCCCTCTCAATGACCAGACAAGTCAACGCCGTCTCCTCTTCTTGCTTTCACACCCTCCGCATGCTCCGCAAGATCTTCAGATGGATCCCGATCGAAACCAGGAAGACGGTCACCCAGGCCCTCGTCACCAGCCGGCTGGACTACGGAAACACCCTCTACGCCGGAACCACAGCCAAGCTACAGAAAAGACTACAACGCATCCAGAACGCCTCAGCCCGACTCATCCTGGACATACCTCGACGCAGCCACATCTCCAGCCACCTGAGGAACCTACACTGGCTCCCCGTCAACAAGAGGATCACCTTCAGGCTCCTCACCCACGCACACAAGTCTCTCCACAACCTAGGCCCCAAGTACCTCAACGACCGCCTGACCTTCCACACGCCCACCCGCCAGCCACGTCCGCCAGCCTCGCCCTCGCCGCCGTACCACGCATCCGAAGAGCCACCGCCGGAGGCAGATCCTTCTCCTACCTGGCGGCCAAGACATGGAACTCCCTCCCCATCCACCTTCGGCTGACCCAGGACCACCTCGCCTTCAGGAGACAACTCAAGACCTGGCTGTTTGAGCAGTAGTGACCCCCTTCCCCCAAGCGCCTTGAGACCCTTCCGGGTGAGTAGCGCGCTATACAAGTTTTTGATTGATTGATTGATTGATTGATTGATTGAACATGACCATCCCCTTTGCAGGGGCCAGTTCATTCTTAACATTCAGCTCGCAATTATCTTGGGTCCCACAGGAAGAATATTTGAAGGAAGAAACTGTACTCCCACTGAGGACAAAAGTATGAACTTTATACTCTTTACTGATGAAGCTGTGCCAACCCTTCAGGTTGCCATTGCTGAAGAAACTCACGTACTCGTAGGTCATCTGTCAACAACCCCACTAATCATGAGTCAGTTCTTTTTCCACACAAATTGTTCTCATTCCTTCCACACACAACATCAGCATTATTAATTTAAATCCTTCAAGCAATACAAATGGAAGACATCTCCACAAATGACATTGTCAAAATGCTGCTGCTTATTTCGTGTTGCGACCTTTTTACTCTTTTGAAGTTCCTTGTTAGCATTTCAGCCTGACGGCTTTGCTTCGCGCTGATTGGTTGTTTGTGTCAATTCAGAGGCGAGCACGGGAGGACCCTGTTGAGCCCCCGGGGTACTTTCTGCAAGCCGCAGCTCGGACGCGCGCAGCAGGCGTGCCGCGTCTAAGGAAGGCGCATCTACGCCCGTCCGCACCTGGACATCGCCAGCAGCCAGCCACTCTGCATATCCAAATGCTCACAGGTAAGTCTATTCTCAGATGGAGCTTCTTTCTTTCAAAACTCGGTCTACACTTAGCAATTAGCATGACTGGATCCCAGATGGGCGATCTTTCCACTGCAAGCTCTGTGGCTTTAAGACCAGTGATGTTGGCCCTACTAATAAGCGCCCCCACTTGCCACCGAATACAAACTCAGTCTGAACTGCCGCTCCATGCCAAGGTGTTTGACCTGATTCAGGCTCAGACCCCAGATATTGTGTTTCTGACGGAGACCTGGACACCATAGCAGAACCTGTTGTGGCTCTTCCCCAAGGCTATGTTTTGAAGACCTTTATAGAGTGGGCAGTAGAGGTTCGGGCATTGCAATGATTTTTAAATAGAGACCTATACCTGTAACCTTAGATTCTGGAGTATTCCCTATTGTGAAAGCGCTCTCTTTAAAATTGCGCTTAATAATAACTTTACCTTTTTGGGACTGCTAATTTATCAACATCCTGGCTCATCCAAATCATTTAGGGAGGCACTGACTAATTTGGTTGCCACACTGACCATTTAGTCAGCTAAATTCAATATTGTGGGTGATCTTAATCTTCATCTGGATGCCTGCCAGGACAGCGATATCACCAATTTTTTAGATAATCTTGCAGCATGCCAGATGATGCAACGTGTCTCTGGTGCCACACGCTAAGACCTACTTGAACCCTATCTTTTCTAACCTTTACCTGTTAAAAGTCTGCACCCCTCTCCCTATGACTTGGACAGACCATTTTTTCATTTCTATATCCATTTGCTTAGAAGGCCTTAAACAGCCCTCTTACTCAGACCCCATTTCTAAACGCCCATGGCACAAGCTTGATTCCAACAAGTTTCTAGATCTTCAAATGAAGTGCCCCCAATTGACCTCTAATGTGGAGACAGCAAATAGTCTCTTCCATGACTGGCTTACTCATGCTCTTGACATGCATCCTAACAGATCAACCTGTAGTTAGAGAAAGCAAGCCAGCCCTTGGTTTAATGAGACATTAATTTCAGCCAGAAAAACTGCATGGTTCTTGAACGCACCGGGAGACACTTCTAACGATCCTTCTAAAAAACACTTACCAGAGCAGCCATTAAGTCCTATCATACATTGATTCAGTAATCTAGGGCCAAGTACTTTGCAAATGAAATAAAAAGCAGTAGTAACCCTGCAAAAATCATCTTCTCTCTGCTCAATGGTCTCACGAAACCCGCATTTGCAGCGGAGCCCTGTATAGCTTCTAATCCCCAATGCGAGGAACTGACAAAGTATTAGTAAGGTAGAACATATTTACTCTAACTTTACCTCTGATACTAGGGATTTAAGGTTAGAGGTTCATACTAGTTCCCCCCGCCATGCGCCACCTTCTTCCTCTGCTATGCTTTGAACAGCTACAGATTCTCTGCAACAAAGTCAAATCAGGCTCACCAGCTGATCCCCTTCAGCCGGCTCTGTTTCTTAAATTTCCGGATTGTCCTTTTCCACTCTGTCTCCAGCTAATAGATCTTTCCTTGGCATCAGCATTGGTACCGGCTTCTTGGAAGTATGCTAAAGTCATTCCCCTTTTGAAAAAACTTGCTTTGGATGCTTCCAAACCAGCCATTTTTCGTCCTATCTCCTTACTGCCATTTCTCGCTAAATTCACTGAGACACACATTAATTAACACCACCTTATCAAATTTTCTGGAGACTTATCAAATTCTGGATAGTTCTCAGAATGGTTTCAATCCACGACACAGCACCAAGTTGGCGCTGCTTGCTGTTACTGAGAGGTTCAAAAGGGGGTGGTGATGGACGGAGCATCTGAACCAATCAAATACTTACACCCAGTCAACAGATCTGAGTTTAATCCATCACCATTCTTTAGCCCACTCTGCCAGCCCAGTTCAGACATGGCCATATGCAAATCAGTCTGACCCTGTGCCTCATGTACCGCTTTGTTCACCATAAGTTGGCAGGGTATGCTCAGACGTTGAGTCCCTTGCTCACTTTGCCACTGGATTCAAGCAAGCCTGGCTGAAGACAGCTGAAATGCCAGAAACCGGTCCTAGGAAGCTTGATTCCGGTCCAGGAAAGGCATGGCTTGGCAGTTCGGGCTGGACTGTTCCCATGAGGCACAGGGTCAGACTGATTTGCATATGGCCATGTCTGAACTGGGGTGGCAGAGTGGGCTAAAGAACGGTGATGGATTAAACCCAGATCTGTTGACTGGGTGTGAGCGTTTGATTAGCTCAGATGCTCCGTCCATCACCACCCCCTTTTGTACCGCTTTGTTTGCCATAAGTTGGCAGGGTATGCTCAGACGTGAGTCCCTTGATCACTTTGCCACTGGATTCAAGCAAACCTGGCTGAAGACGGCTGAAATACCAGAAACTTGTCCTAGGAAGCTTGTTTCCGGTCCAGGGAAGGCATGGCTTGGCAGTTCGGGCTGGACTGTTCCCATGAGGCACAGGATCAGACTGATTTGCATATGGCCATGTCTGAACTGGGGTGGCAGAGTGGGCTAAAGAACAGTGATGGATTAAACCCAGATCTGTTGACTGGGTGTGAGTGTTTGATTGGTTCAGATGCTCCGTCCATCACCACCCCCTTTTGTACCGCTCCTTTTACTCAAAGCAGATAAAAAGAACGAGGCCAAAGAGAAACATGTAAAGGGATCAGACAATAGCCGAAAATAGTAAAAGGCTACACGACATTGTTCAAAATTCATTTTACAAATACAGGGGACAATGAATCTTTTTCTTTCGTCACTATAAAATTTACAAAAGAACAAAAAATGAAGATTGTTCTGGATGGATCGCTTGTCACAAGGGCAGAATGGGAGTGCAGTAATCACATAGGTTTTGGCCGGATGACCTGACGTAAGGGGGATATAATTTAAACAAAATCCCATTAAAATATATCTATGTTGAAGATTCGTACCAAACGATAGATAGGTAGAGTTCACATTAATCATTCTTATACTTGGGGCAGCGTAATATAATCTGACTGTAGAAATCTAAAATTAGTATTTTGCGTCCTGGCCTGTAAATGAACCAATAAGTGAGTTTTCACCTTCTTTTTAGATATTGACCGGCACATCTTCGGATCCTCTGTGCCTGCCTCACCTTCCCCCCCCTCCCACGGCACAGGTGGGAAGACTTCTACACAACAAAGACACAGAGTCCTCTATTTTTCTCAGTCTTGTTAAAAGAGGTTGTAAGAGGAGAGAAAAAGCATGTTCCAGCTTCCCACATAGATCGTCAAACAACTGTGGTGTGACCCCCAAACAGGACATAAGAAGTGACTCAGTGTCTCAATCGCTAGGTTTCAAGGGTCTTGCAATCTTTGGTGCAGTCTTTGGTGCAGTCTTTGGTGCAATGATTTTCTTCACCCTCCCCCTCCTCTTTTTTCCTGGAGGTTCAATCAGTGGGCTATCTTGAGAATGAGATTGGGGTTCTAAACCAATATCTGAAGATGAAACAATGCCAGCAGGTACTGCAGGGTGTAAAAAAGTAAGAGGCTCCTTTATATAAAAATTGTAGTTTATTTCAAGTTGTATGGAAGAAGCACAGCACATCCGTTAGGCTGAAGATGCAGGAGATAAAATACAGTTGGAGTAGAATCTGGAACCAAGGATGTAGGATGCAAGCACGCATCACACATTCCAGGCTCCAGCACAATGGGTAAATTACAGAGAATAAACAAGCACAGGAAAAGCAAGAATGCAACACATCTTATCCCTATAAAGAAAATTTAACACAGATACCTACTAGGTGTTTTCTTAGGTCTAACATCAGATTTGACCCTAGAAGCAACGGACAAATCTTTATGGGGAAAACTTTGGGAAGATCCATTTACTTTCACATGAGGAGATACATTAACTTGCGCACATGATGGTGATGGAAAAGAGTTAGAGGAATTGGGACATCTTGCCACCCTACGAACATTCCAAACTCTACCATCTTGTGTGGCAACACTGTTTTTGAACACTTTGACCACTTTAATGGGAGGGAAAAATTTAGAAGATCCTTTAACCAGAAATCCAGGTTTTTTTACCCTCACCCACTCACCTACAACAAAATCATGAAGTTTGACATTCATTTTTGAATCAAATACAACTTTCATACATTGTTGCTTATTTTCAACACGTTTAGCAACACTTTCAACATCAACTTTAGAATCATTCTTATTAAGCTTTTTAACCCACCAGGGGCAAATGACAGAAGTTGGTTCTCTACCCTTTAGAAGTTTGAAAGGACTCACACCTGTGACGGAGTGAGGAGTGATGCGATAGACCCAGAGTCTATTCCTGACCACATTCAACCAAGAATCGTCAGAAGAACCAATCCCAGTAATGCAATCCTTGAGGACACGATTAAAACGTTCTACCTGACCATTCTCCCTAGGTTCATATAAAGAAACAGTATGATGTTTAATGCCACAGCTGTCGAGGAATTGTTCTACTTCAGAAGAAATCAGCTGCGTACCATTATCAGTGACAAAGGTCTCAGGAAAACCTTCCCTAGCAAAGGTCTCTTTCAAGAAAAGTAAAACAGCCTGAGAAGAAACATTACTTACAAATTTAACTTCCGGCCATTTCGAATGGTAATCTACCAAAACTAGGGCAAAACGGGCATTCAAAGGCAACTGTTTAAAAGGGCCGGAGATGTCAAAAGCCACCTTTTGCCAAGGGAATTTAGGCCAATCTACAGGTTTGAGAGGAGCAGAAGACAAATGAAGCATTTTATCGCTGCTAATACACTGAGAACATTCCCTTACCATCCTATCAATCATTTTGTCAATGCCCGGCCACCAGAAGTTTTCTCTAACCAGACGTTTCATAGATGACATACCAATATGACCTTGGTGGGCCAACAACAAAATCTTCTCTTGTAAAGAGGCAGGGGGAATTAGCTTACCAGTTTTGAAAAGAAGACCACCAAACTCTTCAATCTCCGAAGCAACCTGGGAAAAAGAAGCCAAGTCAGTAGGAATGGACTTACTATTTGGCCATCCATCTTTTACAAAGTCCAAAATTTGTTGACAAATAGAATCTTTTCCCATTTCTTTAAACCATTCTTCCTCAGTTAAAGTTAAGAACTCTTGAGATATACAATCTTCAATGGAAGCAACTACATCAACATCCAGGTCAATGGTAGAAACCTTATCAACATTACATGGTAACCTGGAAAGAAAATCTGCCGTGACATTGCTTTTTCCAGGAACATATATGACCTCAAAGTCGTTTTTCTTGAAGACGTGAAGACAAACGAGCAATCCTTGCAGTCGAGTTCCAACCACCCCCAGGGGACAAAATTCCTACTAACGGTTTGTGATCCGTTCTCAAAACAAATCTGTTCCCCCACACATAATTTCTAAAATGTTCCACAGTCCAAATGCAGGCTAGTAACTCCTTTTCGATAACAGAGTATCTTCTTTCGGTGGAAGATAAGGTTCTAGAAGCAAAAGCTACGCACCATTCATCCTTCCCAGCACTCTGATTCAACACAGCACCAATGCCATACAAACTAGCGTCCACAGTGATGATACATCTCTCATTAATACAAAATGATTTAAGTGTAGGAGCATTAACAATCTCACTCTTAATTTGTTTGAAAGCAACATCTTGCCTGTCCGTCCACACAAATTTGGCAGAATTCCTAGTCAGTTCTCTTAAGGGTTCCATCTTGTTAGCGAAATTTTGAATGAATTTACTATAATATTCGCATAACCCCGCAAAAGAGAGCAATTTTTCTTTAGTATCAGGGGCTGGTGCTTTCATAATGGCATCTACAAGATTTTTTTTTGGTACCACACCTTCTCCAGAGAGGGTATGTCCCAAATATTCTACCGATTTACAGAAGAATTTACATTTGCTGGCCTTAATAGTTAAACCAAAAAGTTCTAACTTTGCACAGACATCCTTAAGATGAGCATGATGTTCACAGTTATTTTTGGAAAATACAAGAATATCATCTTGAAAGCATTTAACAAATGTTAGGTCTTTAAAAATGTGATACATTGCCCTTTGAAACACTGAAGCAGCTGACGCCAGACCGAATGGCATTCTCTTAAACAGAAATAATCCATGAGGGGTGATGAATGCAGTAAATTGTTTAGAGTCTTCAGTGAGTTCGATCTGGTGATAAGCAGATCTAAGGTCTAATGTTGAGAATACACTAGCCCCATCTAACATGCAAAGCATTTCATTTATGTTAGGAAGTGGGTGACAATCCGTAACCAAGCTCTTATTAAGTGCCCTTAAATCCACACATAGCCTAATACTTTTATCGGGTTTAATGGCCAAAACAATGGGGGAAACCCATTCGGACGATTCCACTTCCTCAATTATATCATCTTTCACCATGGAATCAAGCATGTCTCTAAGTTCGTCCCTAATACTAATCGGCACTCCCCTTAATTTCTGTTTAACAGGTACAGAATTGGGTTTGACCATGATCCTGTGACTAAACCCGTTCAATTTGCCTAATTTGTCAGAAAATACTTTAGGAAAGATACTAGAGATTTCTGTAAACTCAGGTGATTCAGTAGAGTCTCCATCAGATATAGCCAGAACTAACACAGGATCTTTAAGCCTAGGGTTTAAGGAAACACCAAGTTTTGCTTGATCCCTCCACCCCAATACATTCACTCCCTTCCTTGCAACATAAAGTTTTATATTAGCAGAATTACTTTTGATCGTAAGCACAACTTCCTTGAAGCCAATAAAATTGATCCTGGACCCATCAAAATTGAAACCACCTATATCAGGCTTCGATAAAGAATCAATATCAATTAAATCCCCAAAGGACTTAATACAATACTCATGTGTGATAATGGTCCAAGGAGAACAGGAGTCAACCATAAGCTCTAATATTTTGCCCAAAATCGTAACAGGACTCTTAGGAGAAGATAATGTGTCTGTTTGAGATAAGTCTATAAATTCCTGTACAGAAACGACAATACCAAATTCCTTAATATCTGAATCAATACAAGCTTCGTCATTGACATATGATACATTTCCAGAAGGACGTTTATATGTAGGAAAGGAAGACCTTTTAGTGTCTTGGAACGGTCTTGTAGGAGTCTTACACATTTTGGAAAAATGTCCAGAGCGTCCACATTTATTACATTGTCTAGTAATAGCTGGACAATGTGGAAAAGAAGCAACGTGGTCAGGATTACCACACCTAAAGCAAAAGATTTGTCTAGCCCTCCCATCATTTCTGTTGGCATTCTTACTCTTTACGTGTACAATGATCTGATCTCTGATCATTTCGTCTGTCATAAGGCCAAAGTTACAATGTAAAGATAATGCACGTAAAGCTGTAAGAAAATCATCAAAACATTCTTTTTCATCTTGAACTCTGGTATAAAACTTAAACCTATTTAGTGCGACACTAGTAATAGGCTTAAATCTCCCTTCAATCCTAGAAACTGCTTCGTCATAAACATTGCTATCACCCCCAGATCTTACATGAGGTAAGGTTCTAAAAACTAATTGCCCTTCTGAGCCGAGACAGTGTAGAAATATGTTCTTTTTCCTCTCCGCAGACATGCGTTCTCCATCCATGGCTTTGAGATATGTAAAAAATGTTCTTTCCATCTTGTCCATGGAATGGGTGGATCACCCTTAGACTGTAAAAATTTTGATGGCGGATCAAATTGCATGTTGGAAGTAGGAAGAAATGAATATCAAAATAACTACCTGAAAATAACACTAATAGAAATGAAACAAAAATTTTTACTAAAATATCCAGTAGATGGCAGTATAATAAAAGTAGTACAAACTTCCACTGAGGATTCTACAAAAATTTCAGAATAAAACTTGGAATATAGAAGTAGTTTGGAGCCAAGTAGTAATAATTTAAGTCACAAAAATAATATTCCCAAAACAGTATTGATGATGAAAAATTTTCAAGTTTATGTCCATAAAAATTATTTTTTAAAAATAAATAATTATAGGAACACACGCAATGAGAGTGTGCGTGTAAAACAGTACCTTTATCTTTCCGGTTCGAGCAAAATGATTTAAATGTGCTTGCCCGGTGAAATTGAAGTAATCCTTCGTGTAACACACTCTCGGTGATTTGGTTGCTATGGCAACAAACACGGCAGGCCTGCGTGCTGCGCAAAGGCTTGGGATGCAATGCGTGATAATGCGCGATGACGCTTGATGACTCACAGAGACTGGTTCCCAATAGCCAATCAGGAGTAGCAAACACTGTAAGATGCTGATTGGTCCAAGCGTCGGTGTTTGCTGACGTAGCGCAGTTGCCGTTTTCACGAAGAAAACCAAGGAAAACACGAAGAAATCAATAATAAGTTGAATACTTAGCGCAGCTTCACCAGAGTAACAGGAAAATAAGTAGGAAATACTCCGTTTCCTTCC
The DNA here is from genome assembly GCF_964261635.1 of Lissotriton helveticus. Lineage (NCBI taxonomy): Eukaryota > Metazoa > Chordata > Amphibia > Caudata > Salamandridae > Lissotriton > Lissotriton helveticus. The sequence goes on along the minus strand of NC_136059.1, from coordinate 1,416,781,028 downwards.
TGAAGTAGACAGAACAACATCTGATGATAATAACGTGGATTCTTTATATTTCTGCTCCTGTGCTTCGAAGAGATGTGGCAGAAAATAGATGAGGGTTCCTCCGTCGCCAGTGTAAAAAAGTAAGAGGCTCCTTTATATAAAAATTGTAGTTTATTTCAAGTTATATGGAAGAAGCACAGCGCATCCGTTAGGCTGAAGATGCAGGAGATAAAATACAGTTGGAGTAGAATCTGGAACCAAGGATGTAGGATGCAAGCACGCATCACACATTCCAGGCTCCAGCACAATGGGTAAATTACAGAGAATAAACAAGCACAGGAAAAGCAAGAATGCAACACAGGGGTTGAGGTAGGTAGGAAAGAGCCAGGTCCAGAAAAGTCCGGGCAGGATCTTGCCTCCTCAAGCGAGAGGCGCCACTCCTTAATCTCAATCTCTTTTGAGAGGCCAGCCACCGCTCTTAGAAGTAGAGAGTCTAGCATATTGATGATTTCACCCCTGGTTCATTTGAGTTCGCCTTCCATTTTACCATCTCAGAAGTGGGACGGTGTGGGATGGCCAAATACAAGGCATTAGGGGGGTGGCCCAGCCCGCCCTCCTCCCAGCAATGATGGGCGTTGATGGGTCACCCTTATCCAGGGCGGTGCGTCTCCGCACGCGCCACATGCTGGAGGACCGCCGGCGCTTTTTTAGCGCGTGTAGAGGTGGAGGGGTTGCTGGGATACTGAGTCCGGGTGACTCACAGCCTTGGAAACAGCCATGGATACAATGTGGCAGGCAAGTGGCGGTGTGACGATCAACCCCGCTCCTGGGACGGCTGGTGCTTTTTCAGCGCGTGTAGAGGCGGTGGAGTTGCTGGGATACTGAGTCTGTGTGACTCCAAGCCTAGAAAACAGCAGTGGAAACAATGTTGCAGGTAAGTGGCAGCGTCCCTATGCATTTCGGACCACAAGCAGCCCTGCCACTCCTTTAATATTCACTTTTATTAAAATAAATCTACTGTTGTATGTATCCCAGCGCCCACTCGGGACACCCACATATTTAATATTAGCTGAGGGAACCCCAGGGTCCCTGTGGCCCCATCCAGCTCCCCAGCTGGCACACATTGCCAGCATATTTCGTATTTGGTGGGTACCCCGGTGCTCACACATACACACATGTATAAAACAATACTTATGAGCACTTTTTCGTCGCAAGGTACAATGGTGTAAAACAGTCAGCTGTAAAGGTATAACCTGTTGTATTATCTCAATTGTAAGGTGCGGCAAGGTAAAGGTTCACCAGTTTGGATCGTTTGCTGCACAGAAGCCACTTACCTTTGCTTGCTGGTGACTTTTTAGCACTTTGTACATCTTATTCTTGAATGCTTTAACTGCATTGGTGCGGTGCATTTTCCCGCTGTGCGCTAAAGTTTTAAAAAACGCGCGGTTCATGACGAGCTCAGCTCGTCATGAGCGTACGAGAGGTGTACCTCAGCGTCGATGTGGTTAAGCAGCAAGACAGGTAAGGTGGACATGTGGAGAATAAATGGCAGGAGACTTCTAAGTGTTGGTTATTGTATTTCAGGCCTGTCATTATTCGCACCATCCCAGAGTGACAGCAGGGAAACACAATTCCCTGCAACCTTTAGTCCAATACATCTTGGGCAATGCATTTAACTTCAGGTAGTGTGTTGGTTAACGTAATACTTTTCCTCAGCCAAAGTAGTAAGACTTTGCCCTTCTTCATGAGAGTTAAGTTTTAAACATAACCTGACTTTGTGGGTGTAGCATTTCACTTCCCGACTCCCCTTCTTGATGGCTTTGAGAATATATACAAAAAGAACTGATGATCGACGGAATGCTGAATCAATCAAACATTCACCCCCAGTCACAGATCTCAGTTAAATCCATCTTTTTTTTGTCCACCACGCCATTCCAGTTTAGATTCAGCCATATGCAAATCAGTCTTGACCCTGTTCCCCATGGGAACAGTCCAGCACGAGTCAAGTCAAGTCAAAATGTATGTTTATTATGACCGTAGTCTTTAAACAAGGCAGTGAGCATAACGCAATAGGGGGTGACTACAGTAAATATTTGGTTATTTTAAAAAAAGATGTTGTTCTTTAAAAAGCAATTCTACATTTCATTTTCAAAAATACAAAGTCCACACTATAAAATACTAACAACCAGTAAAAAAATTGCAAATACCTTAAAACTTGATTATAAAAGTTAAAACCTATTCACTTTCTTACCACCATAACAGTTTCAATAGTTAGAATTCATACAGTACTACTTTTTTCCTTAGTTCTCAATGCACTCAGGGCTACCTTTAAAAATTTCCCAAGGGCGATTACAATATCAATAAAGGGTATTTCTGTTAGAAGGCTGGCTGCCTGCAACCTTGTTTTTATTCCATATTTTAGGAAAACTGGGCGCAGCCATAGTTTTCTCTGCTCAAGGAGTAACAGACAGTCCAATAGAATATGCGACCAGTCTCCCTTGGTTCCCAACTTACACCTGCAACGACCTTCTTGATCTAACAATTTTAATTTAAGCTCTTTGTTTATTATCCACGGGTTAATCCCAATTCGACACCTCAGGATCTCTTGCCTGAGCCCGCGGTTAGGTAATCTATCAAGGTAGGGGAACCAGTTTTCGTTGGACCAAACATTTATCATATGCGCCACTGATTTTTTCTTTGTTAGATATCCTATATCAATCGATTTAGAAACTTCCTTCCCCCTTTGCTTCAGCTCCCCTTTGGTATTTTGGACCTGAAGCGTTTCCTCGACCCAATCTAACTCTAATGAGTTACAGATTCCTTTCAGTTTGTCCCTGCAGGCCTTTGCCCATTTTAGCTCGCTTCTTAGTATTTCATTGCGACACCAATGTGCTACTTTTTGGCTTTCGGGGTCTTCCAATCTCTTCCAGAATCTAATCACAGCCAACTGGGTTTGTATTTTCCACGATTTTGTGCCTATTTCTATCCTGATGGCTTGTATCATCGAAGATTGGGGAAGAGATAAGAGCCTTTTTAAGCAATTTCCCTCTATCACGTCCCAGGATCCCTTACCGCTCAAATAAAGGATCTCAACGCCATACAAAACTTGAGAAGGAATCATAGCTTCGAAAGCTCTCAGCATAGGTCGGTGTGACATCTCTCCATAGACCCCATTAAACCTTTTAAGACCACATATGGAAGAGAGTGCCTTTGCTTTTTGGGTATCCAGGTGGGAGTTCCAATTTAACGCCCTATCGAACCATAAGCCCAGATAGCGATATTCATTAACTGTCTCCAGTTTGAGATCACCTACATACCAAGTAAATTTGCTTTTCTTTTTCCCGAAGCATAGGGTTTTGGTTTTATCCAAATTGATTGTTAAGTGTTTACTGGCACAATATGTATTGAAAGCATTAAGCTTCCTTTGGAGGCCCCTCTCGGTCTGGTCTACTATCACCAGGTCGTCAGCATACAATAAGCAGGGTATTTTATTGCCATCCATTTTGGGGCTGGCGCTACCCTCCACCTCTAAATGTGCCGGAAGATCTGACAGGAAGATCGAAAAAAGCTGTGGGGCCAACACGCATCCCTGTCTTAATCCATTAGCAATGGGTATTTTTGGTGTCAAAGAGCCCGCCTTATCCTTAATTACTTGCCCCCAGCACGAACCAGCACGAACTACCAGGCCAGGTCCTCCCTGGACCAGAAACAAGCATCCTAGGACCGGTTTCGGGGATTCACCCCTCATCAGCCAGGATAGCTTGAATCTGGTGGCGTAGTGAGCACGGGACCCACGTGTAGGCATACCCTTCCCAATTAGGGCAACAAATGCAAAAAGAACAGATGATGGATGGTATGCTAAATCAATCGAACATTCACCCCAGTCACAGATCTCGGTTAATTCCATCATTTCTTTGCCCGCCACACCATTCCAGTTTAGACCCTGCTATATGAAAATCAGCCTTGACCCTGTTCCCCATGGGTGCAGTCAAGCCCGAACTGTCAGGCCAGGTCCTCCCTGGACCAGTAACAAGCATCCTAGGACCGGTTTCGGGGTTCAAGCTAGTCTGGCTGATATGGAGTGATGCCCCGAAACCGGTCCCAGGATGCTTGTTTCCCGTCCAGGGAAGACCTGGCTTGGCAGTTTGGGCTGGACTGTTCCCATGAGGAACAGGGTCAAGACTGATTTGCATATGGTTGGGTCCAAATTGGTATGGTGTGGTGAGCAAAAGAACAATGGATTAAACCCAGATCTTTGTAACCGTGTGTGAATGTTTGCATTGTTCAGCATTTCATCCATCATTTGTTTATTTTGCATTTGTGAATATATGCACATTATCAAAGCTCTGCAAGAAGTCCCAAAATGTAAATAGAAATGCAGACTGAATGACCATGGTCCAGGAAAACCTAAGGGCAGTGCAGTAAAATCCAATCTGTTTGCAATGCAGGGCTCAACTCTGGCAACAAATATCCCAGTCTATATTAAATGGATGGCCCACAATTGCCAAATACCAAAGTATGGCATGAAGGATAAGGGGTAGGAGCTCCCCACTCTCATCATCTGAGCCCCTTTCCACTTGCATCAGTTCAATTCTACCTACATCAAATGTCACTTCCACCAATGTATCACTACCTTCAATCCTGGGTTCGTGATCAGCCCAGGTCCATCACATCAGGCTTCTGCACTCTTTTCTAATCCAGAAAGGCTTACTGGCTGCAGACTGATCATCTTCCTGAAGCCTCTGAAAACACTGCTACCATGCCTATTAAAGGTCACTTTAGGGGTCTAACATCGTAGGCTCTAGCAAAAATAAGAATATCGCAATAACACAAAACCGTGTATACAGGGATTCGGGGCAGCATATGTGGCATAAAGCATGCGATTATATGTTTGTATACTCTATGGGTACTACAATATCTTCCACTTAGGTAGATGTGTCTTGGTACCTCACATTATGTGTTGTTGCCTTCGGTGTAATTATAATAGGAGTTGCACCCTCACAATATCCTCATTATCTGGCATTATTCCCACATGGGGATAGGCTCTGAATACCTTCCGGGATAGAATGGCCCGAGGACAGACTCATTTGTTCTTATTGTATTATAGTGGACACATTTTCTTAGTGGTGTCAGGACAGAATCCTTGATGTGCCCAATAATGTTATGGAGACCAAGCAATGTGGAATTTCTTCAAGAACTGTTTTTGATACCTGCTTTCACAGAAAACAAATTATTTCCAGAATATCTGCTGGGCTAGTGGTGACTTTGTGGTCAGTCCTCACTCCTCATGTTCTTCTCAGTTGGCCCTAAGCCAATAACAGTGACAATTCAGTTTATGGTGTGAACTGTATTTATGGTAAAATCGATTTAGATTAATTAATGCCTAAAAATCTTGTGTTTTCAGTGAACTGCCACACATTATTAAATACAAATGCAGTTTGTTAGACTGTGTAACCCATCCTGTAATCCATCCTGTAACACCTTCAAACAATCCTGCCCAGTGTAGGGTTTATCCATTAGTGCAGTTTCAGCCTGGATAGCTAGTTGAATTATTAAACAGTGTGTGAAGGACACAATGAGTGCTGCTGGACTTTAGCTGCAATAGAGGACAGTTTTGAATTAATTATGTTTCAAGAAAAGTCAATTGATAGGGAAAGGAAAGAAAATATATAGCATGGGCTTGGTTTATGGCATTATTTACCTAGATGTACTCACATTTTAATACACGTTGACACAACAAGTGTTCCAATGCTATACAGTACATAGGCATGCTCCCTAAATATCAAAGACATAATAGCTTGGTATGGAAATATTGAGCACAAAATATCAAACCGAAAGATCGAAAGGTGAGTAAGTAGATGTACTTAATAATAATGATGCAATTTGTAAAGCGCATAGCTACTTCAAATTAAGTGTCCCAGCTGTAGGATCCTGTTCCCATGAGAAAAGAGCACACACAGAGCTGGAACCATTAACAACCAGACATGAAAAACCGAGTTTTTAGCTTTTTTTCTGAAATGAGCTTCAGGTTGGGTCTGTAAGATTGTAAGAGAAAGATATTTCCAGATTTTTGGCGCCAGGTAGCTGAATGAACTACAGCCGATTCAGACTCTTTTACATTTCGGAAGGATGGTGAGCTTAGCTTCAGCCGATCTGAGATTTCTGGAAGGAACAAATGGTTTAACCAGCAATGAAGATAGTGTGGGCCATGGTTAGATGATACCTTGTAGCAGTAGCAGAGGGCGTCAAATGCAATTCTCTTCCTCACCGGGAGTCAATACACTTGCTTAGGTCAGCCTCGATGGAAGCACCTTTAGGAAGGTTAAGCAGTAACCGTGCGGCAGCATTCTGGACACTTTGGGGTCTGCTTAATCGTGATTGGGACAGGCAGTGGCGTCACTAGGGTTGGTGTCACCCGGTGCGTAATTATAATGCGAACTATCCACGGACTGTTCCATCAATAATATCCCTGCACATTCTATTCGGACTTGCGTCAAGGCAGGGCCGGCTCTAGGCTCACGGAGGCCCTGAGCAGGGAGTGTAGGTAGGGGGCCCGAGGCCGCCAAATCCCTGCCAGGGGCCGCCACGCAAATATGTATCTAAGGATATATATTGGCGTGGCGGCACCTGGGGTTTGGCGGCCCTGTGCAGGTGCACAGCTTGCACATGCCTTAGGCCGGCCCTGGTCAAGGAGCAAAATGATGTCACTGTTTACATAGGAGGCACACATGACTGCTCGGGCTACAACGTAGATAACGCTGCTTGTTTTCGGATCTTCCTTCCTCACTTTTTATTGCCATCATTCTGTGAGTTATTGCGTTATTGGCGCAAGCTGCTCACGCGCCTTCAGCCAGGGTGTCAAAAGGATGCCCGCATGACCTATTTTGGGAACTCAAGGTGATTAGGGGTGCTGGGCCTGTGCCTAAGGGACACCGGTGGTGGCGGGAGTTACTAAGGGAAAGGCCTTATCAGTCATCGAAAGCTAATAAATATGACGCATCACTTGTTAACCTTCTCTTTCCTAACAACTACATAATAAGGCAGGGCTCTTGGTTCAATGTACATCGGTTCCCGTCTACTTTCTAATACAAGCGACCTGTGGCGCACGGTACAGACACAATGAAGCACGTGGGTGCTCCTGAAACCCAGGGGAGTTATTATCAGAGGTGGACGAGGCACAGGGCTGGACTGAGAACCAAAACCGGCCCTGGCAAAGTGCTCGGCCGGCCCCCTGGGGTGCGACCGAGCTCTTTGCCGGGGTCGGTTTTCGGCCGATTTTGTTACAGGGCCGAGCTGCAAAAACAGCCCTGTAACAAAAATGGCCCCCAGGGCCCAAAACCGGCCCCCACCATTGCGGCGCACCGGGGGATTGCCTGGTGCCCGAAACGGCCTGTCCGGGCCTGGCGAGGCAGTGAAAGCTCAAGCCAGGCCCATACCGGACTCCTGTTCAGCTCGAGGCGCTGATAGAACGTAAAGCTCACCAGCGGAGCTATCAAATGGCTTCTACCTACCTGCCACCCTTCCCCTGCCCAGGGCCCAGGATGTGGCTTTAGGGCCAGAGCTGCAGGCTTTAGAACGGGGAACCAGGTTTGAGTCTGGGCGTCGGATCAACATACTGTGATCCTGAACAAATAATAAATCTCCCCATGCTTAGAAGCAATGCACGCGACCTTGTGTAAGAACATTTATTGTACAGTTAGTTAAAACCTTCAAAATGCATTTCTAGCGCCATGAAAGAATATTAATCGAGACACTTAAAAGTTCCCACAGCTGTGCCCAGAATACAGTAAATGAATAAATAGTATGATAATGGGCCCCTACCATAGCGTAGGGGTTCTGCAAATCGCCGGCCCAGCAGCACTCCCCTGCCGAGACAGACTGTCTCCACTCATTCTAAGCGCGATGGTGGTGGCACGCATGACACGTCAGAGGAGCTCAGCACGGGGGCCACACCCCCGCACCCCCCTAGTGACGCCACTGGGGACAGGCCTAGGTAGAGAAAATTGCAGTAGTCCACCCTGGATATAATCAGAGCTTGAACTGCAGTTATTTTTATTAGAAAACACTGGAAGAAAGAATTGAATTTTCTTTAGGGGTTTTAACAGCCTGAAGCATTTCCCAGCTAATGTGATAATTTGGATATTAAAAGATAATTTATCATCAAACCAAATACCTAGATTTTGCTCTTTGGCTTGGGGAGGAGTAGTGAGCTTAGGCGGTTGGGCCTCCAAGCAGAATACCAAATATATGGGCTGCTTACCCAAGTTCAACACCTCAGTCTTACCCGCGTTCAGTTTTAAACATGTGGAGTTCATCCAGGTTGCAACTTCTGAAAGACACAGGCATAGATGGGAGGCCATTTGGTTTCTGTCTTGCGAGAGAGTTATAAAAAGCTGAGTATTATACGTATATGAGATGATGGCAAACCCAAAGCATTGGAAGACCTCAGCCAGGGGGGAGGGGAGTAAATGTTATAGAGGGCTGGACTCAGGGAACATCACTGAGGCACCCCTTGCAGCAGAGGGAACACCCTAAAATAGAAAGATTTTTGAGAAATTTGAAAGGTGCATCCTTGCAAAAATTAGGCAAACCAAAGAAAAGGCTTGCTACTGATACTGCAGCTCCACAATCTTTCAATCAAAATGTTGTGGGACACAGTGTCAAAAGTAACACTGAGGTCGGTAGAGGCATGCTTGCCTGATTTATATGCAGTTTCCACGTTAAAAGAGGTGGTGGGCGGGACGACCCAGAGGGACTGTGATTACCGGGTGTGAAGTTACAAGATGGATGCCTATGTGACATGGGCGCTGTTAGACCTGGGATTTCTGGTTGGCTAAGGCTTACGCCAAAGCCAGGCAGAAACCACCATTCTAGTCAGGGCAAGGGGGTCCCACTCCAAGATAACCCCTGCTCACCCCCTTGGTAGCTTGGCACGAGCAGACAGGCTTATCCCGGAGGCAATGTGTAAAGCATTTTCGCACGCACACAACAGCAACAACATCCTAGGCACACCACAAGAGGAACTCCACACAAGGTTATATAAAAATAACTTTTGTATTGTCAAAACACATCAGATAGCAATCACATAATATACATTGTGCCAACTGGCACGGGCAATATTCACAAGGGATTATTTACACCAGGACAGGGCCACGTGGGCCACTGTCAGAATCAACACTTAGCAGAAATAGCACTTCTAGAACTTAGAATAAGTGTAGCACAAAATGACTCGTGGCAGTGGCAGTAGCCCGTCGCAACCAAAAAGGAAACAAAGAAATGTATGTCAGGACAACCGTCCTACTATGTAATTTAGGTACCAGGGACCGGGGGTGAGGGAGACACCTTTCTTTTGTGCATAGCGTGAATTCGCACACAAACGACGAGGATGGGTGCTCTAGTGCTCGTGGGAGGAAAGATGGAGTTTATGTACAGGGAGTATTTACACTACAGGTTTCACGCGGTCAGGGGGTCTCTTTTCCCAACCCAGCCCGCTACCTTGCCCCGTACCTGTTCCAGCCATGCTCCTCCTCTGGGGACCTGGCAGGGCGGCTCGTGGTGCCGGTGGCCTCCTGGCTTTGGCGGGATGGTACCGGGGCGCGTTCTTCGCTCTTCCTCGTCTTCTTCTATGGTTTGGTCACTCTCTCGGGTTCTCCACTCTTCGTCTTCTACTCCTCCGGTAACGCTGTACGTCATCTTCCTGAAGTCTCCTTCCTTTGACGGACCAGGCGCGATGACCTCATGAGGGGGTGGAGTTTTGTTCTGTAGGAAGCCCCAGTTAAAGGCGCCTGCTGCCTGTTCCTCGCCAGCGGACAATAAAGTTTGGGATTGAGGGAGCCAATCTTCCTGCTGAAAGGGGACAAGAGGAGGAGAAAGAGGTATAGCAGTCCCCATTTGTCTTTGTCTCCTCACTGTGTTGTCCCGCCCCATCACAGAGACAAATTTAGGAATGGCAAGATTGTCTGACCAGCCTAGAGGGAAGTGTGACCCGATCTCGAGTTGAATGAGATTGGAAAATACGTCAAGAATCTGCAGTAATATGTGCATAGGACTAAGGACTAACTGGATAAGTTGTAAACTGTCCAGGTTGCCTATTAGTGCCTTAACTACCAGACAGCTGACATTATCAAAGTGTAAATTAAAATCACCTACCATCAAGAAATTGGAGTATCGGAGAACTAAAGGAGACAGGGTATCTGCTAGAAAGGTGAAAAATTTGACAAAGGACCCAAAGAGTGATATAGCTAGGTCCCTGACACAGCAACATTTGGTGCGAGCCAAAGAGATGAAGGACACTTTGCAGCTGTCAATTTAGAGGCCAGAAAAGGTGCAGTGCAGTCCTTTCTTAAAGAGTTGTAGCAATTCCTCCCCCTCTCTGCACCGACCTGTCCAGCCTAACAATAGCGTGACCTTGAGGAATAGCTTGCAGTATGTCTGGGGAAGAGTCCTCATTTAACCATGTCTCTGTCAGAAATATTGCATACGATCCTTGCTTCTGAATAAAATCATGAACCTCAAATTTATGTTTTACTAACGACCTACAGTTAAGGGAGAAAAACTTAACAAAGTTCTGCAACTGTTATGCCAAACTTACCTCAGCTAACGAAGGCGTGGGTGCCACAACTGAAAAGCAGCAACATTTGCAACAAGCTTCTGTATTGCAAAGGTTCAATGAATGGCTATAGGCATCAGGCAAGGTCACTAAGTAATCCAACCGTTCCTGTCTGGTATGGTGTGTGGGGGCTGACCCAAAACAACCATCCGTCCAGGCTCAGACGGCCGCAGATGAGCTTGCCTCAGGCAAGCTTTTGGCACTTCAGTGGTGCGCCTGCTGCATGTGGATGCGCACCCTTCAAGTTAAAATAGCCCACCTCCTAAAAGGGAGTGTGAAAATGGGCATGACGACACTCTGAAAAACAGGAGAACAACTTAAATCAAACTGGAGACCAGCAACTCCCCTCCTTACTGGAAGGCTTCCCCTCCAGATGGGAGCACTGCCAACCAATCAACATTAATGAAAAGTGGGAGAAAGGTTACAAATAAAACCAATAAAACACTATAGTCATCCTCGTTCAAGATGGCTCCCAAAGATAGTGGAGCCAGGCACCTCCATGCGGTGTAGCCGCATACACGGAAAAAAAGAGGAAGGAGAATACTGCAAATTCTTGCAACATATTGCAGCAGACTAAAGATCCTCATGAAAGCTGATTCCAATGCAGACACACACCTTTCATGTTAAAATATTCTGCATACACAAATGCTGAGGCACACCCAAAGGAGTCCATACTGTTTACAGGGCATTGACCATATTAGTAATCACAAAAAGTCCATTTCAATTTTCCTTTTCTCTTTATTTTCTGTTTTCCTTCTCCTGTAAGTAGTAAAAAAAACATTGGCAGCTGACACTTGTTTCGTCCCATGGACTTTTTCAAGGCCAATCAAAATTAATAGAGGACAGACCAACAAGTCTGGACTTAGGAGGCTGGTAATTACAGCGAATGGGGACTCCATATGCGACGAGTGGCATGGTAGAATTTTGTTATACTATGATCTGGAGGACCTTACAGATTGATGTGCATTCGTAATTAGGCATTACCACTGTATGTGTGTCTAGTGCTAAAATATTCTGCCTCCTAAAAGGGGGCATGGTTATGGGCATGACGACACGTGGAGAGCAACTTAAATCAAACTAGAGCACAGCAATTCTATGTCAGGACAGGAGGCTCCGATTATGCTTTCTCATTTCTTTAATGAAATGCTCAGCAGCCAATAAAAATAACCAAAAACTACATTTCCCATGAACATTAGGGAATGACCATAGAGACTACAGTATAAAAGGTCCCAACATTAGTCCTTCGTCCTCTTTCTTTGCTGCTCCGCAGCCAGTTAAGTCTTTTTATCTTTACTCTCATACATATTGCTGACTTTATTGTACTATTGTTGTGACTTTCACTTGCCTTTGTATTCCGCTGCTCTGTCTTTCTGACGCGCGGTATTTGTGCCTGCTTGGAGCATTCCGGCTCCGTTTTTTCGTATGTTTTGGGTAGTTTCATCGTCCGTTGCAGCGTGTCCCTTGGGAGCGTGTGTTCGCCTCCCTGCGCCTGGCCGTTTGTGCCCGGTTGCCTTTGGTGGAGCGGGAGCTGGGTTGCCGGCTCGCGAGGGGAGCGCGAGCGCTCTCGAGCCGGAGTTCTCGGGCGGCAGTTCGCGCATGCGCGCTGCATTATTTCCGGCATTGGGGGTTTCTCCACACGCCGGTTGAGTGAAGGAACGTTCTTTGAGCGTTCACGCCCACAGCTTGTTGAACTTTCGACCCTACTGACGCCGGTGCTCAGGAAAGGCCACCGGTTGTATCTTTATATGCATAGGCTCTGCCTAGAGTGTTTTTTGGTCTGCGCAGGCTTTTGCTCCCTCCACATTTAAATTGGTTTTGAGTGAAGGTTTAGGCCTGCTCTATTTTCTAAGCCTGCTGTGGGGTTTCACACTCCCCCTTGACTTGTGTTATTCGCACTCCGTATTCTTGTGGTCATCTAGTGGGCTCTGAGTTTTGCATTTGTATACAATGGCAGATTATTATGACGCAGATGATGACTACTACTATGGGGATGAGGAAGAAGGCTCTATGGAGCATCATTTGGTGGAGGAATTGGACAAGGGAGTCCAGCAGTCGGTTAATAAAGCACTGGTACATGCAATTAATCCTCTAAAGCGTCATTTAACTATGTATGCGCAGCAACAGGGATGGCTGCCTCCTTCAAAAAAATCCACAAAGTCACCAGTTAATCCCCATAAATCAGACTTCCAGAGACTGGCCAAGACGTTGGCGAATAAGCCTTCCAGTGCTTCTGTTCCTCATGATACTGATTCGGACAATGTGCACTCTTCCACGTCTTCGGACCATGCTTCGCCCCCGCCAAAAAAGCGTGTCCGTAAGGAGCATTTTGTGGACGCTCCAGAACGTCCTTCGGTGCTCACATTTGAGCCAGCGGACATTTTACATCCAAATTCATCTTCATGGTTGCCTTCGCCTGTTGTGGCAGCCTACATTCAGGCCCATATTCGGCAGCCTTTTGAGGCTTCGATCCGTGCACGACTCCGCTCGGAATGTCCGAGGCCCGACCTCGCTGACCATTTGGCTGAGACACCGGAGGTCGACCCTATGATGGTCACACATTTGAAGAAATATGCTAAGGACCCGAAAAAGGGCCTTGACCGTTCGTGGCGATCTTGTCAGGACAAGATGTTGGACATGCTTGGGCCTCTTACCAAGATCCTTGATCTCGGCTTTCAGGCGAAGGAGGCCTCAGCTCTTGTGGACCCGGACGAGTTGATCGAATGGGCTCAAAGAGCAATCTGCCAGTTGGGTAATGCCAATTGCGCTGTGTCTGCCGAACGCCGCAGGTCAATTCTTTTGAAGTTGGATCTGAAGCTGTCCGAACTTGCAACGTCGGAGTCTGGTCCTGACGCGCAGGGTCTCTTATTTGGACAGCCCTTCCTAAAGGAACTCACTAAGTTTGTTTCAACTTTCAGTGGCATTGACAAAGCGCAAGCGTCCTTGCACCGGGCTATGCGTCCGGTTTTTGCCAGGGCCGGACGAGGTCGTGGACGCTCGTTCGGCCGTGGCTCAGATCAACAGTCCAACCGAGGTAACCCCTCTCATCGTGGGGGAGCACATGACTCAGGATACTCCACCAGAGCTAACTTCTATCCTTCCCGCAAGGGGAAGGGCCAATATGGAAAAGGTCGATCCGGAGGACAACAAGGACACTACCAGGACTCCAACTCAGCAGGTGAGCCTGATTCATGCTTGCGATGTGATGTTGGGGGGTCGGATACAGTTTTTTCTCGAAAACTGGCGCATGATCTCCAACGATGCATGGGTGCTAGAAACAGTACAAGGTTTCAAGATAGAGTTCTATCACCCTGTGCATCAGACCCGTCCTCCCCCTTGTTTAAGTTTTTCCCTTCAAGATCAAGCTTGCCTCTCCGAGGAAATAGATGTTCTTCTCCAAAAAGGGGCGATTCTTCCGACCGTCCGTCATCCGTTGGGGTTTGCCAGCTCAGTCTTTCTGGTCGAGAAGAAGGGACGCGGATCTCGTCTGGTTCTCAACCTGAAAGACTTCAACGGTGGGGTGGTTTACCGGCACTTCAAAATGGAGGGCATCCATCTCTTGCGGGATCTCCTGCGCGAGGAGGACTGGATGGTGCGCCTGGATCTCAAAGATGCGTATCTGTCGATACCGATTTTCAAGCCTCATCGTCGGTTTCTCCAGTTTCAGTGGCAGGGAGTTTGGTACAAATATCAAGTTCTCCCGTTCGGCCTTTCGTCGGCACCATGGTGCTTCACGAAACTACTGAGACCAGTTGTGGAACATCTGCGAGCTCGGGGTGTCAGACTGATTATTTATTTGGACGATATTCTCCTTATGGCGGATTGTCCGGACCGGCTTCTGCTACATCTGCAGTGGTCCATCGGTCTTTTGCAATCTCTCGGGTTTCTGATCAATATTCCGAAATCAGTTTTGACTCCCACTCAGTCTATAGATTTCCTGGGTTTCCAGATAGACTCTGTCTCTTGCCAGCTCCTCTTGCCCAGACAAAAGATTTGTTACATCAAGAGGGAATTGATGTCTATTATTTCCAGACAGACTGTGTCACTGAGATCGTTGGCACGTGTGGTCGGTCTGTTGGCCTCTTCAATTCAAGCGATCTTTCCGGGTCCCCTCCATTACAGAGCAATGCAGCGTCTGAAGATTCAGCATCTCCGGAAAGGTCTCAGGTACTCAGATCAAATTCCTCTGTCGGAGGAAGTGAAGTGGGAGATGCAGTGGTGGCTGGACCACATGGAGGCCTGGAATGGTCGAGCTTTATTTGGGGCGTCACCGGAACTGGTGATAGAATCCGATGCCAGTCAATGGGGTTGGGGAGCCCGTTGCGGCCCTGTCTCGACGGGAGGTCGTTGGTCCCCTCAGGAGTTGTCGCTCCACATAAATTGTCTGGAACTCCTAGCGGGTTCATTTGCGATCAAGTGTTTCTCTCCGCGTCAAACCAGTTGCTGCATTCTTCTCCGGATGGACAACGTGTCCGCAGTCCGATATGTCAACAAACTGGGCGGGACTCGGTCCAAGGTGTTGGCGGAGATTACCAAGGATTTTTGGCATTTTTGTCTACAGCAGAGGATCACTGTTATTGCGGAGTACCTTCCGGGTTGCAACAATCAAGTTGCGGATTGGCACTCCAGACATCTTCGGGATTTCAGCGACTGGAGGC
The DNA here is from genome assembly GCF_964261635.1 of Lissotriton helveticus. Classification (NCBI taxonomy): domain Eukaryota; kingdom Metazoa; phylum Chordata; class Amphibia; order Caudata; family Salamandridae; genus Lissotriton; species Lissotriton helveticus. Next base: position 1,416,765,785 of record NC_136059.1, on the reverse strand, counting down.
TTCATCCTCGAGTGTTCCGTTCCATTCTTCGGCTTTGGGGTCGGTGTCGCATAGACCTGTTTGCCTCTCGCCTCAACACACAACTACCGATGTTTTACAGTTGGAGGCCGGATCCGCTAGCTCTAGCCACGGATGCTTTTCTTCAGCATTGGCCGTCGACTCTGTGCTATGCGTTTCCCCCATTCATGATCCTTCCCAGGGTTCTGGCTTACACCAAACGGTTTCGAGCGGATCTGATTCTGATTGCTCCGCTCTGGAGGGCTCAAGCTTGGTTCCCGGTTCTCCTGGAAATGTGTTGCGAGCCACCTCTCCTTCTTCCCCAGAAGGGGAATCTTTTGTTGGATCCTCTAGAAGATCCGCATCCCCTGATTCTATCAGGCTCTCTCCAGTTGCTGGCGTGCCGAATCTCGGGGATCGCTGGACGATCTCGGGCATTTCGAGCGACGCTTCCAAGTTCATTAGTGAGGCATGGTCTCCCAATACTCACAAGCAATACAAAGGTGCTTGGAAGCGGTGGTGCGATTGGTGTGCTCAACGGGAAGTTGATCCCGTTTCAGCGGATGTCTGTTTGATCATTAATTTTTTGGCGTCTCTGGCTTCTTCAGGTCTGGCTTATAGGACGGTCAATAATTTCCGTTCCGCTATTTCAGCTGGCCACGTCCAAATTGATGGCAAACCGGCTGGGGAACACCCCTTCATTTCTAAATTGCTTAAAGCTATTCGTCTCTCGAAACCTCCCACTTCTAAGTATGTCTCTCTATGGGATGTTTCCATTGTACTGCGGTTCTTGGAGGCCTGGCCCTCCAATTCATTCTTGTCCCGTAAACAACTGTCCGCTAAGTTGACCATGTTGCTATGTCTTCTATCTTGTAAGCGTGTATCGGATGTCCGCGCCTTAGATCTCGCGGGTCGCAGTTTCACGCCTGAAGGTGTTTCTTTTCGCCTTTCCAGACGGACTAAGTGTAATACTACTCTCATTACTTACCCGTCTTTTCCCGCACATCCCAATCTTTGTGTTGTGCAGTGCCTGAAAGATTATGAGGTGAGTACTGCTTCTTTACGTTCAGACATGCAGGGTCAATTGTTAATTGCATTACAGAAACCATTTCGCCCTGTCGCTCCAGCTACTCTGGCGCGCTGGGTGCGTTGGCTTATGTCCGAAGCGGGCATTGATGTATCTGTGTTTGGTGCACATTCTGCCCGTGGAGCAATGGCTTCTAAAGCCTTTTCCATGGGGGTTACTCTTTTTGACATTATGAAGGCCGCAGATTGGTCTTCTGATTCAGTTTTCAAATCGTTTTATTACAAGCCAATTGATAGTGTTGCTTCTGTGGTGGTGGAACAGCTTAAAACAACCATAATCGGAGCCTCCTGTCCTGACATAGAATTCAAAATTTGCAAACATACGTGACAAGAATTTTCAATTCTATTAAGGACAAGGAGGCGAGGATTATCCCACCCTATGTTTTGATTTGCATGGTTATATTCTGCAATTTATTTGATGTTATTGCGAATCTTTTGTTCCTTGTTCTTTTCCCCCCTGGATTACTTTTGACTCTCTTGCATTATTTGGATGTTACGGCTCTATATCTCTTTCAGGTTCAGACCCGAAGTAGAGTTTGCCGCCTTCCTCCTGAAGTTCATCATTCTCCTGGTTCACGGACCCAGAGTTCTTCTAATGCCTGCTTCCAGATCCTTTGGATTTCTGCGGCGTGTTTGGAGTTGTTATTGTTTTTCTACATTGGATTGTATTTTGACCTTGAACTGTTTCCACAACAAAGAAAGAGGACGAAGGACTAATGTTGGGACCTTTTATACTGTAGTCTCTATGGTCATTCCCTAATGTTCATGGGAAATGTAGTTTTTGGTTATTTTTATTGGCTGCTGAGCATTTCATTAAAGAAATGAGAAAGCATAATCCTCGCCTCCTTGTCCTTAATAGAATTGAAAATTCTTGTCACGTATGTTTGCAAATTTTGAATTCCCCTCTCCACTGAAAAGCTTCCCCTCCAGATGGGAAAACTGGCAACCAAACAATCAACATTAAAGAAAAATGGGAGATAGGTAACACATAGAATCAATGAAACACTATGGCCCGCCTCGTCCAAGATGGCTCCCAAAGATAATGGAGCCAGGTACCTCCACGCTGTGTTACGGCATACAAGGAAATAAGAGGAAGAAGAATACTGCTAATTCTTGCAACAGAGTGACAGGAGACTAACACTCCTCATGAGAGCCGAATCCAGGGCAGACGCTGACTCTTAATGTTGCAATAGCCCATCTCCTAAAAGGTGGGCTGGCTATGAGCATGAAAACACGCTGAAAACCTGGAGGGCAACTTAAACCCAAATGGAGCTCAGCACTGGCAACAAAACAATCGACAGTAAAGAAAATGGGAGAAAGGTAGCACAGAAAATCCTATGGGCAGCCTGGTCCAAGATGGCTCCCAACAACGATATATATTTAAGTATAGTGATGCTGTGATCTAGATTCGGTGTGAAGTCAAAATCACGTTTTTAATTGCATTGTATATCTTACCTACATTTAAAAAAAGATTTCTGAATAGAATTTAAGCACAAGTCACTTTATAATGTGGAGTAACGCGCTTAGCACTGTAACCCAATTATCAATACCACAATGAAGCTATCAATTTTCAAATAATATTCAATGGAAGTTTTAACCATCGCCCTCACACATGAAATGAAAGTAAGAAGTCTTTCTACAGTGATTATTGTATATAGTACACTAGCATTTAAGAATGTTTTATAGGTTGTGTTACATGTGTATTGACAACAGTTAGTACTGAGGCGATTAGATTGAAGGTACCTTAAAAATAAAAATGCATTTATGGAGCAATATGGTGGGTATAAACCCAGAGCAGTACAACATGGTACGATTTCAAATAGGCAAATGATTCTGAGGAGTAAGATTCCGTCCTTTTAAATTCTTGCACTGGCCACTCTATGCACAATAATCTATTCAATCTAAAGAGAGCTGGATTTTGAAGGTTCAGAGCATTGTAAAACTTCTGGAGAAAAACATTATGATGCTGCTATATTTCCCTTACGTAGCACTGTGGCACATTTTTCGCACTTTGGTGAGCACATTGCACTTTAAGAAGGTTGGCAATATTAGATATTTGCAGCAGCAAAAGTTTGAGGATTAAGGTATATTCATCATTTGCTTTGCACATCATTTTTAGGTACAAGTTAATAATGACATATTTATTCATTCCATATTTTAGATGTTTGGAAAAAACTGAAATTATATCATGATTCCGTACAACTATGTATAATTAACATTGAAAATTGAAGTCTATTGCCTATTCTATGAGTGAGTAGCACTTGTTACACAAGAGGTTAAAAGAATGTTAGTATCCACAGCGCGATCATGTGATCAAGACTGCATGGTTGCGGTCAAATCACGTCATGGACAAAGCATTTAGTTTATTTACATGTATTAACTAAAAAAAACCACAATTACACTTGGAAGGAGTCCGTGCCTACTTCTTGTGAAGCATTTGGAATTGAGGATTGAGTCCGATATATATATATATATATATATTCACTGAAAAAACCATAGGTTTCACACCAGTTATAGTTAGGAATTAGCATTAAAAAAAACTATTAAATTCACTGAAAAAACCATAGGTTTTACACCAGTTATAGTTAGCAGGAAGTTTTACTCGCATAAAACCATTGAAATTCCCACGTTATAGTTAGTTGGACTCACTATAACTTGCGCGTGCAATGCATTGCTGATGACGTCACATATTACATCACTCATGACATGGTCAGTGACATCACTCATGACATCACTGATGACACCATCCAGTGAATGTGTGTCTTTCTGAAAAATAAATATTAGTGAGTAATGTTTAAATATTTAAATATATGTATTATTGTTTCACTTTCTGTATAAGTGGCTGCATGGGTTGGTGAGTAGGTACATGTGTATGTATATGGGTTATTAGATGTTTTTATTAGTATTAGTATGAGTGTTTGTATGGTTTGGTGGGGGTATTACTTAGCACATAGATGCATGAATTACCGACTCTCTCTTTGTATGTGTTTTGAAGACAGCATATGTGCAAGACTGTATGGGTGGATGAGTGTGTATATGTGTGTGTTAGTGAGTGAATGACTGTCTCACTAGTATTTTTATCAGTAACTACATATGTTTTAATCTAGTATATGTGAATATTGATGTATATAAGTGAGTATATGTGAGAGTGAGGGATTCTAAGAGTCCCTGTTTAAATTAGTATGTGTTTCTATAAGTGATTGTTTAAGACAGTAAGTATGTGTAAGTTTCCTTAGAAGTAAAGTGGTAGTGTGTGTATAGCTATATATGCAAATGAATAGATGTTCAATAGTTTATTTGCATGTGTGAGTATGTGTGTGAGTAACTTTTGGATGCCTGTCAGTGTGTAACAGGATGTATAGGTGTATCACTACATATGATGAGTGAGTATATGTATGAGTGACTATATAGAACTGTTGGTGAATGAGTGGATGTATATATAGATGGTGGAATTATTGAATTGGTTGTTGTAACTGGTATGGGTATTTCCATTTTGTTTGAAAATTTTATTTTCTATTTTTGAATATGTGTTTCAAGGGTTACATTACAGTGAAAGGAGGTCTGTCACTCTGTCACAAGGATGGTGTCATCAGTGATGTCATGAGTGATGTCACTGACCATGTCATGAGTGATGTAATATGTGACGTCATCAGCAATGCATTGCATGCGCAAGTTATAGTGAGTCCAACTAACTATAACGTGGGAATTTCAATGGTTTTATGCGAGTAAAACTTCCAGCTAACTATAACTGGTGTAAAACCTATGGTGTTTTCAGTGAATTTAATAGGTTTTTTTTAATGCTAATTCCTAACTATAACTGGTGTGAAACCTATGGTTTTTTCAGTGAATTTCAATGGTTTTTTAATAGCAAATCTTTATAGGTATAAAAAATAATACATTTTAAAGCGAATTTTATATTGTATAAATATGTCTTTTTTTTGGTATTTTTTTTGTATTTTTCATCCTGGGGCGCTCCCGGGGCGCGTACCGGTGAACGCACGGGTAAGCGCAATGTTACGGCGCGCCCCGGGGCGCGTACAGGTGAGCGCCCTGATAGCGCTATTGCCGCGAACGAAAACAACATCGTGACGTATCGCGTAGCCGCCACGTCTTGCGTCATAAGACACGTATCGCGTAGCCGCGAAATGCGTCTTATGACGCACCGCGTAAGCGCACCCGGAAGCGAATACGATCGCGCAACGTAAGCGCACCGATGCGCTTACGATACACGCCCCGGGACGCGCCCCAGGGCGCGTAGCGTAAGCGCGTCAAGCCATGTGACTTTAAAATAACACTTTTCATTGGTTCAGAACTTTTTTTTTCTCCAAATTGTGTGAAACCCACCCATTTCTCTCACTATTGCTTTGTACTTGGAGAGAGCAAGAGCTGTTCTGTGTACTGTCTTCATCTCCTACTTTCCTGATCTACAGCAATGGCTGCAAGGGAGTCATCCAGCAGTGATTCCGACGGATTTTTGGATGAGGAGCCCTCCTCAACAGAAGAAAAAAGACCATTTCATCTGGAAATTCTATGACATCCCTGAAGGACAAAAAAAAGTCAATGCTCCAAAAGTAACCTGCAAAATATGTGGCAGTACTTTATCCAGAGGCAATCCTCTAAAAAAATATAGTTTCGGAAATGCCAATTTAATCAGGCATGTCAAAAGAAGACACCCAAAGATTTTTGCCAGGGAGAGTGTCAGGGAGCTGGCACGGAATTTACCCACAGATGGCGGCAGCACCTCCACTGGTGGAGCAACACCTTCGGGACCACTCCGTGGAAGAATGGTCCCTAACATACAGCCGGTGTTTGCAGGCATCAAATTTCTGTGCACGCAGTGTGACGAACTGCTCTGCTATGGGGAGCAGAGTGTTGAACTCATTGCCATAAAGAAACAAGAACACCGCTGCCCTGCCAGTCCCTAAATGTTCACATTTTTTTGCTCCTGTTGAGCAGTTTTGGAAACCCTGTTTTTGTTTTTCCCCTGAAAAACCCCCCCAAAAAATATAAAATCGTTTTAAAAAGTCTAAAAAAATATAAAACAACAAAAAGAAGAAAAAAAACAGTTCTTTTTAGAACTACCTTTACTTTATAAAAATAAACCTATATTTTTAAAGAATCTGTATCAATCTTTTTTCTGCAGGGTACGCGTACCGGTACGTGCACCGGGGCGCGCACCGGGGAGCGCACAAAAAAAAAAAGAAAAAAAAATTAATGAAGGAGTTAGCATGAGGGAAGAACACAAAGAGAGTAATGTTAAGAGAAAGAGAGCTAGAGGGAGAAACACAGAGGGATTGTTTACTACATAGTGAAAAACAGACAATGTGTAATAGGGTGAAAATGAGAAGAGTAAAATCACTAAACAGGCGAAAGAAGGGAAGAGAGAGGAAGAACACTAAACTAGAGATAGTGGGAGAATGTGAGTGGGTGTTGAAAGAAAACGATAGGACAGAAAAAAATTGAGAATGAACGGTAGTGGCGTAACTGGGATAAATGAATAACGGTGAGGGAGGGTAAGAAAAGACCAGTTACTATAAGTAAAGAGGGGTGAAAGACAGTGAAAAATTGAATTAGGATAAGAGATGGGGAGTGACAAACACAAAAGACAGAGAAAATAAAGGTAACAGTACCTGAATGGGATGTGTGTGTGTATATGAAGTTTCTGTGTGGGGGGATTTTTTTCTATGTATGAGGTGTGTGTGTGATGTGTGTGTGTGGTGTATGTCAGAGGTGTGTGTATGTGTTGGGACGGGGATGAGGTGTGTGTGTAGGAGTAAGGTAAATAATTAAGAAAAACAGAATGAGTGAAGAAGCAAAGGAAGAGAACAGAGGGTAAGTGAAGTAAAGAATAGGGACTGAAATAAGTTGAATATGAGAGGGGAAATAGAGAAATTGGAGTAAACATGGAGAATAAGAATAAGTGAGGGAAGCAGAGTAAAGAAACAGGAGTGAGGTTGGTTGAGAAAATATTAGTGAGCTTAAGCAAAGGGTGATGACAAACTACATTTTTTTAGTCACACTTACCATATAATAAATGTAACTTTAATTACATTTTTTTAGTACATTTTATATCTGTAAAAGAGAGCAGAAAAAATAAGTTATAATTAGTAAAATATGTATTTTAAATTAAAAGATACAAATGAAGAGGTTAAAAATCATAACAGTGTGAAACATAGGAAATGAGAGATAGTAATGGAACCAGAGTAAAAGAAATGGGATGAAGAGCGATGAGAGAGGAGCAGTGAAGTTGTTGTAAAAGAAATGATAGAAGGTAGATAAACAGAAGTGAACATAACACAAGAAGAGTGAGGCACTGAGGACATAGAAGTAGTGAACGAAAAATAGATAGAAAAGGTCAAAAGTAAGGAGCAAACAAAGATAAGCGAGGGAGAGTGGGTGATTTATAGTGATAGAGTGCGATAATAGTGCTGAGTGAGTAAACAGGAATTACTAAAAGAGCAAAGGAGGAAAATACGGAAAAGGGAAGTAAAGCAGAGAGACTGAAAGCTGAAAAGTTATGCAAGGGAGAGAGGTGATGCAGACAGTTGAAATGAAAATGAGGGGTTGTCAAAGAAGTGGAGTAAGGGAACGGGGGTTACAGAGAGTGAGAGAAAGACATTATAAGTGAGTTAAAAGAGCTGAAAGAGGACGGAAAAAGGAAAGTGAGTGTCAGAGAATGGGAATACAATTTAATTTACACAATCCAAAGTATAGAATAACTTGTACAACATGTTACATAGTTTATTTTTGCTGTTCTCAGAATATATTGAATTTCACTTAAAACAGTGAGTTCAAATTACTCATCATATGACAGCGGGAAAAAAAACACAATCTAAAAGATTGTGTTTTAAAAAACCCTTAGATACTAACAAATGACAAATGTACACTAATCTTTGATTGACTTACTTTTCCTTGAGGCCAAATAGTATATCATGGAGGTCCTTTTCTCGTTGCAAAGTACTTTGCTGTTCAGTAAAAAATCCATTTCATCGACTTTCTAGAAGAAAAACTCCAAGAACATCTGAAATATTTTCAATATTTTCATATACTACTTTTTTTCAGTCATGACTCTTTACTCATTCCTGCACCTTTCCATTTGGCCAAATAGTGTCAGATGTATGAGTATATATCAGTACTCCTCCCGTCTTCATAGGCCAATTACCTTTACCTAAATTTTGGCTGTAAAAATACTACTAGGTATGAATTTATAAAGCCAAAAGGCAAACGTTGTTTGAAAGTCAAATGAGTGTCGTTACATTGGGTCCAACCTTTAGAAGTTTTTAAATAGCATGTGTAATGCCCTGATGTTGTAGAAGGACCGTCATGAAAAATAATAGCTACAGTTGCAAAGGTTCTTCCTGATATCGATAATTGAGAAGCAACGAAATTTTTAATAGAAGTTGTCAATTTAGTTCCATCAGGTCTACATCGTTGGAACATTAAAATGACATAGTGACCATAATTTTGTAGAAATAATGTGGACAGCATTGTAGACTTACATTGGGTACACACCATATTGTGATCAGCTGCTTTAACTAGAATATTAAAAGGCACTGATTTGCAGTCTGGTAAAGTCAAATATATAAATCTTTCACTGTCTATTCTAGTAGTACTTGATGAAGCACAGTTATCACAGTCATGTTGCCATTGATAAGAAAGGTTAAAAATATTTTTTATATCTACTCCTTCATCTTCTAATACATCAAACATATACATTAAAAATTCCTGACAATCCTGCTGAATTATCTGTGAAAATTGATTTTGACCTGAACATATGTCTACAAGATTCCTAATTTCTGAAACACTTTCTATTTTTCCTCTATCACTACTACATTTCTCTAACACAGAATTCAATAAACAGCACAATGTTTGTTCCCGATTTTCGACAATCTGTTTTTGTAAATTTTGAAGAAAAAAACCAACATTAACTACTACATTAGCATAGCAGTTGACACCAGAACTGTTTTCAAACTGAAATCCAACAACATCCTCAACAGAATCCTTTTTCCTTCTGCTTACCATTACAGTTTCATCTACTTTTTGTCTTTTTGCTACTACCTCACTGCAATTACTCTCATTTCTTCTTTTTCGGCCTACCACACGTTTTTCAATCAGAGGATATTGAGGCAAATGTGGAGCATACTCTCTTCTTAACCTATTGTATTCTTTAACACAATCTAGATCTGCACAAATCTTTGTTTCATCACACTCAATCAAGTACAATCCTGATAAAGTTCTGACTCGTGATAAAGCCACATATGCCATACCCTCTTTAAACACAGAACTTCCAATGTTCACCAAAGCGCTATCTACACTTAAACCTTGAGATTTATGAATTGTCACCGCATATGCCAAACAAATAGGAAACTGTTTTCGGCGAACATATAAGTCTTTCACGAGCAAAAATCTAGCTGAACAACGACAAATGTGTTCTATTTCATCAATGCCATCAAATTTAATTTTTATAATTTCAATTCCATCTCTATTTTTGTAATTTACAAAACCAACAACATGACCCATTGCTCCATTTACCAGACCTCTTTCAACATTTAAATTCCTTCTCAAAATGACACGACAATTCAAACAAACATTCAGAGTCTTTTCAAAACCAGCAGTTTTAGATATAGTCTTCTCCAATGAATCCAATTTTGATTTCACATTTTCTGACAAAATAATTGTTGCTCCCATATGCTCTATTTTATTAATAGCTTCCAGTTTCACTATCTCTTCATTTTCTAACTTCAGCATTTTGATGTTGAACATGGAACATTCTTTCAGAGTAGGCATCAAACATATGGCAGATTTCTTCTCGTTAATTTTCTTAAAAATATTCTCTGGAAGAATGTTTTCATTTGGGTACAAATTAGAAATTAACTGTCCATGTAAAGCTTCTTTCCCTTGCTGACTTATTTTTCCTACTCTTACATCTTGTAAAATATTTTTACAATCTTCATCCTTTGCCTGCCGCATATTTTGAAGCAGTTCTGCATATTTGAAGTTTAACCATATATTAACGTTTCCAATGCTTCCTAGGCACTTCCTGGTATCTTCATGCGTGAGCATTTTGAACACAGGTTGTCCTTTCACTGGAGTCAACTGCAGTAGATCTCCAAAAACAATAATATGTTTTCCTCCAAATAAGACATCATAGTCTGTTCTAAGAATTTCTTGCATTCTCAAATGCACAAAAGCAAGCATTATATTTGACACCATGCTTACTTCATCAATGATAAGAAGTTTCATTTTCTTCAGGACTCTCGAAACTTCGGAACACGCATCTCCAGATAGCTTGTGATATTGCAATTTGTTATCATGCTCCACTGGCAGCATCAGTAAACAATGTAAAGTAATCCCTTTAATGTTATGTGCTGCCAGCCCAGTTGGAGCAGTAACAACACAAGACAGCGGTGATTCAGTCCTTTTCTGCAGATAAGTTGCAATGGCTTTAATCAGAAAACTTTTTCCAGTTCCCGCTTCTCCACTCACGTACAGTTGGACAGGCTTAAATGATGTACATGAGCACTCTTTTTTCTCATGACTGAATCCATGTTCAACCTGTTCTCTGACTTCGTCATATATCTGTTTCTGCTCAAGGTTTAGTTGTTTCACCAAATCTTCTAAGTTAACTTCATCATCTTGAGCTTGTTCCATAGCTCTTTCCACCTCATCCATGGCAGTAGCAGCTTCATTTTGGATAATTGGTCCTCCTAGTGGATCCTGACTCAATGAAGCAGAACTCTGACTACCTTGAGAACTGTCTCTCGCAATCTCTGCAGCAATTGTGGCTTCTTGCTCTATTTCTTCATTCAACATTTGCAGATAATTTGGAAAAACAGGACATTCTATGGTATCCTTCGTTGCATTAAAGGAGTCTTCATAACAGAGAAAATCTCCAAGATGTTCCTCTTCTTCACGCCATGGTTTAAACAGTTGCAAAAGAGCCAAACAATAAAATTCTCTTTTATCTGGATTATCACAACTCAATTTGCGATGATTAATCAAATGACCTTTTTTCTGTTTCACTAGACATCCTTCACATCCAATGACTCCATATATTCCATTATTGATATCTTCTCTGATGTTCCTCTTATAAATATATCTTTGCAGAACTTCATAGAGACAAGTGTTCTCAAGGTGATGACTTCTATTTGGATAGTATGTATCCAACATGTTTGTCTTCAAAATATCTGTACTTTCTGGTTCTTTCTCCGCCAAATACTCTATCTCTTGTACAGATTTCAAAACTCGATTTCGTGTTGCAGCAAGACCTAGACTCACCCAAATGATGGTTCTAGATTTGGCATAGAGACTTGCTGACTACAATCGATCAGAACATTCATATGCTCCAATTTCTCGATGCGACAACATCTTCAGACTGTAACTGTACAATTTCTTGCTTAGACTCTTTTCATGTGAAATGTCCTCCCACATTTCCTTCAGTTCTGTCTTTTCTTTTTTTGTGATGTAAGACGTCACATATCGAGCTACAGCAATAGAGTTATCAGCAACGAATTGAATATCCATGTTAGCATTCCACATGGACAAAATCACTGGATTGTAGTCGTTGATGTACTTGGACTCTTCGTCTCTTTTTAAATTGTATGTATTTTTTGGTGATTTCCTCGTCACAGTATGTCGCAGAGAAGACATTAAATTATTTACTCTTCCTTTAGAAATCACTGGTCGTGGAAAAGCGAAACGACATTTTGTGTAGAACTTGTCCTTGTTTCTGAATTTTCGACGACAGTACTTTCCACAACGATGGGATTGAAAGCGTAAAACTTGTTGCCTTAAACTGTTTTCTTCCGTAGTTTTCGGAACAGCACATGTTGAATACTCTTCAATGAAACTCATGACTGTCTCATCTGAATCTGTTCCAAGTTTGGGTGCATCTTTAATCCATAACAACATATGTATGTGAGGAGCACCTCTCGCTTGATACTCCTTTCTCCAAAAGAAATCCAAAACCTCTCCAAGGGGAGGATTTTTTTTGTTGGTAATAAAAGACATCATAGCTTCAAATCTATGATTGAAATATCTGCATACATTCACTGGATCCAAAGAACACAGTTCTCCAGGTGTTTTGAATTCTATATTTTGTATATTAGCATTGGCCTCTCGTAGAAATTGAAGTAAGTCCTCCCATGCATACTCGGCACAGCTAAGAGTGAGGAACCATGTAGGAGTTCCTAAGTTTCTTAGCATACATTTCAATTCCCCATGGCGACGGTACCAATACTCATTTGTACCACGCTGACATGCCATGAGATTGATTAGATGAGATTCTAAAATATTATCTTGCAGATTCACTTTCTCCATAAAATCCCTCGCCAAAACATTTTGTAGATGTGCTCCACTTTTCAGAATATGGTTTACTGCATAAGAAAGCCCAGACAAGTCACTTTCATACAGTAGATGAAACAAATAGGGAATGCATTGACGAAACCTTGCATCTTCAGCATATAATCTTACAGTTCGATATTCAGATGCAGGAATTTGAAGTGGTCGATCGTCATATCGTCCACCTCGACCTGTAGGAAATAGCTGTGGAAAACAACGAGCTTCCAAACTTTCTTCCCATACACTAATGGGACTTCCTTTTGCTGTTTTCATTTGAAACAATTCAATTGCATTCCCCATTACTTCTTTGGAATGCAAAGGATGAACAGTATAATGTTCATATATTTCTTCACTTCTAGACACATCAACTTTTTCAATTTGGCCGCCTGAACAATCACTGTCTTCATCTGCAGCTGTTTCCTCTGCTGCAACACATACATCTTTGTAGTACTCATTGTTTTTGACTAAATACAACGTTGCCTTTTTGACTTTCCTAACATCCACTAAATCTTGCCAGATTTTTTTACTCTTTGTTGGAACCCCATTAACTAGAATAACTAAAGGTTCTTCTTCTACTTTTTCTATACCAATTGTATCAATATTTCTTTTGAAATCAAGAGGCAAATAAACAACTCTTCCCTTTAATCCTCTCTGCAAATCTGAAGGAGGCAATTTCCCTATCTTAGGCTCCATGCGAACAATTGCCTGAAAAGGGTGGACACATTGAATCAAAATAGACTCATATGTATTTAAATCCATCAATTCACGGGGAATGTCTACCAACTCCAGATTATTATGAACAGCTCTAGCAGGCATTCTGTTTTGATTTAATTTGTCATAACAATATTTACAAATACGCTGATCAGAACTCAAATCAAAAGAATTCTCCACCCACAAATAAGTTGCTAAATCTTTCCACTCATAATTATCCACCTTTTCACTTTTTGCATATAAATCAACTAACCTAGTCTGAATCTTATAATGACTTCGTCGACAACACACACAAGTAAAATTCGGCCTTTCACTTGATTTCACCTTAAACCTGGTAATTTCCTGCTCAAACTTTTCTGTATTCAAAATCTGTACATTGTCTTCCACATTACCTTGAATTGCTGTCTCAATTTCTACACTGTCCTCTTGTTCACGAAAATAACAAATCTCAATTTCTTCACAAATCTTCTTCACATCTAATTCTGTTCCATGCAAAAGAGCACTGTTTAATTGTTTAAGCTTAAGTGCTGGACTTTTTGCATAATACAACATTCTCACTAATTTCCTCATTTTGGTATGATGCACTGCTAACATCCTAAAATGATGAAAAACACTCTGACAGACTTTTCTAGAAAGACAAGCCAGTGAATGGCCTTGCAAACCTGTGATTCCTCTCACTCTGCAAGGATCTAAGTCTTGCAACAACTTCACTTTCTGCTTTATACTTTTTTTACTATATGTACGTAAGAAATTACAAAACAAATCAATTGATTCCTGTCGCACACTACAAATACTACTACACTTCCAAGTGTACACTGGACCCTTAGTACGTCTCCCTAAAACTCCATCAGATAACACCCCTTCTGGTTCTCTAGACACAAGTTTCTCTTTTTCAATCGGACAACCGTCTTTCACTTCATACGCTCGACCACTGGTGTCAACTGCATGCACTAAATCATTCTCCTGGAAGTAACTCTCCTCATTAAAAAATGGCTCACAACTTGAACTGTGCATCCATTCTCCAGAAAAAACTTTACAAAAATTAGTCCGATTAATTACTCTTTTCCATCTACTGTTTGATTTGAAAACATCAATTGTCTTGTTAAGTGTCCTAATTCTATTGATTATTAAAATAAATAATTTTTTCTTAACTTCAAAAGCCTGCTCAACAATCTTCTCTACATTTTTCTTTTTCTTATAAAAAGCAGCTCTCTGTTTACCTTTCCTAATGTTTTTTAACAAATTTAAAACCACTCTATTGCGAAACATTCGTCTACGAATGTCTCTAAACTGATTCTGCCTTCTATTCCTATACATATTATTCTCTCCTGCTCCAGTTTTAGGATTCTTTGAAGTTCTCTCCTTCCTTTTCAATTTTACTCTCTCATTTTCTTTTTCTACATAATGTCCATCATTTTTTTTGGATGTACATATGTTACGTAAAAAAGACTTAGTTGTCTTACCAGGAGCTTTGTTCCTGTTTTTTGAAGTATCTGTTGTGGAAGAATGCTGTAATTCCGTTGCTGTTTTTGATTTTTCCCGGTTACGTTGTTTCTTTGTCCTTTCCTTTGTGGGCATCTTTGCTTTTTCTTCAAATAACGATTTCAATCTGTGTTAAAGAAAAACAGTAGCACATTATAGACCACTATTACCAAATAACAAAGCAATGACAAAAAGCAAACGATCTATACAGGGTTACAGATCAGGTGAGGATTCTCCAGTGGTGCACAAAAGGTGAGGCCTGTATTAAAAAGTATTGTGGAAGACAGCTCTGTCCACAAGTACAAAGAAGATCAGACCTATGTCTAAGTCCACTGCACTCTTATACACAGGCTTCACCACCTATGCTTCCCGAGAAAATATAGAGTTATATAGTTATATAGAATTGTATTTTATAAAATTGTGAAGCTCCATGAGAAAGCGTTTGCCTCAGTCTTATTCCTGTTGTGAGGCAGGTGCAAGATTTTGCCTCAGTCTTATCCCTGCTGTGAGGCAGATGATTGTAAATAGGATCTGTGCTGTGTTTCCTAAATGTGATGTCAAAAACGATTTTGGAGAAAATGATTGGTTTTTACATTTTTGATTATAATGTGGCGCAGAGGTTTAAAAAGTGACGCATCTACCTACATGCATCAATTTTTAAATATGGAGCAAAAAGTTACTTGTTTGGGTTTTCCTGGGGAGCGTAGGTGGTGAAGCTTGTGTCGTAGAGTGCAGTGGACTAGGCTTCATGAAGCATATACCTGTCTGCATTTTTAGACGCAGGTGTCAATTTGACTCTTTACAGTGATGTTAGCTGTGTTTTAAATCAGTGTAGGAAGCATATTGAGTTTGTTTGCTTAGAGGAATTGTATTTTGTAAAATTGTGAAGCTCCATGTGAAAGCGTTTGCCTCAGTCTTATTCCTGTTGTGAGGCAGGTGCAAGATTTTGCCTCAGTCTTATCCATGTTGTGAGGCAGATGATTGTAAATATGATCTGTGCTGTATTTCCTAAATGTGATGTCAAAAACAATTTTGGGGAAAATAAATGGTTTTTACATTTTTGAGTATAATGTGGCACAAAGGTTTAAAAAATGACGCATCTACCTACATGCGTCACTTTTAAAATATGGGGGGGAAAAGGTACATGTTTGGGCTTTCCTGGGGAGCCTAGGTGGTGAGGCTTATATCTAAGAGTGCAGTGGACTAGGCTTCATGAAACATATCCCTGTCTGCATTCTTAGAGACAGGTGTCAATTTGACTCTTTACAATGATGTTACCTGTGTTTTAACTCAGTGCAGGAAGCATATTGAGTTTGTTTACATAGAGGAATTGTATTTTGTAAAATTGTGAAGCTCCATGAGAAAGCGTTTGCCTCAGTCTTATTCCTGTTGTGAGACAAGTGCAAGATTTTGCCTCAAAACACCTGTGTCTAAGAATGCAGCAGAGATAGGCTTCATGAAGCCTAGTCCACTGCATTCTTAGACACAAGCCTCAACACCTATGCTCCCCAGGAAAGCCCAAACAAGTACCTTTTTTGCCCCATATTTAAAAATTAACGCATGTAGGTAGATACGTCACTTTTTAAACCTCTGCGCCACATTATACTCAAAAATGTAAAAACCATTTATTTTCCCCAAAATCGTTTTTGACATTACATTTAGAAAACACAGCACAGATCCTATTTACAATCATCTGCCTCACAGCAGGGATAAGACTGAGGCAAAATCTTGCACCTGCCTCACAACAGGAATAAGAGTGAGGCAAACGCTTTCTCATGGAGCTTCACAATTTTACAAAATACAATTCCTCTATGCAAACAAACTCAATATGCTTCCTACACTGTTTTAAAACACAGCTAACATCATTGTAAAGAGTCAAATTGACACCTATGTCTAAGAATGCAGACAGGGATATGCTACATGAAGCCTAGTCCACTGCACACTTAGATACAATCCTCACCACCTAGGCTCCCCAGGAAAGCCCAAACATGTATCTTTTTTTCCCATATTTAAAAAGTGACGCATGTATGCGTCATTTTTTAAACCTTTGCGCCACATTATACTCAAAAATGTAAAATCCATTTATTTTCCCCAAAATCGTTTTTGACATCACATTTAGGAAACACAACACAGATCATATTTACAACCATCTGCCTCACAGCAGGGATAAGACTGAGGCAAAATCTTGCACATGAAGCTTCACAATTTTACAAAATACAATTCCTCTATGCAAACAAACTCAATATGCTTCCTACACTGAGTTAACACAGGTAACATCATTGTAAAGAGTCAAATGTATTTCTATTAAACATGCACACATTCTTTATTCCTTTTAAAAAATGTAAAAACTATTTATTTTCCCCAAAATCGTTTTTTACATCACATTTACAAAACACAGCACAGGTCCTATGTAGAAGCATTCCATGTCACGACTAAAAATTCACAATTTTACAAAATACAATTAACGCTTTCACATGAAGCTTCACAATTTTACAAAATACAATTCCTCTATGCAAACAAACTCAATATGCTTCCTACACTGAGTTAACACAGGTAACATCATTGTAAAGAGTCAAATATATTTCTTTAAACATGCACACATTCTTTATTCCCTTTAAAAAATGTAAAATCCATTTATTTTCCCCAAAATCGTTTTTGACATCACATTTAGGAAACACAGCACAGATCATATTTACAACCATCTGCCTCACAGCAGGGATAAGACTGAGGCAAAATCTTGCACATGAAGCTTCACAATTTTACAAAATACAATTCCTCTATGCAAACAAACTCAATATGCTTCCTACACTGAGTTAACACAGGTAACATCATTGTAAAGAGTCAAATGTGTTTCTTTAAACATACACACATTCTTCATTCCTTTTAAAAAATGTAAAATCCATTCATTTTTCACAAAATCGTTTTTGACTTCACATTTAAAAAACACAGCACAGGTCCCAAATAAAAGCATTCCATATCACTACTAAAACGTCACAATTTTACAAAATACAATTCCTCTATGCCGTAAAAACTTTTTACCAGGCATTATCAAAAAGCATGACACAAAGCAACATTAAAAAACCACAATTTGCTTCCAAATCTTCTCCATAGAGTATACAAGTCTCTATGTATATTAAATGAATCATAACTCACCTTTACAAATGCTTTAGGAGATTCAGAACAGTGTCAGATACACACACCAATATTTCTTTAGCAGAGCAAAAGGTATGTTCTCCAGGCACTGCAAACCATAAAGGCACAGAAATCCTCTAATTGTACACACATATTCCTCATGGTAACCAATCAAAACTCTTCCCTCTGTATTTTCAAACCAACACCCTTCCCCCCCTCAGCCTTTTCTACCTGTTACCATAGCAACTTCTTCCTCACTGAGCTGCCAGGGTTAAACGTTTATTCTACAATGTTGCAAATCACCTCTGCAAGGATGTTTGACCTGCAAATACACCAGCTTATCTGGTGCCATGTTTCTTTAAATGACTTTTTTTTAACCATTCAAATTACTTCTTACACAGAACACAACCATGCACCCTAACTTTCAGTTTTCACCTATCTCATTCTACCAATCATTGCCAAGCACTGAAACTCCACAGGTTTTTTTTGTTGCAACCTCCTATTGTTCCAACTGCCATTTCTTTTCCACACTTCATCTGACTGCATCAGAATCTCCTCTCACCATGTATTCTGTCTGGATTATTGGACATAGCTATATCCACTGGGCTCAAAGGTATGCTAGTACCAGAAATGTTCACAACCTTGATTTATCAAACGTGAACATCAAATGGATTGGCCATAGAGGATTAAAATGTCACCAATTGATTCCATTGGTGAAAACCTTTTTGCATTTGCCACACCCTGACCTGTTAATTGTGCACTGTGGAGGAAATGACTTGGGCACTTTGACTGGTGTAGGTCTGGAAATGCTTTTAAAGGACACCTTTGATCAATTGATGGCACTTTTTCCACAAACTGCCTTGGTATATTCCAATATATGCCAAAGGCAGAAATGGAAGTGGTCCAACCAATTTTGTCCACAATTTGAAAAAGCACGGAAACATGTGAATAAATCTGTTTCTGCTTACATGAGAGACTATGGAATGGGTTCAATATACAACAACAAGTTGCGTTACAACATGCAAGATATTTACAGAGAAGATGGTGTGCACTTCTCAGATGAAGGGAATAGAATATTCCTCCTGAATTTAAGACTGTGCATTGGTACCTACTTGTAGGTACCTAAATCAGCCACAGAACCCAAAAGCCCTTTTCAGGGCTACCCTATCTCTGATCACCCCAAATGATTATCTTTTTCTAACTTTTTTCACTATTTTTCACTATAGTACGCTCCCCGGTACGCTTCCCGGTGCGCGTACCGGGCGCTCCCCCCGCGAAAAATAAAACCTTTTTTTTTCTTGTTTGCCTATTTCGGCCTCCTAAGACCCCCTCAGAAAACCTAGAGGGTCAAGCAGTGCCTACAATGCCCCCTTATACCCATTCCCAACGTTGTTTGTCCTCCATTTTCTGTCTGAAATCTACCGAAACACAAAATGGAGGACTCCGGTAGCGCTGCCGGTACGCGTACCGGGGCGCGCACCGGGAAGCGCTCTAAAAAAATGTTAAAAGTTAATTTACATAAAAACCACTGGAGACACTTTCAGCAAATATAGAATAGCTCATACTACATACCAATCCCTACCATTTCCCCAAATTCGATGGAATTCCATTGAGCCATTTAGCCTGTAGACCTCTCTAAATACCCTGAGGTAAATTACTTCACAAAAACACATCTGAAGTGTTAGAATTGACAACCAATTAAAATGTTACTTTCATTTTCTACTTTTTTTACCTGACATTTGATTGGTTATGTACCTGAATATATATAAAGAAAGAGAGTGGGAGCAGAGTTATTGTAACTGGATTATTGTGAAGCGGCGATTGACCGCGTGTGAAGGTTTACCCGTGTTGGTAGACATCAGATTCTTTGCCAATGAAAACTTAGAATGCTGAAAAAATTGAAGGTCAACCTTATTTAATAATATTGGACCAACACTCCATATGAGATCACAAGGGCACTAATACCAATTGATGGAACATCAAATAAGGATATATATGTTATGAAACTCAAGACGTATGAGAATTTTAATAAGGTCTAAGTACCCATTTGAAAAGAAGTGTTGTTCGTTAGAAGTCATCGCCTAAAACTCGTGCTAGGATACTCATACAGAGAGCACAAACTGTTGGGAAGAACTCTGTTCTGTCAAGGGTCCTGAGGAAGGTGGTTCCATCCCACCGAAACGCGTAGACCTAGCGTGACAGTTCACACTAATATCTGTGACTCCTCAGATACAGGATACAGAATTTATTTTGAGTGAATGTATTAGGATGTGTGTAAGTTGTTTGAATGTTAGGTGTGCTCTTTGTGTGGTATAATGTAGATACATTTGAATCTCTCATTTTAAATGTTTGTATATGCTATGTAAATGTTTTTGATATATGGATTCCAAAAAAAACACTTTTTGAAATATGAATTTGAAATGAAAAGAAAAAGTAAAAAATGAATATAAAATAAAAATATAAATGCAATACACTCTTGTACTGGCCATGCTTTGAAGGGCTTTTTTGTTTGAAAGTAGGAACTAAATGTCTAGAGGAAAATAAACAAGACCATGAGGGAATTCTTTACTTATAGAGAGGGAAACACAGCCATTTTGACTACTACTTCCTGGTGTACATTTCAAAAGGATTTTCACTAATAACTTCAACTTCTTTTTAAAGGTAAGTTGTTATTTTGAAAAATGAAGTATATTGTGCACTTTAAGTTAATATGGAAAACTTTTTCTGATAGTTATATACTATCCCTCTGTAATAGTTATAGATTTAGATAGACTTCTCTGTTATAGTTATGGATGGATTTAGGCTTGTCTTGTATAATTATGAATTTACTTAGGTTTCATCACATACACTTTTTTATATTTCTACTTCCAGCCTGATACCATACACTGCCCAAAGATAACTTCACTGTTAAAAAATCAAAACTACCTGTCTGAACTTAAACCCAACAGTGCCCTATCTCTACTGATATATTTTTTTTTAATGCAATTTACAGCAACATAATGGAAGGAGATCAAAATAAATGTAATATTTAATTCGAACTTGATCTTCAGGACAATCCAGAGGAAGAGAATAACGATTCAGATTTTTTGGATCAGTCTCTTGATGAAGAGTTTCTGAAATATGTGGAAGAAATGGAATCATGTAATCCAAATGAGGACATTCCCGACGACACAATGTTGGAAGTCTTATTAAATTTTGAAAAATCAGAGCAATAAATTTATATTTAATAATTAAAAATTGTTCCAGACATTATTCTTTTTTATATGTAATCAATGAAATAGTACCAAAATGAATATAATATAATGTGAGACTTATAGTATACTGTGCAACTTTTTTGTTTTACTTAGTAATTTTCCTCATAGATACTTCCTTTCTCTCACTATATTATCTCCAAAGTGTATTTGACATCTCTTTTTCATCTCCTGCCTCCATGTTCTTTATGTTTTCCTGACAGACTATGGTATGTATTCCATATACCACAATAACTTCTATAACAACATGCAAAATATCTACAGAGTAAACGGTGTACATTGAATTTAAGACTCTGCATTGGTACCTACATGTTGGTACTTAAATCACCCACACAACACAACAACTCTATTCAGAGATACCCTACCTCTAAGCACTTTAAATTAATATTTTAGTGTTTCACTGAGTTTTCCCCATGTGTGGGGGTGGGGGAGGTGTGTGTGGGGGATGTGCGGGGTGTGTCTGTGAGGTGTATGTGTGTGTGTGTGTCTGGGGGGGATGAGGTGTATATCTGTGTGGGGTATGTGGGTGTGGGTGGGGATGTGGGTGTGTAAAGTGTGTGTGTGGGTGTGGGTGTGTGGGGTGTTTCGGTGTAGGTGGAAGTGTGGGTGTGTGAGGTGTGTTTGGGGTCTGTGTGGGTGTGGGGAGTATGTGTATAGGATGAGTGTGTATGTGTGAGATGTGTGGATGTGTCTGTGAGGTGTGCGTGTGTGTGTCGGGGCGGTGTGTGGGATGTGTGAGGTGTGTCTGTGAGGTATCTGTGTGTGCGTGTGTGTGTTGGGGGGGTGAGGTGTGTGTGTGTGTCTAGGTGTGTGGGATGTGTGGTTGTGGGTGTGGATGTATAAGGTGTCGGTGTGGGGCTGTGGGGTGTTTGGGTGTGGGTGGAGGTGTGCGTGTGTAATGTGTTTGTGGGGAGTGTGTGACTGTGGGGGTGTAGGGTTGTGTGGGTGTGTGTGGGACATACTTGTAGGTACCTAAAACAGCCACAGAACCCAAAAGCTCTTTTCAGAGCTACCCTACCTGTAATCACTCAAAATGATTATTTTACACTATTATTTTCACTATTTTTCACCAAAGTACGCTCCCCGGTACGCTCCCCGGTGCGCGTACCAGGCGCTCCCCCCGCGAAAATCGAAAAAAAATTACTTTTTCTTTTTACCCGAGGGACCCTTTTATGGCCCCCACATCAAACCTAGTGGGCCAGGGGGGTCTACCCTGCCCCCTTTTCATTATTTTCCCTTTTGTTTTTACCACCTCTTGTGTCTCGATCCTACCGAGACACAAGATGGCGGCCGCTGCGGACTATTTCGAATGTTTACAGACACCCGAGAGCCAATCAGCTTGCCGTGTGCAAGTCGCGTGGCGCGCCCGGAGCGCTCCCCGGTACGCGTACCGGGGCGCGGCTCTAGATATATACATTTTTTTAACCTAAATTACTCAAAATCCTCTGGAGCACATATCTTGAGACATAGCAAAGGCACATCGGGCTACCAGTCCCTACAATTTTGCCAAGTTTGGTGAAAATCCATTCTGCCGTTCGAGCTAAAAGTGCGACAGACCGCCCTATGGAAATTAACATGGGGAAAACCCGTTTTGGGACCCCCTTTTATCTCGGCCCCCACTTGACAAATGCCCCCCAAACTTTCAGGGAAGGAGCGGAGCGCCCCGAGGCAAAGTTGCTGAAAAATTCAGGCTGATTCCTCAACCGACGCCAAAGTTATTCCAAATAGAATGTTGCAATTTCCCTATAGAAATCGATCCTAACTATAACTACCTACTGGCGACCGCCAGTAGGTAATATATATATTCCACAACTCTCTTTTACCAAGAGAATAAGTCAGCACTCACAAAGGTTTCTTCCCAATCTTTTTATTTTGTTGTCATTGCCCCAGCATTACGAAGTTTCGCAACCAAATGTTGCTTGTTCACCGTGAACAAGTGACATTTGGTTGCGAAACGCGTTGGTTTTTTACTTCGTAATGCTGGAGCAATGACAACAAAATAAAAAGATTGTGGAATACATCAAAGCGTGGCTCTGCTTGGAAGTCATGGCACCGGTGGGTAGAGCGCCATTGGACCACAAAATCGAGCCAAGGCTGTGGATATATATATTATATGAAGCATTTGGAATTGAGGATTGAGTCAGAGATATATATATATATATATATATATTCACTGAAAAAACCATAGGTTATAGACCATATATAGTTAGGAATTAGCATTTACAAAACCTTGAAAATTCACTGAAAAAACCATAGGTTATAGACCATATATAGTTAGGAATTAGCATTTAAAAAACCTTATTTTACTCACACAAAACCATTGAAATTCCATATATAGTTAGTTGCACTAACTATATATCGCGCACCTGCAATCCACTGCTGATGATGTCACATATTACATCATTCATGACATGGTCAGTGACATCACTGATGACATCACTGATGACATCTCAAATGACATCACTGATGACATCACTGATGACATCTCATTTGACATCAATGACCACATCACTGATGATATCATTCATGTGACAATACAATGCATCTCCTCACATTTTAATATAACCTCTGTTTCACCCAGTGTTAAATACAGAATATAATTTTTGAAACCATTGACACACCAATACTAGTTACTACATACGCACTCACTGATTCCTACGTCTACACACACCTTCACTCATTCACCCATACTATCATTCATACATACAATCACTCATCTTTACAACACTATCATATGCACTCATACACCTATACAGACACTCACAGTCTGCCACTCATCCATGGAGTTACTCACACACCTAGTCAGTCCTGTAAAGAATCAATGACACTTCCATTTTCTTGTCTATACAGTTAAACATAGAGCACCTTACATTTTCAAACATATACTAACACATACTTACCTTGTTATACAATCATTGATACAAGTACACATTGATCTGCACAGAGTCACACACCTCCCAGCCAGCCACACACACACTCAGTCTCCCATACAAATACTTGGACAATCAATCAGTAACCCATATAGTTAATCATATAGCTACTGATCAAAACATGCAGCAGTTTACAGAACAACAGACATAATGATGCACAAATTAAGACACTTTAGTCACTAACCCATGCACTCAGTGAGACACATTTAATCACTCACTCATGCATTCAGTCATGCACCTACTAAATCCTTTGTCCAGACACTTATACTTCCACTCATTCTTCAATATGTAAGACACATTTTAACTTTACAGAAACATACAGTCACTGGATGTTGTCATCAGTGATGTCATCAGTGATGTCATTTGAGATGTCATCAGTGATGTCATCAGTGATGTCACTGACCATGTCATGAATGATGTAATATGTGACATCATCAGCAGTGGATTGCAGGTGCGCGATATATAGTTAGTGCAACTAACTATATATGGAATTTCAATGGTTTTGTGTGAGTAAAATAAGGTTTTTTAAATGCTAATTCCTAACTATATATGGTCTATAACCTATGGTTTTTTCAGTGAATTTTCAAGGTTTTGTAAATGCTAATTCCTAACTATATATGGTCTATAACCTATGGTTTTTTCAGTGAATTTCAATGGTTTTTTAATAGCAAATATCATAAGCTGTCGAATGTCAAGTACGTGGTAAGTGAAAACATTTTCGTGTTTATGCACACTGATCTGCTTTGAATGGTGCCCCCCCCCCTCATTTCTATTAGGAGTACTCTCTCTTTGCAGATAGTGAAAGGTAGTTAACGCAGGTCTTTGCCCCCATTGTAATCCGTCGTGCCTGCTTCTCTCTCCATTTGATTCATTGTTATCCAAGTATTTACTGTTTTAGAATTAGTTCTCTTTGGTTCATTCTCTATTTACAAACAAACACAGAGTCGCAATACTCTGTTTAGTCTTTGCAGATAACGAAAAATCGTGTAAAAAAAAAGAAAAGGAATCGAGCAAAATCAGTAGGCCACTAATGGGATCTCTTTTTGACCTCGCTAAAATAGAAACATTAGGAACAACCCCTCATGACAAATACAAAACTAGTGAGATGAACTGAACTCCACACAATGATGGCTGCAAAACAGCTCTGCTCCGCCACCCACCCCGCCCAAAATAACGATAAAGAACGGCTGCCATGATTGGTTGCGGAATGACCACGACGGAGCTACGAAATGGTGCTGCTCTCATGCTAACCCCAGCTTCAGTCTGAAACATCCAGAAACACTGTAGACTACCAATTCGATCAGTTCCGGTAGCGCCCCAATGTAACCCGGTAGAGAAGAACTAGCCCTCCCCTCTTTGACTGATGGTTCTTGTTGCCTGTCCCTTCTGTTGTCATTTAACAGAACTATTTAGCCTGCTGAAAGGGGTTGTGTTCCGACCGCTGGTTGGTGGAGACATTTTGACTATATTCTGTACCTGCGTTGTCGCGTAATGCGTCATATGACGCGCCGCGTTAGCGCATCCGGAAGTCATCCGGGGCGCGCAGCGCGTAACGTAAGCATAACAAGTCATGTGACTTGTTAATAAAACTTTTCATTGGTTCATTTTACTTTTCTTATTGTAATGATGAAAGGCTTGGTCATATGACCTAAAAATTACGCTTTTCATTACTTCCGAACATTATTTTTTCTTAAATATATGTTATAATGTTCCAGGCTAATGTACTTTCCCGGAAATTTTACAACTGTCCTGCAAGTAAAATATATTCTTTTTTCGAGAAAAAGAGCGTTTCTTCGTCCCATGACGGAGCCGTTGAGCAAAAGAGGGTCGACCTGCTGTCTTAGTCGCCGATACGCCTGAATATGAGATTCTTATCGATCACTTTATGTTGCAGGAATAGAAAACACAACAGCCCTTGACCATTTATCTTTACTGCGTTCCTTCGTATTATACCTTTTACCCTTCATGTAATTGGTCTGCTTTATTTCACTTGCCTTTTAATGATTCTAAAACAGTGACTATTATTAAAAACTTTACCAATGTATATACTACTACCATGTTTTCTTCTAAAAACCTTTATTGTGAAAATTTCATTATACAAATACGAGCCTATAACCACGTGGGCCGGCCACGGAGCAAACTGTAATCGTATATGATGAATAGACATTTACACTGTAGAGGAACGTAACGGGCGGGCCATTAGGTTGCAAGAACTAAGGTGTCTAACAGTTACGGAATCGGTGGACGTACATTTTATAATTAAAATACGACAGGGCCAGTTACAATAAAATTATCTAGATATACATTTGCGGGCAAGTACCATGGGTGACGTTAATTCGAACTTTCAACAGTACAGTAATCAATAACACATCAGAACTTAATATCAATAGGGATGTCGAAATATTCAATCAATTCTCGTCCCCGCCCGCCATGTGCTTCAAAACTGCATACGTATCTCGTGATTTCAAGGTTCTGCAACCAGTACACAACAAGGAGTTACGAGTCCCATTTATTCTGGCGCCATTTTGGGCGAGGACGGGCAGGTCCAGGATATAGTCAAAATGTCTCTACCAACCATCGACTATGATGATGTTCATATGCTGTATTTATTAGAGTAACACTCAGATGTCCACATGAAATAAATTTGCCACAATCTAAACATGTCATTTTAATCTTTCCAAAGTTCTTCTAAATATTTGGGACCGTTTCCCTTGCCTCTGAAGCTCTCAGTGCCACTTCTTTGATGAATGTACTAGCAGGTCAGGGGTTCTCCTCCAAATCTCTCTTTTATGCAGCACTATAATTAATTGGTGCCACCTCTCCATATGACGATGCATGGTATAGTTACCACAACTATATTTTTTTTCGGTTCCTCTAGAGAGTTCATCGTGGCAGATGAAGCGTGTAACGTACCGGGCATTTACCTTTTTTTGCATGTACAGGAAAGGAAAAAAAAATCGAGCGTCCGAGTTCTAAGGTGTCCCAGGGCCATTTTAGTGGACCAGGCCCAAATCCAAAGAACAGGCCGCCATTTTGAGAGTCCTGTTGCAGCCGCCTGTCGCTGTAGCATCAAGAGCAGCCGAAACTCAGCTGAATGGCAACTGAAACGGTAAAGGGGCGCCCCACTACAGCAGACGAGCCAGGCCCAAATCCAAAGAACTGCTATCTCACAGGCTAATGGGGCGACCCACGCCGAGTTTCAGCATTGTAGGATGACCACACAAGTACAGCAACTTGCTAGACATCACCTCGGTGCCATCCGGATCTCGGCGCCCCACTGCAGATGAAGTGCCTCTCAACTATGAAACCACCACGGTGACATCCGGATCTTGGCGCGTTGTGCTGCCTTCGGCCTATTCGCACATCGGTCCGCTACTGACGCCATCTCACAGGCTAATGGGGCGACCCACGCCGAGTTTCAGCATTGTAGGATGACCACACCAGTACAGCAACTTGCTAGACATCACCTCGGTGCCATCCGGATCTCGGCGCCCCACTGCAGATGAAGTGCCTCTCAACTATGAAACCACCACGGTGACATCCGGATCTTGGCGCGTTGTGCTGCCTTCGGCCTATTCGCACATCGGTCCGCTACTGACGCCATCTCACAGGCTAATGGGGCGACCCACGCCGAGTTTCAGCATTGTAGGATGACCACACCAGTACAGCAACTTGCTAGACATCACCTCGGTGCCATCCGGATCTCGGCGCCCCACTGCAGATGAAGTGCCTCTCAACTATGAAACCACCACGGTGACATCCGGATCTTGGCGCGTTGTGCTGCCTTCGGCCTATTCGCACATCGGTCCGCTACTGACGCCATCTCACAGGCTAATGGGGTGACCCACGCCGAGTTTCAGCATTGTAGGATGACCACACCAACTTGCTAGACATCACCTCAGTGCCATCCGAATCTTGGCATCTCAACGCCTAGTGGTATCTTCCATACAAAAAATATTGTTACGCTGCCTTTGGCCCCATTCGCACATCAGTCCGCAACTTAGACATCACCTCGGTGCCATCCGGATCTTGGCATCTCAGCGCCTTGTGGTGTCAGTCAGAAAATATTGTTGTGCTGCCTTCGGCCTATTCGCACATCGGTCCGCTACTGACGCCATCTCACAGGCCAACGGGGCGCCCCACGCCGACTTTCAGCATTGTAGGATGGCCACACCAGTGCGGCAACTTGCT
The DNA here is from genome assembly GCF_964261635.1 of Lissotriton helveticus. Lineage (NCBI taxonomy): Eukaryota > Metazoa > Chordata > Amphibia > Caudata > Salamandridae > Lissotriton > Lissotriton helveticus. The sequence goes on along the minus strand of NC_136059.1, from coordinate 1,416,737,665 downwards.
ACACACCACCTCGGTGCCATCCGGATCTTGGCATCTCAGCGCCTTGTGGTCTCTTCTACACCGGAAATATAGTAGAAAATATTGTTGCGCTGCCTTTGGCCCCATTCACACATCAGTCCGCTACTGACACCATCTCACAGGCCAACGGGGCGCCCCACGCCGACTTTCAACATTGTAGGATGGCCACAGAAGTGCGACAACTTACTAGACACCACCTCGGTGCCATCCGGATCTTGGCGCGTTGTGCTGCCTTCGGCCTATTCGCACATCGGTCCGCTACTGACGCAAACTCACAGGCCAACGGGGCGCCCCACGCCGACTTTCAGCATTGTAGGATGGCCACACCAGTGCGGCAACTTCCTACACACCACCTCGGTGCCATCCGGATCTTGGCGCGTAGTGAAGCTGCAGCAGCTGCAAATAAGCTTCAGACAGTGTTACAACCGCTGCTCAGAACTCTCAACTATGACACCACCTCGATGCCATCCGGATCTTGGCGCGTTGTATTGCCTTCGGCCTATTCGCACATCGGTCCGCTACTGACGCCGCCTCACGTGCCAACGTATTTTCTCCGCATTTTATACCCTATGCAGCATAACAGGTCATGTGACTTGTTTATAAAACTTTTCATTGGTTCATTTTACTTTTGGTTTCCTAATGATGGAAGGCTTGATCATATGACCTAAAAATAACACTTTTCATTGGATGAAAACTTTTTTTTTCCCCCAAACGATGAAAGCCCCACCTTGTTTCTGGATGTTTCAGACTGAAGCTGGCGTCACCATGAGAGCACCACCATCTCGTAGCTCCGTCGTGGTCATTCCGCGAGCAATCATGGCAGCCGCTCCCCACCAGAAGCCTGCAGGAGTCGGGGCCCCCAAAACTTTTGATGAATTCTCAAGGCGGAGGGGACGCTTTCGAGAATGGGGTCCAAGACCTAGCAGACAAGCGTCCGATTTCCAAGGTGTCCCAGGGCCATTTCAGTGGACCAGGCCCAAAAAGGAAACAGCCTGCCGCCATTTTGAGAGTCCTGTGACAGCCGCCTATCGCTGCACCGCAAGAGTGGGCGCAACTCAGCTGAATGGCGGATTTTGACACAGTGGACCAAAAGCGGACGGAATGGCAACTGAAACGGTAAAGGGGCGCCCCACTACAACAGACGAGACTCCACCTGGAGAGGCCCGTTCACGCCGCCTCCCCCGGGGCGCTCCACGCCGTTATTCGGAGCAGCATTGTAGGATACCAAAACCAGTGCGGCAACTTACTGGACATCACCTTGGTGCCATCGTTCTGCTGCCTTGGAACTATTCGCACAACAGTTTGCTACTGATGACCCACCCCCCGCGACGCCCCACGCCGTTATTTGCTGGGTGGCAACTTACTAGACATCACTTTTGTGTCATCTAGATTTCGGCGCGTTCTGCTGCCTTGGAACTATTCGCACAACAGTTTGCTACTGATCACCCACCCCCCGCGACGCCCCACGCCGGAAATCTGGACGTTGTGCTGCGTTGGGACTATTCGCACAGCCGACCGCTACTTCGTTGTTTTTCTCTAAAAATGTTTATATGTTATTACTATTTTTGTTTTCTTGTATATATTTATAAATTATTAAAGTTTTATAATCTTACTACTTTGTCGGAGTGCTATATATTTTTAATGTGACACATAATTGTAAAAACTTTGATGTACAAAGAGTCATCCCTGGAATCTTCCGCTTCACGCTCGGTCCCCTCCCCAATCACAATACAGAATGGTTTTCAGATAATAGCAACGCTTCTGCTGTGACGGATCTCATCGAGTGTGGGCCTTGATCTACTATAACTCCTTTGAAGACGGGTGATTCTTTACAGCTGTGGCCATAAACTACATCTGCAGGGCTAGCTGATAGCCTAGGACCGGCCTGGACAATCGGACACAGAGGAAAAGGAGTGTCAGAGGGTGCGGTAGTGAATAGGGCGAAAGGGAGGTGTCGGGCGGGCACAGGGTGTGATTCTCAGGGAAGAACAGCGCAGATGGGGGGAGGTTTATTACCCATGCATAAAACAGAGAGCGGGGGTGACCACTGCCTGGGGGAGATGCTTGCGAGGGTGGGGAGCCATGCTAAGGATCGACAGCGTTCACAGAGTGGATCTGGTCAAGGCATCTAAAATGGCTGCCGTGCACGACAAAAGTGTGGCATTTGAAAAAAGACAAGATGGCGCACACAATGTTTTTCAACAATTCCTGATTTCCTTCGAATCGAACGTTAACAGACGTTGGGGCATATTACCAAAGTTAAGCGATATTTATCCCTAACGATGCATTGCAAAGATTTTTTTACCGTCAGAAATTATCGCAGATAAACCTTGCTATTATCAAGGTTTATCGCAAATACGATAAAAAACGAGCGCAATGCATTAATGTCGCTGAAAACTCCGCGATATTCATGCATTACCGAGCTAATGCTCTTAGCCATGTTATCCACCTCCCATTGGATAACATGGCTAAGAACTGCTCAGGGCAGCTGTTACTTTTTGGAGATATTCGCGCTTATCTCGAATATTTCCAAAAGTTGATAATAGGAGATAGCGATGTTAGCGACTGTTTCCAGTCGCTAACATCTTGGCATGCCCACTTTGCATGTCATTAGTGATAAATATCACTCACATGCAAAGTGGGACCCAAGATGGTCGCTATCTCCTACTAGCCGTCGCTAACTGGTGTTAGCAACAGCTAGGTAATACACATATAATTTTATCTCCGCGAAGCGGAGCGCTGTTACAGATATATATCTTGTTTTTGAACGTTAATTTCTCAAAATGCACTGAAGCACATATATTGAGACATAGCAAAGGCACATCGGGCTACCAGTCCCTAATATTTTACCAAGTTTCGTGCAAATCCATTCAGCCGTTCGATTATTATTATTATTTTTTTTTTTTGCCCCGCGGGGCCCTTTTAAAACCTCCACATCAAACCTAGGGGGTCAGCGAGGATCTACTATGCCCCCTTATGGTCATCAGCCGTTCGATTATTATTATTATTTTTTTTTTTGCCCCGCGGGGCCCTTTTAAAACCTCCACATCAAACCTAGGGGGTCAGCGAGGATCTACTATGCCCCCTTATGGTCATTTGCCCCTTCGCTTTGGCCTCCTCTTGTCTCTCGATCCTACCGAGAGACAAGATGGCGGCCGCTACGTACTGTTTGGAATGTTTACAGACACCGGAGAGCCAATCAGCTTCGCTTCGCAAAGCTCCGTAACGCGAAAAGTACGCGAAGCGGTGCGCTGTTACAGATATATATCTTTTTTTGAACGTTAATTTCTCAAAATCCACTGAAGCACATATATTGAGACCTAGCAAAGGCACATCGGGCTACCAGTCCCTACAATTTTGCCAAGTTTCGTGCAAATCCATTCAGCCGTTCGATTATTATTATTATTATTTTTTTTTGCCCCGCGGGGCCCTTTTAAAACCTCCACATCAAACCTAGGGGGTCAGCGAGGATCTACTATGCCCCCTTATAGTTATTTCCCCCTTTGTTTTGACCTCCTCTTGTCTCTCGATCCTACCGAGAGACAAGATGGCGGCCGCTACGGACTGTTTGGAATGTTGACAGACGCCGGAGAACCAATCAGCTTCGCTTCACAAAGCTCCGTTGCGCGAAAAGTCCGCGAACCAGAGCGCTAACCGGTCCGCTGTTACAGATATATATCTTTTTTTAAACGTTAATTTCTCAAAATCCACTGGAGCACATATATTGAGACCTACAAAAGGCACATCGGGCTACCAGTCCCTACAATTTTGCCAAGTTTCGTGCAAATCCATTCAGCCGTTCGGGCTAAAAGTGAGGCCAACCGCCCTATGGAAAACTCAATGTTAAAAACACGTTTTGGGACCCCCCTTTTTTCTCGGCCCCCACTGGACGAACCCCCCCCAAATTTTCAAGGGCTGCTCAGAAACAAAATGTGCCATTTTCCTGAAAATTTCAGCCGATTCCGTCCACAAACGCCAAAGTTATTAGACATAGAATTTTCAAAAAACCCATAGAGAAAAAATCCTAACTATATATACCTACTGGCGACCGCCAGTAGGTAATATTTGCCACTGTTCCCTCTCAAAGGGACAAAATGGGTCGCACTCCACGGGCCAATTTTGCAATTTTTATTTTTTCATATTCCACAAACTCAGGCAGATGTTAAGACCTACGCGTTTCGGTATTACAAATACCTTGTTCACGATCAACGATATATATATATATATATATGTCCAACAAAATGCCCAAAGCAGTTCTGGATGCACTCTACAAGCTGTTAAAACCATGCGGTTTATTAGTTAATGGCAACCAACAGAATTATTCCGGTCTTTAAAAGTACATGTGCCGACGCGTTTTGAAGTCTTTACTTCTTCAAAGGCAGCTGAAAGAAAGTCTTGCAGAACGCTCTAGCATGCTGATTTGTATAGTACGTGCCCTCAGTGGGCGTTGCTTAGTGCAAACTCCATTGCTGTGCATGCTGGAATAGTTAGTCCCATTGGCGAGCCTTTGTCAAACTATTTACACGGCGGCCCGCGCCGTGACAGGACTGCACCATTCTGGGTGACTGAGAGGCTGGGGCGGAAACTTCTTCTGTCTGATGCAGCGAAGCCAGCCCAACGTAATGAACTAGCTTTCTCTTTCAAGTTCCTACCAAGGAAATAATATGCTTTAACGGAATGCAGTGAATGCGGAATCCACTCTGGGTCAAAATGAACTGTTTTTATATGCTGGACTACTAAGCCCATCATTCCTTTATTCTGTCACCAACTGCATGCCGCCCACTGAGGAACATGAACCAATCATTGAGCATGTAGAATTTGAATAAATAAGAACCTTCGCACTCACGTGTAAGCTGCCTCTGAAGATAGACCAAGAGTCTTGAAAAGCGTCAGGCTAATTACTTTTACCTTGAAGGGGATGCGAGTTGTCTTTGAAGGCCGGATGGCAGGCTGGTGGCTGAGTGCATTCTGTAAAAGCTTCAGGGCCATTGTTTTCAAACAATTTACACTGCGGCCCGCGCCGTGGCAGGACTGCACCATCCTGGGTAACTGAGAGGCTGGGGCGGAAACTTCTTCTATCTGATGCAGCGAAACCAGCCTAACGTAATGAACTCGCTTTCTCTTTCAGGTTCCTACCAAGGAAATAATATGCTTTAAAGGAATGCAGTGAATGCGGAACCCACTGTGGGTCAAAATGAACTGTTTTTATATGCTGGACTACTAAACCCATCATGCCTTTATTCAGCTTCTTCAAAGACTTTACCAAGTGCCGTAAACGGTCGGTAATACGTTATTAAAAGTAAATAGGCGTCCCTGGAATTTTTCAAGGTAGATCATAGATGAGATACATAAAATATACACACACAAAAAAAAGATAGAAAAACATTGATTAAATAATACCAGATTCCTCAATAGATAGTGACACGTAAGATGGCGTATAAAAACTACATTTCCCAAGTTGCTTCCGGTATTAGTAACAGGAAGTGATGCAATCAAAAGAGAATGTTTGGCGGGACCTCCGTAGAAATAGGAGGGGCTCAACATTTTTCATAGCATTAACAGTGAGCATGCTACACGTTTGTAGCGAAACGCGTCGGATTGGATTTATTTGCTTGTTTACTGGAAATTACTGCAAATAAAACTATGGGAAACGGAGAACTTTGTGAGTGCGTACTCATTTCCTTAACTAAGGAGGTTTGTTGAATAAATTAAAGCGTGGCTCTGCTGAGGAGTACGGCACCAGAGACGGGAGCGCCAGGGGTCTGCAATTGAGAACCGAATCGGTGGATATATATATATATATATATATATATAGTAGAGCAAATGCGCAAGCGCTTCGGGAGGGCTCACCGCTTCATCCGACCCTCCGGTCTGTAATTTGGCTCCTCTGCAATGTTCACAGATTCCCTTAAGTTAAAATTGGGTCCAACGCGTTTCGGGGCCACAAACGCCCCTTCCTCATGGACTGTGCGCAGTTCAACACCATGTTCGCTTCACGCTAGTCAAACACGTCTTAGTTTGAGCAGCTGGCGTCGTCCTCCCTGAGTGGGTGGAGTTTGGCAACACCGGGACTTCTGGTCAACGTAGTCCTGTGAAGTGAAACAAAATAGTAACCTTGAGTAGGTTGGCGTGTCTGCACTTTCATTACTGTCATTAAGATCCTTAAGTAGGATGGTAGGGAGGCTGCAGGCATCACATTTTATTCAAATTGGATGTTGCGCTGATAGGCGAGTGTGTGTGTTATCGCCTCAGTCTCTTAGGACAGGATACAAGTTCCGCCATCAGAGTGGAGCTCCTTCCGCGACCAAGGCTGGCCGCCTGAATATAGTAGAGCAAATGCGCAAGCGCTTCGGGAGGGCTCACCGCTTCATCCGACCCTCCGGTCTGTAATTTGGCTCCTCTGCAATGTTCACATATTCCCTTAAGTTAAAATTGGGTCCGACGGGTTTCGGGGCCACAAACGCCCCTTCCTCATGGACTGTGCGCAGTTCAACAGCATGTTCGCTTCACGCTAGTCAAACACGTCTTAGTTTGAGCAGCTGGCGTCGTCCTCCCTGAGTGGGTGGAGTTTGGCAACACCGGGACTTCTGGTCAACGTAGTCCTGTGAAGTGAAACAAAATAGTAACCTTGACTAGGTTGGCGTGTCTGCACTTTCATTACTGTCATTAAGATCCTTAAGTAGGATGGTAGGGAGGCTGCGGGCATCACATTTTATTCAAATTGGATTTTGCGCTGATAGGCGAGTGTGTGTGTTATCGCCTCAGTCTCTCAGGCCCTCCCCTCTGCTTACGCGGCCCTTCGGGTCGATCGTCCTGCAGGGAAAAAAGGAGGCGGCGTGGCACTCATTGCCAGATCAGAGTACAACTTTCAACTCCTCCCCTCTTCTCCTATTGACTCTGTTGAGTACCTCGTGGCTCGCTCTGTCATCTTTTCCCCTCCACTCATCTGTTTACTAACTTATCGACCACCCCAGAATACTCTCCATTTTACATCAGCATTTCAGGACCTAGTGGCCACGCTAGCGGTCAATCATGCCTCTGTCCTTATATTGGGTGATTTCAACTACTGGCCCAACGATCCATCAGAATGCCCTGCTTCAAAGCAATTTACTGAATTGCTTCAGTCATTAAACTTTATCCCCCGCATCCAAATCCCCACACATATTGGTGGACACGTGTTAGACCAAGTCTGGTCTCTTAACTACTTCATTTCCTCCATATCAGTGTCCCCTTGTTCATGGTCTGATCATGCCTTGATTTTCTTCTCCCTTCACCTTAACCTATCAGTCAAGATCTCGCTGGAAAAAAACATCTGGGCACGGAATTGGAACCGTGTCGATCCGACCTCACTATCATCTTCCCTCCTAGTCTCCGCACCCGATTTAGCTGGCTTACCATCGTCATCCCAAGCTACTGGGATTGACACCTGGCTTGTGGAAGGCTGCAACTTATCAGCCCCCCTACGCCGGATATCAATCAAAAGACCCAAGGAGGCGAATCGGTGGTTTGACAAAGACTTAAAGGAAAAAAAATTGTCTCTCCGGCGCGCTGAGAGGTTATGGAGAAGGGATTATTTCCCCTTATTGAAAACCTGTTACCTCACACTACGGCTAGAGTACAAAAAAGCTATTTTAGGAGCCAAAACCGCTTATTTCTCAGCAAAAATGTTAACAGCAGAAAATCAACCGCGAGAAATTTTTTTCATTGTACACGAGCTAGCTTTCTCAGATAGGAGCATGTCTAAACCCCCTCCCACTCAACCCCTCTGTGATTCTTTGAATGTTTATTTTCTTGATAAAATCTCTAATATCAAGAACAACATCCCTCCTCCTTCTGCCTCTTACGTTGACCCCCTCCCGCCGATCCTTCCGCCTTGTCTAACCTCAATCCCTCCCATCACGGAAGAAGTGTTTCGGGAAACACTTCTTAAAGTCAAATCAGGCTCCCCTGTGGATATCTGTCCGGCCCGTATCCTACAACAAATTTTTTCCGTTTGTACACAGCCCCGATCACCTTTCTTAACAGTTCCCTCTCACAAGGGGTTGTGACCCCAGCCCTTAAAGCGGCCACCATCGTGACCATCTTGAAGAAACCAGGTGCCGATCCAGCTATCCTTATCAACTATCGGCCCATCTCCTTGTTGCCATACCTGGGCAAGGTGCTCGAGCGCTATGTTGCCTCGGTTCTCAGTGCCCATGTAGAGGCTACGGGAGGCTTGGCGCCCTGCCAAGCTGGTTTCCGTCCCAAGCATTCCACTGAGTCCGTCGTGGTGTTGGTCCTGAATAACCTCAGGGAGGGCTGGGACCAAAACAAACATCAAGCCCTGGTGCTCCTCGATCTCTCCGCCGCTTTTGATACGGTGGATCATTCCATCTTGCTTTCACGTATCGGAGCGGCGGGAATCGGGGGCTCAGCACTAGTTTGGCTCTCGTCCTTCCTGCGGGATCGCACCCAGGCGGTCCGGCTGGGGGAGTTCACGGCAGCTTCACTTAAGATCACTTGTGGTGTCCCCCAGGGTTCTTCTCTTTCCCCTTTATTGTTTAATCTTTATATCTATCCTCTCATCTTTGCACTTCAGCAGCGGGAGGTCTCTGTATATAATTATGCAGATGACCTCCAGCTTGTCTTCAACCTCTCTTCTTCCCCTCACGCTATTTCTAACTTTCAAGCTATTATGATTTTCATCAGGGACTGGATGAGCCACAACCATCTGAAGCTGAACCCAGACAAAACCGAGTTGGTGCTCACGGGTGGCTCTTCCAGTCCCTGGAACTCTTCTTTCTGGCCCTCTACTCTTGGTCCCCCTCCTGTCCCTTCTTCCATGGTTAAGACCCTTGGCATTAAAATTAACAATCAGCTTACCCTCCACTCACAAATCAGTTCTGTTGTTTCTTCTTGCTTTCTGATGCTCCGCACTATTCGCTCTGTCTCCCGGTTCTTTTCCCCGCTGGCACTCAAACTCATCATGTCTGCCCTGGTGATCTCCCGGCTAGATTATGCCAATGCCCTTTACAACGGCATCCCGGCATATAGCCTACGTAAACTCCAGCTTGTGCAGAACCAGGCAGCTCGGCTGGTGTATGGCCTCCCCCGTTTCCATCATTCTACACCATTGCTGAAGGCGCTGCACTGGTTGCCTGTTCTGCAACGGTCTCTCTTCAAGACTGGCTGCATGGCTTTTCAGGCACGGCAGGGAACGGCTCCGGCCTTAATTTCCTCCCTATTAAAAGATTATGTCCCCACTAGACAGCTCCGATCATCTTCTCAGTCCCTTCTACAGGTTCCTCGCTATAACAGGAAAAAATGGGGAGGTTCCAATTTTTCTGTTTTGGCCCCCGTATTTTGGAATTCCCTCCCTGACCACCTACGAGCGACCAAGCAATACTCCCTCTTCCGTAAGGGCCTGAAAACTCTTCTGTTCGTTCAGGCCTTCCCACATTAACTGTCCCTTTTTCCTCTGTTCTCCATGCCTCCAAAAGCGCCAAGAAACCGTATGGTGTACGCTGCGCTATACAAGCTTTTTAAATTCAAATTCAAATTCTTAGGACAGAATACAAGTTCCGCCATCAGAGTGGAGCTCCTTCCGCGACCAAGGGTGGCCGCCTGAATATAGTAGAGCAAATGCGCAAGCGCTTCGGGAGGGCTCACCGCTTCATCCGACCCTCCGGTCTGTAATTTGGCTCCTCTGCAATGTTCACAGATTCCCTTAAGTTAAAATTGGGTCCGACGCGTTTCGGGGCCACAAACGCCCCTTCCTCATGGACTGTGCGCAGTTCAACACCATGTTCGCTTCACGCTAGTCAAACACGTCTTAGTTTGAGCAGCTGGCGTCGTCCTCCCTGAGTGGGTGGAGTTTGGCAACACCGGGACTTCTGGTCAACGTAGTCCTGTGAAGTGAAACAAAATAGTAACCTTGAGTAGGTTGGCGTGTCTGCACTTTCATTACTGTCATTAAGATCCTTAAGTAGGATGGTAGGGAGGCTGCGGGCATCACATTTTATTCAACTTGGATGTTGCGCTGATAGGCGAGTGTGTGTGTTATCGCCTCAGTCTCTTAGGACAGGATACAAGTTCCGCCATCAGAGTGGAGCTCCTTCCGCGACCAAGGCTGGCCGCCTGAATATAGTAAAGCAAATGCGCAAGCGCTTCGGGAGGGCTCACCGCTTCATCCGACCCTCCGGTCTGTAATTTGGCTCCTCTGCAATGTTCACAGATTCCCTTAAGTTAAAATTGGGTCCGACGCGTTTCGGGGCCACAAACGCCCCTTCCTCATGGACTGTGCGCAGTTCAACACCATGTTCGCTTCACGCTAGTCAAACACGTCTTAGTTTGAGCAGCTAACGTCGTCCACCCTGAGTGGGTGGAGTTTGGCAACACCGGGACTTCTGGTCAACGTAGTCCTGTGAAGTGAAACAAAATAGTGACCTTGAGTAGGTTGGCGTGTCTGCACTTTCATTACTGTCATTAGGATCCTTAAGTAGGATGGTAGGGAGGCTGCGGGCATCACATTTTATTCAAATTGGATGTTGCGCTGATAGGCGAGTGTGTGTGTTATCGCCTCAGTCTCTTAGGACAGGATACAAGTTCCGCCATCAGAGTGGAGCTCCTTCCGCGACCAAGGCTGGCCGCCTGAATATAGTAGAGCAAATGCGCAAGCGCTTCGGGAGGGCTCACCGCTTCATCCGACCCTCCGGTCTGTAATTTGGCTCCTCTGCAATGTTCACAGATTCCCTTAAGTTAAAATTGGGTCCGACGCGTTTCGGGGCCACAAACGTCCCTTCCTCATGGACTGTGCGCAGTTCAACACCATGTTCGCTTCACGCTAGTCAAACACGTCTTAGTTTGAGCAGCTGGCGTCGTCCTCCCTGAGTGGGTGGAGTTTGGCAACACCGGGACTTCTGGTCAACGTAGTCCTGTGAAGTGAAACAAAATAGTAACCTTGAGTAGGTTGGCGTGTCTGCACTTTCATTACTGTCATTAAGATCCTTAAGTAGGATGGTAGGGAGCCTGCGGGCATCACATTTTACTCAAATTGAATGTTGCGCTGATAGGCGAGTGTGTGTGTTATCGCCTCAGTCTCTTAGGACAGGATACAAGTTCCGCCATCAGAGAGGAGCTCCTTCCGCGACCAAGGCTGGCCGCCTGAATATAGTAGAGCAAATGCGCAAGCGCTTTGGGAGGGCTCACCGCTTCATCCGACCCTCCGGTCTGTAATTTAGCTCCTCTGTAATGCTCACAGATTCCCTTAAGTTAAAATTGGGTCCGACGCGTTTCGGGGCCACAAACGCCCCTTCCTCATGGACTGTGCGCAGTTAAACACCATGTTCGCTTCACGCTAGTCAAACACGTCTTAGTTTGAGCAGCTGGCGTCGTCCTCCCTGAGTGGGTGGAGTTTGGCAACACCGGGACTTCTGGTCAACGTAGTCCTGTGAAGTGAAACAAAATAGTAACCTTGAGTAGGTTGGCGTGTCTGCTCTACTATATTCGGGGGCCAGCCTTGGTCGCGGAAGGAGCTCCACTCTGATGGCGGAACATGTATCCTGTCCTAAGAGACTGAGGCGAGATCAAGCACACTCGCCTGTCAGCGCAACATCCATTTGAATAAAACGTGATGCCCCCAGCTTCCCTCCCATCCTACTTAAGGATCTTAATGACAGTAATGAAAGTGCAGACACGCCAGCCTACTTAAGGTTACTATTTTGTTTCACTTCACAGGACTACGTTGACCAAGAGTCCCGGTGTTGCCAGACTCCACCCACTCAGGGAGGACGACGCCAGCTGCTCAAACTAAAACGCGTTTGACCAGCGTGAAGAGAACATGGTGTTGAACTGCGCACAGTCCATGAGGAAGGGGCGTTTGTGGCCCCGAAACGCGTCGGACCCAATTTTAATTCAAGGGAACCTGTGAACATTGCAGAGGAGCCTAATACAGACCGGAGGGTCGAATGAAGTGGTGAGCCCTCCCGAAGCGCTTGCGCAATTTGCTCTACTATATTCAGGAGGCCAGCCTTGGTCGCGGAAGGAGCTCCTCTCTGATGGCGGAACATGTATCCTGTCCTAAGAGACTGAGGCGAGATCAAGCACACTCGCCTGTCAGAGCAACATCCATTTGAATAAAACGTGATGCCCGCAGCTTCCCTCCCATCCTACTTAAGGATCTTAATGACAGTAATGAAAGTGCAGACACGCCAGCCTACTTAAGGTTACTATTTTGTTTCACTTCACAGGACTACGTTGACCAAGAGTCCCGGTGTTGCCAGACTCCACCCACTCAGGGAGGACAACGCCAGCTGCTCAAACTAAAACGCGTTTGACCAGCGTGAAGAGAACATGGTGTTGAACTGCGCACAGTCCATGAGGAAGGGGCGTTTGTGGCCCCGAAACGCGTTGGACCCAATTTTAATTCAAGGGAACCTGTCAACATTGCAGAGGAGCCTAATACAGATCGGAGGGTCGGATGAAGTGGTGAACCCTCCCGAAGCGCTTGCGCAATTTGCTCTACTATATTCAGGCGGCCAGCCTTGGTCGCGGAAGGAGCTCCACTCTGATGGCGGAACATGTATCCTGTCCTAAGAGACTGAGGCGAGATCAAGCACACTCGCCTGTCAGCGCAACATCCATTTGAATAAAACGTGATGCCCGCAGCTTCCCTCCTATCCTACTTAAGGATCTTAATGACAGTAATGAAAGTGCAGACACGCCAGCCTACTTAAGGTTACTATTTTGTTTCACTTCACAGGACTACGTTGACCAAGAGTCCCAGTGTTGCCAGACTCCACCCACTCAGGGAGGACAACGCCAGCTGCTCAAACTAAAACGCGTTTGACCAGCGTGAAGAGAACATGGTGTTGAACTGCGCACAGTCCATGAGGAAGGGGCGTTTGTGACCCCGAAACGCGTCGGACCCAATTTTAATTCAAGGGAACCTGTGAACATTGCAGAGGAGCCTAATACAGACCGGAGGATCGGATGAAGTGGTGAGCCCTCCCGAAGCGCTTGCGCAATTTGCTCTACTATATTCAGGCGGCCAGCCTTGGTCGCGGAAGGAGCTCCACTCTGATGGCGGAACATGTATCCTGTCCTAAGAGACTGAGGCGAGATCAAGCACACTCGCCTGTCAGCACAACATCCATTTGAATAAAACGTGATGCCCGCAGCTTCCCTCCCATCCTACTTAAGGATCTTAATGACAGTAATGAAAGTGCAGACACGCCAGCCTACTTAAGGTCACTATTTTGTTTCACTTCACTGGACTACGTTGACTAAGAGTCCCGGTGTTGCCAGACTCTACCCACTCAAGGAGGACGACGCCAGCTGCTCAAACTAAAACGCGTTTGACCAGCGTGAAGAGAACATGGTGTTGAACTGCGCACAGTCCATAAGGAAGGGGCGTTTGTGGCCCCGAAGCACGTTGGACCCAATTTTAATTCAAGGGAACCTGTGAACATTGCAGAGGAGCCTAATACAGACCGGAGGGTCGGATGAAGTGGTGAGCCCTCCCGAAGCGCTTGCGCAATTTGCTCTACTATATTCAGGCGGCCAGCCTTGGTCGCGGAAGGAGCTCCACTCTGATGGTGGAACATGTATCCTGTCCTAATAGACTGAGGCGAGATCAAGCACACTCGCCTGTCAGCGCAACATCCATTTGAATAAAACGTGATGCCCGCAGCTTCCCTCCCATCCTACTTAAGGATCTTAATGACAGTAATGAAAGTGCAGACACGCCAGCCTACTTAAGGTTACTATTTTGTTTCACTTCACAGGACTACGTTGACCAAGAGTCCCGGTGTTGCCAGACTCCACCCACTCAGGAAGGACGACGCCAGCTGCTCAAACTAAAACGCGTTTGACCAGTGTGAAGAGAACATGGTGTTGAACTGCGCACAGTCCATGAGGAAGGGGCGTTTGTGGCCCGAAACGCGTCGGACCCAATTTTAATTCAAGGGAACCTGTCAACATTGCAGAGGAGCCTAATACAGATCGGAGGGTCGGATGAAGTGGTGAGCCCTCCCGAAGCGCTTGCGCAATTTGCTCTACTATATTCAGGCGGCCAGCCTTGGTCGCGGAAGGAGCTCCACTCTGATGGCGGAACATGTATCCTGTCCTAAGAGACTGAGGCGAGATCAAGCACACTCGCCTGTCAGCGCAACATCCATTTGAATAAAACGTGATGCCCGCAGCTTCCCTCCTATCCTACTTAAGGATCTTAATGACAGTAATGAAAGTGCAGACACGCCAGCCTACTTAAGGTTACTATTTTGTTTCACTTCACAGGACTACGTTGACCAAGAGTCCCGGTGTTGCCAGACTCCACCCACTCAGAGAGGACAACGCCAGCTGCTCAAACTAAAACGCGTTTGACCAGCGTGAAGAGAACATGGTGTTGAACTGCGCACAGTCCATGAGGAAGGGGCGTTTGTGACCCCGAAACGCGTAGGACCCAATTTTAATTCAAGGGAACCTGTGAACATTGCAGAGGAGCCTAATACAGACCGGAGGATCGGATGAAATGGTGAGCCCTCCCGAAGCGCTTGCGCAATTTGCTCTACTATATTCAGGCGGCCAGCCTTGGTCGCGGAAGGAGCTCCACTCTGATGGCGGAACATGTATCCTGTCCTAAGAGACTGAGGCGAGATCAAGCACACTCGCCTGTCAGCACAACATCCATTTGAATAAAACGTGATGCCCGCAGCTTCCCTCCCATCCTACTTAAGGATCTTAATAACAGTAATGAAAGTGCAGACACGCCAGCCTACTTAAGGTTACTATTTTGTTTCACTTCACTGGACTACGTTGACCAAGAGTCCCGGTGTTGCCAGACTCCACCCACTCAAGGAGGACGACGCCAGCTGCTCAAACTAAAACGCGTTTGACCAGCGTGAAGAGAACATGGTGTTGAACTGCGCACAGTCCATAAGGAAGGGGCGTTTGTGGCCCCGAAGCACGTTGGACCCAATTTTAATTCAAGGGAACCTGTGAACATTGCAGAGGAGCCTAATACAGACCGGAGGGTCGGATGAAGTGGTGAGCCCTCCCGAAGCGCTTGCGCAATTTGCTCTACTATATTCAGGCGGCCAGCCTTGGTCGCGGAAGGAGCTCCACTCTGATGGCGGAACATGTATCCTGTCCTAATAGACTGAGGCGAGATCAAGCACACTCGCCTGTCAGCGCAACATCCATTTGAATAAAACGTGATGCCCGCAGCTTCCCTCCCATCCTACTTAAGGATCTTAATGACAGTAATGAAAGTGCAGACACGCCAGCCTACTTAAGGTTACTATTTTGTTTCACTTCACAGGACTACGTTGACCAAGAGTCCCGGTGTTGCCAGACTCCACCCACTCAGGAAGGACGACGCCAGCTGCTCAAACTAAAACGCGTTTGACCAGTGTGAAGAGAACATGGTGTTGAACTGCGCACAGTCCATGAGGAAGGGGCGTTTGTGGCCCCGAAACGCGTCGGACCCAATTTTAATTCAAGGGAACCTGTGAACATTGCAGAGGAGCCTAATACAGACCGGAGGGTCGGATGAAGTGGTGAGCCCTCCCGAAGCGCTTGCGCAATTTGCTCTACTATATTCAGGCGGCCAGCCTTGGTCGCGGAAGGAGCTCCACTCTGATGGCGGAACATGTATCCTGTCCTAATAGACTGAGGCGAGATCAAGCACACTCGCCTGTCAGCGCAACATCCATTTGAATGAAACGTGATGCCCGCAGCTTCCCTCCCATCCTACTTAAGGATCTTAATGACAGTAATGAAAGTGCAGACATGCCAGCCTACTTAAGGTTACTATTTTGTTTGACTTCACAGGACTACGTTGACCAAGAGTCCCGGTGTTGCCATACTCCACCCACTCAGGGAGGACGACGGCAGCTGCTCAAACTAAAACGCGTTTGACCAGCGTGAAGTGAACATGGTGTTGAACTGCGCACAGTCCATGAGGAAGGGGCGTTTGTGGCCCTGAAACGCGTCGGACCCAATTTTAATTCAAGGGAACCTGTGAACATTGCAGAGGAGCCTAATACAGACCGGAGGGTCGGATGAAGTAGTGAGCCCTCCCGAAGCGCTTGCGCAATTTGCTCTAATATATATATATATATATATATATCAATTCAGTTTTTCCCGTAGGGAAGTCGTTTCCTCATGCACTCCCGTGTAACAGAAATCCAAAACCAACACCGGGTTTGAAGTCAGAATATAATTTCTTTAATCAGCAACCAGCATAACCCTACGCGTTTCGGTCTCTACGGAGACCTTGCTCACAGGTAAATGTGCTTGACACCATTTTACTGATTAAAAGAAAAAAAAGGGGAAAGGGGGGTGGTACCCTTTCGAATTACATCACTTCCTGTAACTTGTACAGGTATTCTGGGACATGTGGTTTAGTGAATTAAATTTGTGCAATTTCTTTCATACGTGGTGCAGATTAGCAATTTGTTAATCATTTTCCAAAACATATAGTTAGATTCTATTCAACTTGTACCTAAAGCATTTACTTCATGCATTGATATTATGATTAAACCATAAAGAAAATTTCGTTTTCGCTACGTAACCATTATTGAAGCCCTCCAGTGGGCTTTTAACCATTTTTGCCATTTGCGCACAAGTTCAACCATTATGCATTTGATTTATGCATTGGAAACAATATCGACTCAAATAAATAATAATTGTAAATTACCGCCCTCTAGTGGGCAAACCAGTACTGCACCTTAAACCATACTTGTGCATTTGACTATGTAATCCAATATGTCCTGAAAAAACATTATAGTGAGAATAAAGTTTTGTTAAAAAACATTATTGGATACTCAGTGGGCATCAGTCATTCTCTGATAAGAGCAACTTTACAGATGGCAATGTAGTTCTTTGTCCTGATTGTGCCCAAACGGGCTCAGGGTGCGGAAATTCATAGTATGTTTGGACTCTTTTTGTCTCATCACCAATTCACGATCTCCACCTCTTCGATTTGGTCCAACGCTTTCGATTCCGTAGAAGATTAAGGATTTCCAATCACTTTTGTGTTCCTTCTCCATATGTTTCGCCATGGCGTTACTCCGATCACAATTGATTGTGGCACGGACATGCTCTAAAATCCGAAGTTTGAGTTCTTTTTTGGTGCTTCCAATGTACTTCTGAGAACAAGGGCACTCAAGGGCATAAACAACAAATTGAGTTTTGCAATTAATTAATTGTTCAATTTTCCAAGTTTTTTTGTTAGCCATTTGTATCTCCTTGGTCGTCTTGGCAATGCAACAGACTTTGCATCCTGAGCATTTGTAAAATCCTTTGGGTCTGCGCCATGCTTCCGGTTTCTTTTGTTCCTGAAAATGGCTATGAATCAATTTGTCTTTCAGATTTTTTGCCCTTCGATAAGTTACATTTGGGTGATCTCCTACAATTTGAGATACTGTAGGGTCCATATGGAGAATGTGCCAATTTTTTTGAAGAATCTTTTTAATGGCTTGGTTGGCCGTTGAATGAGTGGTGATGAAACGGATTTTATCTACTTCATCCTCTTTTGGTTTTGATTTATCCGCCAATAAATCAGTTCTTTTTATCATTGTTGAACGATTGGAGGCAGTTTGTATCCATGCTGGATTGTATTTCCTTTTTAAAAATCTGTTCCTGGCTAGGTCTTTGTGTTTTTGTCCATCCTTTTCAATGGAACATATTCTTTTGATTCGGAGAAATTCTCCATACGGGATGTTTCGCAGGAGACTGGATTGATGAAAACTCTGAGCATGAAGAACCGCATTAGTGGCGGTGCTTTTTCGATGCAATGTAGTGTGCAGAACATTGTCTTTGACGAAAATCTCAGTGTCTAAAAACACAACCCTGGAGTCACTGATGGTGTAGGTGAAATTTAAACCGAAACTGGAATTGTTCAAAATTTCAAAGTACTTTTCAAACTCATCATTGGTTCCTTCCCAAATGAGTAGCAAATCGTCTATATATCGCAACCAAGCTATGGTTTTTTGAACAGCTTGGTCGTTTTCTGATCTCCAAGCCCATGTCTTTTCCCAGTGCCCCATTGTCAGACAGGCATACGAAGGGCTAAAAGAAAAGCCCATCGCTGTGCCTTTCGCTTGGCGATAGATTTCATTTCCAAATAAGAAGATATTTTGCTCCAGGCACATCGAGATCATCTCCAGCAGCATGTTGCTGTGATCGGCCAGTTGTATACTTCTGTCTTTAAGGAAGGATTTACATGCTTCCATGCCAATTTTGTTTTCAATGTTGGAATATAGAGATATTACATCCATTGTAATCAATTTGTACGTGGGTTGCCATGGAGTATCCTGTAGTCTTCTCAACATATCGCCAGTGTCTTTTATGTAAGATGTTAAACCCTTTACATAGGGTAATAAAAAGACATCAATATAGTTGGCAATGGGTTCTAATAGTGCCCCTTTGGCAGAAATTATCGGTCTTCCTGGTGGTCTAGTGGGATGTTTATGGATCTTGGGCAGAAAATAAATTGTTGCCATTTTAGGGTATTTTGTTTGCAGATATTTGTATTCTTCAAAATCCAATAATTTTTGTGCAAACCATAAATCCAATTTCGTATCTAGATCTTCTTTTAGTTTGGGTAAAGGGTTGGTCTTTAGTTTCTCGTAGTATTCCTGGTTTTGTAATTGCGAGTAGGCTTCCCGCATGTATGCCTCCTTGTCTTGAACAACGACGTTGCCACCCTTGTCGGCAATTTTGATTTCGATAGAATCGTCCTTTTGCAAAGAGTTCAGTGCTTGGCGTTCTTGTCTCGAGAAATTGTCTTTAGTGGGTGGAAGGTTTAGTTGATAAAGGTCTTTTACAACGCATTCCTGGAAGAAATCAATTTTATTCCCAGGAGGGAGTTGTGGGTAAAATCTGGACTTTGGTTTTAAATTTGAGATTCCTGCTCCTAGTTGTGTGCAATAAGTTTGTACTTGTTCACCTCCTTCCCGGGGCGTTTGGCTTAATTCCATCAAGTTTACAAAGTGTTCAGCATCCTCCAAGGGAATCTGAACGGTTGGTTGTATGGTTTTTCTCCTGTAATTGGCCATATCCGGTTTATCAATGAAAAGTTTGGCAAGTTTAATCTTTCTTATGAATTTATAGAGGTCTATCCGTGTCTCAGCTAAATTCATACCACTCGTAGGGCAAAAATTCATGCCACGTTGTAGAACCTTCAGTTCCAATTCACTTAGTTGTCTTGATGATAAGTTAATGACTTGTAGTTCTTGATCCTTAGATGGATCATGCTGATTTGGATCAGTATTTACCATATTGGGATTTGTTTCTGGAAATTCATTGATGTTATTTATGCATTCCATTTTTTCCTCATATTGCGTGTCAGAGTTCCCACGCGTTCTTGGCCAGAAGCTTGTGCCGTATTTGCGCTTGCCTCTCCTTGTTTGTTTTGGGGTGTGCTTCCCCGTCCTCTTCCCCTCCCTCTGCCTTTTGGATTTGTGTATCTGGAGGGACCCATTGTTTTTTCCCAAGTCTTTTGGTTGAGAGCCAGTTTCAGATCGCCTAAAAAAGAATTTCTTGCTCTGGCTTCTCTTAATTCTTCCCCCCCCCCCACTAAGGCTTGGTTCTGTTGAAACAATGGAGGAGACTGAGGACATGCTTCCAAATTCATTATCTCTGAATCTGTCGTATTTTCTGGCATACGTAAAAATACGTCCATCCTCATAATCTTCCTTATCTCTTTGGAACTTTGTTTGTTTCCTGGTTCTAACATTTTCCTCGTGTTTTTCAATAAATGTTTCCAAATCTTCTTTGAATTTTTTCATTTCCGGATTTAATTCAATTTTAGCTAATTCTTGTTCCATTTCTTTTAGCTGTTTAGTGATTTTTTCCAGAGCTATTTGTATATGTTTTACAAGAATCTCCATTAGTCCTAATGACGATTTCAAAATGAATTCACCCCACTCCGTTAGTAATTCGTTGCTGGTGTCTTGATGATTGGGCATCAAACTAATGCGTAGTCCCCGCGGAATGCGGTTCACATCCAAATATTTTTTGAGGGCTGCAACCTCCCACCACTTGTTAATTTCTTTTTTTGATAATTTTTCCCATGCACGTAATTTATTTCTCACATCTGATTTACGTGCGCCAGCTCCGTTACTTGTTGTGGCTAAATCTTCCTCAAAGCAAGTTTGTATCAGAGTGGTTCGTGATGCCTCTCTTTTATCCATGGTTTGCTGGTTATTCACAAAATTTCAGGCTGTTTTTGAATGGAAATTTCAACTGATTATTAGAGTTGTACACGGCTCCTTCAGTCACTGTGAAACTGCTGCCAGTCTCTTTTACACTGTCAATATTCAGAGATCTGGTTCCCCGAGTATTATCTCACTCGTATTGTTTATGAACAGTGAAATGGACTGTTAAGGAGACCAACCGACAGTTCTGTAAAGTAAAACTAGTTCTCAAATGACAATACAGGCGGAGCACGTCTGGGTCGCTTACCGGCAACAGGGTACTTCGGAAAGACTCGCTCCCTCCGGAACCGCCGTCTCCCGTTTCCAGCCTGCACCAGCAGGTTCCCTCTCCGTTTATTCCGCCAAACGTTCGTCTTCAGCCTTTCAATGTCGGCGTTCACCCGAGCCTTCTTTTAAAAGCAAATTCGATCTGGCCCAAGCTCGGAGGCTCCCGGGTGCTCTAGGGTGGTGCACGCGAGGCGCAGCAGGACCCGCTGCGATTTACATCAATTCAGTTTTTCCCGTAGGGAAGTCGTTTCCTCATGCACTCCCGTGTAACAGAAATCCAAAACCAACACCGGGTTTGAAGTCAGAATATAATTTCTTTAATCAGCAACCAGCATAACCCTACGCGTTTCGGTCTCTACGGAGACCTTGCTCACAGGTAAATGTGCTTGACACCATTTTACTGATTAAAAGAAAAAAAAGGGGAAAGGGGGGTGGTACCCTTTCGAATTACATCACTTCCTGTAACTTGTACAGGTATTCTGGGACATGTAGTTTAGTGAATTAAATTTGTGCAATTTCTTTCATACGTGGTGCAGATTAGCAATTTGTTAATCATTTTCCAAAACATATAGTTAGATTCTATTCAACTTGTACCTAAAGCATTTACTTCATGCATTGATATTATGATTAAACCATAAAGAAAATTTCGTTTTCGCTACGTAACCATTATTGAAGCCCTCCAGTGGGCTTTTAACCATTTTTGCCATTTGCGCACAAGTTCAACCATTATGCATTTGATTTATGCATTGGAAACAATATCGACTCAAATAAATAATAATTGTAAATTACCGCCCTCTAGTGGGCAAACCAGTACTGCACCTTAAACCATACTTGTGCATTTGACTATGTAATCCAATATGTCCTGAAAAAACATTATAGTGAGAATAAAGTTTTGTTAAAAAACATTATTGGATACTCAGTGGGCATCAGTCATTCTCTGATAAGAGCAACTTTACAGATGGCAATGTAGTTCTTCGTCCTGATTGTGCCCAAACGGGCTCAGGGTGCGGAAATTCATAATATGTTTGGACTCTTTTTGTCTCATCACCAATTCACGATCTCCACCTCTTCGATTTGGTCCAACGCTTTCGATTCCGTAGAAGATTAAGGATTTCCAATCACTTTTGTGTTCCTTTTTCATATGTTTCGCCATGGCGTTACTCCGATCACAATTGATTGTGGCACGGACATGCTCTAAAATCCGAAGTTTGAGTTCTTTTTTGGTGCTTCCAATGTACTTCTGAGAACAAGGGCACTCAAGGGCATAAACAACAAATTGAGTTTTGCAATTAATTAATTGTTCAATTTTCCAAGTTTTTTTGTTAGCCATTTGTATCTCCTTGGTCGTCTTGGCAATGCAACAGACTTTGCATCCTGAGCATTTGTAAAATCCTTTGGGTCTGCGCCATGCTTCCGGTTTCTTTTGTTCCTGAAAATGGCTATGAATCAATTTGTCTTTCAGATTTTTTGCCCTTCGATAAGTTACATTTGGGTGATCTCCTACAATTTGAGATACTGTAGGGTCCATATGGAGAATGTGCCAATTTTTTTGAAGAATCTTTTTAATGGCTTGGTTGGCCGTTGAATGAGTGGTGATGAAACGGATTTTATCTACTTCATCCTCTTTTGGTTTTGATTTATCCGCCAATAAATCAGTTCTTTTTATCATTGTTGAACGATTGGAGGCAGTTTGTATCCATGCTGGATTGTATTTCCTTTTTAAAAATCTGTTCCTGGCTAGGTCTTTGTGTTTTTGTCCATCCTTTTCAATGGAACATATTCTTTTGATTCGGAGAAATTCTCCATACGGGATGTTTCGCAGGAGACTGGATTGATGAAAACTCTGAGCATGAAGAACCGCATTAGTGGCGGTGCTTTTTCGATGCAATGTAGTGTGCAGAACATTGTCTTTGACGAAAATCTCAGTGTCTAAAAACACAACCCTGGAGTCACTGATGGTGTAGGTGAAATTTAAACCGAAACTGGAATTGTTCAAAATTTCAAAGTACTTTTCAAACTCATCATTGGTTCCTTCCCAAATGAGTAGCAAATCGTCTATATATCGCAACCAAGCTATGGTTTTTTGAACAGCTTGGTCGTTTTCTGATCTCCAAGCCCATGTCTTTTCCCAGTGCCCCATTGTCAGACAGGCATACGAAGGGCTAAAAGAAAAGCCCATCGCTGTGCCTTTCGCTTGGCGATAGATTTCATTTCCAAATAAGAAGATATTTTGCTCCAGGCACATCGAGATCATCTCCAGCAGCATGTTGCTGTGATCGGCCAGTTGTATACTTCTGTCTTTAAGGAAGGATTTACATGCTTCCATGCCAATTTTGTTTTCAATGTTGGAATATAGAGATATTACATCCATTGTAATCAATTTGTACGTGGGTTGCCATGGAGTATCCTGTAGTCTTCTCAACATATCGCCAGTGTCTTTTATGTAAGATGTTAAACCCTTTACATAGGGTAATAAAAAGACATCAATATAGTTGGCAATGGGTTCTAATAGTGCCCCTTTGGCAGAAATTATCGGTCTTCCTGGTGGTCTAGTGGGATGTTTATGGATCTTGGGCAGAAAATAAATTGTTGCCATTTTAGGGTATTTTGTTTGCAGATATTTGTATTCTTCAAAATCCAATAATTTTTGTGCAAACCATAAATCCAATTTCGTATCTAGATCTTCTTTTAGTTTGGGTAAAGGGTTGGTCTTTAGTTTCTCGTAGTATTCCTGGTTTTGTAATTGCGAGTAGGCTTCCCGCATGTATGCCTCCTTGTCTTGAACAACGACGTTGTCGACAATTTTGATTTCGATAGAATCGTCCTTTTGCAAAGAGTCGCCAGTAGGTATATATAGTTAGGATTTTTTCTCTATGGGTTTTTTGAAAATTCTATGTCTAATAACTTTGGCGTTTGTGGACGGAATTGGCTGAAATTTTCAGGAAAATGGCACATTTTGTTTCTGAGCAGCCCCTGAAAATTGGGGGGGGGTTCGTCCAGGGGGGGTCGAGAAAAAAGGGGGTCCCAAAACGTGTTTTTAACATTGAGTTTTCCATAGGGCGGTTGGCCTCACTTTTAGCCCGAACGGCTGAATGGATTTGCACGAAACTTGGCAAAATTGTAGGGACTGGTAGCCCGATGTGCCTTTTGTAGGTCTCAATATATGTGCTACAGTGGATTTTGAGAAATTAACGTTTAAAAAAAGATATATATCTGTAACAGCGGACCGGGCAGCGCTCCAGGACGCGTACTTTTCGCGCAACGGAGCTTTGTGAAGCGAAGCTGATTGGTTCTCCGGCGTCTGTCAACATTCCAAACAGTCCGTAGCGGCCGCCATCTTGTCTCTCGGTAGGATCGAGAGACAAGAGGAGGCCAAAGCGAAGGGGCAAATGACCATAAGGGGGAATAGTAGATCCTCGCTGACCCCCTAGGTTTGATGTGGAGGTTTTAAAAGGGCCCCGCGGGGCAAACAAAAAAAATAATAATAATAATCGAACGGCTGAATGGATTTGCACGAAACTTGGCAAAATTGTAGGGACTGGTAGCCCGATGTGCCTTTGCTAGGTCTCAATATATGTGCTTCAGTGGATTTTGAGAAATTAACGTTCAAAAAAAGATATATATCTGTAACAGCGCACCGCTTCGCGTACTTTTCGCGTTACGGAGCTTTGCGAAGCGAAGCTGATTGGCTCTCCGGTGTCTGTAAACATTCCAAACAGTACGTAGCGGCCGCCATCTTGTCTCTCGGTAGGATCGAGAGACAAGAGGAGGCCAAAGCGAAGGGGCAAATGACCATAAGGGGGCATAGTAGATCCTCGCTGACCCCCTAGGTTTGATGTGGAGGTTTTAAAAGGGCCCCGCGGGGCAAAAAAAATAAATAATAATAATAATCGAACGGCTGAATGGATTTGCACGAAACTTGGTAAAATATTAGGGACTGGTAGCCCGATGTGCCTTTGCTAGGTCTCAATATATGTGCTTCAGTGCATTTTGAGAAATTAACGTTCAAAAACAAGATATATATCTGTAACAGCGCTCCGCTTCGCGGACATAAAATTATATCTGTATTACCTAGCTGTTGCTAACACCAGTTAGCGACGGCTAGTAGGAGATAGCGACCATCTTGGGCCCCACTTTGCATGTGAGTGATATTTATCACTAATGACATGCAAAGTGGGCATGCCAAGATGTTAGCGACTGGAAACAGTCGCTAACATCGCTATCTCCTATTATCAACTTTTGGAAATATTCGAGATAAGCGCGAATATCTCCAAAAAGTAACAGCTGCCCTGAGCAGTTCTTAGCCATGTTATCCAATGGGAGGTGGATAACATGGCTAAGAGCATTAGCTCGGTAATGCATGAATATCGCTGAGTTTTCAGTGATATTAATGCATTGCGGTCGTTTTTTATCGTATTTGCGATAAACCTTGATAATAGCAAGGTTTATCTGCGATAATTTCTGACGGTAAAAAAATCTTTGCAATGCATCGTTAGGGATAAATATCGCTTAACTTTGGTAATATGCCCCAACGTCTGTTAACGTTCGATTCGAAGGAAATCAGGAAGTGTTGAAAAACATTGTCTGCGCCATCTTGTCTTTTTTCAAATGCCACACTTTTGTCGTGCACGGCAGCCATTTTAGATGCCTTGACCAGACCCACTCTGTGCACGCTGTCGATCCTTAGCATGGCTCCCCACCCTCGCAAGCATCTCACCCAGGCAGTGGTCACCCCCGCTCTCTGTCTTATGCATGGGTAATAAACCTCCCCCCATCTGCGCTGCTCTTCCCTGAGAATCACACCCTGTGCCTGCCCGACACCTCCCTTTCGCCCTATTCACTACCGCACCCTCTGACACTCCTTTTCCTCTGTGTCCGATTGTCCAGGCCGGTCCTAGGCTATCAGATAGCCCTGCAGATGTAGTTTATGGCCACAGCTGTAAAGAATCACCCCTCTTCAAAGGAGTTATAGTAGATCAAGGCCCACACTCGATGAGATCCGTCACAGCAGAAGCGTTGCTATTATCTGAAAACCATCCTGTATTGTGATTGGGGAGGGGACCGAGCGTGAAGCGGAAGATTCCAGGGATGACTCTTTGTACATCAAAGTTTTTACAATTATGTGTCACATTAAAAATATATAGCACTCCGACAAAGTAGTAAGATTATAAAACTTTAATAATTTATAAATATATACAAGAAAACAAAAATAGTAATAACATATAAACATTTTTAGGGAAAAACAACGAAGTAGCGGTCGGCTGTGCGAATAGTCCCAACGCAGCACAACGTCCAGATTTCCGGCGTGGGGCGTCGCGGGGGGTGTGTCATCAGTAGCAAACTGTTGTGCGAATAGTTCCAAGGCAGCAGAACGCGCCGAAATCTAGATGACACGAAAGTGATGTCTAGTAAGTTGCCACCCAGCAAATAACGGCGTGGGGCGTCGCGGGGGGTGGGTCATCAGTAGCAAACTGTTGTGCGAATAGTTCCAAGGCAGCAGAACGATGGCACCAAGGTGATGTCCAGTAAGTTGCCGCACTGGTTTTGGTATCCTACAATGCTGCTCCGAATAACAGCGTGGGGCGCCCCGGGGGAGGCGGCGTGAACGGGCCTCTCCAGGTGGAGTGTCATCTGTTGTAGTGGGGCGCCCCTTTACCGTTTCAGTTGCCATTCCGTCCGTTTTTGGTCCACTGTGTCAAAAGCCGCAATTCAGCTGAGTTGCGCCCACTCTTGCGGTGCAGCGATAGGCGGCTGTCACAGGACTCTCAAAATGGCGGCAGGCTCTTTCCTTTTTGGGCCTGGTCCACTGAAATGGCCCTGGGACACCTTGGAAATCGGACGCTTGTCTGCTAGGTCTTGGACCCCATTCTCGAAAGCGTCCCCTCCGCCTTGAGAATTCATCAAAAGTTTTGGGGGCCCCGACTCCTGCAGGCTTCTGGTGGGGAGCGGCTGCCATGATTGCTCGCGGAATGACCACGACGGAGCTACGAGATGGTGGTGCTCTCATGCTGACGCCAGTTTAGTCTGAAACATCCAGAAACAAGGTGGGGCTTTCATCGTTTGGGAAAAAAAAAAAGTTTTCATCCAATGAAAAGTGTTGTTTTTAGGTCATATGATCAAGCCTTCCATCATTAGGAAACCAAAAGTAAAATGAACCAATGAAAAGTTTTATAAACAAGTCACATGACCTGTTATGCGGCATAGGGTATAAAATGCGGAGAAAATACGTTGGCACGTGAGGCGGCGTCAGTAGCGGACCGATGTGCGAATAGGCCGAAGGCAATACAACGCGCCAAGATCCGGATGGCACCGAGGTGGTGTCCAGCAAGTTGCAGCACTGGTGTGGCCATCCTACAATGCTGAAAGTTGGCGTGGGGCGCCCCGTTGGCCTGTGAGTTTGCGTCAGTAGCGGACCGATGTGCGAATAGGCCGAAGGCAGCACAACGCGCCAAGATCCGGATGGCACCGAGGTGGTGTCTAGTAAGTTGCCGCACTGGTGTGGCCATCCAACAATGCTGAAAGTCGGCGTGGGGCGCCCCGTTGGCCTGTGAGATGGCGTCAGTAGCGGACCGATGTGCGAATAGGCCGAAGGCAGCACAACGCGCCAAGATCCGGATGGCACCGAGGTGGTGTCTAGTAAGTTGTCGCACTTCTGTGGCCATCCTACAATGTTGAAAGTCGGCGTGGGGCGCCCCGTTGGCCTGTGAGATGGCGTCAGTAGCGGACCGATGTGCGAATGGGGCCAAAGGCAGCGCAACAATATTTTCTGACTGACACCACAAGGCGCTGAGATGCCAAGATCCGGATGGCACCGAGGTGATGTCTAAGTTGCGGACTGATGTGCGAATGGGGCCAAAGGCAGCGTAACAATATTTTTTGTATGGAAGATACCACTAGGCGTTGAGATGCCAAGATTCGGATGGCACCGAGGTGATGTCTAGCAAGTTGCTGTACTGGTGTGGTCATCCTACAATGGTGAAACTCGGCGTGGGTCGCCCCATTAGCCTGTGAGATGGCGTCAGTAGCGGACCGATGTGCGAATAGGCCGAAGGCAGCACAACGCGCCAAGATCCGGATGTCACCGTGGTGGTTTCATAGTTGAGAGGCACTTCATCTGCAGTGGGGCGCCGAGATCCGGATGGCACCGAGGTGATGTCTAGCAAGTTGCTGTACTGGTGTGGTCATTCTACAATGCTGAAAGTCGGCGTGGGGCGCCCCATTAGCCTGTGAGATGGCGTCAGTAGCGGACTGATGTGCGAATGGGGCCAAAGGCAGCGCAACAATATTTTCTGAAGAGAAGACACCAAAAGGTGCTGACATTCCAAGATCCGGATGGCACCGAGGTGGTGTCTAGCAAGCTATGCAGTTGAGTTCTGTGCGCACTTGCGGCGAATAGGTCGAAGGCAGCATAACAATGTTTTTTGAATAGAAGACACCAAAAGGCGTTGAGATTCGGTTACCACCGAGGTGATGTCTAGCAAGTTGCCGCACTGGTGTGGCCATCCTACAATACTGCTCCGAATAACGGCGTGGGGTGCCCGAAGGGGGGGGGGGCCGGCGTGAATGGGCCTTCCTAGGTGGAGGCTCGTCTGCTGTAGTGGGGCGCCCCTTTACCGTTTCAGTTGCCATTCAGCTGAGTTTCGGCTGCTCTTGATGCTACAGCGACAGGTGGCTGCAAGAAGACTCTCAAAATGGCGGCCTGTTCTTTGGATTTGGGCCTGGTCCACTAAAATGGCCCTGGGACACCTTAGAACTCGGATGCTCGATTTTTTTTTCCTTTCCTGTACATGCAAAAAAAGGTAAATGCCCGGTACGTTACACGCTTCATCTGCCACGATGAACTCTCCAGAGGAACCAAAAAAATATATAGTTGTGGTAACTATACCATGCATCGTCATATGGAGAGGTGGCACCAATTAATTATAGTGCTGCATAAAAGAGAGATTTGGAGGAGAACCCCTGACCTGCTAGTACATTCATCAAAGAAGTGGCACTGAGAGCTTCAGAGGCAAGGGAAACGGTCCCAAATATTTAGAAGAACTTTGGAAAGATTAAAATGACATGTTTAGATTGTGGCAAATTAATTTCATGTGGACAGATGAGTGTTACTCTAATAAATACAGCATATGAACATCATCATAGTCGATGGTTGGTAGAGACATTTTGACTATATCCTGGACCTGCCCGTCCTCGCCCAAAATGGCGCCGGAATAAATGGGACTCGTAACTCCTTGTTGTGTACTGGTTGCAGAACCTTGAAATCACGAGATACGTATGCAGTTTTGAAGCACATGGCGGGCGGGGACGAGAATTGATTGAATATTTCGACATCCCTATTGATATTAAGTTCTGATGTGTTATTGATTACTGTACTGTTGAAAGTTCGAATTAACGTCACCCGTGGTACTTGCCCGCAAATGTATATCTAGATAATTTTATTGTAACTGGCCCTGTCGTATTTTAATTATAAAATGTACGTCCACCGATTCCGTAACTGTTAGACACCTTAGTTCTTGCAACCTAATGGCCCGCCCGTTACGTTCCTCTACAGTGTAAATGTCTGTTCATCATATACGATTACAGTTTGCTCTGTGGCAGGCCCACGTGTTTATAGGCTCGTATTTGTATAATGAAATTTTCACAATAAAGGTTTTTAAAAGAAAACATGGTAGTAGTATATACATTGGTAACGTTTTTAATAATAGTGACTGTTTTAGAATCATTAAAAGGCAAGTGAAATAAAGCAGACCAATTACATGAAGGGTAAAAGGTATAATACGAAGGAACGCAGTAAAGATAAATGGTCAAGGGCTGTTGTGTTTTCTATTCCTGCAACATAAAGTGATCGATAAGAATCTCATATTCAGGCGTATCGGCGACTAAGACAGCAGGTCGACCCTCTTTTGCTCAACGGCTCCGTCATGGGACGAAGAAACGCTCTTTTTCTCGAAAAAAGAATATATTTTACTTGCAGGACAGTTGTAAAATTTCCGGGAAAGTACATTAGCCTGGAACATTATAACATATATTTAAGATAAAATAATGTTCGGAAGTAATGAAAAGCGTAATTTTTAGGTCATATGACCAAGCCTTTCATCATTACAATAAGAAAAGTAAAATGAACCAATGAAAAGTTTTATTAACAAGTCACATGACTTGTTATGCTTACGTTACGCGCTGCGCGCCCCGGATGACTTCCGGATGCGCTAACGCGGCGCGTCATATGACGCATTACGCGACAACGCAGGTACAGAATATAGTCAAAATGTCTCCACCAACCAGCGGTCGGAACACAACCCCTTTCAGCAGGCTAAATAGTTCTGTTAAATGACAACAGAAGGGACAGGCAACAAGAACCATCAGTCAAAGAGGGGAGGGCTAGTTCTTCTCTACCGGGTTACATTGGGGCGCTACCGGAACTGATCGAATTGGTAGTCTACAGTGTTTCTGGATGTTTCAGACTGAAGCTGGGGTTAGCATGAGAGCAGCACCATTTCGTAGCTCCGTCGTGGTCATTCCGCAACCAATCATGGCAGCCGTTCTTTATCGTTATTTTGGGCGGGGTGGGTGGCGGAGCCGAGCTGTTTTGCAGCCATCATTGTGTGGAGTTCAGTTCATCTCACTAGTTTTGTATTTGTCATGAGGGGTTGTTCCTAATGTTTCTATTTTAGCGAGGTCAAAAAGAGATCCCATTAGTGGCCTACTGATTTTGCTCGATTCCTTTTCTTTTTTTTTACACGATTTTTCGTTATCTGCAAAGACTAAACAGAGTATTGCGACTCTGTGTTTGTTTGTAAATAGAGAATGAACCAAAGAGAACTAATTCTAAAACAGTAAATACTTGGATAACAATCAATCAAATGGAGAGAGAAGCAGGCACGACGGATTACAACGGGGGCAAAGGCCTGCGTTAACTACCTTTCACTATCTGCAAAGAGAGAGTACTCCTAATAGAAATGAGGGGGGGGGGCACCATTCAAAGCAGATCAGTGTGCATAAACACGAAAATGTTTTCACTTACAACGTACTTGACATTCGACAGCTTATGATATTTGCTATTAAAAAACCATTGAAATTCACTGAAAAAACCATAGGTTATAGACCATATATAGTTAGGAATTAGCATTTACAAAACCTTGAAAATTCACTGAAAAAACCATAGGTTATAGACCATATATAGTTAGGAATTAGCATTTAAAAAACCTTATTTTACTCACACAAAACCATTGAAATTCCATATATAGTTAGTTGCACTAACTATATATCGCGCACCCGCAATCCACTGCTGATCATGTCACATATTACATCATTCATGACATGGTCAGTGACATCACTGATGACATCACTGATGACATCTCAAATGACATCACTGATGACATCACTGATGACATCTCATTTGACATCATTCTTGTGCTAATACGATAAACCTCTTCAGACTCTAATATAACCTTAGATACACTCAGTGTATACAGACACTCACACACTGCCACTCATCCATGGAGTTACTCACACACCCAGTCAGTCATGCAAAGAAACAATCTCACCTCCATTTCTTCAACTATACAGTTAAATACACCTTACTTATTGAAACATATACTAACACATATTTACTCTCTTATACAATCCATGATACAAGTTCACAATGATCGATACAACCACTCACTCATTCAGTGGCTCTCATGCACAGTTATTTATATATGCCAACTCCCACATGTACTGTGTTTTACATATGTACTTACTATGACATGTAGCATTGAGATATCCATTCACTCATCAATACACTCATGCACACAGTCAACTGCCCATGTAGCTGTTTCCACATGCACTCTTGAACTCATACACCTAGTGAATAAACTGCTCACACATCTATGCATAGAGTCACACACCTTCCAGCCACCCCCACACAATTAGAAGTTGCCCTGGCCAAAGAGAAGCTTGCTAGAGCAAGACAGCCTAGAGAGAGTGGATTAGGATCCACTGGTGGCAGCACTATCCCTAAGGATAAAGACAGGTCCTATGACAATAGAAACCTGAATAAGATTGTGACCCCCTACAAAGCTGGGGATGATATCCACATGGATGACTGCACTTGAGAGAGCATGCAGAGTACAGCAGATCCCTCAGGAGCAGTGGGCAGCAATCTTGTGGCTCTCCTTTGAAGGTAGAGGCCGAGACAGACTCCTCGCAGTTAGTGATGGGGATTCTAGAAACTACCTGGTCCTGAAGGGTGCTCTAAATGATGGGTTAGGCTTAACCACTGAACAGTACAGGTTAATGTTCAGAGACACCCAGAAGACACAGACTCAGGACTGGTCTGAATTTGTTGAATGTGCCACTAAGGCTCTGGGGGGCTGGTTGCTGGGAAGTAAGGTTACAGACTATGAAGGATTGTACAATTTGCTTATGAGAGAACAAGTTTTAAATAATTGTCAGAACCAGCAGTTGCATCAACATTTGGTTGACTCAGATCTAACCTCTCCCCAAGAATTGGGAAAGAGGGCAGACAAATGGGTTAGAACCAGAGTTAAGCAAAAGAACCAGAACCAGAACCAGGGTGGTGACCAAACGAAAACAGACCAGAAGGGTGGGGAGCAGAAAGCTAAAGACCAGAAGTCTTCAACAGGGCCCCAAACTAATACTGAGGGTGGGTCCCAAACTTCCAAGAAGAAGAAGAAAGAAGGTCAAAGAAAACACTGGTGTAGTACTTGTAAAAACACCTCTCACTGGGCCAGTGAGTGTAAAAAGGGTGGAGCCCCCAACACTGCAGCCCCTAAGGCACCCGCACCCAATAGTACAGTCAGCAGTGTTGGTCCACAAACTAAGGGGGTAGTAGGTATCACCTTGGGAACTGAGGGAGATTCTGGCCTAGTCAGAACCCCTACACAGGCTGTTCTGATTTGTGATGTGGAGATTGATTTGTCCACTACTGTCAGTCCCAGTAATCTGGGCAAGTACAGGCAGATGCCTTTGATTAATGAAAAAGTAGCTCAAGCATACAGGGACACATGTGCCAGTGTCACCATGGTGACACCTAGCTTTGTGGACCCTGGACAATACATCCCAGGTGATAATTACCTGGTGACCAATGCCAGCAATGTCACTACTACACATAGTGTGGCACTTGTTAACTTTTCCTGGGGAGGGGTAACTGGCCTAAAAAGAGTTGTGGTTAGTGCTGATCTCCCAGTAGAATGTTTGTTGGGCAATGACCTGGAGAACTCTCTATGGTCAGAAGTTGAGTACAGGACTCATGCAGAGATGTTAGGGATATCATCACATGTCCTTGCTGTGACCAGGTCACAGGCCAAAAAGTGCCTCTCTGAACCTCAGGTCTTGGATCCTGGAACAATGGACCAAGTACCTTCCAAGAAGAAGAACAGGAGGGTAAAGGCTGTGCCTTCCCAACTGCCTACAAGTGAGGATCAGCCTTCACTGGAAGATGATCTTGAGACCCCTGAAGGAACTGTCCCTGAAGAGCTTGAACCTGATCAGGTTGAGTTTCTGGGGACAGGGGGACCTTCTAGGGCAGACTTGGGGCAGGCTCAGTTAACCTGTCCTTCTCTTGAACCCCTCAGACAGCAGGCTTCTGCTGAGGCTGCTGGGAATGCTCAAGGTACCCATAAAGTATATAGGGATGATGGGCTCCTTTATTCAGAGGGTAGAGACCCCAAGCCTGGTACAACCAGGAGGTTGGTCATACCTCTGCAATTTAGGGGCTTCCTTCTTACCTTGGCCCATGATATTCCCTTAGCAGGACACCTAGGCCAGAATAAGACTTGGGACAGGCTTGTCTCTCACTTTCACTGGCCTCATATGTCTGAAGATACAAAGGAGTTTTGTCGCTCCTGTGTAACCTGCCAAGCCAGTGGCAAAGCAGGTGGAACAACAAAGACCCCCCCGATACCACTACCTGTGGTGGGGGTCCCCTTTGAAAGAGTGGGGATTGATATTGTAGGTCCAATGGATCCCCCCTACAGCATCTGGGCACAGATTCATACTGGTGGTGGATGACCATGCCACCAGGTACCCAGAGGCAATTCCACTTAGGACCACAACAGCTCCTGTTGTGGCCAGGGCTTTACTTGGAGTTTTCTCCAGAGTGGGGTTTCCTAAGGAGGTAGTATCTGATAGAGGTGCCAACTTCATGTCAGGATACTTAACAGCTATGTGGAAGGAATGTGGTGTCAACTACAAGTTCACCACTCCCTATCATCCACAATGCAATGGGCTTGTTGAACGATTTAACAAGACCCTAAAGGGTATGATCCAAGGATTACCAGAAAAGCTCAGGCGAAGATGGGACATCCTTCTACCCCGCCTTCTGTTTGCTTACAGAGAGGTCCCATAAAAGGGGGTTGGATTCACCCCCTTTGAATTGTTGTTTGGGCACCCTGTAAGAGGACCCCTGTGTTTGGTGAGGGAAGGATGGGAGTTACCTCTCAAAAAGCCCAAACAAGACATAGTGGACTATGTACTTGGTCTCCGCTCCAGGATGGCTGAGTTCATGGAGAAGGCATCAAAAAACCTTGAGGCTAGCCAAGAATTACAGAAAGCTTGGCATGACCAAAAGGCTGTCTTGACTGAGTACCAGCCTGGACATAAAATATGGGTGTTGGAGCCAGTGGCCCCAGCAGCACTCCAAGACAAATGGTCTGGACCCCATACTATCATTGAAAAGAAGGGAGAGGTTACCTACTTGGTGGACCTAGGAACTCCCAGGAGCCCCCACAGGGTGCTCCATGTTATCAGGCTGAAAGCATATGTTGACAGGGCAGACATGGGCTTGCTCATGGCTACAGATGAGGGGCAGGAGGAAGAGAGTGACCCTCTCCCAGACCTGCTGACTCAGAACCCTGAGGATGGCTCAGTTGATGGTGTGGCCTTAGATGGCAGCCTCACTGAACATCAGCAAAATGACTGTAGACAAGTTTTGCAGTCATATAGACATATGTTCTCCCTGACACCCAGTCAGACTAACTGGTGTACCCATGTGGTGGACACTGGTGACAGTCTTCCTGTGAAAAACAAGATTTACAGGCAACCTGACCATGTCAGAGATTGTATCAAGACTGAGGTGCAAAAGATGCTGGAATTAGGTGTTATTGAGCCTTCAGAGAGACCCTGGGCTAGCCCAGTGGTTCTGGTCCCCAAACCTCACACCAAAGATGGAAAGAGAGAGATGATGTTCTTTGTGGATTACAGATGACTCAATGCTGTCACCAGGACAGATGCACACCCTATTCCAAGGGCAGATGAGCTCATAGACAAATTGGCTTCTGCCAAGTATTTGAGCACATTTGACTTGACAGCTGGCTACTGGCAAATCAGGTTAGCTGAGGAGTCTAAAGCCAAGACAGCATTTTCTACCCCAGGTGGGCATTACCAATTTGTGGTGATGCCCTTTGGTTTGAAAAATGCACCTGCCACCTTCCAAAGGTTGATGAATCAAGTCCTTACTGGGTTGGATGACTTTTGCACAGCATATCTGGATGATATTGCTGTCTTCAGCTCCACCTGGGAGGATCACCTGGTCCACCTGAAGGAAGTGCTAGAGTCCCTGCAAAAGGCAGGCCTCACTATCAAGGTCACCAAGTGCCAGACAGGGCAGAGTAAAGTTGTATACTTGGGCCACCTTGTAGGTGGAGGCCAAGTTCAACCCCTGGAGAGTAAGATCCAGACCATAAAGGACTGGTCCCCTCCAACTACCCAGACTCAGGTCAGAGCTTTCTTGGGCCTGACTGGGTACTACAGGAAGTTTGTTAAGAACTATGGGTCCATTGTGACTCCTCTTAATGATCTGACATCCAAGAAGATGCCCAAAAAGGTTCAGTGGACAGTAAACTGTCAAAAGGCATTTGATGACCTGAAGAAGGCCATGTGCTCTGTACCTATCCTGAAGAGTCCTGACTACTCAAGAGGGTTCATTGTCCAAACAGATGCTTCTGAGTTGGGAGTGGGAGCTGTGCTTTCACAACTTAATGTAGATGGTCAAGACCTGCCCATTGCTTTTATTAGCAGAAGGCTGACCCCCAGAGAGAAACGTTGGTCAGCCATTGAGAGGGAGGCCTTTGCTGTGGTGTGGGCCCTGAAAAAGTTGAGACCATACTTGTTTGGCACTCACTTCAAGATTCAGACCGACCATAAGCCCCTCTTATGGCTTAATCAGATGAAGGGTGAAAACCCCAAACTGCTCAGGTGGTCCATTTCCCTACAGGGGATGGACTTTACAGTGGAGCAACGCCCAGGGACTGACCATGGTAATGCAAATGGTCTCTCCAGGTACTTCCACTTAGAACATGAAGACACAACTGGTCAAGGTTAGTCTAATGTCCCTGCATTTGGGGGGGGGTTGTGTAGGAGAGTAGGGTCTGCTATCCTATGGTCACCCCAAATTTTTGCTTTTTGCTTCACTGGTTTATGACTTAATGTGGCTGTGGGCCTGCTAATCAGACCCACAGCCTGCTGTTCTCTCTCTAAAGTAATGCCAATGCACATTAGGTGCATTGCAAAATTGGAACTGGTTCACCTTATTGGCCCCTGTAACAGTGTACCCTAGGTACCCAGGGCATAGGTGCTTCCAAGGCCTACCAGGGGCTGCAGCACGTATTGTGGCACCCCTGGCCTGGCCTCCATATTTGACACAACTGGCTGATCACTCAGCTGGGGTAAGTCGGTGTAATCACCCCTTACTTAAGTATAGTATGCCTATATCTAACCTAAAATGGACACATATGTTCCTATCAGCCACTCCTATGGAAGGCCTCATCAATCCTGGAGGCAGAGTGCTTGGAAATATGTGAGATGGTGCTCTGGCATGAGCTGAGCCTGTCTGCAGCTTTCGGAACCATGTCCTTTAGCTGTTCCATGATATTGCCATACCATATACTCTTAAGTGCATTATAATCCTCGCGGTTAAATGCTATCTTGGGTTTGGCTTTATCAAAACATGTCGAGTAAGGTGTCATACGAATTGGAATACTACCCCCTCGCCAGTTCTGGCGACGGGGGTAGCATTCCACCCTTCTAGAGGGACACGACATGTACCTAGCCTGAACCCCGGTTAAAGTTAAACAGAGCCTTAGCATCTCAAAATGGATGCTGCCACCACAGACACAAGTCTGACCTCCTGCTGCTGGGAGTCCTTCCAGTGAGGGCAGCTTGGACAAAGGGTTTCCTGCCTGGGGAGGTGCTAGCACCACTCCAGACAGGATTTTGTGTATTGGGTAGGACAGGGCTGAAAAGAAACAGACATGCCTGGGGCACACAAGGTGTCCCTGTGCATAGGCCAGTTCAAACCGGTGCTGGGGCTTTCCAGCCCCAGTCCTGGCGCGAAACTGGACAAAGGAAAGGGGGTGTAACCACCCCCCTTCCTGGTTCCACCCAGAGGAGGGACCTAGTAGGTGATCCGGCCCCCCAGATTCGAATAAGAGTGGGAGCTGTGTCCTGAGACTTCAGATCATCCTGAATCAACTTGAAATACAGAAGAAGACTGGACTTCGACATTCTGCTGCACAGAAGACGGAAGAGAATCTCCCTTGTGGCCAAGGAGTGACCACCCTGTGAACACAGGCACCAACCAGCAACTCGACATCTGCTTTGCCGCCGCCTCCCGCCGGAGCCCGAGCCCAGAGCCTGACAAGACCCAGACTCCCAGACTTCTCACCGCCCGATCCACAGTCCCTGCAAAGAAGAAACCCGTGGAGGCACCAAGAGACGTGAGACCGGCCATCTTGAAAGACCCCAGAGAAGCTGACTGCGCAGCACCCGAGGCACCCTTGACGGTGTGCTTTGGGGTTTGAGAAGCCCCACCACCGAGCAGCATTTGCACCAAAGATCAGCCCCCCAGCATCTCCACAATCTGCGTGGGGTCCTTTTGCACTTTGCTACTCGACGTGCCATCCCGGCCACTTGCCACGTGGCTAGCGGCCATCTTGGCAACGAAATCTACAAACTACACCGCTGGTCTGATTGCTCCAGACTGGCCCTTGCTCCCCTGAAAAGGAGCACCCGCTCTGACCTTGCTGGTCCGAGTGATAAGCTTTTTTCCACTACCTGCGTGGCTTGCATTAGCCAAGGCCTGTTTGCTCCAATCAAGTTGCCGACACCGCCATCAGCTAGAGCCTTTATGCGACAGCTCGTGATCGACTTCTGGACGTTCAGCGTTATACTCCAACTCGCTGCTTGAGGTCATCAGGCGCTAATTTCATCTCTGAACCCCGAATCAAATTAAAAACAAAGGGTGGAAAGACCTTTTTATTCCTTGCTGTTAGGGCATGGAATCGCCTCCCCCCTAATCTTAGGCATGCCCCCTCAGAAAGCCTTTTCAGGAAATACCTGAAGACATGGATTTACTCTCAATCTGACTCCTCAGTTCTCGCAGCTATCTGATCCATGCTATCCAAGTAGATCTGCTGTGGGCCTAGCGCCAAGATGCTCCCTCCGGAGCGAAAGAAGCGCTTTACAAAAACCAATAAATATCAAATATCCTTGACCTCTTCGTGCCCACGTGGCTGCGAAGACAAGCTGCACCTCTTCACCTGTTTGCACCCTACATCGCCTGGTTCCATCCTGGTTCCACGGTAGTCACTGGCTAGTGACTTTGAACATTGTCCCCTCTGCTTTCAGGTCTTCACATCTTCAGATCCATCCTTGGATCCACCGGAACTCTCCTCGACGACCCGCCTGCAGCATCTTCATCTCCAGGCACCATCGACCTGCGTGACGAAACCCGACACGACTTGGCACCTGTGCATCCGCTTCCTGTGGGTGAGGTAACTCAGCAACGCCGGTGTTCCTACACTGATACACACCTCTAGTGCCTAGTTCTAAAGTTTTGTCCTTCTAGGTCCATCAGAAGGTTCCTTAAACACTAACTTTGTAACTTTTACGCACCGTTTACTTAACATTGGTGCATGCGTGCACTTTAAGCACTGCACCCGAGTCCCGGGGGCCTTTCCAGACTTCATCACTGCTAGTCCCGAACAGCTCCAGCGATTCCCCAGGCCCTAGGCCTCTTTCCTTTCCCATTGGTGGTTCTTATACCACTATTTTAGTATATGGTTTAAGTGGCCCCTAGGGCTCATCCATATTGTGCAACTTTTGTGTATTTAAACTGTGTTTTGTTTTAACGCATTTGCTTCTGTGCTCATAAAGAGTATAGGGGATAATTGTAGTAAATAAATATATATATTTTCAATATATATCTGTGTGGTGTCCTTTCATTTGGTATTCAAGGGGATTGTGTATGGTAAAACAGCTTGCTTCACATGCCTTTACAGAGTTTAGCCTAAGACTTCTTTGTCCACGCTACTAGGATAGCTGGTCTATAAGGTTGACTTACAACCAATCATCATAAGGGTTGCTTGGCATGGTACAAGGTGATCACTAGAACTAGTGAGCATCATATACCAGGCCAACTTCTCACAAAAACAATACCTCCCCCCAGGCTGTTACCCGCCCACCCTTGACACTGACCCCCCTTCCTCCTGCCCATGATCTGCCTTCTTAGTCCTCCCCCAAACTTTCCTATTCCTACACCTCAGGGGCACCTCCTACTGGTCCCGGCCCCCAAATTCCACCTGCAGCATCTGTGTCCCCTGTGACACCAGAGGGCCCAAAGACTTCTGTGCCAGAAAAGACAGGGAGGGGCGCTCCCCCAAGCCCCCTGTTTTCCCCTGTTTGTGGGGGTCTCCTTTGCCCCACCGCCCCCCCACCTCTGAAGCCTTTTCTTGCCGCTGCCTTGCGGCGGCGAACACGCGAGGATCGTGACAGCCACGCCCCCCATGATGCAGCGCAGGTCGCGCTCCCCACCCGGCCTCTCATGAGGTCCATGAGGCCGTTTTCTGCCAGGAGCCTCATGGCTGTAACAGTTGACACACCATCTTTTCCCCGCGGGTGGGAGTTCCTTAGCCCCGCCCCTACGTTCACGCGGCAGGCGTGAACGCGTAATAAATAAAATAAAGAAAGCAGAACTGCGACGGTAGTCTGCGTTAAGTACCACTAGCGTGTGGGTGTGGATTATTTCACAGTGCGCACTGCCGTGGTGCGAAGCGGGAGGGCAGACCCCACGTTGTAACACTGGCGACGAGGGTGGTATGCCCCAGCATAGTGGCAGAGAAAAAAAAAAAGGAAAACTGACAGCACCAAGCAGCACTGGGAAGGTTAGAGCCACGAGGCTCTCGCAGACATCAGCAGACCTACCACGTGGGCCCCACCCAGTGCAATCACGACCGTGGCAATAGTGTTTAACCAACCAAAGTAGCACACATAGCTGCTCCCTGTCGCATTCACCTGGCATACCATCAATACCACGTGTGGACACACCTGAGGAGAGCCACAGAGATGCCCTGGTACTCCAGTCTGAGTGAGTACCAAACACTGGCCCGCACACAAGCCTGCACAATGCTATGTGCAGTGGCACCGACTCCAGCAAGCCACCCGTCAGCAGCAAGCCCCCTCAAGAAGCCATCAAACCGCGCCCACGCCAGGCGAGATGGGAGATCAGGGCGGCGCTGCCCAGGCCCCAGCACCGGCGGCACCACACCACCCTCCGTTTGGCATCTTGCCTCCATTCAGTGAGTCTGCAGACACCACCACAGCCACACCTTGATGGCAAACGTGGCTTGGCCGCCTAGAGAACTACTTAATCGTGACGCGCGAAAAGGACGGAGCAGTGAAGCGATCACTTCTACTTCACTATGCAGGAGAAGAGAGCTACCTCCTGTTCAAGCACCTACCGGACACAGGCCCCCCCGATGACTATGCTGCAGCAGTCACCGCTTTGAACGCCCACTTTGACCCCCAAATGAACCCGGATTTTGAACACTTTAAGCTTAGACAAGCAAAGCAAAGGGAAGGCGAATCCGGAGCTGGCCGCAACGCACCTCGTGGATTTAGCAGCTGAAGAAATCACAGCCCAGCTGATCCTAAGGATACGCAGTAAGACCCTACACGGCCTCATCTTAAGGCAACCGAACATACTAATGAACAACATCCTGGTGCTAGCACGGTCCCATGACTTGTCTGCAGCACGGGCAGAAGAGATGGACGTAGCCTTGATGAGAGGGCCAGAGAAGGGTGCCACGGTAAAGACGGATAAGGCAGATGCAGTCAGGACAAAAGACAGGTCCTACAGGCAACGAGAGCGTCAGCCACAGACCCCGAAGACCCACTGCGGTTACTGTGGGTATGAGGAACACCCCTCGCAGTCATGCCCGGTACAAGGGAAGACATGCACCAACTACGGAACTTCAAATCACTTCGCAACCATGTGCAGGTGGAAAATGCAGCGTAGGGAAGGGACTCAGCCGAAACCAATGAGACAAATGGTCCGCCAGCTGTTGCAAGTCTTGTTGACATTTCAATCTGGGAACAAGAAGAGAGAACAACCTGCCTACCAAGAGGATGCGTCCACGTCAGAGGACGAAGGAGAAACAAATCTAGTCTCATTCACCAAATCCTTAAAGAGCAGACGACAACCCCAACCCCGCTGCACAGTTCAAGTTGCTGGGTCTGATGTCAATGCAGTGATCGACACCGGCGCCTCGGTAATAGTGATGGGAATAGAGCAGTACAACAAGCTGATGCCCAAACCTGCACTCAGACCGTCGAAAGCCAAATATTTGCATACCGCAGTGACACGCCACTACTGCTGAAAGGCAAGATGACTGTGCCAGTACAGTCAGGAAGTGTCAAAATCACCATTGATATCCACGTGATCGACCAAGAGGTGGACACGCTACTCAGCAGCCACGCAGCCGAACAGACCGGGGGCTGATAATGTTTGCCAGGAAAGTACAACTAGACCAGACAGCAGAACTGCTCGACCAGTTCAAAGACCTATTCAAAGGGCTAGGTGAGATCAAGAGGGCTCCAATCAAGCTACATATAGACACCTCCGTCCCACCGACAGCGCTGAGACACACGAGGATCCCATTTCACCTCCGGTCGCTGGGAGAGGAGGAGCTACAAAAGCTCAAAGACCAGGGAGTCATCGAGAAGGTGTCAGGACCCGCACCATGGGTGTCGCCCATGGTAATAGCCGAAAAACCCCGTCAGCCAGGAAGGATCAGGCTGTGCATAGATATGCGCCTCCCGAACAAGGCAATTTGGCGTGAACGTCACCTAACACCAACCATGGATTACATCGTAGCTGATCTAAACGGCTTCCGGTGGTTCTCACAACTAGATCTAAATGCTGGATACCACCAACTGACACTTGCCAAAGACAGCCGGTACATCAACACGTTCAGCACCCACCTAGGCCTCAGGAGATATAACAGACTGAATTTCAGCATATCATCCGATGCAGAGATCTTCCAAAACGCAGTGAAAGAAATCCTGGTCGAACTCCCTGGTGTTCTGAATGTGAGTGACAACATCCTTATCCACTCAAAGACGGTTGAAGAGCAATACCAACCCTTGAGAGCGACACTGAAGTGACTATCAGAACACAGAGTCACATTGCACAGGGAGAAGTGCCTGCTATTCCAACAGGCAATTGAAATATGTTGATACACCTTCACGCAAGAGGGCATACAAGTTGACCCCCGGAAATCCCAAGTGATCAAGACCACTGCTGCACCGCTCTCAGTCGCCGAGGTCTGTAGCTTCTTGGAAATGGCCACGTACTGCGGCCGCTGCATCCCCGACCTGGCCACCCTTGCGGAGCCTCTCAGGAGCCTCACCCGAGCTGACGCCATGTGGCGATGGGGTCAGGCTGAAGAGACAGCATTTCAAGCTGTCAAGAAAGCGCTCCTCGACCACACCACACTGGTGTACTTTGACCCCGCCAAGAGGACCGAGATACTTGTAGACGCCAGCCCTGTAGGCCTAGGGGCAGTCCTCACGCAAGAACAAGAACCAGGGAGATGGGCTGCCCTAGCCTACACTAGCAAAGCGCTCACGCCAACGGAGAAGCGATACTCGCAGATTGAACGGGAGGCCCTGGCGATCTGATGGGGATGCAGATATTTCCACTTATACGTCTGTGGACACCCCTTTACCGTTGTCACAGACCATCAACCCCTGTTGCCGCTCTTCAAAGGATCAGCGCCCCACCCTCCCCCAAGCATCGAGAGGTGGGCTATCAGGCTCCAACACTACGACATGGAGGTGGTCTACCGACCTGGGGCCAAGAACCCAGCTGACTTCCTGTCAAGGCAGCCAGACATAACCAAAGAAGAAAAGGAAGAACAGAACAGCGATAACACAGAATCACACCTGGACATGCTAGCAGCCCTGACATGCCCCCGGGCACTAACACTGGAAGAAATAACCGCTGCGGCCAAGGATGACCCGATGACGTCCTACGTCCAGAACACCATCCAAGGCGGGCTATGGAGACAATTTCTTCAGTCAGCGAACACATGGTCTAGCCCAGAAAAGGAAAGCCTGGTGCACATGTGGCGAATAAGGAACAAACTGAGCCTCACCCAAGGGGGACTCCTCCTCTGAGGGACTCGGATCGTCATCCCAGCTTCCCTGCAACTGCAGGCAATACAACTGGCTCACGGAGGTCACAAAGGTACAGAATGAATGAAAGCCCGCATGAGAGAAAGTCTGGTTTCCAGAAATGGATGCCCGGATCGAAGAACTAGTCTGCAAGTGCCCGTCAAGCCAAATCACAAGCGGACCCGAGAAACCAGCACCCATCCACACAGAAGAGCATGGGGAGAGCCACTGGGAAAAAGGGGGTTTTCCTGATGGGCGAGTCACATTAGCCCTCATTGACAGTTACTCGAAATACCCAATAGTAGAGTTAGTGACCTCAACAGCTTTTCTGCATGTTGGCCCCGCT
The DNA here is from genome assembly GCF_964261635.1 of Lissotriton helveticus. NCBI lineage: Eukaryota > Metazoa > Chordata > Amphibia > Caudata > Salamandridae > Lissotriton > Lissotriton helveticus. The sequence goes on along the minus strand of NC_136059.1, from coordinate 1,416,694,381 downwards.
CTGGAGAAGATATTCGGAATGTTCGGATGTCCAAAGGAACTCCACAGCGACAACGGACCCCCATTCCAAGGACTCGAATTTCGTGAATTCATGCACCACCACGGAATCCAACACCGGCTCATCACCCCACAATGGCCACAAGCAAACGGGGAGATTGAACGGTTTGTGCGGACAATAAACAAATCGATTTGCATCGCAGTGGCAGAACAGAATGAACCCGAGCAAGCACTTCAGAGGTTCCTAGAGGAATACCGGAGCATGCCACACTGTTCAACGTGACAGGCTCCATGGACGCTCATGTTCTCCGGCCCACGCCGGGACTGTATTCCCGTTGCCCCCGGGTGGTCCCCACCTCCATATGACGAAAAACTAGCGTTCCGAAGAAGAGAGAATCGCAACAGCCAGGCCAGTCGAGCCCGGAGAGCGGCCGTCCACCCACTCGGGCCCGGGGACACGGTCATCCTGAGGGACAGAAGACCAGGAGGCAAATTCCACAGAAGCTACGAACAAAGACACTGGACAGTGATCGGCCGCAAGGAACAATGGTGACTGTCGAGAAAGCTGGAGAACGGGTGACCCGCAGCATCTCTTGGTTCAAGCAAATAGATCCTCCTGTCCCCCTCCCCACCGGCGAGAACAACACGGAGGAGACTGAAAAGCGTCCGGACAATCCCCCAAGGGCTGAGGATCGACAGTCTGACGAACCTCCCGCGTCGGAAAGCCCAAGTGTCACCGAGGCCAACCGAGACGTGGCCCCTACCCCAGGGACACCGGCCCCCACACCCCTGGCTAGCAGAGGGGCCACCAGGTATGCACTGAGAGCAAACCCGCCAACGAGCACGCGCCTAAGAGAATGCGCCTGTTAAGTAAGTGAACAATCAGACTTTTCACACCATGGTCGAAGACTGAGTTGAGATGGGATGTAACAGTTGGCGCACCAGTTTTTCCCCGCCGGTGCGGGTTATTAGCCCTGCCCCTGAGTTCACGCCGGCGGGCCTGAACGCGTAATAAATAAAATAAAGAAAGCGGATCTGGGACGGCAGTCCGCGCTAAGTACGAATAGCGTGTGGGTGTGGATTATTTCACAGTGCGCTTCCGAGCACTGCCGTGGCGTGCAGCGGGAGGGCAGACCCCCCCTTTGTAACATTTATTTATTTTTGCGATTTTATATAGCGCGAACTTTACCTGAAGGTGTCAGAGCGCTTTACATAAGAACCAGTTGAGAAACATAAGGATTTAGATTACATGCGTTACATAAAGGCTAAAACAGAAAAAATTGCAAATGTACAAGATGTAAAGTCACATAAGGAGGAGATACAAATGGATATACTCTAAGAGTCACATAGGAATGGGTAGATAGTACAAAGGTCTACTGGCCCACTGGACCCTCGCGTCATCAGTGCTGGACATGGTGAAAAATTCGCTTTACTCCGCTCCCTGAAGTAAGGTAAATTACACTTCCCCCACAAACCTTCCGTCGCTACAGCAAAATCGGCAGCCGTGGCTGGTGTTTGTCACTATTGATAGTTTTAGAAACACATGCCGCTCGTCTGCACTCATCTTTGCGTCATTAAAGTCAATAAATTTAGTATATGAGTACAGGAGAGAAAAAATACAAGAAATTCGGTATACTTGTTTAAGATAAACCCGTAGAAAATAATGCAAGCTATTTCTTATCGACGTCTACAGTGCAGCAGTATTGACAGATGACCACCAGATGGTGGCCTTTACATGTGAATTTCTTCGTTTCTAGTGTCGCTATAGCAACTGTAAACACGGGCGTCTGTTGTAATGCGAGTGCTTGCTTCTTTCAAGCTAATTTAGTTGTATCACACGACCAGTGGTTCCTTCCTGCCAGGCATCACAAACCCTTCTTACCGACCTTCGTAACCCACCGAACACTTAAAAAGTGACCAAACAATGACAAACACAATCCAGAATGTGGCTGTAGCCAATCACAGTAGAAGCGCTTGTTGAAAAGCGTTGTTTTCCCCGAACATTCCATTTACTTTTTCTTGTCTAAATAAACATTGTAAATAGTATAATCTCTAGTGGAAAGAAATTACCTTTGATTATGAACTTAAAGTTAGAAATTGTATTCCTACATTTTTAAAACTTCGTTTTTGGATTAATATTTCTGTTAAATTTTGAATTCCTCTTTTTTGGCCGATTTTTACCCTCCCGTGTTCTACCGAGAGCTTGTGATCCGGATGGTTGTGAAAACAAAAAACTAGGAGCCTCCGGTTGCTACCTCGCAGGACAACACCCTGCAGCCACCACGATCACTCTGAAACACATGCCACGCTCGCAGGCTGAAAGCGGAACATTCACCGAAGAAAACCCAACGAGGGGAGTGTGGGAAGATGCCCGTCGTTCTGCCACACATTAGAGAGGCTATCTTCCCTTCGTTTGATCCCAGCTACATCCCCGGGTAAGAGCACTTTTGTAAAATAACTAAAAACGCTCTGTGCCACTGAGGTCAAGTCCTCTATTAATATATAATACCCGTGCGAGACTCTGGAAACCCATATTACTTGCTAGGGCACCGCAGGCATGTCTGACTGCAGGGCAAGAGCTCCTTTTGTCCTCTGGACCTCTTATTCATTTAGAGTTAGCTTGCTCAGAGAACCTTTAAAATGTGGTTTGTAGAAAATGTTTTTGTACAAAGAGGTTTACTTGACTTGTTTTATGTGCAGATTTTTTTTAATTGGACTAGAATAAGTGATATTGAGAAAAAAATACACAAAACGAGTCACTCTTCTTTACCGTGTAACATTGGGGCATAGTGTGTAGAGACCATTTTCTCACTGGCTAACGTCTGGACGGGTCCCTAGTGGCCATCTTGCCATCGTATTAACATGACAGGTTACTATTTTGCTTACTTCCTTTTTTGGCGGACGTGGCAGCAAACCAAAGATTGTTTAAAACAACAACGTGACAGATTTTTTATAAGGTGGATTTTATGGCATATAGCATACTATAAAGTTGCTTTCCGGGTACTTAGGAACATTTTGAATGTGTACTTCCTACTTGTGGAAGGTGCTGGGTGGAGGATAGTGGAGCCTGAAGTCTAGTATAGGTTTCTACGTTTCTCACTGTCTCTCACTATGAATTACGTTACCCTGGTAGAGAGAAAAGTAGTTTAGACTCTCAGCTCATTGAAGTGTCAGTTTTAAGGTCAAGCATTCAAGATCTCTTGTATATACTTTTTTAAAAAAATCTGTTTATTACACAGAATAGCAATCCAATCATTACATACATTGAGTTGTTACACACATAAATGAGAAGCTGTCGGCAGTAAAGTCGAGTTTGGGGCGCAATACATCGGGATTGCAAACTGTCCGAATGACTCGTAGCGATAATACAATTTCGCTTTTTTATAAAAAAAGAAATCAAAAGGTAAACCGTAAGAGAAATAAAGAAAAAGCGGTCACACAAGTACATAGAGCGTTGGAGAACAATAAAGTTGCGAGCAGCAGCGACCAAACCAGTCAGCACAATATCTTGACTTGGATACAGCGTGGTACATATCAAATAGAGCAACCTGCCTGTTAGTCTCAGATCCATCTTTCGTCAATTGCCAGCCAGAGGACGCCGGAACCACCTAGTAAGAAGGCAACACTCAGTGTGGCCATAGAGAGTACACATAGAAGAACCAGTGCAGACAGCCATGTGGCCCAGTAGTGCCAAGCAAGTATGCCCCAGTGTCAAACAGTGCCAGAAGTAGTTTTCTAGTGTTGCTGTGATACTGCTTACCCCACCCCCGTAGGAACAAAGGAATAAATAGATTGGGATTGCGCCTCCCGGGTAATCTTTGCTATATATTTCCGAAATGGCCCCCAGATATCTAGCGGCCTGGAGGCTGTTGGAACCGTCTCAGAGTACTCAACGCTGTTCACATTGCAGTATGCCATGCTACGAAGCCAAGTGCGGACAGTGGGAGCTCGTCTAGCACACCATAGCAGTGCCACTTCACGCTTAGCTAGAAGGAAGCCAATGGATGCCAACCTCCGGAACGGGCGCGGGAACTCGGCTACATACCCAAGTAGCGCAATTTCAGGGGTGGGTTGAAGAACCATTTCAAGCATTTCCCCTAAAACCCGATGCACCTGCAGCCAGTAGGCGTGTAGTTTCGGTCAGGTCCAGGAAAGGTGGGCAAAGTCAGCCTGCGGGCCGTGGCATTTAGGGCAGGTGTGCGGTCTGCTTGGATCAATTCTGTGGGCGAGTGCCGGAGTGTGGTATGCTCTCCTGAGGAACTTAAAATGTATAAGTTTGTGTCTGGCATTAATGGACACATCCCCTGTGGTGGCACAGCACGCCGCCCACTGGTCGTCTGTGATTGGTATACCCAGGTCGCCTTCCCAGTCAGCGCGCACCTTAGTGTCGAGTGAGGGAATTGAGGCCAGACACAGCTTGTATAGCTTAGACACTACATGCGCCCCAGTCTGGTGTTGTATTATGAATGTGAGCGCGGGGGTGTCATCAGGAGGGAGCGGAAATGTGGGAAATTCTGCCCGAAGCATCGAACGAAGTCTGGTCAGTGCGAATGAGTCCATGAAGGTCCTGTCCGTGAAGCGGGGATCTTCAGTGAGGGAAAAGGCATGTCCGTCCGGGAAAAGGTCACCTACAGTGCATAGTTGATATTTGGAGAGCGTGTGTCACACCACCGAGTCGCCTGTGATGGGGAGCCAGTGGGGGTTGGGCAACGGCAATGCTGGCGAGTACAGTTTCTCGAGCAGTAAGAGGCGTCGAAGTTTGTCCCAGGCCCAGCAAGTAGTGGATAATGGCTGTATGTCCTGTGGGTCTCGGGGAAGACCCTTAGGGAGGACGGGAGCGCCGAGTCAGCCTCTGGCCACAAATGGGGTATCCTGGCATCAGGGTGAAACCAAGGGTACACATATGCGCACTGCGCCACCAAATAATACAAAAAAAAATCTGCCACCCCAAAGCCGCACCTCTTGTATATACTTTAGTATATACTTATGTGTGTATATACTTTTTTGGGCTCCGGAGATCAGCCCTATGACTTGCCTCCTTCCGCTTAGGGACTTATTTTTTCTGTTCAACTGCCTCTAACTGTCTTGGCAGAAATCGACCAACAGAGGTCAGTAAAATACCAGAATTGCTTTCTGCTGAGGGACTTTCCTTTTTTTTTTCTGGCACCTGCCTCTATTTAACTTTCTTGATAGAAAACGACCAGCAGAGGTCAGTAAAATACCAGAATCACTTTAGCATTCTCTAGATTTCAGACCATAGAAATTGTCTTCCACGAGCATCCGTAGACAATAATATTTTTTTCAAATCTTGCATTTTCAGTGATATGACCACCGAAGGCCCTGATTTTATATTAAAAACAGAGCTTTGGACTATACCATTTCCTGGTTGAAAGGCAATATTTCTCTCCATGGGTTCCCATACCTGGCGTGTCACGCAGTTAGGTGCTTACTTTCTCTTCATGTTAAAGAACAGTAGATGTTTGAGCACCCAGTCTAATGTGTTGCATTGCTAAGTACATATAAGGTCCCAAAGGCAAGACCAATTGCATTGCAAATGCTTGTTTTTTCAATTCCCTGTTCTACATTTACACTTTGGAATACCGTGTGGGAGCCAAACCCCAATAACAACCTGAACCCCAATATTTTACCACCCAATATTTACCAAAATAATTTGTCTCTACTGTCTCCAGTTGATCTAGTGGTTCGAGACTACACTCCTCATCAGGAAAAACACAATTTTGCAGCGTTAAACTTAATAAAATATTAGAAGCATAAAAGACTGGGCTCTAGATCATAAATAGTGAAAAAAGTATATTTATTACAGAAGTACAGATAAATACAAAATCAAAAACCCTAGTTAGGCAGAATCTTAAGCATACATGTTAAGTGTCAAACTCAGAAAGAGTACTGAAGCAAAAGAGCCCCATGGCAAGTCACCAACAATGAAAATAGTAAAAGAATACCACGAAAATAGAATCCCTACTGTTTCATAGACAAATCACACAAGTTAATAATAGATTCTGCAAATTCAGCATGGTATAATCCTGGTTAGGGTCACATTTGACAAATCAAAAGCAACAACGTTATGATTAAAAACTACACAATTATTTAGCACTAACCCATTTCTTAAGGTAATAGAAATCTTCCGCTTGCTTCCTCAGCAACTGCACTCCTGAAATGTGTAATACAAATGAAACATTTTTTAACAAATGGCTCATCGAATTAGCACAACTACCCTAACACTCCAGCGGAAGTCCTTGAAAATGACACTTTAGGTAAACGATGGAAGCTTCATTCGCAATACACCTTTTCTTTCAAATGTTATATATCGCTATTAAATTTAAGTCATTAACTTGATGCTCAGGCAAACATTGGGAAAGACGGATTTGCAGAGGTACACTGACTGGGTGGGGGAGATGATGAGCAGAAGAAGTTGGATAGTATACTAGAAACTGCATCCATTTTAAAATAATGTCATGTTATATGAAAATGTGGGATAATTATTCATAGCATTATTTATACTTCTAAATGACCTAGGTAATGCATTTCAGATGCAACATCATTAGTTCATTGGTTACAACTCTATGCGTTATTAAAACTCCAATTATTCAAACATAATTTTCACACAATATTTGCACATTTGACATATTTCAAAAATGCCACAGCACTTCTTCCTATAATTATTTTAATAGTAACTAAAAACACCTTTAAGATTTTTATTAATTAAGTATTAATCTTTGGAGTCTTCAGCTTTTTAGTTATCCGAGCACCCTCCCCCGTACTTCTCATCTGTTGGAACGTTCGATCCAGATAATTATCCACCTGAAAATAGTAATCTTCTCCTCCTTTTTCGAGATTTTATATTGCCTTGTGTGTTTTTCTTTTTTATTATGATTTCATTCACTGCACACTACATTAGTATTAATAAGAAAAAGAAAGTAATGGCACAAATCAACATTATTATTATTGGTGTTAGAACAGCTTGTAGAACCCCATCGCCATTACTACTTAGCTACTCACCTATTCTAAAAAAAAACACTTGGGGGCAGATTATGAGTTTGGCAATGGAGCTGGACTGCCACTCTCCCACTCTCACACTGCCAAACCTGTGTGCACACCAGCCGCCAGATTATGATATTTGCAGGCACTGGAGGGCACTTCTTTGGTGGTCCCACAATGGTGCCTATGTAAATAGGCACTGCAATGAGAACATCAAAGGTAGTACTTGCACAACATGGACTGGTGCAGTCCATGCTGTGCAGGTACTGGGGTGCAGGCACACAGGGGAGGGGCACAACATTGGCCCTTCTGCATGCACCCCATTGCCTAGATGCAACAGGGGGCCCTTCAGGCCCTCTTTGTTTCCTCTCTACCACAAGTTTCATGGAGTTGTAACCGCAATGAAAACAGTGGCAGAGATGAAACTCGTAATATGCTTGGCAAGATCACGGTGGTCCAGCCCAGCATATTGCGGCCTCAAGAATGCCATGCCACCTCCAGGGGTCTCTAATCCCTGGCGGTGCAATGTCAATCTGACTGCCCAAGATGTAATAGGCTGGTCAGACTGCCGGTGCGTCTGTGCCCGCACTGCCACCGTGGCTACAGTGGTCCTACGGACCGCCGTATTCGGAATCAGGGCCTCTGTATTTTCTTTATCTAGGACCCTACTTTCCCAGACACCTAACTATACTAATGATCTAATCCATGTGTCAGATAAGGTATGTTAGTAATGTATGAGTCAACCACCCCACTATAATCAGGGACATAGGTAGAACACTTCTTTGCCCCAATTACCTTATATACTGTGCCCTCTTTCACCGAAATAACATCAAAGGTAAGATGGTTCTGCATTGCTATTTCTCTAGTTGCCAACATCGCTACAGTCACCAGCTTAAGACACCCTGCTGTATTTATGGCAAGTTGCAGGAAGCTGGCTCTGTATTTACTTTACCAAAATGAGGTATAGTGTGCACAGAGTCCAATGGAACCTCAAAGGTAGGCAGAGGTAAAAGTAGATAGCACCTTACACTCTATTTGTGGTAGTGTGAAGCATTTGTTGTACACACTCAGGCAAGAAATGATGTCACTCACTCAAAGACACATTTGTTTGTATAAAAATATTATTTAGATATGTTTATTTTCTAGAATTAAGCAAGCATGGCACAGGTAAGTGTAAATGGTACTTTTCAATGCAGGTTGAACAATTCAAGCAAGCTGAATGAACATGACTTTGTTACAGGTTTGTAACAACTTTGAATACAGTGGAAATTACTGTTAGATTACTTTTGATTACTTCTCAGATTACTTTATGGATTAACTTTTGTATTCAGTGTGATATGCCCAGATATCTCACTGGGACATTTCCTAGAGAAAAGGTAAGTAATGCAGTTGTTAGATATTTGCAGTTTTTTAAGTTCTCATACAATACCAACTCCACACAACAACTTTCACAAGAAAGCAGTCAATGCAGTCCTATTGGACGAAATAAGGTTATCGGTTTCAAGGTAAGTACTTGGGTTTGGGAGTTAGTTTTCTGGGGTTAGAACCAGGGTTTCCCCAGGGTCAAGGATGCACTGTCAAAGCACCCTCAGCTGCACTAGGGTGGCCGGATGCAGAGTGCTGAGACCCAATGTTATCCAATTGGGAATAGGGAGGCCTCCGGTTGGTGGCTGCTCACGAGCAGGCCATAAGGTTGTGGGAGCAAAGCTCCTGGTGTTAGGCTCAGGGCAAAGGGGGATCCAAGTTAGCACCCAAAGTGCACCCACAGCGGCGCAGGGGCGGCTGGGTGCAGGGTGCTGTTTTGGCATCAGGTTCCCCGTTGATTTCAATAGGGATTCTCCAGTTGCAACAAAGACTGTAGGCTCGGGGAAGAAGATCTTCTGGAGGTGACCACTGGTTGGAGCGGTAAGTTGGGATGCCTGGGGATGCTGGGAGACCATCGGATGGGCCATCCAAGGCCGTGGGACGTGAGGTGCAGGGGTGTCTTTAGTCGTTGGGTTTTCTTACCAGCTCTGGTCGCAGTTGAGGGAGATCCTCCAGAAAGGGGCTGCAGGCATCGATTAGGGATTCAAGGCACGTCAGAGATGACCAGATCTCTGGTCAAGATCACCAAAGAGACCTCCTCATGGTGTTGGGCCACTCGAATTTGTGCCGTGGGCGTTGGGTGCCGAGTGGTGCAGACTTGCGGATATGGCCAGAGTCTGTTGGTGAGCAAATCTGGTGCTCACAGAAGAGAAAGTCTTGGGTTTGGAAGGCAGAGCAGGTCCTTCGGGTTCTTGAGGGCTGCTGGCTGCAGAACACACCAGGATTTTGCTAGAGTAGGTTCGAGATGCAGACCGGCCAGTCGGGCTAGGGCCAAGTCAGTGGGCGTCCTCCTCTTCTTAGTTCAGCATGGCTTCTTCGGTCCTTCTTATTCTCTTCTTCTGGTCAGTTCTTGTCTGGGGAGGTGAAGTTCAGGGTTGCCCCTGAATATTAGATTTAGGGGCGTTACAGGTAAGTAAAGTTTGGGACCAATGGGTCCAGTACTTGGGGTGGGTACACCCCCTATTATGCCATCCTCCAGTGGGAGGGGGAACAAATGCCTCTCTCTGGTTGGCTGGGTCCCCCCACCTGCATGATGGCAGGGACTGAGAGTGAGCTTCACCTCGCCTCCCCCACTTGAGGGGTGGGCTGGCAAAGGCGGTCACACCTCCCTTCCTCAATTGGTTTTCCCACTGATTCTTCCACCCTAAGTGGGGGTCAGAACCAGTGGGGGCCAGTTGTTGGAAACAGCAAATGACTGGTTAGGTCACAAAGATGGCAACCCTTTGAAGCTTCCTCTTTGTGGGCCCTGCCCATCCTGGGGAAGGTGGCTTGGCTCGTCCCAGGATGTGCATTGTTTCAGGTCCCAGAGAGTGGCAGGCTCCCGAACCAGGGGTCCAGAAACATGTCTGGTGGCGGCAGCTGGTGGTGAGCAGCCACTCAGCCAGGATAGTAGACTTAAGTTGTTTTTCAGGGAGCATCTCTAAGATGCACTCTGAGTGCATTTTTCATTAGATTGCACACTGGCATCAATGTGGGTTTAATGTGCTGAGAAGTGTGATACCAAACTTCACAATTTTCAGTCCAGCCATTATGGTGCTGTGGAGTTTGTAATGCCAAACTCCCAGCACCATATACTCTTAATGGCAGTACTGCACCTATGTTGCCTAAGCATTGATTTAGACATTGTAGGGGTACAGGGCTCATGCACCTGGACCCTCACCACTGGTATGGTGCACCCAGCTAGAGGGGTGGCTGACCTATTGCAGGGCAGTAGTTTGTAGGCATGGCACACAGGGATGTGTGCCATGTTGACTCTTATCTTTGTTCTGAACCAAAACATGCAGCCTGCAATGACAGTGTGTGTGCGTTTAAAGGTACACACCTCTAAGGGTGGCACAACAAGTGCTGCAGCCCTTATAGGCCTTCCCTGGCACATTGCCATTGGAAACTATGGTACCATTTACACGGGACTGACATGTGGCCAAAGAGTGCAATTGGGTTTTGTCTTAATGCAGTTTTTAGGGAAAGAACATAGGCCCTGGGTACCTGTTTGGCAGGAACCCAGGGCACACTCAGTCAAAGTATATCAGCAGTTTGGCAAAAAGTGGGGGCAACCATGCAAAAAGAGGGCACTTTCTTACAAAGTCTATCCACAATTCTAGACAAACGTCTAATCTTGACATCATTCACAACTATTCCCGTAAGAGGAATATTAGTCTTCAATATGCCCAAAACCACTTACCCAAACCATCTCGTCATTCTCCTCAAACTGTGTTCCTTGACCTACTCCTCCACATAATACATTATAGGATTGGTGGCTAAAGAACATGAACCCACCCAATTCTTTGGCAAATTAAAATAAGCAGTCTTCCCACAAACATAATACATTCCCATTGTTACAGGTTCTCTCCAAGTTAGAAACTCATCACCAACTTCATAGATTTGATCACATTTGCTTTCACCAACAAATACTGACATACCTTCTTCCATATGACTACACCTTATCACACATATTTCCCCTCTCCTTTCTCAATCTGGAAACTTGAGAATCTAACTTTTCCATTGTCACATTAAAATCAGTCAGGCATTAAGAAAGGAACTCCTCATGATTTAAGATAGCAACAGCCACATTGCAGGAAAGTGAGTAAGCAAGCTCCAGTTGCTCATAAGTTGCTCCTTCCTCAGTTGACTTAGGAAGAAAAGTGCACACAAAACAGCCATTGACCATCATATTCTTAAAATTTTTGCTGATCATTCTTGAATACGCATTATCTCTAAAACCACTTACTAAATGCTTGTCATGTACTGATATTTCTTATCCAAATTCCTTATGGGTATTTATAAATGCAGCATCAATAACTATATGTTCTGAAACATTTCCCATGGGAGTTAGTAAGCTCACTAACATGCCAATTAATATTAAAGTGAATAATGTCATTCCTAAAATTTTACAGCAAGTGGCGTAACAAAATTCTTGTAGCCCAAATCAAGTTCTTCTTTATCTTCTTCTGTTATAGCATTGGCAGGAAAAAGTAATAGCAAAAATATCTAGTTCATTTTCTCCTCCTAAAAAGTTCTTCAGCTTCAAATCTCAGTTCTTGTTAATGAGAAAAACTTCAAATCAAAATCAGCTCCAGTAAATCGGCTCATAGGATTTTCATTGGATATAATCTCTTTTAGTATTGTCAAGCTTTTCTTTTTGACAGTCAACTTTAGTGATTTTTAAGGTCAAACAATTTACAGCTCCAGACTTTTATCCAGTGGTACAAGGTATTACTGCATGTGCTAGTTTTGAATACATACAAATGGTGGTTGAGACCACACCCATGGTGCATACACATTCCATTGATGTACATAGGCAAACCTTCTTTCGGGTAGTCCAGTTGATGTATCCATTTGCCCCAGTATTGTCAAGCTTTAAACATAATTTCTCCGTCTTATCTTGATTTTTGTCAAAATCCAATATTTCAAGGTCTCTAATTTACCCTCAAGGTGATTTTCCCTCTGTAGCAGACACCAGATCTTGGTCATTCTCATAGTAATCAAGTCACCTGTTCAATGGGAATTAATCATCTTCATCTGTCACATCCTTTGATATTGTAGCCACATATACCAACTCTAGAGAATCATACTTATGACTAGAAACTCCCCATCTGGCTGACCTTTTACCAGGTAATGTTTCACTCTCCTTAGTCCCAGGCTGACTGTTTTCCGGTTTTTGATTCTGGCTCAGAGTGTTTTTGCTTACAAGTTCTCTTCTTGAGAATTTCTTTAGCGTTTACTTCTTCAATGTCAGTCTTCAGTTCTTGATTTCTCCCAGAACTTCAGATCTCACTTGATCTTGTATATTGTTCAGACTTTCTTTTAGCTCCTCTTTCCACAGCAAGTTTTCTTCTTCCAAAGGAGGTCTTTTTAACTCCGATTTTCAACTTGTCAAGCTCATCATTTTACTTGATCAAAGTCTATTTCTTCTTGCTGCCACCCATGATTCACTCTTTTACATGTCAACAGTCCTTTACTCTAAACATTTGGTAACTGGGCTTCTGGAGTTCCAACTCTTCATCTGAACCCACATTCAATTGGAACTGTCACTTTAGATCCTTAAAATAAGTTTACATTATTTGAACTCTGCGTAACATCACCATTTGCGATTATTTCAACTTCATTTTCCTGAATTATGGTCTCTTCCTGCAAAGCAAAATACCTTTCCATTTGGTCAGCATACTTGTTTCCTAATGTAACCAAATCTTTGTCAGCCTTATGGGCTTGACACTTTACAACTGCCATTTCTTCTGGCTTCTGAATTACATCCAACAATCAGATTTGAGGTGGGCGTGGGACTGGTTTGGATGGCTTGGGTTTGTCGACGAGGAAGTGTTCGCAGTGGTGCCGGTCCATGAGGGTTGCGTTGTGTGGCTGATGTGGACGCTGTTTCCTATTGTGAAGATGGGGTCAAGGGTGTGTTCTGCTCTGTGGGTCGGTGTGGTGACAAGTTGTTTGAGTCCAGTGTTGGCGAGGTTTTCACGTAGGGTGGTGGAGTTGGGATAGTTGAGGTGAAAGTTCAGGTCTCTAATAAGTATGTAGTTCATTGGGGCGATGGCGTGGGGTACGCAGAGGTCGGTGATGGTGGCGGCGAAGGGGGCCTGGGGCCGGGGGGGGTTCTGTAGGCGGGGGTGCCCCGGAGTGTGGAGTTAAGGCTGGTCTGGATCTGGAATTGCAGGTGTTCAGCGGGGGGGAAGGTTTCGCTGGAGGTGGTAAGGGGGATGGAGCGGTCCTTCCTCTGGATCTTATATCCGTCCGGGATGGCGGTGTTGATGTCGAGGGTGGAGGAGGCGTTGGTCCAGGGCTCTTTGAAGAAGGCGATGTCGGGCGAGAGAGAGTCGAGTAGGTTCCATATCTCCACGGCTTGTTTGTGCATGGAGCGCATGTTGAGGAGGACGCATCTTAGGGTGTTGCCGGTGTTGGCGTCAGGAGTGTTGTTGACCGGGGTGACGGTGAAGGTCTGGCGGCAGTGAATGCAGGAGAACTGGCCGTGGGTCTTGTTTGACGTGGCCTGTTGGTAGTTCCTGAGTCTTCCGGGGTTGAGTGTGTGGAGGGTGGCTATGCTGTAGCGGTGGATGGTGGGAGATCCAGGCTCCCTGGCGCTGGTCGTGGTCGGGTCGCGGACGTACACAGACGGGCTTGCCTATGACACGCCAGCTTCCTGCGCCCATGCAGCGGCCACCATTAAGTAGGGGAGGGGGAAGGGAGGAGAGGCTGGGAGGCGGGAGCGTGGGTGTTCCGGGGGAGGGCCGCAGGGGCAGCAGCAGCGGTATGGAGGCAGGCAAAGAACAGAGGTGGAAATAAATGCTGGAACACAATGGACACAATAACAGTGGTGGCACAGCAGGGCAAAATAATATAACAAAAGTATAATAAAAAGCTGCTGAAAACGGTTACGGTGGCTGCAGGGCGTGAAGCAGGCTGAGGGCAGTCCGGTTGCCAGTTGGAGCGGGCAGCAGGCGCGGGCAACAGCCTTGAACCTCCCAGGAGGAGGTCGGGATCTGTAGGTCAGGAGACGGCACAGCGGAGCTGCAGGGAGAGAGTGGACCTAGACCGAGGGTCAGAGGTCTTACTCACCTCTCAACTCGGGCAAGGACAGCGTAAATGAAGCGGCTGGCACTGTTAACGAGCAACAGATGGTGGCGTGAAGGGCAAGATTCCGGTCAGGATACATTTCGGGCTGCTGGAGCTCCGGCAGACATTGCCAGTCGGCTAAACCCCGCAAAATGTATATTTGAACCCATCTCACTCCTTTCATAGTGCTTTGTCTGAGCAATCAGCAGTTTCTCTCTCAGCTTTTATGTTTGTTTTCAAGATAATCAAATCACTACTGTTTCTAGCCAGTTTCAAAATGTCATCAATGCCCTTTGTTGAATAGCTCAATTCATTTTGCTGAATGTAATTGCTAATCTCACCCATATGTGGAAGGAGAAACAAAATCTCCAACAGCGTCTTTCTCTGGATTTTCCACTCCATTTAGCTTTTTTAATATCTGCATCATCCTCTCATAATAGGAATGCACTGACTCTTTAGACTCTTATGTTCTCCTCAAAATCTGTTCCCAATTTATATATCTTTCTGGAATTTGTTTCTTTAAATTCTCAATCTTTGCCTTATAGTTATTAGCCACATCTGTCAATGGTGCATTATTAGGACCCTGTCTAAGTGGTTTCTTTGTTGGCCACCCTTCAGCCACCTTACGCCCCAGCCACAAATTTCCTTAAACAACAATTTCAAACACTGAACTCAAATCTGTCCACAGCTTTTGAGAAAGAAATATTAATTTATGGACCTCATCATACCCCTTTGCTGGGTTTTTTCTCAACTTTGGAAAGTTATGCATAAAGGCAAACAAACCTGCCCTTGTTCAAGGTACATGCACCAAAGTCCATCTGTGCAATTCTATTAAAGGAAACTCCTCCTCCGTACTTATTCCCATTCCTTAATCACTCGCTATATTTTTTCCCACTTTCCCATCACTGTTCTTTATTTTTTTGTTATTTACCGTCCCTTTGTTATTTTTTCTGAATATTTCTTTAAATCACTTCAGGCTTGTGTTTTGCCAACCATATCTTTAATATGGGCTCTCAATTTAAGAAGACCCATCTCCTTTTCTCCTTTATTTCATTGTATGGTAAATTCATTTAGTAGTTTCCTTTGACATTCTTCATTTTACTTATTTCAACATCTAATTCATCTGCCAATTCTCCTAATTTATCTTAACATAAGATGTGTATTTGTAAAGTGCACGTTCACCCATAGGCAACTTGGCGCTGAATAACAGATGTTCATTGTTACCCAACTCAATGGTACTCATTTTATCGACCTCAGATGGATGAAAGGTTGAGTGGATCTGCCGGGATTTGAACCTGTGACCATGAGGTCGAACACAGGCCCCTGCAGTGGCTCCATTAGTCCACTGACCTACCGGACCCAGCATCTTGTGCTCCATTGGCACGCCTCGCTGCTTCTTTGATCAAATATCAACTTTTTTTTCTTTTCCCAACAGATTTTATTGTTGAAAGACACAATACACCCAGGGAGTCCCAGGGCAATACATTGTATACGTAGCATTGCATTAATACAGATGTCAACTTTTACACTATACATTCATCGAGAAAATGAGGATGTACAAGACTGGATTAAACGTATATGAACATTCTAAACAAAAAAAAACAGCAGTGTCGCAACTTCCATGTATACATTATCAACCAGAGACTCCAAACGTGATTTTGAGTATAAATACAGTTATTCACATTAAGAGTACCCAACTTTTGATCTTAATGGCGAATCATCGGTACAAGTTGCTGGAGGGATAGGTTCAAGATACAGACACCGATAATCGTCCCAATGCTTCTATATTTTTTGGGTGTTTCTGGGGACAACCCCGGCATTAAAAATCAGAATTTCCAACTCCATGGCGAAGTCAAGGCCCTGTTTCCAGACCCCAACAGATGACAGGAGAGTCACTTTTCAAGCCTTAGCAATGTCACACTTAGCCAGAGTAAGCCCTAGGAATAGCATATGTCTTTTGTAACTATTACCTCCAATCCCCTCGGTGATGTGAAGCATAGTTATTGCGGTGACGTGGAACATCCCACCCCAGAACCTCAAAGAGAAAAGTCAGCACCCCATGCCAAAACCACGATAAAGCAGTACAGTCCCATATCATGTGAAGGAAAGTGCCCTCGGCCAAGCCGCAGTGCAGGCACAAGGGGGATGCAATCATCCCAACGCACCAAAGCCAGTAGCGAGTAAAGTATAGCCGGTAGAGATATTTAAATTGTAGAAGTCGAAAGGCGCACAGCAATGTACGCACCGCATGGGGACTCAAGAGCCTCAACCCAGTTGTCCTCATCAAGTGGATCTAAGTCTTCCTGCCAGGCCTCTCTGGTCTTGTGGAGTGTAGTGTGGCTGTTAGTGACCAAAGTGCGGTATAATGCTATAATTTTGTGTGCACCCATCTCACCTAGAAACACTTTGGCCTCAATGGGATTAAAGTCGGGAATGGTGTCTTGCAGAGCAAAGTATGGGGAGAATGCGTTGCGAAATTGCAGATACCTATAAAATTGGGACCGAGGCATTTGAAAGTCAGATTGTAACTGTTGGAATGACTTCAGAGTCCGACCATGGAGGACAGCGCCAACCGTTGAGATTCCAATAGTGTCCCAGCCTATGAATCCCCACAGTTCATGCAATTGCGGTAAGAGGCCATTGGGCCAAAGAGGAGTCTCTTTTGTGAGTTTGCCCCACCACCCCATCCTGCGCAGTGCTTGTCGCCAAATCACAAAAATCGTCCAGGTTACGGGCGGTAGCGGCTTGAGCATCGCGCTAGAGTATAGAATCGTGTGTAGAGATTTAGAGTCCATTAACTAACGCTCAACAGCATAGGCAGGGTCTCGTCTACTCCGTACCACCAATCATTTAAAATGAGGAGGTGGGACGCTGCATGATAGGCCTGGATGTCTGGGGTTTCAAAGCTCCCATAGTATGTGGACTGAAAGCATGTTTGTAGTGCGACACGCACGGAGCCCCCCACCCCAAAGGAAATGACTAAGGACTGAATTTAATTGCCGAAACCATGTATGTGGTATTGGGTAGGGATGGTTTTGAAGTTGGTAGAGAAGGCAAGGTAGCGAGACCATTTTAAAAATAGCCGATCTGCCAAACAATGTGACAGGGGCAGATGTGACCAAGGGCCCACCTGCTTTCTGATTTAAGGCAACAGAAGGTCCAGATTCTTAGTCCAGGAGAGGGGTTGGGACGAAGACAAGGACACCCCAAGATACTTAAAGCCACCTGACACCACCGTCACCTCTTGCCTCCAAGTCCCGAGCTGATCATCCCCACGCAGAGGCCACAGGAATGACTTACGAGCATTCATATAGAGACCGGAGTTTTGGCTGAAAATTTGCATCATTTGAAGTAGACGTGGGCCAGATCAATTTGGCCGTATGAAAAAGGACTATACATCACCGGTTACAACGCTATGCGATCAGAGACCTCACATGACCACGGGAAGCATTGCACCTGGGCATTGATTCTTACCCACGCAGCAAGTAGCTCCATGGCAAGTGCGTAAAGATAGGGAGATAAAGGGCATCCCTGCCTAGTGCTTCTGCAGATGCGAAACAGCCGCGAGACTGAGTCAGTGATCCGTACCAAGGCGGTGATATCAGTGTATAGGAGGCCAATATATTTAAGAAGTCAAGGGCCGATGTCAAGGGGGTTCAAGAGTACAAAGAGGTAGGTCTAGCTGAGGGAATTGAAGGCCTTATCAATATCAGCAAGAAGGAGCTCAGCCGGCTCATTCAGCCAATCTACAGAGGCTATAGCATTATGTGCGTGACGAATACTGTGTCGGGTGGCACGACTGGGCATAAAGCCCGCCTGGTCAGGATGGACTAATGTTGTTATGTGTGGGCCAATGCGATTCGCAATGATTTTGGCTAAGAGTTTTGCCACCACATTGAGTAGGGAGATCGGTCTATATGAGGCATGCAGTTCTGGGGGTCGACCTGGTTTTAAGAAGATCACTGTTTCAGCATGACGCCAATCAGCCGGGAGGTGGCCTTCTTCCACCTCAGCCGCCAAAAAATGTGTTGATATTTGAGAAGAGTATTTCTTGCAGAACTCGCAAGGAAACCCGTTTGGGCCCGGGGATTTACCTGAGTGCATATCCGCAAGGCCACTCTGAACTTCCTCAATCGTATTTGGGGTATCTAGGTCGTCACGCACAGAGTCTGACAGGGACCTCGGGGCTGATCAGCCAAAAACCGATCAACAGAAGCTGCAGGGAGAGTCTCCCGTGGAGTGTTTAAGTCTGTGAAATAATCAGCAAAGCAGGTAGCAATACAAGCAGAGTCTGTAAACCCCTTGCCTGTCGTTCCCAGGATTTCAGGAAGATTCACTGGTCAGAGCATCTGCTGGCACAGGCAATGCAAAAGGGCACTAGAGTTATCCCCCCACTGATATATGTGGCTACGCGTGGCAAGCCAATACATTTCGGCTTCGTCCAACAGATCTCTAGCGTATATCTGTTGTGTCATGGAGAGCTGGTGGCCAGCTACCCTGCCATCAACATCTCTACTTCTGCGTTCTAAGTCAATGATTTGGGCCCTGAGTGCGGGGCAGCTTCTCCTGGCACTGTCGACACAGCGCGGTGCAAAAAGCGATGTCTACTCCCTTAGCGTTGGCTTCATGGCCTCCCAAAGAGTTCCAGGGGAGTCCACAGTGCCGATATTATGGGAAAAATATTCAGTAAGGGTGGTATGCATCTGGTGGTGGTAGGGATCATCTTGTAGTAGCCATGTCGAGAGGCGTCAGCTGGGTGGGGAGTGCCCAAGGCCTAAATGCCATGCCAGCGTAGCTGGAAAATGATCAGACAAGCTTCTGGCAAGATCTCGGATGTCTCTATTTTGTGGATGTGAGGAGCAGAGATAAATATATAAACAAGGTGGGAGAAAGAGTCATGTATGTTCGAGAAGTATGTGTATTCATGCACAGCTGGGTGCAATTTCCGCCAGGTATCAACTCACCCCAATCCCTGGGTCATCGCTTGGAGTTTTGACTTGCGCATGCCAGTCTGCGGCCAGGGCTACGCCATCTATTCAATGAAGGGCACATGACATCATTCTAGTCGCCCCCAGATAACAGTAGACCCTGCGGAAGCTCAGCCCAAAGGGAAGTCACTCGCTCCACCAAGGTTGACAACAAGGGAGGGGGGCATACACACAGACTAGAGCGAGGCGTTCACCGTATAGCGTGCCTGTCACCACTAAATACCTGCCCAAGGGGTCAGACCAAGACTGTTTATGAACAAATGACACTCTGCAATAGATTAATATCACAACCCCCGAGATCCTCTAGTAAAGCCAGAGTGGTAAGTCTGGACAAAGCCGAAGCGCCCTAGGTAGGGCGTCTTATTGCACAGCAAGAGGGTTTTCTGTATCATCAGGATATCTGTATGATAAAATATCAACTTTCATCACCATTATATATCAGTAGTCTGAAGACTTTCTCTAAATTCCATCTTAAGGATCCTACTAAAGATTTCCTTAGAAGGTGGCTCCATCACCACTGTCTCTGCAGTGTGCTGCGTCCCACTTGTATTAGGCATTGCCACTGTGACTGCATCTTCTAATAGGGCACTTGGTACAACTCCAATAGGAGCTTTTACCACTGCTGTGTCGCCCCCTCCACGACTCCCAACAGTAGACTGTGTCGGCTCTACCTGTCTGTCGCCGTACGGAGGAGGTCTCGAAATCAGCAACTCACTGAAGAATTTGACCTCATCATCTGAATCTCCTTCATCTTTCTTTTCTTTTGGCCT
Source organism: Lissotriton helveticus (assembly GCF_964261635.1). Classification (NCBI taxonomy): domain Eukaryota; kingdom Metazoa; phylum Chordata; class Amphibia; order Caudata; family Salamandridae; genus Lissotriton; species Lissotriton helveticus. Next base: position 1,416,674,488 of record NC_136059.1, on the reverse strand, counting down.
GTTCTGTTTCTGTAACAATAGCAACGAATGTTTAACACTTTCCATTTTGTCCAATCCATCCCTTCTCTTCATTGTCTAGTCTGGCCTTTAACCAGCCCCTAAAAGATTTCTTAGTAGATTTGTTGTTATTCTTTCTTTGTTGCCATGCAATACCATTTAGTAAGTGCTTCACTGGTGGTAGTATTGATGAATGTAGGGTCAGTGTATTCCTCTTACATCCATGTGGCTCATGTCATTGGACTTGGGTCACAGGGCGACACATTGCCGAAAGTTGTCTGGGTGGCACCGACGCAACAAAAGCGACACACGCATTTGTAACTTCCTTGTCCAGCTCCGTACGGAACAACGCCCAGAGCCCCAGGGTCATTGTTCAAACTCTTACGCTGGACTGGTATACGTCAGGCCAGCCCACTACGTTTACGCACACAGGGGGGGGTCAACAACGCTACATGTGCCAGGACTTCCCTGTAGTGATTTGCTGCTCACAGATCTAGTTATCAGCATGCCGCAGCCAATCCCTCACGCCTGGTGTACACCCACACCACACTAATCTAGCACATGCATCACAGCACAAGTGACCCTGCCAATAAAAAGGGGTTGGGCGCACGTGCTCGACGCCATTTCCAACCTCTCTCGGGATGTATCCGTGTGGTGTGCATTTAGGCCTGGGGGCCCAGGGGCCTGCAATATCACATTCCGCAGGCCCGGAGGTGACATGAAGGCGTCTGCACCACAATACTCAATCATAGAGGGTCCATGACTAGCGGGGCACAGACTTGCTGTCACCGGATACACTGTGGCTGGCACAGGCACACTGCCACAGGATGGTGACTTTCGGTGCACTGAGGTAGGGGCAGCGTAAGTGCGGAGCGGGTGTGCAACCTGCAATGATGCCCCGTCCCGGCAGTGCCGACTGCTCAGGTTTTGTGTGCCCTGCTGGACCGCAGTGTAGCCTGAGCCAGCAGACAGTGGGGGCCTACCGCCACGTGGATTGGCCTCGTGGTTCACAGGGTTAGTCGCACCTCAAGGGCTGAGCGGGTGTGCAGCCTGCGATGATGCCCTATGCACTGGCATGTCCTCTGCCATGGCGAAATCAAAATCCAGCATCAAAAGTAAGACCTGGTGGCCAGCGGAGTGGAGCTGCATGATGTAGAGGGGGCCATGTCCGCAGACCCCGGGCTTGTGGCTTTCAGCGGCACATGGTGGGCCCTCTTTTCTACACGCCCGTGGCGGAAGGTGAGCAGTGAGGCCTGGGTGCGCAGGGGTGGGCTTGTACCGCTTGGTGGCAGGAGGGGCTGGGTTGCAGCTGCCTGGGTGTGCAGGGGCGGGGATGCACTGCTAGGTGGCGAGAGAGGCTGGAGTGCAGCTGCCTGGGTGCGCAGGGGTGGACAGGCGATGATGTGTGCAATTGTATGTACTGTGCCATTCATGTATCTGGACTCTGATTCAGATGACGGGTCTGTCTCAGATGTGGGACCTGGTGAACTGCACTACATACCGGCACGTGGTTGGAGACACACCGGTGGCAGAAGGTGAGCAGTGTGGCCAGGGTGCGCAGTGTCGGCACTCTCTCTAGCTGTCCCTCTCTTTTTTTCTCTGTGTCTCTCTCTCCCCCTCTCTGTCCGGCTATCTCTCTCTCCCCCACTCTGTCCATCTATCTCTCTCCCCCTTCTCTGTCTGTCTATATCTCTCTCCCCCACTCTGTTCAGCTCTCTCTCCCCTACTCTGTCCGTCTATCTCTCTCTCCCCCACTCTGTCTGGCTATCTCTCTCTCCCCCACTCTGTCCGTCTTTCTCTCTCTCTCCCTCTCTGTCCGTCTATCTCTCTCTCTCCCCCTCTCTTTCCATCTATCGCTCTCCCGCACTCTGTCCGTCGATCTCTCCCCCTCTCTGTCGGTCTATCTTTCCCTCCCCACTTTGTCCGGCTATCTCTCTCTCCTCCACTCTGTCAGTCTATCTTCCTCTCCCCCTCTCTGTCCATCTATCTTTCTCTCCCCCTCTCTCTCTCCCCTCTCTGTCCGTCTATCTCTCTCTCCCCCTCTCTGTCCGTCTATTACCCTCTCTTTCTCGCTCTCTCTCTGTCCCTTGATGTGCTCAGGACACACCTTCTCATCGTGATTTTTGTCTTGCAGGCTGTGACCTACGGATTGTCCAGAGGGGAGCCGCCATGTGTCTTCATTTCTGTTCTGTGTTTATTTTAATACATTTTCATTTGTTGCTTTGAAGGTGAATGTGTGATGCTCATTTTTGTGACCTCTCATGCATGTAACCAGATGTGATTGTGCGACATTAGGTGGATTATTTGGTACATGATTCTGTGTAGTTGATGTGGCATGTCTTGGGCCGGGGGAGGGAGGGCCCTGGGGGTGGTGGCGGTGGGTGTTGTGGTCCTGCTGGGGCTCCGAGTTGCATGATCAGTGGCTCCATGGCAACTGTTGCCCTTCGGGTGTGGCTCTGGGCTGGGCTCCCTATTCTGGTACAGGCTGTGGTCCGACTTTACACCAGATCAGAGGAGGTGTTTGTTTCCTGCTGCTAATGCGCCTTATCGCATGTTTTGTGGTCGTATCGCCAATCTGGCTGGTCGTTGAGAATGTTGCAGAGTGGTGCTGTCGCGCCTTTTTGCACTGGAACGCCTACTCTGCATCTCATTATTGATAGTTGCTGGAGTCATCTGTGGCGAGGACTTTTGCTGCTGCTATTGCAGGTAAACTGGTTCTATGGGCTGTTAGCACCAGCTTGTGAATGGGGCGATAACTTTATCGCGACTTTGGCTGCGATAAAGTGCAGTTAACTCGGTGATAGCTCCTTGAGAATATGCCCCTTAGTTTTAAGTTTTGTAAAAACCCCATTCATGTTTACACGTACTCCAAGCTAAAAACAACCTAAAAAGTCCAAATAATGCTAAAAAAGAACTTAGCTAGAAAACAGCCAATTGCAGCGCGACTCAGTCAAATGTCAATCTATCATGCAAAAACAAATGCAAAAACAAATGCAAAAACCTATCATAGCACAGCTTATGCTGGTTAACAACCAACCTGGCTGAGCACACACTTACAGTGTGGTTGCTCCTCAAACAGGGAAATAAATACAGAGCTACAATGAACCTCTAGAAATGAATAAACCCCTTGTTGTTTTACTCTAGAATGTTAAATAAATCAGTATTTCACAAGTCAGAATACTCTAAGTGGTAAAAACCCGATTTCGAGCAAACAGAGAAAACAATACCAGAGAACACGCTTGAATCTCAAACTGCATATTGAGTTCTTGCTAGGAAACTTCTGTCGAGCAGAATTTTAATTCCTTACTTAATGTACAATACCCGTGCACTCAGGGCAAACATGGTAATGCAAATTTAGGGTCAGATGTACAACCGTTTTTTTGCAGTCTCAAACCGGAAATCGTCCTGTTTGCAATCGCAAAATAGGTCTGTGCAATGTACAAACCCTATTTTGCGAGTCGTTAACCTATTACCGACTCGCAAAATAGGGTTTGCAACCTGCTATTAGGAAAGGGCATTCCATGGGCGTCCCTTCCTAAAAGTGAGTTACACTTCTATGTACGATTGTTGTGCTTGCGTCGCGAAACACTTGCGGTTTACCACCTATTTCAAAAAGGTGGAAAGCCACTCGCAAATGGGAAAGGGTCCCCAGGGGACCCCTTCCCCTTTGTGAATGGTAGAGAAATTGTTTCTTCAAGAGCAGGCAGACTGCCTGCTCTTAAAAAATTAAAAATAAACATTTTGTTTTTCTTTTTTAGATGCATTTCATTTTCCTTTATGGAAAACGTGGGGCATTAAAAAAAAAAATCTTTATTTAAAAAAATAGTCACAGACCTGGTGGTCTGCTGACCCCAGCAGGCCACCATCCCTGTGAGTGCTGGCCATTCCCAATGGCGTTGAAAATTGCAATCTGCCTCATGAATATTAATAAGGCAGGTCATTTGCGACCCCGTTGGGAGTCGCAAACAGTGTCTGAGACACTATTGTACATTCCATTTTGCGAGTCACAAAACAACGCAATTTGCGACTCGCAAAATGGAATGGTTGTACAGCTGTCCCTTAATCTCTAAAACCTGAAAGAAGGAAATTCTTTAATACTGGTCCCAACCGATGTTTAAGTGCTGCCTCGCTCTACACACCACAATACAGACAAGGTAACAATATCTCGAGATCTTGGATTTTCAACAAAATCAGATAACCAACTAAATATTTTACTGTAAACAAAACAACATCACATGGGTTTACAAGTACAAATAGTACAATATCAAAATGGTAATCAACCCACCAATTAAAGCCACAATCATCATCACATAACTAAACAGCTCACCACAAAATCAGAACTCCAGCATAACAAAACATATGCATTCAAGTTTCCGTATTCATACTTACTCTCCAGATTAATTCAGGACTGCACAGTAATAAACCTTGAAGGAGGACCCAGCATTGGGAAGTTGGCATAACTCCAAAACTCCTTTCTCCTTCAATCTGGGCACCAAAGAGAAAAAATTCTCCACAGCTATAATCCTAACCATATAAGGACCAACGCTGCAGTTTTGAAAACTTGGCCTTGAGGTTGGGCAGGAGGCCCATTAGGGATTTATTACAGGTATATATAGCCTAATACATTTCAAAGGTAGTCTATGGGAGTGAGGTCTGGGGGTATACCAATCAGACTCAGCTGTTGACTGTAGAAAATATTTTCTTGAGACGACTTTTATGTGTCCCCAAAGCTTTTCAACATTTGCAGTGCATGAATAATTGTTTTTGGCTACACAACTGATATTACCGCGTTTTGTCCTATTTCCCTTTGGATAGATATTTGGTTTAGGGTTGAGACAAAACTGAATAAGGATATTTTAAAGGATTGCTTGTCCCTTGACTCTTTCCCATTACATCCCCTGGCTTAAGTACATTAAGGGAACCTTGCAAAGTCTAGGAAGTGAAAGAAGTGGTCATTAGGGGCCACTCGGGTTACTTACAACCACCTGCTATGCCTTCACACAATAATGAAGAGTCGGTGGCCAAGCAGCAAACCGCGATGGCCGCTTAACACGTCTTCTCCGTCACCTGTGCCTCCCCTACGACTATCCACATACATAATACGACGTCCACAGGAAGTAATCTGTGAAGGGCGGTGTGTGGTGCAGCGATCGGGGTCTCCCGAGCTCCGACCTCCATGTTGGCCGCAGTTTCGAGACCCGTTTGGATTGGGCCTGTAAGAACATGACCGCTACACCTTCTCCAGGGAGTCACCGCAAGACCCTCACACCAGAAGTAAACCTATGGCTGATTCCACAGGTGAGAGTCCAGACTTGACCCTCAAAGATGTTATGGAAGCTATCTTGGGCATGAAGACCTCCCTCGAGCATAATATGGACACGCTTTCAATTGACGTAAACCTAATTTGTGCAGATCTTACTAAAGTGAACGAAAAGGTCAAACAAGTGGAAATCACAGCAACAAGCCTGATTGGAGTTGTCTCGCAGATCCAGAGCGACCTTCAAGACCTTCAGTTGTTCCATAGGTTCACAGAACTTAAGCTGGATGATTACGAAGGGTGGCTTCGGTGGAATAACCTGAGTATTTTGGGAGTGCCGGAGAAGGCAGAGGGACAGTCACCGGACTTATTTGTAGAGGACCTCATCCTTAAACACCTACAACCTAAAGGCCTCAGCAAATTTGTTGTTGTCTAGAGGGCGCATAGGGTCCCGGGGGGACGCCCTAGGCCAGGGCCCCCCCCACGTTCAATGTTGGCAAGAGTTCTAAACTTCAGAGACAGGGATGTGATCCTTCAAGCAGCCAGAACAGCACCACCACTCTACATCGACAAGGCCCCGTCATCTTCTTCCCAGACTTCACACAAATGGTGCAGAAAAAGAGATGATCCTTCCTGGGGTTGAAGATGAAGCTCAGGGAGAAGGGGTATAAATATGCGATGCTCTTCCCGGCGTGCCTTCGTGTAGAATCTGTTGGGCGAGCCAGGTTCTTCGAGCACCCTGAGGCTGCATCTGACTGGCTGGAGAGCCGGATAATCCGACCCACTGACAACAACGGTGATGGTGACGACCCCGCCTCCCAACAACGGGGCTGAAAAGACATAGCATGTGGACCAACATTCAAGGGCACCTATGACACTGAGGGACAGAGGTTCAGGTATTGGGGATTGAGGGTGGTTAGGGATCATTTGGGGGGCCTCTTTTTGAGCCAACCACCTGATACTTTTTTTAATTGACTCCTTCTATTCCTGTGGGGACTATACAATGGCAATTTGTAGGCGAGGCATAGGGGGACGGGACAAAACCGCTCCACCTTTAACAACCTTTAGTTATTTACTAGGGCGACAGGCACTCTGCAAGTTTTCAATGGGCAGTTTCATGCCCAAGGCGCAGGGGAGCAGGGAGGGGGGTTGTTGGGTGGGGGATTGTTGTTTATTCATTGTTTTGATTTGTACATCGACAATACAGGTAGACCTCACTGTAGGGGGCTTAGACATCTATCTCAAACGTCATGTGTGCGCAGTGGGAAAGAAAGTTAAAATCTTAAGTTGGAATGTTAACGGACTTGGGGACAAGATCAAACATAGTGTTGTTCTCCAGCAGGTCAGGAGATACACTCCAGACATTGTTATGCTCCAAGAAACACAACTGGCTGGGAATTCGTGTAAGGCAATGCATAGATGGAGCTTCACAATGATTGCACATGTGGGCTTCACATCTAGTTCACGAGGTGTGGGCATCATGATGAATAAATCTTTCCCTCTTACGGTGAACTCCACTTGGTCTGATGATCGGGGAAGATATATTGGGGTCGCAGGCACATGCAAGGGACAAACTGTTATTCTAATGTCAATCTACGTACCGCAGGGCCTGCAAACCACCACATTTAAAGACCTTAGTGCTATTCTACTAGGACTACCGATGGGTTGCTGGTGCTTGGCGGTGATTTTAATTCCGTAGTCTCAGGCACATTAGTTCGACCCCCACCCCCGAGATTTGGGACAGTCTGCACGCTGGCTGCCGGAGTTTTTAAGGCCATGTGGCTGGCTGATGGCTAGAGAGCGTACAACCCAGATAAAACACAACATACATTTCACTCTGGGGCACACAATAGTCTCTCCAGACTGGACTACATTATAGTCCCCGCACCACAGATCACTAACATCCATGAAATCAGACACTTAGCTAGGGATATCTCTGACCACTCCCCGCTGTGGGTACATCTAGTTCTCAACGGAACACAGGTGGGAAGAATCGCCCCCATCACCCCATGGTATCTACGAGACCCCCAAATATGGAAAGAACTGATCAAAGCCATTGAGGATTACTTCCTGGAGAATGTGGGGATGGTGAAATCTTCTCAAATTTTGTGGGATGCCTTTAAATCAGTGATCTGGGGACAAGCCCTTTCATTAATATCAGGAATGAAAAAGGACAGGCAAAAAGACATCTCAGACACGGAGGCGGAGATTTACTGTATAGAATGAGAATTAGAAACGGACGTCACACCTGAGGCGGTCCACTTGCTCCGTCTTATACAAGATACCTATGAGGAACTAGTGACTGATAAGGCCAAAACATTGGGGAGGGACAAGATGGGCAGACTCTATGAGCTGGGTCACAAGGCAGGGAAACTGATAGCCTGGTTGGATAAAAAAGATAGGGCCAGCAGACTGGTCCCTGAGCTCAGAAACGCAGAAATGAGTCCCATAACGGACCCACAGGCCATTGTCAACCAGTTTGCCGACTACTTTCACACCATCTATACGTCCATAGTGCCAACTAATGGAGATGTTTCCACCGAACTCCTGAGAGACATCTCTCTCCCCACACTTTCGGTCACTGATTTTTGGATAGCGCCGTGACTGTGGATGAAATAGCACTTGTGATACGGTTGCTAAACTCCGGTAAGGCACCGGGCCCCAATGGCATTCCTATTGAGGTTTACAAACTTAGACCTGATAACCTAGCCCCATATTTAAAGACCATGTATGAGGAGAGCTGGGAGCAGGGATCATTACTGTTAGACCAGAGGATAGCTATTATAGTTACAATCCACAAAGAAGGTAAATCTATAGCCGACAGAGCGTCTTATCGTCCTATCTCGCTCCTTAATGCGGAACCTAAAATCCTGGCCAAGCTTCTAGCTACTCGACTAGTAAAAGTAATAAAGGACCTAGTACACCCGGATCAATCAGGCTTTATGTCGCATAGAAATACGTCTCTGAACCTACGCAGGGTCCATGGTGTTCTGGGCAGGCCAGTCACCTTTCAAGAACAGGCTGTATTTGTCTCTCTTGATGCCACCATGGCATTTGATACTGGATTTGGCCCAGGGTTTATACTGTGGATACGTCTCCTCTATCATGAGCCTATGGCACAAGTCGTAGTCCATGACAAGAAATCAGACACATTTCAACTTAGTACTCTCCAGGGATGCCCCCTTTTACCACTACTGTTTGGGCTGGCCCTGGAACCACTCGCAGCATGGATCCGAAGAGATCCGGTTGTCCGCAGTTTGCGGTGATCTCTGGAATGGGAAGACCGTATTTCCCTATATGTGGACGACATACTGCTGTACCTTACCTCCCCCTCAAAATCCCTGATTGCAGTGCTTGACATCCTGGCTATATTCGGCAGGTACTCCGGTTTCAGTGTTAACTGGCAGAAGTCTCTCCTCTCTGACCTCAGGTGAGATCCACCCCATCGTAATCTTGTTCTACCATTACAGATACTCAAGCAAGATATAACCAACTGGAAGACACTTCCTCTATCGCTGCTGGGCAAAGCAGCTCTTTTTAAAATTAAGTTGTTACACTGGTTTTTATATGTACTGCAAAACTCGTCAGACCCGGTCTCAAACTCGTACTTTAAAGAAATCGAGGGACACCAGAGAGATCTATTGTGGGATGGGAAACCAAGTATCGCACTGCATAAACTCGCTCTCAACTGGTATGATGGGGGTATCAACCTACCTGATATCAAGAAATACTATTGGGCAGCACATTTGGCGGCTATTATCATGGCATTTATGGTCGCCCTGACGACCCTGGATACAACATGGACAGGTGGCTCCTCCCAGGGGGGAATTACCGTTGAGTGCTCTATTCAAAACCGGGTAGATACCCACTTTCAGGCCCTACCGGACACTCGGTTACTGTCTGGCACTCGGCCAACAGATGACTTGGTTGGGGGCAGCAACCCACACTAGCTACACCATTGTGGGATTCCCAAATGCTGGGTGCCTTATGGAAATCAGAGGGATTTGACAAATGGGAACTGATTGGGATCTCGCGTATCAGGGACCTATGGGATAAGGGAGAGGTGTAGCCCTTTACCACACTTCAACAACAACACGAACTGGCTAACTCTGAACACTTTTGATACACTCAGGCTCAACACGCACTCCAATCAATCCTCCCACGGGGATCCTCCCATCCTGAAGCTTCCCCACTGGAAGACAGGATTCTCGATGGTCACTACCCAAAAAAACAATATCATTAATTTATTAAAAAACTGATTAATAATATGGAAAACCCCCTACACGCACTGCGAGATAAATGGCTTGGGATGGTATCGAAAAAGATGATGAGGAGTGGCAGGAAGCAGTGTCCTCCCCGAGGGTGGTCGCAATTCCCGCAAGTCTCAGGTTAGTGCAACTTAAGATTCTCCATAGAGTGTATGTAACAGGACAGTGGCTGCTGTGCATGGGAGTACCCCGGGGGGGGGGGAGGCAGCGGGGGAGAGACTGTAGAAGGGGCTGCACAAAGTTAGGCACATTTATCCACATAATTTGGGAATGCGAGCACATTCAATCCTACTGGCAAAAGATACATGATGTACTTAAATAAGTGATGGCAGTTGCTCTCTGCCCAGAGGTTCGTAGGCGCCTCCTGAACATCTGGGAGCAGACAGACCGAAACAATCACCTAACGCAATGGGTCATACTTGGGCTGATGGTAGCCACAAGGAATATTGTGCAGCTCTGGGGAGCGCCACATGCACCTAAGATTGTAGACTGGAAAAAAGACCACAATTGGTGCATTTACAGGGAAAAGACAGTCTACGTAACACGAGGCTGCCCCCAAAAGTGGTCCAAAATCTGGAACCCCTGGAATTCGTACCGGGGAAACATATATAACCTGCCACGGAGTGTTAATGATGATGAAGACCCTACTCCGTAGCATCCAATGTAAAGTAATGCTGTATTTGTACTTATTGTATATGTTATAGAGAGAGATCCCTTTCTGACCAAAGGGATGAGGTACTCTTCACAAGTTCCAATTTAATTCCCTTTCAAATAGATCTGAATGGTTTACACACTATCACTACTAATAAAACAACTATCACATGAATAAAAAAGAATTTTCACTCAATTCAATGGACATAAAAATTAATAAAAACTCTAACACTTCTATTAGAACAGTGCAAAAGTGTTTCTTTAATTAAAATCACATAAAAACAACTAAATTAATCCAAAGAATATATTGATACATTACATATGTTCCATAATATCATTTCAACACATATTTCACCATTTCATAAACATAAAAATACAAACACATTGACAAGAGAAAACACAATTTTAGACTCCTAAATTAGTCATTAGTCATTAGCAAGGACATATCGTCTAAATCAGTGAAAGCATAGTCTGGTTAAACTTCTATTTGTCAGATACCAAGACCATATTCCCTTACAGATTATGTCATCTAAAAAGCGTCGACGCGTTTCAATGGTATCTTCAAAATACTCCCATCTTTACCAAGACAAATAGATTCCTATCTCTTGTATTTTCGTTGTTATTAGTCCTTCTGCAAACGTTTTTTGATCTACGTTTGGTTTAAAAAGTCGTATGGAATTCCTGAGTTAGAGACAGGTGTGCACAATCTTTAAAATGCTGGACTGCTGCCTTTTTGCCTTTATGGTTCGTTTATAGCCTCTAATATCGAGTGCTATCCTTTTATTGGGCTCCACTTAATTGGATCCTGCTTGTCCCTTCTTGTCACTTTGAGGTTCAAGATATCGTAGATGCACTGGTCATTACACCCCCCACAGGATAGGAACGTTTTATTTTTCAACGGTATGCTTGTCTGTTGCAGCCTTCGTTCTGCTAAATACTTTCTGTTGTGCAACTCCTTCCGACTGTACTTCTTGTCTGACTCCACTGTTTGAACACATGCCTAATCCTTTGTACTGTATGTTTTATGTCGATGATTGTTAATAAAAAGAATTATAAAAAAAAATAATGAAGAGTCAGTCAGACAGTAGAGAATGCAAACATACATTTATTTGCAATACTCTGCAGAGGAGTCCAATCTGACCTGCACCCTAAGATGTCTGCTGAGGGACTGGCTCACCAACAGTCTACAACACTTAATAATTCTTCCCAAAAGCCTCCAGACACGCCCCACAGTGGAAAGTTACCGGCCTAGGCCGAACATGAACAAAGAGGGCACAGAGGGATGAGCTACCACCTGCCAGATGGGTACATGTTATCGGCAACTCAAAGGTTACCGTGCTGAGCCTCAGTGTCTCCTAACGTGGGAGCAGGACTAGACACTCGTATAGGCATGCGAGGGCAGAATGGCCTATTCATTAGTAAATCGAAAAACAGCCTTGAACAGAAGAGAAAATAATAATGAAATACAGTGTTCTGTTGAGTGAAGCAATAGGAGTAATGAGGACTAGTTCAGGCACAGTCTATGCAGCCTAATAGGGATTACGAAATAAAAAATGGAGTCACACTTGCTAACTGAAGTCTGCACATTACGAGGATAACTCAGTGAGTTGCATAATGTGAATACAAATGGCGTCTATTTAGCTGCACATTGCTAACCTAGTATAGCATGAAACGAGTACATTGCAGGAATGGGATTTTCAAACCTAACAGAAGGGCTGAATTATTACTGTTTCTTGCTAACTAGATTTAGGATGGATCTATATCACTTTCTGTTAGTTTTTTCCTGTAGCAGGAATGGGGACCATGGGGCATATTATCAAGGGGGTTTATCTCCGCTTTTTTGGTTCTAAAAGCCAAGAAAGCGGAGATAAAATTATCTCCCTATTACCTAGCTGTCGCTAACACCAGTTAGCGACAGCTAGTAGGAGATAGCGACCATCTTGGGCCCCACTTTGCATGTCAGCGCGAATATCTCCAAAAGCTAACACCTGCCCTGAGCAGTTCTTAGCCATGTTATCCAATGGGAGGTGGATAACATGGCTAAGAGCATTAGCTCGGTAATGCATGAATATCGCTGACTTTTCAGCAATATTCATGCATTGCGGCCGTTTTTTATCGCATTTGCGATAAACCTTGGTAATACCAAGGTTTATCTGCGATAAAAATCGCCGCAGCTCAGCGGTAAAATTTTGTCTCTAACCAAGCAATAGCAATAATTATCACTATTGCTTGGTAATATGCCCCCATATTCTTCAACCTTGCTGCCTCGAAAATATGTGTCTGCAGGATACTCTGCACTTTAATGTGTTCTGAACTTTTTGTCCGTTCCATAGGAAGGCCTATAATATTCCTATATTAAAGCGGGCACACTTTTCCCAAGTGTGCCCTGCTCTCATGTATCTCTAACTGCTCTTGAGAGAACTTATTTTGTATTTAGTCAGCTTTTTGAAAGCCTCAATGAGACTGAGAAACATTTATGACTTGTAATTCACTATACACTCTGATGGACACGTTTTCGAATTGCAGGCATGTTCCAATGTGTGCTTTTGTAGACAATTATATAATTTCTTTCTACGTCATGTCTCGACTTTGAATTCGGTTTTAAATACTAGTGGGTACGTTTTTTAATTGCATCTAATCTGCATATTTTTTATGATTTGTTCTTTGAATATTACCTGTTATTATATTTTGTGTGCTTTAATAGTTTGTTCAAAAGTTGAATAAAGCTTATGTTGAATTGAGCTGATACTTTGGGTACACGATGGAAGCTTCATTCAATTTATGTGTTTCTAACAACTGTTATAAATCGCTAATACATTAACATCAGTCATTTGATGTTCTGCTGAAACAAGGTGAGAGATGGCTTAGCAGTGGGGCATTGATTGGGAGGGGGAATGATCAGAATTTGAATAGAACACTAGAAACTGCATCCATTTTAAAATAATGGTGTATTACACAAAACTGTGGTATGCCTATTCATTCCACTATTTACACTTTAAGTGACCTAGATAACTTGTGTCAGGTGCAACCTCTTCAGTTCATTGGTTACAACTCTATGCATTATTAAAGCTCTAATTATTCAAACATAATTTTCACACAATATTTGAACATTTTGCATATTTAAAAAACGCTACAACGATATATATATATATATATATCTATATATATATATATATATATATATATATATATATATATTAGGTAGTTATAGTTAGGACCTAGCTACCATAGGAAATCCGCAACATTCTATTGGGAATAACTTTGGCGCCGGTTGAGGAATTTGGGTGTAATTTTCCAAAATTTAGGCCAGCTCGGCTCCGCCCCTTCCCTGAAAGTTTCAGGGGGATTCGTGAAGTGGGGGCCGAGAAAAAAGGGGGGTCCCAAAATGTGTTTTTCCCATGTTAATTTCCATAGGACGAATAGACAAGGCTACAGCCCGAACCGCTGAACGGAATTACACCAAACTTTGCAAAATTGTAGGGACTGGTACGCAGCAGTGCCTTTTCTATATTTGGTGAAAATTGCTCCAGTGGTTTTTACGAAAATGAAGTTCAAAAACATATGTATATCTATATGCGCGCTTCCAGCGCTTACCGGTACGCGTACTCGGGAGCGCACCCGGCGCGCCACGGAAGTGCGCGAGCAGAAAGCTGATTGGCTCTCGGGTGTCTGTCAACATTCTAAACAGTCCGGAGAGTCCGCCATCTTGTGTCTCGGTAGAATCGAGACACAAGAGGTGAAAATAACAAGCATTTACAATGCAATAGGTCTCGCAGCATTAAAGTTTGAGTTACTGGCATTGTAAATGACAATGCTTTGCATTAATTTTTTTTTAAATTTGCAATTGGTATATGAACATTGTTTGTGAATGGTTAGCTGATGTTGTGGTGTCCCTGAGTGATGTGGTGGTGTCCCTGAGTGATGTGGTGGTGTCCCTGAGTGATGTGGTGGTGTCCCCGAGTGATGTGGTGGTGTCCCCGAGTGATGTGGTGGTGTCCCCGAGTGACGTGGTGGTGTCCCTGAGTGACCTGGTGGTGTCCCTGAGTGACGTGATGGTACCCCTGAGTGGTGTCTCTGAGTGATGTGGTGGTGTCCCCGAGTGATGCGGTGGTGTTCCTGAGTGATGTGGTGGGTGAGGGTGTGAGGGTGAGAGGGTTGTGAGGGTGAGGGGTGTGAGGCTGTAAGGGAAAGTGAGGGTGAGTGAGCGTGTGTGAGGGTGAGCGTGTGTGAGGGTGAAGGGGTGAGTGTGAGGGTGAGAGGGGGGAAGAGACAAGCGCTGTTTTAACCTAGCCAATACATCTCTGTAAAGAGTGCCCCACCCCACACTTAAATGTAAGTAAATGTTCTAGGCATCGAGTGAAAAATTGGTCTTGCTTGTTTTTTCATTTCATTTTTACTGATAGCATATTTGCTTTGGTTAAATGCGGACCCAGGGGCTATTTTAAGATGTTCTTATATGCATATGAGTCGTTTGAATGTGGTGCAGCATAGGTAGTACATTATATGATCATCGTTGGTAGCCATAGGATAAGCATGTGGCCAGCCAAAGGGTAATGCTGTCAGATTTCCTTTACCCTAATGATAATGAAGTGCGATGCCCTTTTAGCAAAATAAGAAGTGAAATAACTAGATGGTGGGACTGTCCCCACTAATGTCTGAAAGTACTAATGCATGCATGACATGGCAAACAAAACATATTCTGTGTTATGAGTACATTAATCTTTCTTGGTTTTTCCAAAAAGCATATTTAATGCACCTTTATTATGCCGCTCTGGACACGGAGGCTGAGATTTAGAGTGGCTTGGGGCGGTTGCAAGTGGTGCACTGCCTAGTGAAGAAGCACGAATGAGCCACGGTGAGGGAATTCTAGTTTCTGAAAAGCATAAGGAATCCACTGGTGTATTCTTGTGAGGCAGAACTGCAAAGTGGCAATCAATAACAGATGGGTGTAATCCATACAAATAGTGAACTACAACACAGTGAGAGGTGACAGTGAGGTGAAAGCTCACAGAGATGTCATGCGCTGGGTTAAATAGCACGGATGATGGGGTGGTACCTTTAAGAATCCTGCAAGTAAGGGGCTGGGGGGAGGGTCGTAGTTTCAGTGAATATAAATTGAGATCTTTCCAAAGGGAAACAAGCGGTGCCTAAACACGCACTTTGTGCTTATAGTCCTTGCTTATGAACAGCAAGGCTGGCAGTAAAAGAGGCGCAGTTACTGCCAGACTACTTTCTCATAAGCAACGAATATAAGTACAAAGTACAAATACAATTAGTCGCTTTGAAATGTGACAAAATTATTCTTATATTAATTCCAGATTAGGTTGTACTCTATGTGGAACTGATGAAGGGAAATTTATAGGTCTAAAATAACAGATGTGGTAGGTGCAGTACAGCAAGCTGCGCCTAGATGTCCCTAGTGAGCAAGGCACCAGCACTGTTTTTCTAGGTGCAGTACCACAAGCTGCGCTAGATGTCCCTAGTGAGCAAGGCACCAGCACTGTTTGTCTAAGTGCAGTAGCACAAGCTGTGCCCAGAGGTCCCTAGTGAGCATCAAACTTTGAAGATATGGTAAATCTACCCTACCCATAATGCAGTGCATGCAAGACAGTACCACGGGTACATTCAAATAGCTATGTCCATGTATACAATTAGTAGCTTTGAAATGTGACAAAATAATTATTATATTAATTCCAGATTAGGTTGTACTCTGTGAAGCTGATGAAGGGAAATTTATAGAAGGTCTAATATAAACGTGAGATGTGCTAGCGAGTAAAGTAATAACTGCCAATCTAGTTTAGGACTAAGTGAGTGTCCTGGCTGGAGGCTTTTAAGAAAGTAGTGCCTTGAGGCTGTAATTAAAGCATAGGGTGTAACAACACATGTAAAAGGGGGTTTCCTCATGGAAGGTTACAAGAAAAGACAAGGCGGTACTAAGGAGGTACTAGAAAGCCTAATGACCAATGAAAAGCCACCATTTACAAAGGACAGTGACAGAAGCCATTTGAAAAGATGGGCGGGAAGTAAGCGGCGCTTTATCCACATATCCTGGATACAGCATGCCTCGTAGAGACAGAGCAAGCGCTGCCTAGGCGAGACCTAAAAACGTACTTACCTTAATATGCCACATTCGGTCAACAAGTTAATTACATTGGTACAAGACTCAGTTTTACATTTAAAACATTCCATGGAAAAGCATAACAAGTGGAGAATAGCTGCCAAGGTATCAGATTTCGATGTGACATTTTCATAATTTCGGTGTAATTATGAGTGACAATTGAACGACTGAGTGACACTATCTCATGAACAAAATCAAGCATTACTAAGGGGAAACATAAATATCAGAAATTACACCCAATTGAGCAACGAGACACTAAGAAGATCTTAAAACTCCTACAAGGCACCAGAAATGGATGGGCACTTAGGAAGTAAAGTGGTGGCAAGGGGCATGCTGAGTGAGAAAGAACCATTCGAGCTCCCTGGTGGAAAGACTGAGCAGCATGGACAATGCATATGACCCAGAGTTCCTGCTTCTAAGCACTTCCATCAGACACGAAAGACCAGAGTCAAGGAGGGGGAGAGCAGAGTTATTGGAATTATGACAGTGCTGTGATCAGTCTAACCGAGAAGAATCCTGAGCTCACTACAGAACATCCATGTCATGGAGAGGGAAGTGAAGAGGGTGGGTATGGTGGGAAAACTTAGGTTCTTGTAACCCCTGATAACATGGTGGGGGAAAATTAGAAAAAGGGGGCTGGCTGGCAAACTACAGAGTTTTTGTGGCCGTTTCCAGTGACAAGTTAGATCTGTGTTAGAGCCTTCACAACTCTATATTCTCTACTTTATTAAAAAAGGCATTTTAGTTTGGAAAGTACCAATATTTCGATTTCTAAACAGTACATCCCGCTAGTAGAATAAAATACAAAACTCTATCGGTGGCTATGAGTGGGAGCCAATTTACCTTGTGGAGAAAGGGACACGCTCAGTGTGAACTCCCGATCGTCCATGATGCAAGATAGAGGCAGCAGACAGCATGGAATTTGCGCAAGACAGCCTGACAGGCAGCTGAGGCACACACTTAAAAGTCACAGCTGCCCGCTGACACCACCAGTGACAACTGCAGAACTACATTGACCAGCAGGTAGCTAATCGCGAGCTAAGAGCTTAATTTAAAAGCAAATTAGATTTAAACGCACTGACACTTACTTGCGAGCCATGGCAATTTGGGTTTACAGGCCGACTGTCAGCCTCCTTAGAGTCCTGACCCCGTCACTCCCTCTGCAAACATGTGCCAAGTCGGCCGGCCATCAGACTCACTCTCTCAGGTTCAGCAGCAGGAAACTGCACAGTGTGGGCTCCAGTGGCTGTTGGGTTCCGTGAGGTTGGGTCCTGCTGTCGTGGGGTCGTCGATTTGAATTTACCACCAAGCAGCGCCGGCGCTACCATGATTTACTGCACTCAGCTTAGCTGGCCTCCCACAAATTTAACTGCAGCTGGTGGCAGCAGAGTGTGACATCCCGCAGTGCGCGCCCATTAGGCGTGGCCATGTGACAACAGTCACAATGAAGGCTACAGCGGAAATCTTATCCTTTTATCAACAAATTGTAGCAGCTAAGTCAGTTAGCAGCTACTAGCTCAGCCAGCCCCCAAGACTGCCAGGAGCAGCATGCAGGAGACATGGCGTGCTTCCACTCCTTTAGTTTAGTCAGCATTATCAGAGCTACTACGGCTTGACAACTGAGGCAGGCGCTAAGCGTAATATGCGTTTCTGTGCATTTCAGTGCTGTGATGCGGACCACCGCACTGAAATGCGTTAATCTAATGCCTGATGCGTGATACTTGGCAGAGCTGGTGGAGAGAGCAAGTGCAAGCAGCAACCGGCAAGCAACGACAATAAGGAAACGACGATGGCGGAAGAAGGGGCAAATAAAAAAAAAAAGTACCCGAATCAGAGGTGAGCAGCAGAAAGATCCTGACAAAGCAATTAATTAGAACCTGGTAAATGCTGCATCCAAGGGCCAAACACCAGAAGAAGAAAATTAATCCAACGCACACTGACCAATGAGAAGTAAGGAAATAAGTGACAATGAAGGCAACAAATGCTGTCTGAGGCGAGACCTAAAAACAATAGTTTAAAAAAAGGAATAGCTCACTTACATTACATAAACAATCTACAGTATTCGCTTAGTAACTCATGAAATGAACGTGCCCAGACACACATCACAAATTGTCATTTGCCTTCAATTTCTAAAGTGCTGACATGGCAGACATTTAGCCAAACTTGAACTTTACAGATCAGTAGCTAATGCGACCTCGCTTTCCGGCCAAAGTACATTAGAATATTACGGAAGCACTGTGGCTTCAGTTATGGGAGAATTCACTGGCAGTCAGCAATTTTATGTTGTATAACTTGCTGGAAAACTGATGGGCCATTATAAAGAACGAGCATTTGCAAAAATCAATAGATCTTGCCATACTTTTATTTTTACAAAAAAAGAAAACATGTAGCCTAAACGCGGTGCCCTGATGCTTGCAATAACAAATTAAATATAACAAATAAACCACCACATATTTTAATAGAACAGACAACTGAGCTAATAGCATATATGGAGGCTCTTTTCAGCTTTAATCCACATTATGGTCAAACACATATTTAAAATAAAATAGAGTATCTAAATAGACCTTCAGTAAAATGAGGAGATACCATGTTATTACGTGTGAAAAGCTGGAAGGGATGGGACAACGTCAGTGAATGGCAAGTTCTGCTTTAATGTAGTAAAATGCCATAAGCATACTAGCCTTAAGTTTTGCGTAAAGTATATAATTTACTAAAACACAAATAATGTACCGTCTACTGACAGCATGCCAGCCCTTCCAGCTTTTGAGACACAGGAACATAATATCTACTCCTTTTGATAAAACCAGCTCAGACAAGGTGTAAACATGTCAAATGTGGTGCCGTTCATTAAAAAGAAAAGAAACAACATTACTGTGTCTGAAAGGCTGTAAGGAGAGCTCACAGTTTAGAAAAGTTAACTGCACCAGTTGGAATTATCATCATGGTTATAGGCACTGAAACTAAAGGCACGTGGGGTGCAGCGGCACCCTTAAAATACATATTATTTTTCTGTGAACCAAACTTTTTTTAGGTCTCGTGACCTACAATGCGCGCAAGCGCATTGAGGGATCGAGAATTCAAGTGCTCGAAATCCTCGTCAAACTAAGGGCTTCTTGCACTGCGGTTTTCTTACAGTTCACGTGAATGACGTGAACAAACAAGCACGCGCATTCACGGCCGCACAGCACATCAAAGGGCTTCGCCCAGCGTGCGCTCTGCGGCTTCTCCTCCCCTAAGGCTTCTCCTCCCCTAATTAATCATGGCCGGCTGGCCGGCCGGCAGGCCGGCCCCCACACACCATCCCCCTCCGCTCTCTCCCCCACGGATTGCTATTTCTTTTTGCCCTTGTTGTCTGCGATGTCTCCTCAGTTCTTCTTTTTTTTATACATTCAGTTTCCCCGTGTTACCTAACTAGTCTGCTCAGTCATTCAAACGGAATGTGTTTCCGAGCCAACATAAGTGCTGTTTCCACACTCCGAACTCTTAGTCTTCAAATATACGCACAATTTATCTTCTACATCTTGATCTCTACATCTTAAAGCTTCTAGCGAGAATTCCCATTAGAAGTACATCTGTTATGACAGCATAAACAACACACTTCAGCCCGATGCAGTAACTATCGAGTGAAAACGTATTTGGCTCCTGACGACCATCTCAAGTGAATTATCAGCACAGACCACTGCTGTTCTTCAATCTCCTCGCTCAATCTCTCTCCCTCCCCAGCCAGCTTCCCCCAGGCCCCTGCTGCTTCACACCCTCATTGCAGCTCGGCCCCCTCCCATGCCCGCCGTGTCGCATTTCTCCTCCCCGCTCCCCTTCTCTGCCTTCCCTCCGTCTTGTTCACATTGCAGCTTAATTCATATGGGAAACGAAAAATAAAGCGACCATTACCAAATAACATTAAGTCATGAGAACTGCATTAGCCCAACAATACAGTTTTTATTAAATACACCAATTGCCAAGAAGCGAATCATCGAACGAACCAGTGAAACATTTCTCATCAGCCGGATCGGTTGCCACAGTAGGAATGTAAAAATATGAGGGCCAATGTTAACTGCTGCATGATGTAGTGTAGCCCTCATGTTCCACATAGCACTTGGCAAGCGCGGCGCTTCACGTGCTTGTAGTTACGGCTCATTTCATGGAAACAGAACCTAAGACCACAGGGCCTGAATTATTGATACAAAATTAAAGCTTCTAGCGAGAATTCCCATTAGAAGTACATCTGTTATGACAGCATAAACAACACACTTCAGCCCAATGCAGTAACTATCGAGTGAAAACGTATTTGGCTCCTGACGACCATCTCAAGTGAATTATCAGCACAGACCACTGCTGTTCTTCAATCTCCTCGCTCAATCTCTCTCTCTAAATCCATTCACCCTCTCTTATTTTCCCTCTCTCTACCTCCCTCTCTTCCGACTAGAAGCACCCCTGCGCCTGCTGCAATTATCATCGGGGAGCTGGGGGCGGGTAGCTAGAGACAAGGGGACCTTCTTCTGTTTGCACACAGTTCTTGTTGTTCCTTCGCACTTTTTTCTTCAAATAAGCGGTTTGTGGCCACCCCATTCCTAACTCTTAATCTTTGACAGCCTTCCCTCCTTCCAAATATTTGTTTTTATTATGACTTCCTGCCAATACAGCGCAAGTGTTCGGAAATAGAAAACACTGTGAAATATGCAATGACACAGCCCAATAAGAGCTTGCAAAGAAAACTGCTGTTTCTGCCTATTCCAGCAGGAAAGGAGTTTATACAGCGAAGACGAGCGAGTAGGCAGGATTCCGCGGTGTACATTATCTGGCATAAAAGCGGCAGTCATGCGCGGGCGTCGGCGCGTGGTGAGGCAGCAGACAGGACAGTCCCCGGCCTTCCTTGAGCGCGAGGTGATGTGCAGGCGCTCGCGCAGCACCTCAGCGAGCCACCAGCTGACTGACAAACTGGCTGACGGCGCGACAGTGCCGGGGAAGGGGGCACCGCACACACTCCGAGGGACTGCGGACATCCTCTCTGCGCCAGCATTGGCAGTGCAATCTCTGTCACAAATTCCCACAGACTCATGACAGTTCTATTACAGTACGGGGCCCGCAGCTCGAAAATATATTATAGCACTGAAAGAGGAGGTTATAGTTTACTAGATGTAATAATATGAATATTTAAATATGCACTGTTCAATTCATTACATTTTTTATGTTGATTTTGCTGGTATTGCGCATACTGAAGAATTAAATTGGTGCTCTGGAAGGGGCACAAAAATGGTATAAACTTCGAATGCAATCACCGGAAATATAGCCGGACTGAACAGTACAAGCTGATAAGAGAGGCCGGTAATGGCGACAAGTAAATAAGAGCTTGCATAACTGTCGAGGGGGTCTACAGAGTTACAAAGGTCAGGACCCCGTCCATGAGCTGCAATAGCTAAGAGGATTCATATGTAGTGCCCCTAAGACACTCCCTGAGCAAATAACACTAACAGAAGTGGCATGCATTAAGTATAATAATATAGACAAAATAGGACGGCCATAAAAGAGGTGAAACATGGGCCTGCAGAAGAAAGGGACGAGTATCTTCAGTAATACCAGTGGAACTGTTTCCCATATGAAATAAAAGACAATCATTTGCAATGCAATATGTCTCGCATTTAAGTGAGTTAGAGCTATGGTCATTGTAAATGACAATGCCTTTATTTATGTTTTGGTTTTTAAGACAAAAATAAAAGGCATTGTTATTTGCAATTGTAATAGCTCCAACTTTCCTACTGCGAGATCTATTGGCAACGCCAGTGCTTGTTTTAAGAGTTAGCAGAGGTGCCATGTGCTGCCAGCTAAAGGAAGTTAGCTGAAAGTAATGTAGATAGTGGAGTGGTTGAAGAAAAACAAAAAAGGTGTACCATATTACTGAAAATATTAAAATAGAAAAGACCCTAAATGTGGAGTGTTTACACGCCAATTGAAAACAAAATTCTAATTTTAATTGTGAATTTTAAAAACATCAGCAGTTAGTTGGGTGGGTTTTTTGTGGGTCTACAAATAATTTTTAACAGCGACTCTAATGCAGAAAGTTTTGCGAGAGAAAGCCAAGAAATCAGCAACATTTCCAAGATAAAATAAGTACAAAGAAGTGCTGCAGGAAACAAAATTATTAAAAGCGAGTAATTTATTTCGCCTGTTATAAAATTACATAAGCAAAGGATAGCTTCTACTCAAAATTACACACACTGATGGAAGCAATGTTTTTATAGTACTGTTTTGTTTCTGTAAAAGCATTCTGTTTCCCGAGCGTGCTTTGGTTTTAAAGCAAAACAATAGGTTTATAAAGTCTTAAAAAGCACGCATAATTTAAGCGCTTTGAAAGAAATGTTACCAAAACAACAAACATCTGATGCCCTTTCTTAAAAGGAGGATAGGCAACGCTACTGTGTATAAAAGTCTGGGAGGGCTGAGACAATGTGAGGGGCACTGGAAATTCTGCTTTCTATGCAGCCTACGAGGGCTGTGTGCGAGCCTTCACTCGGAGCTCCGATTAGTGTGTGCAGAGTTGCACACCTAATGTGACATGCATCGTCAGGCATTCCGTTGCACACTAGGGCTGCCAGCACTCCCAGGCTCCTTTGTAAGCAGAGAGAGGTGTGTGCACTTAAGTTTTCTGCTGTTTTGTACCGATGTTGCCTACTGACAGCTCTGCTATACATGCACGACTGGGTACACGGTGACGTTTTGTCTAGTAAAGGATGTGAATGCAGGCAGCTGTACACAGAGGTGTGTTTCTTTGCTGCTGACCTTTTGAGTTGTGCATTCTTAAATCGGTTTACTCCGAATGAATGTGCATGTCCTCTTCTGCTGTGCTGCACTGTGCTTTTGCACTGTGAGGGCTCTGTGCACCGCCAGCCCGTGTTCACTAAGGGCAGTGCAGAGTGTCACAGGCACTCACAGAAGGCGTCCTCAACGGTCATGTGTGGTGAACATTTAGGAACATTTAGGCTGTGGTGGCAAACACTATGTACTTGTGCCGTGTGGTCACAGTGATTCTTGATTTGGCAGGTACAAAGTCACATACCTTCAGCCCCCTCCGGAAGCACCCAGCTTCTTCAGAAAGGATTCAACATACCAAGTTAAAGCATGCATAGAAGAGGCAGATTTCAGGAGCATTCACTAGGTAAGTAGCCTTTCCAATGAATAAAACTAGTGGTGCGCGCGCACCATAGAGGAGGGAGCACGACAGCGAGGCTAACGTTGAGTGACGGCCGCCGCCGCACTGTGATTGGCCAGCGCCCGCCCGGAAGAAGAAGGGACACCCTCCCGTGGCCCGGGGCTCCCGTGGAGTGTGGAGAGCCCGGGGCCACCAGCCGAAAGAGCCACAGACGTCCTGCTGCCGTCAGAGGAGCCCCCCCCCTTGCAGCCGGTGAATGTTTAAAGGCGAGGGGACCAGCAAGCATTGTTGGACAGCGGAGGGGGCGCAAGTCACGTGCTGAGAGAGGTGCGGAGAGAGACAGGAGATGTTGAACGCGCGCGCGACTTGATCGGATTACGGCAGGCCGCGCGTGCACATCTCTTGTCGCTCCCTGTACCTCCTTGAAAGGTAAAACGATTACAAAAGAGTCTCGCACCGACGGATCGCTTTCGCGATCCGTTCGCAGGTGCGAGACCTAAAAAGGGGAAATGATTATAAGGGGGCAGCGTAGGCACCCCCTGACCCCCTAGGTTTTCTGAGGGGGGCCTAGAAGGACCCTGAAGGGCAAAAAAACTATATATATTTTTTTTTTTCGCGGGGTAAGCGCTGGGTGCGTTACCATGTACGCTTCCTGGTACACGTACCTAGAGCGTACCACAGGGAAAAACAGTGAAAGAAAATAGTGTAAAATAAGAATTTGGAGTGCTTAGAGGTAGGGTAGCTCTAAAAAGAGCTGTTGTGTTTTGTGGGTGATTTAAGTACCTACAAGTAGGTACTGATGCAGAGTCTAAAATTGAAGAGAAAGACTCTGTTCCCCTCATCTGAGAAATGTACACCGTTTCCTCTGTAGATATCTTGCATGTTGTAATGCAAGTTATTGTGGTATATGGAACTCATACCATAGTCTCTCAAGAAAGCAGAAACATATCCTTTTGGGACTGCCTGAGAAGGCCTAGGGGTGAGGGGCACTCTACCCTGCCCCCTTTTCATGTTCTGAACTATTATATTTCACTCTCTTCTGTAACTACACAAAATGGTGGCGATAGGGTGCACCAGAGACAGACAGTGAGAGAAAGGAGGCAGGAAATGAAGAAGAGATGTCAAATACACATTGGAGATAATATAGTGGGAGAAGGGAAGTAAATATGAGTAAACTTACTATGTAACATAAAAATGTTGCACTCTGTACTATAAGTCTCACTTTATACTACAATCACTTCGCTACAACCTCATAAATTACAAATGAAAATGAATAATGTCTCAAACAATTTTTAATTTCTAAATATAAATTTATTCTTCTGAATTTTCATAATTTAAAAGAACTAGTTACATGTCCTCATCAGGAATTTCCTCTTCAATCATATCATCAGGATTCTCCTCATGAAAAGTCTGCAATGATGATTCTTGTAACTCTATGGTTTCCAAACATTCGATAAATTCGCCGTCAAGAGACTGATCAAAAAAATCATTCATGTCATCTCCTCCTTGTGAAAATATTTCATTATTGGTGCTGTCAATATCCGGGACATTTAGAATTTCAATAAATGTAGTTGAAAATTCAAAAGAAATTTCCATGGTCTCTTCAGTGTGATCCATTTTATTTTGAAATTTCTTGCTGTAAATTGCATAAAAAAATAATCACTTTCATTTATCGTTTTTAGTAATACTTAGTATAAATCTAGCTTTATCAAGTATTTAGTTCTTTAAAATTAATTGGTCAGTGTATAGTATCAGGCAGGAACTAGAAATATAAAGCACTGCATGTGATGAATCCTATCATAATCCATAATTATAACAGAAAGACTGTAAATAACTAACAGAAAACATTTTTCAAATTATCTTAAAGTGTAGAACATAGTTCCCCTTACAAATTAACAACTCACCTTTTTGAACGTAGGAGAAGAGTTAGTACTGTGTAAATCAAACACCAGAAATTGAGCACCAAAAATTCCTCATAAATGTACCTCAGACCGTAGTATCACAAAATGGCCGTGTTTTCCTCTCATTTTAGATATATACATACAAATTAAACTTCATCACACACAAATTCAAAACCAAAGTAACATTTTAATTGGTTCTAAATTTCAACACTTTCAAATGTGTTTTCCCCATGCAATTTTCCATAGGACATTTAGACACGGCTACAGCCCGAATGGCTGAACGGAATTACACCAAACTTGGCAAAATGGTAGGGACTGGTACGTAGTAGGGCCTTTTCCATATTTGTTTGAAATTGCTCAAGTGGTTTTTATGAAAAGCAACTTCAAAAACAAATATATATCATTTTGCGCGCTGCGAGTGCTTCCCGGTACGCGTACCGGGGAGCGCACCCGGCGCGCAACGGAAGTACGCGAGCGGAAAGTTTATTGGCTCTCGGGTGTCTGTCAACATTCCAAACAGTCCGGAGAGTCCGCCATCTTGTGTCTCGGTAGAATCGAGACACAAGAGGTGTAAAAAAAAAGGGGAAATGATTAAAAGGGGGCAGGGTAGACATCCCCTGACCCCCTAAGTTTTCTGAGGGGGGCCTAGAAGGACCATGAAGGGCAAAAAAACGATTTTTTTTAAAAAAAAATTCACGGGGTAAGCGCTGGGTCCGTTCCCATGTACGCTTCCCGGTACGCGTACCCTGAGCGCATCACGGGGAAAAACAGTGTAAAAAATTAGAGTAAAAAAATAATTTAGAGTGCTTAGAGGTAGGGTAGCTCTGAAAAGAGCTGTTGTGTTATGTGGGTGTTTTTTGTACCTACAAGTAGGTACCGATGCAGAGTCTAAAATTCAGGAGGAAGACTCTATTTCCCTCATCTGTAAAATGTACACCATGTCTCCTATAGATGCCTTGCATGTTGTAACGCAAGTTGTTGTGCTATATGGAACCCATACCATAGTCTCTGAGGAAAGCAGAAACAGATTTATTCACATGTTTCCTTGCTTTCTCAATCTGTGGACAAAATTGGTTGGACCCGTTCCATTTTTGCCTTTGGCATATATTAGAATATACAAAGGCAGTTTTTGGAAAAAGTGACATCAATTGCCCAAAGATGTCCTTTAAAAGCATTTCCAGACCTACCCCAGTCAAAGTGCCCAGGTCATTTCCACCACAGTGCACAATTATGAGGTCAGGGTGTGGTAGATGCATAAATGATTTTACCAATGGTATCAATTGGTGACATCTCAATCCTCTCTGGCCAATCCACATAATATCCACATTTGGTAAATCAAGATTGGGAATACCTCTGTTAGCTGCATATTTTTCACTCCAGTGAACAAAGCTATGACCCACAATCCAGACTTTTGGCATCTTCAAGGTAGATGTGGTTGTATTCAGATGAGTTGTGGAAATGAAATGGCAGTTTGAAAGTAGGAGTTATGAAAAAAAAGTGGTTGAGATTCAGTGCCCTTGAAAGAGAAGAAATGATTGCTGATTTTTTAAATTCCAAAGAAAGTATAGGAGGCCCCCTAAAATGCGGTCTGGGACCAGGGGAATGAGAAGAAAAGTTACAATGTCCCTGAAATCAAGGATGCCCGTGGGAATAATCACCCGGGATTTGGTACCCACTGCACTAATATGATTTCTAGACACAACCACCAAGTATCTCAGATAATGTTATCTAAATTACAACAAATCCTATATCTATCAATTTTATTATTAGACAACCGCATGCAGTAATATCAAGCACTCAGTGACAATTTCATGAAAGTTTGTGACAGGTTAAGACACTACAACAAAATTAAAAAATTAAACATGAGTTTATTACACATTCTGAGCAAGTTAAAAAAAAAACATACAATTGTAGAGTACATCATGTTATACAGTTATTACATAATACGTTTAAAAATGTTCATGAGAACACAAGTCTGTGGCGTTTCGGTTAAAAAACCTTCTTCAGGACAGTTTCTATAAAGAAACACAAAATTACTACATAATGATGAAACATATACACAGTATCTTTAAACATTTATCTAATGTATATGGCTGTCACAAACTATGTAGGCAAAAGTTATTCTCTCCGTGGGCTACAGCATCTGATTCCTACTGGTCTACCTTACCAATATTGACATTTCTACAGATCAGACATTTCTAAAGTTAACATTTCTCAAGCATGCCGGTTTTTATTTATATATTGAATACTTTATACTGGTGGTTGTGCAGGTAATCATGTGGGAAGCGAAAAAATTAAAAAATGGAAACTTTTGATGCATCAAGTATTCAAAAGTTATAGTACTTTTAGTGGTCAATGTTCAGTATGACCCAATCTATAGGCTAACAGTATCTTACCTCAAGATATATATAAAAGTATCACACTCAGGTGTTCATTCTGAGGTCTAAATCATTAAAAACGGGAGAGGTGTCCTGTTTTGGGTCAACGCTCAGAACTACAAATATCCCATTTGTTCAGTCTGGATATAGTAGTAGTTGATATTATCTACAGAATGAAAAAAGAGGATAGGGGGAGATGATATATTACAAAAGCCCATCTACTTCTCCTATTTTGCAAACTGTGAGCTGACACAGGTGACATTGTTGAAAAATTTGAAAATATAATTCCTTATTTCATACAGACACTCAGTGTGATCCTTGTCCAAAATTTTAAAGCCAGACATTTTACCAAATGACACACACAAAGAGAGAGATGAGGCAGGCACAGAGTGAGATGACACGCAGGCACAGAGTGAGGTGAGACACAAGCACAGAGTACCCTTTAAGTTTAGAGATGCAAACTGTGAGCGGACACAGGTGACATTATTGACAAAAGTGAAAATATAATTCCTTATTTCATACAGACATTCAGTGTGATCCTTGTCAAAAATGTTAAAGCCATACTTTTTACCATAAAACATTTACCAGAGTGACATGAGACACACACAAACAGACAAATGACAAACACAAAGAGAGAGAGATGGGGCAGGCACAGAGTGAGATGACACACAGGCTCAGAGTGAGATGAGACACAGGCACAGAGTGAGATGAGGCACAGGCATAGAGTGAGATGAGACATGCAAAGGGAGAAATGACACACACAAAGAGAGAGATGGGGCAGGTACAGACTGAGATGAGACACAGGCACAGAGTGAGATGAGACACAGGCACAGAGTGACATGAGACACAGGCATAGAGTGACATGAGACACAGGCACAGAGTGAGATGGTGCAGGCAGAGAGTGAGATTAATAATGAAACTGTACTGCATTGTTGCTGTGGTATAAACTTACTTATGTTGTAAACTGGTGTTTATATCGTTTACTTATTGTAATTGCTATGTAGTATGTTTGTAGTGGTCTATAATATATTATTTTTTCTTTACCACATATTGTAATCACCTATAGAAAGATAAAAGAATATGCAGACGAAAGAAAGATGACAAAAAATGTATAAACATGATTTATGGTCCAAGAAAACACAAATAGAAGATTCATCTAAAACACAATCTTCAATGAACAAAAAGAATGCTCCTGGTAAGCAAACAAAGAGTTTTGTCTCTAAATACAAAGAAAAAACTGTGCCCCTCAAAAAATGTTAGACCTGTAGAAGGAGATGATATTCTCTATAGCAATAGACGGAGAAATCAATTTATTGACATTCGTAGACAAATGTTTTATACCAGAATTGTTTTAAATGTATTAAAAAATGTAAAGATGTATCAAAAGAAGAGTGCTTTTTACAGTAAAAAAAAAGCATAGTGAAGATTGTGGATCAGGCATTTAAAGTGAAAAATAAATGATATGGTTTAGTAATCAATAGAATTTGTACACTAGATAAGGTAATCAATGTTTTCAAATCAAAATGTAAGTGGAAAAGAGTAATTAATCGGACTAATTTTTGTGATGTTTTTTCTGGAGAATGGAAGCATAGTTCAAGTTGTGAGCCATTTTTTAATGAAGAAAGTTACTTTCAGGATAATGATTTGGTGCATGCAGTTGACACCAGTGGTCGAGCATATGAGGTGAAGGACGGTTGTCCGGTTGAAAAAGAAAAATTGTGCCTAGAAATGCAGAAGAGGTGTTAGCTGATGAAGTTTTAGGGAGATGTCCTAAGGCTCCAGTGTATACTTGGAATTGTAGTAGTATTTGTAGTGTGCGACAGGATTCAATTGATTTGTTTTTCAATTTCTTACGGACATATACTAAGAAAAGTCTAAAACAAAAGATGAAAATGTTGCAAGAGTTAGATGCTTGCAGAGTGAGAGAAAAAACAAGTTTGCATGGCCATTTACTGGCTTGTCTTTCAAGAAAAGTATGTCAGAGTGTTTTTCACAATTTTAGGATGTTAGCAGTGCATCATAATAAAGTGAGGAAATTAGTGAGAAGGTTGTATTATGCAAAAAGTCCAGCACTTAAGCTAAAACAGTTAAACAGTGCTCTTTTGCATGGATCTGAATTAGATGTGAAGAACATTTGTGAAGAAATTGAGTTTTGTTATTTTGGTGAAAAAGAGGACAGTGCAGAAACTGATCCAGTAATAGAAGGTAATGTGGAAGGGAATGTACAGATTTCAAGAACAGAAAAATTTGACCATGAAATTACAAAGTTTAAGGTCAATTCAAGTGAAAGGCCTAATTTTTCTTGTGTGTGTTGTCGAAGAACTCATTATAAGAATCAGACTAGGTTAGTTGATTTATATGTAAAAAGTGAAATGGAAAATAATAATGAGTGGAAGGATTTTGCAACTTATTTGTTGGTAGAAAATTGTTTTGATTTGGGTTCTAATCAACGTATTTGTAAATATTGTTATAATAAATTAAATGAAAACAGAATGCCTGCTAGACATGTTCATAATAATCTGGAGTTGGTAGACATTCCTTCTGAATTGATGGATTTAAATACCTATGAGTCTATTCTGATTCAATGTGTGCATCCTTTTCAGGCTATTGTTCGCATGAAGCCTAAGACAGGGAAATTGCCTCCTTCATATTTACAGAGAGGATTAAAGGGAAGAGTTGTTTATTTGCCTCTAGATTTTAAGAAAAATATTGATACAATTGGTGTAGAAAAAGTAGAAGAGGAACCTCTGGTTATTCTAGTTAATGGTGTTCCAACAAAGAGTAAAAAAATCTGGCAAGAATTAGTGGATGTTAGGAAAGTCAAAAAGGCAACGTTGTATTTGGTAAAAAATAGGCACTACTACAAAAATGTATATGTTGGAGAAGAGGAAACAACTGTAGAAGAGGACAGTGATTTCTCAGCTGGGCAAATTGAAAAAGTTGATGTCTCTAGAAGTGAAGAAATTTATGAACATTATAGTGTTCATCCATTGCATTCCAAAGAAGTAATGGGGAATGCTATTGACTTGTTTCAAATGAAAGAAGCAAAAGGAAGTCCCATTAGTGTATGGGAAGAAAGTTTGGAAGCTCGTTGTTTTCCACAGTTATTTCCAACAGGTCAAGGTGGACGATATGACGACCGACCTGTTCAAATTCCTGCATCTGAATACCGGACTTTAAGATTATATGCAGAAGATCCAAGGTTTCGTCAATGCATTCCATATTTGTTTCATCTACTGTTTGAGAGTGACTTGTCTGGACTTTCTTATGCAGTGAACCATAAACTGAAAAGTGGAGTACATCTGCAATATGTTTCGGCAAGGGACTTTAAGAATAAAGTCAAACTGCAAGACAGTGTTTTGGAATCTCAGCTAATTAATCTCATGGCATGTCAGCGTGGTACTAACGAGTATTGGTACCGTCGTCATGGGGAATTGAAATGTATGCTAAGAAACTTAGGAACTCCTACATGGTTCCTCACTCTTAGCTGTGCTGAGTATGCTTGGGAAGACTTACTTCAATTTCTACGAGAGGCAAATAAAAACATTGAAAATATTGAATACAAGACACCTGGAGAACTGTGCTCTTTGGATCCAGTTAATGTATGCAGGTATTTCAATCATAGGTTTGAAGCTATGATGTCTTTTATCTCAAACGAAAAAAAATCCTCCTCTTGGAGAGGTTTTGTATTTCTTTTGGAGAAAGGAGTATCAAGCAAGAGGTGCTCCTCATATACATATGCTGCTATGGATCAAAGATGCACCCAAATTTGGAACAGATTCGGATGAGAAAGTGATGAGTTTCATTGAACAGTATTCTACATGTGCTGTTTCGAAAAGTACAGAAGAAAACAATTTAAGACATCAAGTTTTACGCTTTCAAACCCATCGTTGTGGAAAATACAAATCCAAGGACAAGTTCTACACAAAATGTCGTTTTGCATTTCCACGTCCAGTAACATCGAAAGGAAGAGTGAATAATTTTATGTCTTCTCTGCGACATACTGTGACAAGAAAATCACCGAAAAATACATACAACCTAAGAAGAAATGAAGAGTCCAAATACATAAACGACTACAACCCAGTCATTATGTCCATGTGGAATGCTAACATGGATATTCAATATGTTGCTGACAACTCTGTTGCTGTGGCTCAATATGTGACGTCTTACATCTAAGGGTGGGCGTAGTGGGCGTAGTGGGGCTTCGTGAAGCTACGCAAAGTGGGCAAAACACTACGCCCACCCACGCACTTCGCGTAGCCCCACTACGCGCCACCCGCCTCCCTCCCGCCCTCCCTAAATGCTTACAATAATTTATGAAATAATTATAAAACCACTTACCTTGTCCTGCCACGTCCCCAGGGCTCCCGCTCGTCATTGCGCCGCCGGCGCGCGCGTCCTGGATGCTAATGCGCATGCGCAGGCGGCCGCGCATGCGCATTTCTCACGAGACGAGCAGGAGCCCCGGGGACGCGGCAGGACAAGGTAAGTGGTTTTATAGTTATTTCATAAATTATTGTAAGCATTTAGGGAGGGCGGGAGGGAGGCGGGTGGCGGGCAACTTCGCTACGCCCACAAAGTGGGCGTAGTGTTGCCTGCTTCGCCTACTTTGCAAAGGGCGAAGTAGGCAACACTACGCCCACTTCGTGGGCGTAGCAAAGTTGCCCGCCCACCCTTACTTACATCACAAAATCAGAAAAGACGGAACTGAAGGAAATGTGGGAGGAAATTTCACATGCAAAGAGTCTAAGTAAGAAATTATACAGTTACAGTCTGAAGATGTTGACGCATCGAGAAATTGGAGCATATGAATGTTCTGATTGGTTATCATCAGCAAGTCTATATACCAAATCTAGAACCATCATTTGGGTGAGTCTAGGTCTTGCTGCAACATGAAACCGAGTTTTGAAATCTGTACAAGAAATTGAGTATTTGGCGTAGAAAGAACCAAACAGTACAGATATTTTGAAGACAAACATGTTGGATACATACTATCCAAATAGAAGTAGTCATCTTGAGAACGTTTGTCTCTATGAAGTTCTGCAAACCTATACTTTTAAGAGGAACATCACACAAGATATCAATAAAGGTGTATATGCTGTAATTGGATGTGAAGGCTGTCTGGTGAAACAAAGAAAAGGCCATTTGTCTAATCATCGAAAATTGAGTTGTGAATCTCCTGACAAAAGGGAATTTTACTATTTAGCTCTTTTGCAACTCTTTAAGCCATGGCGTACAGAAGAGGAACTACTTGGAGATTTTCTCAGTTATGAAGATTCGTTCAATGCAACCAAGGATACCATAGAATGTCCTGTTTTTTCAAATTATCTGCAAATGTTGAACAAGGAAATACAGCAAGAAGCTACAATTGCAGCAGAGATTGCTAGAGACAGTTCTCAAAGACAGTCAGAGTTCTGCTTCATTGTGTCAGGATCCACTCGGAGGACCACGTATCCAAAATGAAGCTGCCACTGCCATGGATGAAGTGGAAAGAGCCATGGAACAAGCTCAGGAGGATGTAGTTAACTTAGAAGATTTGGAAAAAGAACTAAACGTTGGGCAGAGACAAATATATGACGAAGTCACAGAACAGATTGAGCATGGTTTATGTCATGAGAAAAAAGAGTGCTCATGTACATCATTTATACCTGTCCGACTGTATGTGAGTGGAGAAGCAGGAACTGGAAAAAGTTTTCTGATTAAAGCAATTGCAACTTATCTGCAGAAAAGAACGGAGTCATCGCTGTCTTGTGTTGTTACCGCTCCAACTGGGTTGGCAGCACATAACATTAAAGGGATTACTTTACATCGTTTATTGATGCTGCCAGTAGAGCATGATAATAAATTACAATAACACAAGCTATCTGGAGAAGCTTGTTGTGAAGTTTCAAGAGTCCTAAAGAAAATGAAAATGATGAGGTAAGCATGGTATGAAATGTAATGCTTGCTTTTGTGCATTTAAGAATGCAAGAAATTCTTAAAACAGAGTATGATGTGTTATTTGGAGGCAAACACATCATTGTTTTTGGAGATCTACTGCAGCTAACTCCAGTGAAAGGACAACC
Source organism: Lissotriton helveticus (assembly GCF_964261635.1). Taxonomy (NCBI): domain Eukaryota; kingdom Metazoa; phylum Chordata; class Amphibia; order Caudata; family Salamandridae; genus Lissotriton; species Lissotriton helveticus. The sequence goes on along the minus strand of NC_136059.1, from coordinate 1,416,640,706 downwards.
AGTGTTTAAAAAGCTTATGCATGAAGATACCAGGAAGTGCCTAGGAAGCATTGGAAATGTTAACATATGGTTAAATTTCAAATATGCAGAACTGCTTCAAAATATGCGACAGGCAAAGGATGAAGATTATAAAAATATTCTATAAGATGTAAGAATTGGAAAAGTAAGTGAGCATGGCAAAGAAGCTTTACATGGACGATTAATTTCAAATTTGTTTCCAAACGAAAACATTCTCCCAGAGAATATTTTAAAGAAAATTCCTGAAAACAAATCTGTCATATGCTTGATGCCAACTCTGCAAGAATGTTCAATCTTCAACAACAAAATGTTAAAGTTAGAAAATCAAGAGATTGTGAAACTGGAAGCTATTGATAAAATAGCGCATGAAGGAGCAACTATTATTTTGTCAGAAAAGTTGAAATCAAAATTGGATTCTTTAGAGAAGACAATATCTAAAACTGCTGGTTTGGAAAAGACTCTGTATGCATCTTTAAATTGCCGTATAATTTTACAACGGAATTTACATGTGGAAAGAGGTTTAGTAAATGGAGCAAGGGGTCATGTTGTTGATTTTGTGAATTACCGAAATAGAGATGGAATTGAATTTATAAAAATTAAATTTGATGGTATTGAAGAAGTACAACAAATCAGTCATTGTTCTGCTCGATTTTTGCTTGTGAAAGATTTATATTCCCGCCGAAAACAGTTTCCTGTTTCTTTGGCATATGCAGTGACTATTCATAAATCTCAAGGTTTAAGTGTAGATAGTGCTTTGGTGAATATTGGAAGTTCTGTGTTCAAGGAGGGTATGGCATATGTTGCTTTATCTCGAGTCAGAACTTTAACTGGATTGTACTTGATTGATTTTGATGAGACAAAGATTAGTGCAGATCTAAATTGTGTAAAAGAATATAATAGGTTAAGAAGAGAGTATGCACCAAATTTACCTCAATATTCTCTATTTGAAAAGCGTGTAGTAGGCCGAAAAAGAAGAAATGAGAAAAATTGTAGTGAAGTTGTAGCAAAAAGAAAAAAAGTAGATGAACCAGTAATTGTAAGCAGAAAGGAAAAGGATTCAGTTAAAGATGTTGTTGAATTTCAGTTTGAAAACAGTTCTGGTGTCAACTGCTATGCTAATGTAGTGGTTGATGTTGTTTTTTTCTCTCCAAACTTAACAAGAACAGATTGTTGAAAATCGGGATCAAAGATTTTTTTGTTTGTTGAATTCTGTGTTTCAGAAATGTAGCAGTGATAGAACAAAAATAGAAAGTGTTTCTGAAATTCGAAATGTTTTAGACATATGTTCTGGTCTAAATCAATTTTCACAGAATATTCAGCAAGATTGTCAGGAATTTCTAATGTTTATGCTTGTTGTATTGCAAGATGAAGGTATAGATGTTGAAAATCTTTTTGGCCTTTCTTATAAATGGCAGCATAACTGCGACAATTGTTCCTTTTCAAGTACTACTACAATAGACACTGAAAGATTTATATATTTGACTTTACCATCCTGCAAATCAGTGTCTTTTAATAATCTAGTTAGAGAAGCAAATCAAAACATGGTCTGTACTCAATGTAAATCTGCAATGCTATCAACATTATTTATACGAAGATATGGACAGTATGTAATTTTAATGTTCCAACGATGTAGACCTGATGGAACTACATTGACAACTTTAATTAAAAATGTTGTGGCTTCTCAATTATCAATTTCAGGAATAACCTTTGCAACTGCAGCAATTATTTTCCATGATGGTCCTTTGACAACATCAGGACATTACACAGCTTATTTAAAATGTCAAAAAGGCTGGACTAATTGTAATGATACTTAATTGACTTTCAAACAACGTTTGCCTTTTGACTTACAAAATTCTTACCTAGTGTTTTTACAACCGAAATTTTAGGAAAGGTAATTGGCCTATGAAGATTGGAGCAGTTAATAAAACTTAGTCTGCTGTTCAAAATTACTTTGTGAGTGAGAGTGATCAAGATAATAAAAAAACTTCTGTTGTCATAGAGGTAGTGTAAGTGTATCACATAGTGAGTGATATCACTATTATAGGAAATGTTAATCATGAGTGAGCCAGAGGTGGAAATATAACTATTGTAACATGATGTAAAAGATGTTGGAGCTTTTCTTTCAGAAACGCGGGTTAATGGAAGTTTTAGAGTACTATTGAGTAATTTCCAAAGAAAAGGACTTTTCATATACTATTTGGCCTTGTGGAAAAGTATGTGGATCAAAAGTGGGTTAAGATATGTTTTTTCTAAATTTTACATTATTTATTGAAACGTTGTATGGGTTTTTTAAACATCATCTTTTGTAGATTGTGTTTTTTTTTGCCCGCTGTCATATGATGAGTAGTATTGAACTCACTGTTTTAAGTGAAATTCAATATATTCTGAGAACAGCAAAAATAAACCATATAACATGTTCTACAAGTTATTTTGTATTTTGTATTTTGAAATATATATTATACTCCCCTTGTCTCACGCTCAATCACCTTTTTCAACCCTATATCACCCCTCTTTCCTCAACCTCACTGCCCTTCTCTCACCCTCCCTCACCTCCCTTCCCTTATTCCACTTCCCTCACTTATCCTCATTCCCCATCCTTAACTCCCCTTACCCTCACTGTCCTCCTACAGTCACCTTTTCCCAGTTCCTCTGCTTCACTCCCCTTCCCCTTCTTTCCTTCCTTTGCTCCCTCAGTAATTCCCCTTCTCTCACTCACCTTACTCCACTTTACTCACTCCTTCTCTCATTCTCTCTGCCCTCTCACTTCCTCACTCCTCTTCCCTTACTCCCTCTTTGTTACCCTCACTTCCTCTATCCCCTCACTCTCTCACACCCCTTTACTCACTCTCACCCACCTTCCATTCCTCATTGTCGTGAATGCACCCTCACTCACTCCCCCTTCCCTGTCACTTACTCCCCTTTCCTTACTTCCCTTTCCGCCATTAGTTCTGATAACTCACATTCCTGTAGTATCTTACTCACCTTCAGTTCATTTCTCTCTCCCTCTCTTGCTCTCTGTCACTGAATCTATCCGCCTCATTATCCTCTTAGTAATGTGCTCTCCCTCTATTCTTTTCCCCTCTCTCTGTTCTTCGTTATTCCTTTGTTTCTCTTTCTGTGTCCTTCACTCCTTTATCTCTTAGTATCTTTTTTATGACTTTTAATCTCCTGCCTTGTCTCTTGCATTTTGAAATATAAATAATAAAAATTATAAGTATTTTTTTTCCTTTTCCACAGATATTAAATGTATTAAACATATGTCATTAAGTTTACATTACTTATAAGGTAAGTTTGACAAACAAAATGTACTTTCTCATCACTCTTTTCCTTAACCTCAGTACTCTTCTCTCACCCATCCTAACCCCCATTGCCTTACTCCACTTTCCTTACTTATCCTCATTCCCCATGTTCACTCCCCTTCCCCTCACTCACCTCCCACACTCACCTTCTTTTAGTCTCCCTGCTTCACTTCCCTTCCCCTCTCTTCCCTTCCTTTGCTCCCTCAGTCATTCCCATTCCCTCACTCACCTTACTCCACTTTACTGACTCCTTCTCTCACTTCCACTGTCCTCTCACATCCTCACTCACTTTCTCTTTCTTACCCTCACTCTCTCCATCCTCTCACTCTCTTACTCCTCTTCCATCACGCTCACTCCCTATAACTCAGCCACACTCCCTTACTTATCTTTCTTTGCCCCCTCACTCAGTCCCTTTTTATCACTCTTTTCTTCACTCCCTCTATCCCCTCACTCCCTCACTCCCCTTGTCTCACACTCACTTGCCTTTATCCACCCTCTATCATCCCTCTTTACTCACCCTCACTGCCCTTCTCTCACTCTCCTTCACCCCGTTCCCTTACTCCACTTCCCTCACTACCTCTCATTCCCCATTCCTTCACGCCCCTTCCCCTCTCTCCCCTCCACCACTTACCAGCTCTCAGTCACTCTACTTCACTCCCCTTCCCCTTCTTTCTATCTTTTGCTCCCTCAGTAATTCCCCTTCCCTCAGTCACCTTACTCAACTTCATTCACTACTTCTCTCACTCCCTCTCTCCTCTTACATCCTCACTCCCCTTCTCTCACTCTCTCACTCTTACTCTCACTCCCTCCATCCCCTCACTTTGTCACCCCCCTTCCCTCACACTCACTCCCTTTAACTCACGAACACTCCCTTATTTTTCTTTCTATGCTCCCTTACTTAGTCTCCTTTTCTCACTCCTTCCTTTACTACCTCTATGTCCTCACTAACTCACTCCCCTTGTCTTACGCTCACTCGCCTTTATCCACCCTCTATCACTCCTCTTTCCTCAACCTCACTGCTCTTCTCTCACCCTCCCTCACCCCCGTTCCCTTACTCAACTTCCCTCACTTATCCTCATTCCCCATCCTTAACTCCCCTTACCCTCACTGTCCTCCTACAGTCACCTTTTCCCAGTTCCTCTGCTTCATTCCCCTTCCCCTTCTTTCCTTCCTTTGCTCCCTCAGTAATTCCCCTTCTCTCAGTCACCTTACTCCACTTTACTCACTCCTTCTCTCACTCACTCTGCCCTCTCACTTTTTAACTCCTCTTCCCTCACTCCCTCTCTTTTACCCTCACTCCCATTGTCCCCTCACTCTCTCACACCCCTTCACTCACTCTCACTCACCTTCCATCCGTCATTGTCGTGAATGCACCCTCACTCACTCCCCCTTCCCTCTCACTCACTCCCCTTTCCTTACTCCGCTTTCCTCATTTAGTTTTGCTAACTCACATTCCTTTAGTATCTTACTCACCTTCAGTTCATTTCTCTCTCCCTCTCTTTCTCTCTGTCACTGAATCTATCCACCTCATTATCCTCTTAGTAATATGCTCACCCTCTATTTCTTTTTCCCTCTCTCTGTCCTTCACCATTCCTTTGTTGCCCTTTCTGTGTCCTTCACTCCTACTTTATCTCTTAGTACCCTTTTTTGACTTTTAATCTCCTGCCTTGTCTCTTGTATTTTGAAATATATATTATAAAAATTATAACTTGTTTTTTCCTCTTCCACAGATATTAAATTTAGTAAAAATATGTAATTAAGTGTACATTTCTTATAAGGTAAGTTTGACAAACAAAATTTACTTTCTCATCACTCTTTTCCTTAACCTCAGTACTCTTCTCTCACCCATTCTAAACCCCGTTCCCTCACTCCACTTCCCTCATTTATTCTCATTCCCCATGTTTACTCCTCTTTCCCTCACTCCCCTCCCACACTCATCTTTTTTCAGTCCCCCTGCTTTACTTCTCTTCCACTCTTTTCACTTCCTTCGCTCCCTCACTCATTCCCCTTCCCTCACTCACCTTACTCCACTTCACTCACTCGCTCTCTCACTCCCTCTGTCCTCTCACTTCTTCACTCCCCTTTCCTCACTCCCTCTCTCTTAGCCTCACTCTCTCCGTCCCCTCTCTCTCTTACTCCTCTTCCCTGATGCTCACTCCCTTTAACTCTCCCACACTCCCTCACTTACCTTTCTTTGCTCCCTCACTCAGTCCCCTTCTCTCACTCTTTTCTTCATTCCCTCTGTCTCCTCGCTCCCTCATTCCCTCTGACTCTTCACTCCCTCATTCCCCTTGTCTCACGCTCACTTGCCTTTATCCACTACTCTTTCCTCAACCTCATTGCTCTTCTCTCACCCTCCATCAGCCCCGTTCTCTTACTCCGCTTCCCTCACTTATCCTCATTCCCCATGTTTACTCCCCTTCCCCTCACTCCCCTCCCACATTCACTTTCTTTCAGTTCCCCTTCTTCACTCCCCTTCCACTCTCTTCCCTTCCTTCGCTCATTCACTCATTCCCCTTCCCTTACTCACCGTACTCCACTTCACTCACTCCTTCTCACATTCCCTCTGCCCTCTCACTTCTTCACTGGTCTCCTCTCACTCCGTCTGTCTTACCCTGACTCCCTCTATACTCTCACTCTCACTTCCCTTCAATCACCCTCACTCATCTTCAAACCCTCACTGTCATCAACTCACTCTCACTCACTCCACCTTCCTTCTCCCTCACTCCCCTTGCCTTACTCTCACTCCCATTACTCTATCCTCCCTCACCCTCTTTCCCTCAATATCAATACCCTTTTTTCACCTTGACTCATTTCTTTCCGTCACTCCCTGTCACTCTCCTTTGTTCACTCCACTTCGACTCACTCTTGTTTACAACTCACCTTCTCTCACTCCTCTTCTGTCACTTGTTCGCTCCGTCACTTTCTCCCCATCATTCACTCATTTCATTCATTCATTTATTCAGTACACATTCTCTGAAAAAAAGAATTGAAAAATCTGTAAAGAATATAGCTCTTTTTGGAGAATTGGAGTTAGTTCTGAAAATAACTTTTTTTTCCTTGTTTTTTTTAAATATTTTTTTTATACTTTTTTATAACGATTTTATATTTTTTTTGTATTTTTTTCAGGGAAAAAACAAAACCAGGGATTCCAAAACTGCTCAACAGGAGCAAAAAAAAGGGGAAAAATTAGGGATGGGGAGGGCAGCGGTGTTCCTGTCTCCTCCGAGCAATCAGTTCAATACTCTGCTCCCCATAACAGAGCAGTTCATCGCAGTCCATGCATAGAATTTTGATGCGTGCAAACACCGGCTGCACGTTCGGGATCATTCTTCCACCTTCTCTTCCCAAAGCTGTTGCACCACCAGTCGAGGTGCTGGCCCCATCTCTCGGTGCATTCTGTGCCAGGTCCCTGACACTCTCTCTGGAAAAGTTGTTTGGGTGTCTTCTCTGCACATGCCTAATTAAAGTGGCATTTCCAAAACTATATTTTTCATTAGGATTGCTCCGTGATAAGGTGGTGCCACAAATTTTACAGCACACCTTTGGTGCATTCACCTTTTTTCCCCTTCGGGGAATGTAAAAAACTTACAAATGAAGTGTTATTTCACTTTCCTGGTAGGAGGATCCTCAGGCAGGAATTGATCAGAATCAGAGGAAGTGTTTTGTAAATCAGCCATCTCTCCAAAATTAGAAGCAGAAGCAGGCAAGAGGTGTTCTCTTAGCAATTGCAAAGAGGTAGTGAGGGATATGGGTGGGGACTTTCAATATTTGTGGAAAAAAACTGTTATGAACCAATGAAAAGTGTTATTTTAAGGTCACATGACTTGACGCGCTTACGCTACGTGCTCCGGAGCGCTTACGGGGGTGCTTACGAGGCACGTATGTAGGCGCTTCCGGGGTCGCTTACACGGCGCGTCTGAATGACGTTTTGCTAGATTTTCAGAAATGCGTTTAAAGTTAAAATACGGTTATTTAAAATCAAAAATACTACTTTTATGAGTATGCCACTGAATGTCTTCCATTATTATTTACTTTAAATACATACTTATATTTTTGTCCGCTCGCGGGAATAGCGCTTACGCTACGTTTACGGGTGCGTTTACGGGTGCGCGTACCCTGAGCGCTCCGGGGTAAAATGATAAAAAAAAAACACAGGAAAAATACATTGAAAAATTAATTTTAGAAAAATATACATTATTTAAATAATTTTATAAAAAATATAATAATTAATAGCTATAAAAAATAGCTATTAAAAAAACGTAATAATTCACTTTAAAAACCATAGGTTACAAACTCGTTATAGTTAGGAATTAGCATTTAAAAAACCTTTGAAATTCACTGAAAAAACCATAGGTTTCACACCAGTTATAGTTAGCTGAACATTTTACTCATACATTCCCACGTTATAGTTAGTTGGACTCACTATAACTTGCGCGCCCTCAATCCACTGCTGATGATGCCACATATTACATCATTCATGACATGGTCAGTGACATCACTGATGACATCACTGATGACATCTCAAATGACATCAATGATGACATCTCAAATGACATCACTGATGACATCACTGATGACATCATCCAGTGACTGTGTTTCTGTAAAGTTTAAATATGTTTTACATATTTAAGAATGAGTGGGTGTATAAGTGTCTGTTTGAAGGATTTAGTTGGTGCGTGATTGACTGTATTAGTGAGTGATTAAATGTGTCTTACTGAATGCATTCGTTAGTGACTAAACTGTCTGAATGTGTGCACCAGTATGTCTGTTGTTGTATAAGCTATTACATGTGTTGATCAATAGCTATATAAGTGGCTATATGGGTTATTGATTGGTTGCCCAAGTATTTGTATGTGAGGCTAAGTATGTGTGTGGGTGGCTGGGAGGTGTGTGACTCTGTGCATAGATGTGTGAGCAGTTGATGCACTAGGTGTATGGGTTCAAAAGTGCATGAGGAAACAGCTGTATGGGTGGTTGACTGTGTGCATGGCTGTGTGGTGAGTGAATGGATATCTCAGTGCTACATGTCCAAGTAAATACATATGTAAAATACAGTGCATGTGAGAGTTGGCATATATAAATGACTATACATGAGAGCCAGTTATTGTGTGAGTGGCTGTATGGATCAATGTGTACTTGTATCAGTGATTGTATAAGAGAGTAAGTATGTGTTAGTATATGTTTGTATATCTGAGGTGTTGTCTGTATAACTGTATAGATGAGGAAATGGTAGTGTGATTGATTCTTTGCATGACTGACTAGGTGTGTGAGTAACTCCATGGATGAGTGGCAGTGTGTGAGTGTCTGTATAGGTGTTTGAGTGCATATGATAGTGTTGTATTGATGAGTGACTGTATGTATGAGTGATTGTATGGGTGAATGAGTGGATGAGTGTGTAGACCTAGAAATCAGTGAGTGCGTATGTAGTAACTGGTATTGGTGTGTCAATAGTTTCAGGAATGGTAGTTTGTATTTAACACTGGGTGTATCAAAGGTTAGATTAGAGTGTGAGGAGGTGCATCGTATTGTCACTGTGACATCAGTGATGTCATCAGTGATGTCATTTGAGATGTCATCAGTGATGTCATCAGTGATGTTACTGACCATGTCATGAATGATGTAATATGTGACATCATCAGCAGTGGATTGCAGGCGCGCGAGTTATAATGAGTCCGACTAACTATAACGTGGGAATTTCAATGGTTTTGTATGAGTAAAATGTTCAGCTAACTATAACTGGTGTGAAACCTATGGTTTTTTCAGTGAATTTCAAAGGTTTTTTAAATGCTAATTCCTAACTATAACGATTGTGAAACCTATGGTTTTTTCAGTGAATTTCAAAGGTTTTTTAAATGCTAATTCCTAACTATAACAAGTGTTAAACCTATGGTTTTTTCAGTGAATATATATATATATATATTCACTGAAATAACCATAGGTTATAGACCATATATAGTTAGGAATTAGCATTTACAAAACCTTGAAAATTCACTGAAAAAACCATAGGTTATAGACCATATATAGTTAGGAATTAGCATTTAAAAAACCTTATTTTACTCACACAAAACCATTGAAATTCCATATATAGTTAGTTGCACTAACTATATATCGCGCACCCGCAATCCACTGCTGATCATGTCACATATTACATCATTCATGACATGGTCAGTGACATCACTGATGACATCACTGATGACATCTCAAATGACATCACTGATGACATCACTGATGACGTCATCCAGTGACTGTATAATTCTGTAAAGTTAAAATATGTCTTACATATTGAAGAATGAATGGATGTATAAGTGTCTTGATGAAGGATTTAGTAGGGGCATGGCTGACTGTATGAGTGACTGATTAAATGTGTCTCACTGAGTGCATGGGTTAGTGACTAAACTGTCTTAATTTGTGCATCATTATGTCTGTTGTTCTGTAAACTGCTGCATGTGTTGATCATTAGCTATATGATTAACTGTATGGGTTATTGATTGGTTGCCCAAGCATTTGTATGGGAGACTGAGTTTGTGTGTGGGTGGCTGGGAGGTGTATGACTCTCTGCATAGATGTGTGAGCAGTTGATTGACTGGATGTATGGGTTCAAAAGTGCATGTGGAAACAGCTGTATGGGCGGTTGACTGTGTGCATGAGTGTATTGGTGAGTGAATGGATATCTCAGTGCTACATGTCAAAGTAAGTACATATGTAAAACACAGTACATGTGAGAGTTACCATATATAAATAACTGTGCATAAGAGCCAGTGAATGTGTGAGTGGCTGTATGGATCATTGTGAACTTGTATCCAGGATTGTATAAGTGAGTAAATATGTTTCAGTATATGTTTGAATAAGTAAGGTGTGTATAACTGTATAGTTGAGGAAATGGAGGTGTGATTGATTCTTTGCATGACTGACTAAGTGTCTGAGTAACTCCATGGATGAGTGACAGTCTATGAGTGTCTGTTTACACTGAGTGTATCTAAGGTTATATTAGAGTCTGAAGAGGTTTATCGTATTATCACATGAATGATGTCATCAGTGATGTGATCAGTAATGTCAAATGAGATGTCATCAGTGATGTCATCAGTGATGTCATTTGAGATGTCATCAGTGATGTCATCAGTGATGTCATTTGAGATGTCATCAGTGATGTCATCAGTGATGTCATTTGAGATGTCATCAGTGATGTCATCAGTGATGTCACTGACCATGTCATGAATGATGTAATATGTGACATGATCAGCAGTGGATTGCGGGTGCGCGATATATAGTTAGTGCAACTAACTATATATGGAATTTCAATGGTTTTGTGTGAGTAAAATAAGGTTTTTTAAATGCTAATTCCTAACTATATATGGTCTATAACCTATGGTTTTTTCAGTGAATTTTCAAGGTTTTGTAAATGCTAATTCCTAACTATATATGGTCTATAAACTATGGTTTTTTCAGTGAATTTTCAAGGTTTTGTAAATGCTAATTCCTAACTATATATGGTCTATAACCTATGGTTTTTTCTGTGAATTTCATTGGTTTTTTAACAGCTAATATCTGTAGCTGTAAAATGTATTCTTCTTTAAATCCAAAAATATATTTTATATGTTTATGAATAATTTTTTTTTTAAATATTTTTTTTTCTTCGTTCCCGCTTCGCAAATCGGGAAGCTTCCCGTTAGCTGACCTTGATGCCGCGAAATAGACCGCGAGCCGGTAAACGTTTCTTGACTGCAAGTGCCGCGTTACAAAACAACATCGTGACGCCTCCCGTCCGCATGACGTTTCACGTTGTCGCGTGATACGTCATATGACGTACTACGTTAGCGAACTGGTACGCGAAGCGAGTCGCAAAGCGCAGGTTTCTGGAAGCAAACCGGGAGGCCCTGCAAAGCGCTTAACGTAAACACAGCAAGTCATGTGACTTGGTAATAACACTTTTCATTGGTTCATTTCACTTTTGGTTTCCTAATGATGTAAGACTAGGTCATATAATCTAAAATGAACACTTTTGATTGGTTGAGAACTCTTGTTTTTCCCAAATGATGAAAATCCCTCCTTCTTTCCTCACTCTGACTTTCATCATTGTGAGAGAAAGACCCTTTGTGATCACTGAGCAATGGCTTCTTTAGTAGCTTCAGCTGGTGCTTCCCCACCACCTCCACCACATCCAAGGAAGAGTGGACCACCTGCTCAAGTTATAATTCAACAAGAAGAAGAAGAAGAGGAACAGGAGGACGAGCACGAAGAGAGGCAGTTTTTGCCTGAGCAGCCCAGGACGTCTCACCGGAAAGAAAACTTCATTTGGCTATTTTTTAAAATTCCCAAAGGTCAGAAAAAAGTAAATGCAAGATACGTAACTTGCCTTATATGTCAAGATAGACTGTCCAGAGGGACCGACAAAAAATACAGTTTCGGAAACTACACAATGCATCGCCATATGACTAGGTGGCATCCTAACAACTACAGTGCTGCACAGTTTCGGAACGACCTAGATAATCTCCCTATTATGGCCAGAAGATCTGTTGTACCGGAAGTAACGGGACCAGAGGGCAGGGAGATGGTGCCAAATATACAAATGAGATTTGGTGATGTAAAACACATCTGCGTATTTTGCGATGGATTCATTTCCTACGGAGAAAAAAGCATCACTCTGATCAACAGAGCTATTGACTAAAATATGCAAGTTTGTACGAAACGCCCAAAATAATAAATACTTCCTTTTTTTTGTTTTGTTGCTCCTGTTGAGCCCTTTACAATGAATCGTTTTCATTGCCCCCTCCAAGAAAAACCCCAAAAAATATAAAACTGTTCCGAAAAATTCAAAAACAGTAAAAAAATGTTCAGAAAAATAAAAAAAAAAGTTCTTTTCAGAACTACCTCCCCGTTATTAAAAAATTGGTACAATATTTGGAACTGTGCCAACCTCTATTTCTCTTAGTTCGCTTCCCAGTTCGCTCGCCGGTACGCGAACCGGAAGCGAACCAAAAACAGTAAGTATAAGGGAAGGAAACAGACACTTATGTTAAAAGAAAGACAGCTATAGGGGAGTAAACTAGAGATACTATTACCCGTAATCCACTGCTGATGATGTCACATATTACATCATTCATGACATGCTCAGTGACATCATCAGCAGAGGATTGCGGGTTTTTTGGCAACATGCCTTATCCACGGTTTAATAACGCTGCCTTTTGCTTTATATAAGTTTTCAAATTGTATGAAATATATACCAATAGGTCGTTATGAACCTTTAGGTAGTGCTTTTCTTCATGAGGTCTGGTCGCTTCCATACACATACAGATGTTTCAAAGATGATCAAGAAGTTTATCTGAATGGAGAGGAATGCACTGAGACGCCAGATCATTCACTAATGTGTAGGCACATACAGTTACACGGTTCATGCAACAAACACCGACCAAATATGGCTTGCGTGTTGCAAGGCACGCCAGTTCCTGCTATCATCCCCACGCTCAAGTTGTTGGAAAATGGTAGTTATTTGATGCTCAATAATGAAGATTGTTCTGAGTTAATTAAAAGTATTCCTTTTATCGTAACAGTAAGTGAACGGGTTATTTGCTGCAGAAATGTTCTATTTCCTCCCACACATGAACATAGGGAGTTTTCAATCTGGCCACAAATACCAACCTTGGGACACGTTTCAACGGCATGGCAAGAATAAGAGCTCTTTTGTCTCAGAGAGAGGTGGCCTTGAGTTCGGCCCGTGAAACTTTCGTACTTCACATAGCGAACACCCGTACAGAGGTGCACACCCTTTTCAATTAAGATTTGCCTTTCAATTTCAGCAACATGTTTCCGACTATCTTTAACGCATCCTCCACAAAGTCCCTGGCGCACTTTTTTAAAGTTGTTACCAGTGGTCTCGTGACTTCATTTGAGAAAATCTTTGGAGTCATCCCTGCTTCCTTTCATTCTATTTTCTCCACTCTGGTTCGTGGATTGGCATTTTTACTTGCATTACCAGCGGACGCTCTTGTGCTTTTTTACATTTTTAAATATGGATGTCCCTCCTATGCAACCTCCCACCCTGCAGCTGCTGACACTGTTCCGCAATCGCATGCTAGAATATTATGGCACAATGCCGTTGGCGATATTAAGCACGGCATATGGATTATCTTTTCGATTCTCCTACTTCACCTGTGTCCAGCCTGTATTTCACTGCCTGACCTGTGATTTCGATTGGGCCATTGATTTGTGTCTCTGCGGACCGGTTTCTCCTGACGTCAACTTTAATCAGCTGATGACTCCTATCATTACTCACGAGTTGGTTTGTCCTGGCGAAAGGATTATGGCTGTGGCATTGATGCATGGACTACTTGGTCCCTGGAATTTACTGGCGGCAGCACAGTCTTTCTTGGAACAGAGCTTTCTTGAAAACCCACCGAGCTGTCCTCTGATGGTGATAGAGGATCCGGTGCTGGGAGAGCACGTATGTTCTTTTCCGCTTTTAAATTGGATGGCTGAACTGTTTTCGGATGAAGACGGTGACTTCCTATTGGAGGCTGTTGCAGCTTATTTTGCATACACAGTTATGTCATAGACCTTTTTCATGTTTGATATGCTGAGTACTAGCATTTCATTGACAATTCATTGACTTGTTTGTCAAGTTTTTATTATTTACCTTGCCTATTGGCTTAAGACTCGATAAAGTACTTGGCTGTTTTATTTTTCTTTAGCATTAAATTTTCCTAGTTTTTAATGCTTTACCTTGCGGACCGTCCACATATAAACTTGCAATCTGCTCTCATGAGATGGCACTTCTATTATCTTATTCAGTTCGTTTCCGGATCATGGGGAGGTGTCATCTAGGTCCTGGATATCTTTACACCGTGTTAAGTTAGCATGGGCTCATTACCGGTTTAAACGCCATTTTTCCTTTTTTGCAACTTCTGCACACGACACTTAGTTGTTGCTTTAGCTTTCCACCTAGTAGTTCATCGTGGTTTACATGAGAATAATATGTTATTGGTCTACTATATGCTTTACTTGTTAAACTATATCTGTACAGCGAGTGCTAAAGTTTCAAGAACAACACGATACAGAATTGTTATGAGGTCTGATCTCCACGACTTCATACTCATAACATAAGTGCAACTTCTGCCAATTCTGGGCATGAGGCGGGTTTTATATTGCTTTGCCGAACACACATACACAACAGTTGATGCGGTTCACATGAAGAGAGAGCTGGTGTATGCTGATGTGATTCCTTCAAATCTAAGACACTAAAGTATGGGCACGCCCTAAACCAACACAAAGAGACCTTCTTAGCAAATAATATAATATGTGTATTAGGGAGGGTGAGATATAAGCAGCCGCGGGCCGTGGAGGGAGTTACGATGGGGCAGGGAGGCGGGGAGGGGGAGAAGCAGGGTGGAGCCCTCTCTACCTTGCCCCTCCCCCTCCCCGCCTCCCTGCCCCACCGTAACTCCCTCCACGGCCCGCGGCTGCTTATAAGTGTTGCTAACTCTTATTCATTTACAGCATGTTAACATACTGTCACCATTCGCTTTTTATGTACTAGTAACTATGCTGGTAATTTTGCTACTGATAATATGTGTACTTGTATTCTCCACCCTGCTTCTCCCCCTCCCCGCCTCCCTGCCTCACCGTAACTCCCTCCACGGCCCGCGGCTGCTTATAAGTGTTGCTAACTCTTATTCATTTACAGCATGTTAACATACTATCACCATTCACTTTTTATGTACTAGTAACTATGCTGGTAATTTTGCTACTGATAATATGTGTACTTTTATTATCTAAGGTACTACGCCTGAGAAGACGGCATTAGTAAATAAACATTTCAAATACACATCTGTTCTTCTTAACTCCATGTTCTGGTTTCTAAGAAATCTATAACGACCGACTGTTCATGAGTTCCACGTTTCCTGAGGTACTATAAGTTCATATTCTGGATTGTCTAAACATTGAGAGTTTGTTATATCCAATGTGACACTGTACCTAGCTTGCTAAGGAGTTTTTGATTACTAACGTGAGTTTTGGGACACCCTAATTCGCCGAGGTTCCAATCCTCTGTCCACAGTTCTGTGTGAGAACAGAAACCCTGCGACAGGGGCACCCCCGACCCTTGCTGGAGCTTCATCACACTTGCGATACAACTCCAGCAATGCATTCGCCGAGGTTCCAATCCTCTGTCCACAGTTCTGTGTGAGAACAGAAACCCTGCGACAGGGGCACCCCCGACCCTTGCTGGAGCTTCATCACACTTGCGATACAACTCCAGCAATGCGCCACCTTTACGGCACAGATACATCACGCATCTGTGCTGTTTTTGCCCCATGATGCGCCGCATTGTAAATGCAGCACACCATAGGTGACGGAACAGCGGCACAGAATGACTAACACATCCCTGGTGATGCGCCAGTCATCATAAATCTATCCCTATGCTTCTTATCTTGTTAGAGATGAACCGCCATATGTATCATCAAAGTTTTTTGCATTTCCTAAATAGCGAACTTTAAGGAATAAATAGCGATTCTTTACCATTCCTAGTTTGCGATGAGCTATTTGCTAATTAGCCGAATGTAGCCCAATGAAGCCCAATGTAGCCCAATGTAGCCCAAGGATGGCCACCAGACACACAAAAAAACAAATGTAGCCCAAATATCAGCCAGATGTAGCCCAACTATAGCCCAGTGACAGAATGACCAATCAGCTTCGCAAACCTCCGTTACGCGAAGCGGAGCGCTGTTACAGATATATATATTTTTGAACGTTAATTTCTCAAAATCCACTGGAGCACATATATT
The DNA here is from genome assembly GCF_964261635.1 of Lissotriton helveticus. Lineage (NCBI taxonomy): Eukaryota > Metazoa > Chordata > Amphibia > Caudata > Salamandridae > Lissotriton > Lissotriton helveticus. Next base: position 1,416,624,610 of record NC_136059.1, on the reverse strand, counting down.
GAGACCTAGCAAAGGCACATCGGGCTACCAGTCCCTAATATTTTGCCAAGTTTCGTGCAAATCCATTCAGCCGTTCGATTATTATTATTATTATTTTTTTTTGCCCCGCGGGGCCCTTTTAAAACCTCCACATCAAACCTAGGGGGTCAGCGAGGATCTACTATGCCCCCTTATAGTTATTTCCCCCTTTGTTTTGACCTCCTCTTGTCTCTCGATCCTACCGAGAGACAAGATGGCGGCCGCTACGGACTGTTTGGAATGTTGACAGACGCCGGAGAACCAATCAGCTTCGCTTCACAAAGCTCCGTTGCGCGAAAAGTACGCGTCCTGGGCCGCTGCCCAGTCCGCTGTTACAGATATATATCTTTTTTTAAACGTTAATTTCTCAAAATCCACTGGAGCACATATATTGAGACCTACAAAAGGCACATCGGGCTACCAGTCCCTACAATTTTGCCAAGTTTCGTGCAAATCCATTCAGCCGTTCGGGCTAAAATTTAGGCCAACCGCCCTATGGAAATTAACATGGGAAAAACGCGTTTTGGGACCCCCTTTTTTCTCGGCCCCCCCTTGACGAACCCCCCCAAAATTTTCAGGGGCTGCTCAGAAACAAAATGTGCCATTTTCCTGAAAATTTCAGCCAATTCCGTCCACAAACGCCAAAGTTATTAGACATAGAATTTTCAAAAATCCCTTAGAGAAAAAATCCTAACTATATATACCTACTGGCGACCGCCAGTAGGTAATATATATATATATATATATATATATATATATATATTACCTACTGGCGGTCGCCAGTAGGTATATATAGTTAGGATTTTTTCTCTATGGGTTTATTGAAAATTCTATGTCTAATAACTTTGGCGTTTGTGGACGGAATTGCCTGAAATTTTCAGGAAAATGGCACATTTTGTTTCTGAGCAGCCCTTGAAAATTTGGGGGGGGTTCGTCCAGTGGGGGCCGAGAAAAAAGGGGGGTCCCAAAACGTGTTTTTAACATTGAGTTTTCCATAGGGCGGTTGGCCTCACTTTTAGCCCGAACGGCTGAATGGATTTGCACGAAACTTGGCAAAATTGTAGGGACTGGTAGCCCGATGTGCCTTTTGTAGGTCTCAATATATGTGCTCCAGTGGATTTTGAGAAATTAACGTTTAAAAAAAGATATATATCTGTAACAGCGGACCGGTTAGCGCTCTGGTTCGCGGACTTTTCGCGCAACGGAGCTTTGTGAAGCGAAGCTGATTGGTTCTCCGGCGTCTGTCAACATTCCAAACAGTCCGTAGCGGCCGCCATCTTGTCTCTCGGTAGGATCGAGAGACAAGAGGAGGTCAAAACAAAGGGGGAAATAACTATAAGGGGGCATAGTAGATCCTCGCTGACCCCCTAGGTTTGATGTGGAGGTTTTAAAAGGGCCCCGCGGGGCAAAAAAAAATAATAAAAATAATAATTGAACGGCTGAATGGATTTGCACGAAACTTGGCAAAATATTAGGGACTGGTAGCCCGATGTGCCTTTGCTAGGTCTCAATATATGTGCTCCAGTGGATTTTGAGAAATTAACGTTCAAAAAAAGATATATATCTGTAACAGCGCTCCGCTTCGCGTAACGGAGGTTTGCGAAGCTGATTGGTCATTCTGTCACTGGGCTATAGTTGGGCTACATCTGGCTGATATTTGGGCTACATTTGTTTTTTTGTGTGTCTGGCGGCCATCTTTGGGCTACATTGGGCTACATTGGGCTTCATTGGGCTACATTCGGCTAATTAGCAAATAGCTCATCGCAAACTAGGAATGGTAAAGAATCGCTATTTATTCCTTAAAGTTCGCTATTTAGGAAATGCAAATAACTTTGATGATACATATGGCGGTTCATCTCTAACAAGATAAGAAGCATAGGGATAGATTTATGATGACTGGCGCATCACCAGGGATGTGTTAGTCATTCTGTGCCGCTGTTCCGTCACCTATGGTGTGCTGCATTTACAATGCGGCGCATCATGGGGCAAAAACAGCACAGATGCGTGATGTATCTGTGCCGTAAAGGTGGCGCATTGCTGGAGTTGTATCGCAAGTGTGATGAAGCTCCAGCAAGGGTCGGGGGTGCCCCTGTCGCAGGGTTTCTGTTCTCACACAGAACTGTGGACAGAGGATTGGAACCTCGGCGAATTAGGGTGTCCCAAAAGTCACGTTAGTAATCAAAAACTATTTAGCAAGCTAGGTACAGTGTCACATTGGATATAACAAACTCTCAATGTTTAGACAATCCAGAATATGAACTTATAGTACCTCAGGATACGTGGAACTCATGAACAGTCGGTCGTTATAGATTTCTTAGAAACCAGAACATGGAGTTAAGAAGAACACATGTGTATTTGAAATGTTTATTTACTAATGCCGTCTTCTCAGGCGTAGTACCTTAGATAATAAAAGTACACATATTATCAGTAGCAAAATTACCAGCATAGTTACTAGTACATAAAAAGTGAATGGTGATAGTATGTTAACATGCTGTAAATGAATAAGAGTTAGCAACACTTATAAGCAGCCGCGGGCCGTGGAGGGAGTTACGGTGAGGCAGGGAGGCGGGGAGGGGGAGAAGCAGGGTGGAGAATACAAGTACACATATTATCAGTAGCAAAATTACCAGCATAGTTACTAGTACATAAAAAGCGAATGGTGACAGTATGTTAACATGCTGTAAATGAATAAGAGTTAGCAACACTTATAAGCAGCCGCGGGCCGTGGAGGGAGTTACGGTGGGGCAGGGAGGCGGGGAGGGGGAGGGGCAAGGTAGAGAGGGCTCCACCCTGCTTCTCCCCCTCCCCGCCTCCCTGCCCCATCGTAACTCCCTCCACGGCCCGCGGCTGCTTATATCTCACCCTCCCTAATACACATATTATATTATTTGCTAAGAAGGTCTCTTTGTGTTGGTTTAGGGCGTGCCCATACTTTAGTGTCTTAGATTTGAAGGAATCACATCAGCATACACCAGCTCTCTCTTCATGTGAACCGCATCAACTGTTGTGTATGTGTGTTCGGCAAAGCAATATAAAACCCGCCTCATGCCCAGAATTGGCAGAAGTTGCACTTATGTTATGAGTATGAAGTCGTGGAGATCAGACCTCATAACAATTCTGTATCGTGTTGTTCTTGAAACTTTAGCACTCGCTGTACAGATATAGTTTAACAAGTAAAGCAGATAGTAGACCAATAACATATTATTCTCATGTAAACCACGATGAACTACTAGGTGGAAAGCTAAAGCAACAACTAAGTGTCGTGTGCAGAAGTTGCAAAAAAGGAAAAATGGCGTTTAAACCGGTAATGAGCCCATGCTAACTTAACACGGTGTAAAGATATCCAGGACCTAGATGACACCTCCTCATGATCCGGAAACGAACTGAATAAGATAATAGAAGTGCCATCTCATGAGAGCAGATTGCAAGTTTATATGTGGACGGTCCGCAAGGTAAAGCATTAAAAACTAGGAAAATTCAATGCTAAAGAAAAATAAAACAGCCAAGTACTTTATCGAGTCTTAAGCCAATAGGCAAGGTAAATAATAAAAACTTGACAAATAAGTCAATGAATTGTCAATGAAATGCTAGTACTCAGCATATCAAACATGAAAAAGGTCTATGACATAACTGTGTATGCAAAATAAGCTGCAACAGCCTCCAATAGGAAGTCACCGTCTTCATCCGAAAACAGTTCAGCCATCCAATTTAAAAGCGGAAAAGAACATACGTGCTCTCCCAGCACCGGATCCTCTATCACCATCAGAGGACAGCTCGGTGGGTTTTCAAGAAAGCTGTGTTCCAAGAAAGACTGTGCTGCCGCCAGTAAATTCCAGGGACCAAGTAGTCCATGCATCAATGCCACAGCCATAATCCTTTCGCCAGGACAAATCAACTCGTGAGTAATGATAGGAGTCATCAGCTGATTAAAGTCGACGTCAGGAGAAACCGGTCCGCAGAGACACAAATCAATGGCCCAATCGAAATCACAGGTCAGGCAGTGAAATACAGGCTGGACACAGGTGAAGTAGGAGAACCGAAAAGATAATCCATATGCCGTGCTTAATATCGCCAACGGCATTGTGCCATAATATTCTAGCATGCGATTGCGGAACAGTGTCAGCAGCTGCAGGGTCGGAGGTTGCATAGGAGGGACATCCATATTTAAAAATGTAAAAAAGCACAAGAGCGTCCGCTGGTAATGCAAGTAAAAATGCCAATCCACGAACCAGAGTGCAGAAAATACAATGAAAGGGAGCAGGGATGACTCCAAAGATTTTCTCAAATGAAGTCACGAGACCACTGGTAACAACTTTAAAAAAGTGTGCCAGGGATTTTGTGGAGGATGCGTTAAAGATAGTCGGAAACATGTTGCTGAAATTGAAAGGCAAACCTGTGTACGGGTGTTCGCTATGTGAAGTACGAAAGTTTCACGGGCCGAACTCAAGGCCACCTCTCTCTGAGACAAAAGAGCTCTTATTCTTGTCATGCCGTTGAAACGTGTCCCAAGGTTGGTATTTGTGGCCAGATTGAAAACTCCCTATGTTCATGTGTGGGAGGAAATAGAACATTTCTGCAGCAAATAACCCGTTCACTTACTGTTACGATAAAAGGAATACTTTTAATTAACTCAGAACAATCTTCATTATTGAGCATCAAATAACTACCATTTTCCAACAACTTGAACTTGGGGATGATAGCAGGAACTGGCGTGCCTTGCAACACGCAAGCCATATTTGGTCGGTGTTTGTTGCATGAATCGTGTAACTGTATGTGCCTACACATTAGTGAATGATCTGGCGTCTCAGTGCATTCCTCTCCATTCAGATAAACTTCTTGATCATCTTTGAAACATCTGTATGTGTATGGAAGCGACCAGACCTCATGAACAAAAGCACTACCTAAAGGTTCATAAAGACCTATTGGTATATATTTCATACAATTTGAAAACTTATATAAAGCAAAAGGCAGCGTTATTAAACCGTGGATAAGGCATGTTGCCAAAAAACCCGCAATCCTCTGCTGATGATGTCACTGAGCATGTCATGAATGATGTAATATGTGACATCATCAGTAGTGGATTATGGGTAATAGTATCTCTAGTTTACTCCCCTATAGCTGTCTTTCTTTTAACATAAGTGTGTGTTTCCTTCCCTTATACTTACTGTTTTTGGTTCGCTTCCAGTTCGCGTACCAGCGAGCGAACTAGGAAGCGAACTAAGAGAAATAGAGGTTGGCACAGTTCCAAATATTGTACCAATTTTTTAATAACGGGGAGGTAGTTCTGAAAAGAACTTTTTTTTTTATTTTTCTGAACATTTTTTTACTGTTTTTGAATTTTTCGGAACAGTTTTATATTTTTTTGGGTTTTTCTTGGAGGGGGCAATGAAAACGATTCATTGTAAAGGGCTCAACAGGAGCAACAAAACAAAAAAAAGAAGTATTTATTATTTTGGGCGTTTCGGACAAACTTGCATATGATAGTCAATAGCTCTGTTGATCAGAGTGATGCTTCTTTCTCCGTAGGAAATGAATCCATCGCAAAATACGCAGGTGTGTTTTACTTCACCAAATCTCATTTGTATATTTGGCACCATCTCCCTGCCCTCTGGTCCCGTTACTTCCGGTACAACAGATCTTCTGGCCATAATAGGGAGATTATCTAGGTCGTTCCGAAACTGTGCAGCACTGTAGTTGTTAGGATGCCACCTAGTCATATGGCGATGCATTGTGTAGTTTCCGAAACTGTATTTTTTGTCGGTCCCTCTGGACAGTCTATCTTGACATATAAGGCAAGTTACGTATCTTGCATTTACTTTTTTCTGACCTTTGGGAATTTTAAAAAATTGCCAAATGAAGTTTTCTTTCCGGTGAGACGTCTTGGGCTGCTCAGGCAAAAACTGCCTCTCTTCGTGCTCGTCCTCCTGTTCCTCTTCTTCTTCTTCTTGTTGAATTACAACTTGAGCAGGTGGTCCACTCTTCCTTGGATGTGGTGGAGGTGGTGGGGAAGCACCAGCTGAAGCTACTAAAGAAGCCATTGCTCAGTGATCACAAAGGGTCTTTCTCTCACAATGATGAAAGTCAGAGTGAGGAAAGAAGGAGGGATTTTCATCATTTGGGAAAAACAAGAGTTCTCAACCAATCAAAAGTGTTCATTTTAGATTATATGACCTAGTCTTACATCATTAGGAAACCAAAAGTGAAATGAACCAATGAAAAGTGTTATTACCAAGTCACATGACTTGCTGTGTTTACGTTAAGCGCTTTGCAGGGCCTCCCGGTTTGCTTCCAGAAACCTGCGCTTTGGCACTCGCTTCGCGTACCAGTTCGCTAACGTAGCACGTCATATGACGTATCACGCGACAACGTGGAACGTCATGCGGACGGGAGGCGTCACGATGTTGTTTTCTAACGCGGCACTTGCGGTAAAGAAACGTTTACCGGCTCGCGGTCTATTTCGCGGCATCAAGGTCAGCTAACGGGAAGCTTCCCGATTCGCGAAGCGGGAACGAAGAAAAAAAAATATTTAAAAAAAAAATTATTCATAAACATATAAAATATATTTTTGGATTTAAAGAAGAATACATTTTACAGCTACAGATATTAGCTGTTAAAAAACCAATGAAATTCACAGAAAAAACCATAGGTTATAGACCATATATAGTTAGGAATTAGCATTTACAAAACCTTGAAAATTCACTGAAAAAACCATAGGTTATAGACCATATATAGTTAGGAATTAGCATTTAGAAAACCTTATTTTACTCACACAAAACCATTGAAATTCCATATATAGTTAGTTGCACTAACTATATATCGCGCACCTGCAATCCACTGCTGATGATGTCACATATTACATCATTCATGACATGGTCAGTGACATCACTGATGACATCACTGATGACATCTCAAATGACATCACTGATGACATCACTGATGACAACATCCAGTGACTGTATGCTTCTGTAAAGTTAAAATATGTCTTACATATTGAAGAATGAGTGGATGTATAAGTGTCTGGATGAAGGATTTAGTAGGTGCATGACTGACTGTATAAGTGAGTGATTAAATGTGTCTCACTGAGTGCATGGGTTAGTGACTAAACTGTTTTAAATTGTGCATCATTGTGTCTGTTGTTTTGTAATCTGATGCATGTGTTGATCATTAGCTATATGACTAACTATATGGGTTATTGATTAGTTGCCCAAGTATTTGTATGGGAGACTGAGTGTGTGTGTGGGTGTCTGGGAGGTGTATGACTCTGTGCATAGATGTGTGAGCAGTTGATTCACTAGATGTATGGGTTCAAAAGTGCATGTGGAAACATCTGTATGGGCGGTTGACTGTGTGCATGAGTGTATTGGTGAGTGAATGGATATCTCAGTGCTACATGTCAAAGTAAGTACATATGTAAAACACAGTACATGTGATAGTTGACATATATAAATAACTGTGCATAAGAGCCAGTGAATGTGTGAGTGGCTGTATGGATTATTGTGAACTTGTATCAGGGATTGTATAACAGAGTAAATATGTGTTATTATATGTTCCAATAAGTAAGGTGTGTATAACTATATAGTTGAGGAAATCGAGGTGTGATTGATTCTTTGCAAGACTGACTAGGTGTGTGAGTAACTCCATGGATGAGTGACAGTCTGTGAGTGTCTGTTTACACTGAGTGTATCTAAGGTTATATTAGAGTCTGAAGAGGTTCATTGTATCATCACATGAATGATGTCATCAGTGATGTGATCAGTAATGTCAAATGAGATGTCATCAGTGATGTCATCAGTGATGTCATTTGAGATGTCATCAGTGATGTCATCAGTGATGTCACTGACCATGTCATGAATGATGTAATATGTGACATCATCAGCAGTGGATTGCAGGTGCGCGATATATAGTTAGTGCAACTAACTATATATGGAATTTCAATGGTTTTGTGTGAGTAAAATAAGGTTTTCTAAATGCTAATTCCTAACTATATATGGTCTATAACCTATGGTTTTTTCAGTGAATATTACCTACTGGCGGTCGCCAGTAGGTATATATAGTTAGGATTTTTTCTCTATGGGATTTTTGAAAATTCTATGTCTAATAACTTTGCCGTTTGTGGACGGAATTGGCTGAAATTTTCAGGAAAATGGCACATTTTGTTTCTGAGCAGCCTTTGAAAATTTGGGGGGGGTTCGTCAAGGGGGGGCCGAGAAAAAAGGGGGGTCCCAAAACGCGTTTTTCCCATGTTAATTTCCATAGGGCGGTTGGCCTCACTTTTAGCCCGAACGGCTGAATGGATTTGCACGAAACTTGGCAAAATTGTAGGGACTGGTAGCCCGATGTGCCTTTTGTAGGTCTCAATATATGTGCTCCAGTGGATTTTGAGAAATTAACGTTTAAAAAAAGATATATATCTGTAAGCGCGGACCGGGCAGCGGCCTAGGACGCGTACTTTTCGCGCAACGGAGCTTTGTGAAGCGAAGCTGATTGGTTCTCCGGCGTCTGTCAACATTCCAAACAGTCCGTAGTGGCCGCAAACAGTCCGTAGTGGCCGCCATCTTGTCTCTCGGTAGGATCGAGAGACAAGAGGAGGCCAAAGCGAAGGGGCAAATGACCATAAGGGGGAATAGTAGATCCTCGCTGACCCCCTAGGTTTGATGTGGAGGTTTTAAAAGGGCCCCGCGGGGCAAAAAAAAAAATTATAATAATAATCTTACGGCTGAATGGATTTGCACGAAACTTGGCAAAATTGTAGGGACTGGTAGCCCGATGTGCCTTTGCTAGGTCTCAATATATGTGCTTCAGTGGATTTTGAGAAATTAACGTTCAAAAAAAGATATATATCTGTAACAGCGCACCGCTTCGCGTACTTTTCGCGTTACGGAGCTTTGCGAAGCGAAGCTGATTGGCTCTCCGGTGTCTGTAAACATTCCAAACAGTCCGTAGCGGCCGCCATCTTGTCTCTCGGTAGGATCGAGAGACAAGAGGAGGCCAAAGCGAAGGGGCAAATGACCATAAGGGGGCATAGTAGATCCTCGCTGATCCCCTAGGTTTGATGTGGAGGTTTTAAAAGGGCCCCGCGGGGCAAAAAAAATAAATAATAATAATAATCGAACGGCTGAATGGATTTGCACGAAACTTGGTAAAATATTAGGGACTGGTAGCCCGATGTGCCTTTGCTAGGTCTCAATATATGTGCTTCAGTGCATTTTGAGAAATTAACGTTCAAAAACAAGATATATATCTGTAACAGCGCTCCGCTTCGCGGAGATAAAATTATATCTGTATTACCTAGCTGTTGCTAACACCAGTTAGCGACGGCTAGTAGGAGATAGCGACCATCTTGGGCCCCACTTTGCATGTGAGTGATATTTATCACTAATGACATGCAAAGTGGGCATGCCAAGATGTTAGCGACTGGAAACAGTCGCTAACATCGCTATCTCCTATTATCAACTTTTGGAAATATTCGAGATAAGCGCGAATATCTCCAAAAAGTAACAGCTGCCCTGAGCAGTTCTTAGCCATGTTATCCTATGGGAGGTGGATAACATGGCTAAGAGGATTAGCTCGGTAATGCATGAATATCGCTGAGTTTTCAGCGATATTAATGCATTGCGGTCGGTTTTTATCGTATTTGCGATAAACTTTGATAATAGCAAGGTTTATCTGCGATAATTTCTGACGGTAAAAAAATCTTTGCAATGCATCGTTAGGGATAAATATCGCTTAACTTTGGTAATATGCCCCAACGTCTGTTAACGTTCGATTCGAAGGAAATCAGGAAGTGTTGAAAAACATTGTCTGCGCCATCTTGTCTTTTTTCAAATGCCACACTTTTGTCGTGCACGGCAGCCATTTTAGATGCCTTGACCAGACCCACTCTGTGCACGCTGTCGATCCTTAGCATGGCTCCCCACCCTCGCAAGCATCTCCCCCAGGCAGTGGTCACCCCCGCTCTCTGTCTTATGCATGGGTAATAAACCTCCCCCCATCTGCGCTGCTCTTTCCTGAGAATCACACCCTGTGCCCGCCCGACACCTCCCTTTCGCCCTATTCACTACTGCACCCTCTGACACTCCTTTTCCTCTGTGTCCGATTGTCCAGGCTGGTCCTAGGGTATCAGCTAGCCCTGCAGATGTAGTTTATGGCCACAGCTGTAAAGATTCACCCCTCTTCAAAGGAGTTATAGTAGATCAAGGCCCACACTCGATGAGATCCGTCACAGCAGAAGCGTTGCTATTATCTGAAAACCATCCTGTATTGTGATTGGGGAGGGGACCGAGCGTGAAGCGGAAGATTCCAGGGATGACTCTTTGTACATCAAAGTTTTTACAATTATGTGTCACATTAAAAATATATAGCACTCCGACAAAGTAGTAAGATTATAAAACTTTAATAATTTATAAATATATACAAGAAAACAAAAATAGTAATAACATATAAACATTTTTAGGGAAAAACAACGAAGTAGCGGTCGGCTGTGCGAATAGTCCCAACGCAGCACAACGTCCAGATTTCCGGCGTGGGGCGGGTCATCAGTAGCAAACTGTTGTGCGAATAGTTCCAAGGCAGCAGAACGCGCTGAAATCTAGATGACACGAAAGTGATGTCTAGTAAGTTGCCACCCAGCAAATAACGGCGTGGGGCGTCGCGGGGGTGGGTCTTCAGTAGCAAACTGTTGTGCGAATAGTTCCAAGGCAGCAGAACGATGGCACCAAGGTGATGTCCAGTAAGTTGCCGCACTGGTTTTGGTATCCTACAATGCTGCTCCGAATAACGGCGTGGGGCGCCCCGGGGGAGGCGGCGTGAACGGGCCTCTCCAGGTGGAGTGTCATCTGTTGTAGTGGGGCGCCCCTTTACCGTTTCAGTTGCCATTCCGTCCGTTTTTGGTCCACTGTGTCAAAAGCCGCAATTCAGCTGAGTTGCGCCCACTCTTGCGGTGCAGCGATAGGCGGCTGTCACAGGACTCTCAAAATGGCGGCAGGCTCTTTCCTTTTTGGGCCTGGTCCACTGAAATGGCCCTGGGACACCTTGGAAATCGGACGCTTGTCTGCTAGGTCTTGGACCCCATTCTCGAAAGCGTCCCCTCCGCCTTGAGAATTCATCAAAAGTTTTGGGGGCCCCGACTCCTGCAGGCTTCTGGTGGGGAGCGGCTGCCATGATTGCTCGCGGAATGACTACGACGGAGCTACGAGATGGTGGTGCTCTCATGCTGACGCCAGCTTCAGTCTGAAACATCCAGAAACAAGGTGGGGCTTTCATCGTTTGGAAAAAAAAAAAGTTTTCATCCAATGAAAAGTGTTGTTTTTAGGTCATATGATCAAGCCTTCCATCATTAGGAAACCAAAAGTAAAATGAACCAATGAAAAGTTTTATAAACAAGTCACATGACCTGTTATGCGGCATAGGGTATAAAATGCGGAGAAAATACGTTGGCACGTGAGGCGGCGTCAGTAGCGGACCGATGTGCGAATAGGCCGAAGGCAACACAGCGCGCCAAGATCCGGATGGCACCGAGGTGGTGTCCAGCAAGTTGCAGCACTGGTGTGGCCATCCTACAATGTTGAAAGTCGGCGTGGGGCGCCCCGTTGGCCTGTGAGTTTGCGTCAGTAGCGGACCGATGTGCGAATAGGCCGAAGGCAGCACAACGCGCCAAGATCCGGATGGCACCGAGGTGGTGTCTAGTAAGTTGCCGCACTGGTGTGGCCATCCTACAATGCTGAAAGTCGGCGTGGGGCGCCCTGTTGGCCTGTGAGATGGTGTCAGTAGCGGACTGATGTGCGAATGGGGCCAAAGGCAGCGCAACAATATTTTCTGACTGACACCACAAGGCGCTGAGATGCCAAGATCCGGATGGCACCGAGGTGATGTCTAAGTTGCGGACTGATGTGCGAATGGGGCCAAAGGTAGCGTAACAATATTTTCTGTATGGAAGATACCACTAGGCGTTGAGATGCCAAGATTCGGATGGCACCGAGGTGATGTCTAGCAAGTTGCTGCACTGGTGTGGTCATCCTACAATGCTGAAACTCGGCGTGGGTCGCCCCATTAGCCTGTGAGATGGCGTCAGTAGCGGACCGATGTGCGAATAGGCCGAAGGCAGCACAACGCGCCAAGATCCGGATGTCACAGTGGTGGTTTCATAGTTGAGAGGCACTTCATCTGCAGTGGGGCGCCGAGATCCGGATGGCACCGAGGTGATGTCTAGCAAGTTGCTGTACTGGTGTGGTCATCCTACAATGCTGAAAGTCGGCGTGGGGCGCCCCATTAGCCTGTGAGATGGCGTCAGTAGCGGACTGATGTGCGAATGGGGCCAAAGGCAGCACAACGCGCCAAGATCCGGATGGCACCGAGGTGGTGTCCAGCAACTTGCCGCACTGGTGTGGCCATCCTACAATGCTGCGCCGAAAGTCGGCGTGGGGCGCCCCGTTGGCCTGTGAGTTCGCGTCAGTCAGTGGGGGCTGTTTGAGGATCTGACTGCATTGGAAAGCAATGTGATGCTGTGCGTCGCCCCCAAGATGGAGGTTCCTCGGCTGCAGTGGGGCGCCCCTTGGTGTTTCACTCGCTATGCAGCTGAGTTGCGTGCGCACTTGTGGCGAATAGGCCGAAGGCAGCACAACGCGCCGAGATCTGGATGGCACCGAGGTGGTGTCCAGCAATTTGCCGCACTGGTGTGGCCATCCTACAATGCTGCGCCGAAAGTCGGCGTGGGGTGCCCCGTTGGCCTGTGAGGTGGCGTCAGTAGCGGACCGATGTGTGAATAGGCCGGAACCAGCACAAGGCGCCAAGATCCGGATGGCACCGAGGTGGTGTCATAGTTGAGAGTTCTGAGCAGCGCTTGTAACACTGTCTGAAGCTTATTTGCACCTGCTGCAGCTTCACTATTGCCCTGGTGTGGCCTAAGATCGCCCATGACATAGGCGGCCACCTCCCGGGGTCCGGCGGAACTTTTTTCCTTTTCCTTTGTGCATCTTGTCCCACAATCCGTTTGACCTGAAGACACGACCAGGTCCCTGAATGTGTGCAGGGGGACGCTATTGATTGAATCAAAATGGCGGCTTCACACAAAGCTGACTCAAGCGTTGCTGCTGATGCTATACAGAGAAAAACTGGTTTTCAGTTTGTACATTCTTCAGGATTTTTCCATCCAAGGCTGGTTGAGAGTTTGTATAACAATGGCTTCAGATTTTCAACATACTACTCTTCAACATTCTTCCTAAATGTAACAATGTGAGACTCACTAGGAGAACGGTGTAGTGAGGGCCACAAACGGCTGTTTGTCTTTCCTTTCAAAATGCTGCCAACAATATTTTCGGAATGGAAGACAACACAAGGCGCTGAGATTCGGTTGGCACCGAGGTGGTGTCCAGCAAGTTGCCGCACTGGTGTGGCCATCCTACAATGCTGCGCCGAAAGTCGGCGTGGGGTGCCCGAAGGGGGGGGGGGAGGCGGCGCAAACGAGCCTCTCCCGCTTCTCCATGTGGAGGCAGTTCATCTGCAGTGGGGCGCCGAGATCCGGATGGCACCGAGGTGGTGTCTAGCAAGTTGCCGCACTGGTGTGGCCATCCTACAATGCTGCGCCGAAAGACGGCGTGGGGTGCCCGAAGGAAGTGTCCTTATCCAGGGCATTATCGCTGTATCATGTCCTCCACTAAAATGGCCCTGGGACACATTAGAACTCGGACGCTCGATTTTTTTTTCCTTTCCTGTACATGCAAAAAAAGGTAAATGCCCGGTACGTTACACGCTTCATCTGCCACGATGAACTCTCCAGAGGAACCAAAAAAAAATATAGTTGTGGTAACTATACCATGCATCGTCATATGGAGAGGTGGCACCAATTAATTATAGTGCTGCATAAAAGAGAGATTTGGAGGAGAACCCCTGACCTGCTAGTACATTCATCAAAGAAGTGGCACTGAGAGCTTCAGAGGCAAGGGAAACGGTCCCAAATTTTTAGAAGAACTTTGGAAAGATTAAAATGACATGTTTAGATTGTGGCAAATTAATTTCATGTGGACAGATGAGTGTTACTCTAATAAATACAGCATATGAACATCATCATAGTCGATGGTTGGTAGAGACATTTTGACTATATCCTGGACCTGCCCGTCCTCGCCCAAAATGGCGCCGGAATAAATGGGACTCGTAACTCCTTGTTGTGTACTGGTTGCAGAACCTTGAAATCACGAGATACGTATGCAGTTTTGAAGCACATGGCGGGCGGGGACGAGAATTGATTGAATATTTCGACATCCCTATTGATATTAAGTTCTGATGTGTTATTGATTACTGTACTGTTGAAAGTTCGAATTAACGTCACCCATGGTACTTGCCCGCAAATGTATATCTAGATAATTTTATTGTAACTGGCCCTGTCGTATTTTAATTATAAAATGTACGTCCACCGATTCCGTAACTGTTAGACACCTTAGTTCTTGCAACCTAATGGCCCGCCCGTTACGTTCCTCTACAGTGTAAATGTCTACTCATCACATACGATTACAGTTTGCTCCGTGGCCGGCCCACGTGGTTATAGGCTCGTATTTGTATAATGAAATTTTCACAATAAAGGTTTTTAAAAGAAAACATGGTAGTAGTATATACATTGGTAAAGTTTGTAATAATAGTCACTGTTTTAGAATCATTAAAAGGCAAGTGAAATAAAGCAGACCAATTACATGAAGGGTAAAAGGTATAATACGAAGGAACGCAGTAAAGATAAATGGTCAAGGGCTGTTGTGTTTTCTATTCCTGCAACATAAAGTGATCGATAAGAATCTCATATTCAGGCGTATCGGCGACTAAGACAGCAGGTCGACCCTCTTTTGCTCAACGGCTCCATCATGGGACGAAGAAACGCTCTTTTTCTCGAAAAAAGAATATATTTTACTTGCAGGACAGTTGTAAAATTTCCGGGAAAGTACATTAGTCTGGAACATTATAACATATATTTAAGAAAAAATAATGTTCGGAAGTAATGAAAAGCGTAATTTTTAGGTCATATGACCAAGCCTTTCATCATTACAATAAGAAAAGTAAAATGAACCAATGAAAAGTTTTATTAACAAGTCACATGACTTGTTATGCTTACGTTACGCGCTGCGCGCCCCGGATGACTTCCGGATGCGCTAACGCGGCGCGTCATATGACGCATTACGCGACAACGCAGGTCCAGAATATAGTCAAAATGTCTCCACCAACCAGCGGTCGGAACACAACCCCTTTCAGCAGGCTAAATAGTTCTGTTAAATGACAACAGAAGGGACAGGCAACAAGAACCATCAGTCAAAGAGGGGAGGGCTAGTTCTTCTCTACCGGGTTACATTGGGGCGCTACCGGAACTGATCGAATTGGTAGTCTACAGTGTTTCTGGATGTTTCAGACTGAAGCTGGGGTTAGCATGAGAGCAGCATCATTTCGTAGCTCCGTCGTGGCCATTCCGCAACCAATCATGGCAGCCGCTCTTTATCGTTATTTTGGGCGGGGTGGGTGGCGGAGCCGAGCTGTTTTGCAGCCATCATTGTGTGGAGTTCAGTTCATCTCACTAGTTTTGTATTTGTCATGAGGGGTTGTTCCTAATGTTTCTATTTTAGCGAGGTCAAAAAGAGATCCCATTAGTGGCCTACTGATTTTGCTCGATTCCTTTTCTTTTTTTTACACGATTTTTCGTTATCTGCAAAGACTAAACAGAGTATTGCGACTCTGTGTTTGTTTGTAAATAGAGAATGAACCAAAGAGAACTAATTCTAAAACAGTAAATACTTGGATAACAATCAATCAAATGGAGAGAGAAGCAGGCACGACGGATTACAACGGGGGCAAAGGCCTGCGTTAACTACCTTTCACTATCTGCAAAGAGAGAGTACTCCTAATAGAAATGAGGGGGGGGGGCACCATTCAAAGCAGATCAGTGTGCATAAACACGAAAATGTTTTCACTTACCACGTACTTGACATTCGACAGCTTATGATATTTGCTATTAAAAAACCATTGAAATTCACTGAAAAAACCATAGGTTATAGACCATATATAGTTAGGAATTAGCATTTACAAAACCTTGAAAATTCACTGAAAAAACCATAGGTTATAGACCATATATAGTTAGGAATTAGCATTTAAAAAACCTTATTTTACTCACACAAAACCATTGAAATTCCATATATAGTTAGTTGCACTAACTATATATTGCGCACCCGCAATCCACTGCTGATCATGTCACATATTACATCATTCATGACATGGTCAGTGACATCACTGATGACATCACTGATGACATCTCAAATGACATCACTGATGACATCACTGATGACATCTCATTTGACATCAATGACCACATCACTGATGATATTATTCATGTGACAATACAATGCATCTCTTCACATTTTAATATAACCTCTGTTTCACCCAGTGTTAAAAACAGAGTATAATTTTTGAAACCATTGACACACCAATACTAGTTACTACATACGTACTCACTGATTCCTACGTCTACACACACATTCACTCATTCACCCATACAATCATTCATACATACAATCACTCATGTTTACAACACAATCATATGCACTCATACACCTATACAGACACTCACACTCTGCCACTCATCCATGGAGTTACTCACACACCTAGTCAGTCCTGTAAAGAATCAATCACACTTCCATTTTCTACTCTATACAGTTAAACATAGAGCACCTTACGTTTTCAACCATATACTAACACATACTTACTCTCTTATACAATCATTGATACAAGTACACATTGATCTGTACAGAGTCACACACCTCCCATCCAGCCACACACACACTCAGTCTCCCATGCAAATACTTGGGCAATCAATCAATAACCCATATAGTTACTCATATAGCTACTGATCAACACATGCAGCAGTTTACAGAACAACAGACATAATGATGCACAAATTAAGACAGTTTAGTCACTAACCCATGCACTCAGTGAGACACATTTAATCACTCACTCATACATTCAGTCATGCACCTACTAAATCCTTCGTCCAGACACTTATACATCCACTCATTCTTCAATATGTAAGACATATTTTAACTTTACAGAAACATAGTCACTGGATGTTGTCATCAGTGATGTCATCAGTGATGTCATTTGAGATGTCATCAGTGATGTCATCAGTGATGTCACTGACCATGTCATGAATGATGTAATATGTGACATGATCAGCAGTGGATTGCGGGTGCGCAATATATAGTTAGTGCAACTAACTATATATGGAATTTCAATGGTTTTGTGTGAGTAAAATAAGGTTTTTTAAATGCTAATTCCTAACTATATATGGTCTATAACCTATGGTTTTTTCAGTGAATATATATATATATATATATATATATATATATTCAAAACAAAGGTTCACTTGCTTCGAGAACGCCAACACAGTGGAAGCATTTTCATACTTTATTGCAGGTAAGCAGAAAGCGCGTTACTCCCTCCAAGTTCAAAAATTCGCCATACATGTTTCGGGCCACTGCCCTTGATCACTGGTCTTTAATACAGACGCCCACAGCTGCACTTTGCACGTCACTCTATACCCGCCCTTCTAACGACAGTGCATTCTGGGCCACAGAGTTCTTTACCTTGGTGGAATTCTTGTTCAAAGTGATGGCAGCCGGTTATATATTAAAATTATGCATTCCCCGTAGTGGGCTGAACTGGAGAAAAACAGCAGCGTTTCGCTTAATCACCGTGCCTGCAATGAAACTTCCAACTCCACGCACCCTGGGTAGGTGGGTCCGTGGCCACCAAAGTAGAGGGGTGCGTTCTCGCGACGAGGAGCGCCGCAATGCATAGTCCAAAACAAAGGTTCACTTGCTTCGAGAACGCCAACACAGTGGAAGCATTTTCATACTTTATTGCAGGTAAGCAGAAAGCGCGTTACTCCCTCCAAGTTCAAAAATACGCCATACATGTTTCGGGCCACTGCCCTTGATCACTGGTCTTTAATACAGACGCCCACAGCTGCACTTTGCACGTCACTCTCTCCGCCCTTCTAACGACAGTGCATTCTGGGCCACAGAGTTCTTTACCTTGGTGGAATTCTTGTTCAAAGTGATGGCAGCCGGTTCTATATTAAAATTATGCATTCCCCGTAGTGGGCTGAACTGGAGAAAAACAGCAGCGTTTCGCTTAATCACCATGCCTGCAATGAAACTTCCAACTCCACGCACCCTGGGTAGGTGGGTCCGTGGCCACCAAAGTAGAGGGGGGCGTTCTCGCGACGAGGAGCGCCGCAATTCATAGTCCAAAACCTTGTGGGACCGAGACACAAGAGGTGGCTAAAAACAAAACGGGGAAATGACCAAAAGGGGGCAGGGTACACTCCCCCCTGACCCCCTAGGTTTGATGTGGGGGCCATAGAAAGGTTCTTGCGGGACACATTTTTTAAATGTTTTTTTCGATTTTCGCGGGGGGAGCGCCCGGTACGCGTACCGGGGAGCGTGCCGGGGAGCGTACTTTGGTGAAAAATAGTGAAAATAATAGTGTAAAATAATCATTTTGAGTGATTACAGGTAGGGTATCTCTAAAAAGAGCTTTTGGGTTCTGTGGCTGTTTTAGGTACCTACAAGTACGTCCCACACACACCCACACGCACACAACCCCACACCCCCACACCCACACACTCCCCACACACACCTCACACATGCACACCTCCACCCACACCCAAACACCCCACATTCCCACACCGACACCGACACCTTACACATCCACACCCACACCCACATCCCACACACCCACACTCAAACACACACCTAACCCCCCCAACACACACACACACACACATGCACACACAGATACCTCACAGACACATCCCACATATCCCACACACAACCCCCCCCACACACACACCTCACAGACACATCCACACATCCCACACATACATACACATCCTACACACATACCCCCCACACCCACACACACCCCACACACACCTCACACACCCACACTCCCAGCTATACCCAAACACCCCACACACCCACACCCACACACACACCTTACACACCCATATCCCCACCCACACCCACATACCCCACACACCTATACACCTCATCCCCCCCAGACACACACACACACACACATATACACCTCACAGACACACCCCGCATATCCCCCACACACACCTCCCCCACCCCCACACATGGGGAAAACTCAGTGAAACACTAAAATAATCATTTAAAGTGCTTAGAGGTAGGGTATCTCTGAATAGAGTTGTTGTGTTGTGTGGGTGATTTAAGTACCAACATGTAGGTACCAATGCAGATTCTTAAATTCAATGTACACCATTTCCTCTGTAGATAATTTGCATGTTGTTATAGAAGTTATTGTGGTATATGGAATCCAGACCATAGTCTGCCAGGAAAGCAGAAAGAACATGGAGGCAGGAGATGAAAAAGAGATGTCAAATACAC
Organism: Lissotriton helveticus; assembly: GCF_964261635.1. Classification (NCBI taxonomy): domain Eukaryota; kingdom Metazoa; phylum Chordata; class Amphibia; order Caudata; family Salamandridae; genus Lissotriton; species Lissotriton helveticus. The sequence continues at coordinate 1,416,605,156 of NC_136059.1, read as the reverse complement.
ATTGGAGATAATATAGTGGGAGAAAGGAAGTATCTATGAGCAAAATTACTATGTAAACCAAAAAAGTTGCACAGTATACTATAAGTCTGACTCTACATTATAATCAATTTGGTACTAGTTTAAGAATTACATATAAAAATGAATAATGTCTCAAACAATTTTAGAATTATTAAATATACATTTATTTTTCAGATTCTTTTTCTAAATTAAACATAACTTCTATCATTTGACTGTCAGAAACGTCCTCATATTGAATTAACAAATCCACAGATTCTACACATTGTAGAAGTTCATGGTCCCGTGATTCATCCATGAATTCCAAGTCATTGGGTTCAATGATTTCTTCATTGTTCATCTCTAGGACAATTTCAAAGGAAACGTTTTGTTCTCCTTCCATTTTTGTGCTGAAATTTGCATTAAAAAAAAATAAATCAGTAGAAATATGGCACTGTTGGGTTTAAGTTCAGACAGGTAGGTTTGATTTTTTAACAGTGAAGTTAACTTTGGGCAGTGTATGGTAACAGGCAGGAAGTAGAAATATAAAAAAGTGCCTGTGAAGAAGCGTAAGTAAATTCATAATTATAGCAGAGAAGACTAAGTCAATCCATAAATATAACAGAGGAGCCTATCTCTATCTATAACTATAGCAGAGGGACAGTAAATAACTATCAGAAAACGTTTTTACAAATTAACTTAAAGTGCCCCTTACAAATTATCAACTTACTTTACAGAGAGGTGAAGAAGACAAAATGCGAAAATCCTTTCAAGATGTACCTCAGGTAGTTGTAGTCAAAATGGCCGTGTTTCCCTCTCATTTTTCATTTATATTCATGTACATAACCAATCAAATGTCAGGAAAAAAAAGTAGAAAATGAAAGTAACATTTTAATTGGTTGTAAATTCTAACACTTCAGATGTGTTTTTGTGAAGTAATTTACCTCAGGGTATTTAGAGAGGTCTACAGGCTAAATGGCTCAATGGAATTCCATCGAATTTGGGAAAATGGTAGGGATTGGTATGTAGTATGAGCTATTCTATATTTGGTGAAAGTGTCTCCAGTGGTTTTTATGTAAATTAACTTTTACATTTTTTTTAGAGCGCTTCCCGGTGCGCGCCGCGGCACGCGTACCGGCAGCGCTACGGCAGTCCTCCATTTTGTTTTCGGTAGATTTAAGACAGAAAATGGAGGACAAACAACGTTGGGAATGGGTATAAGGGGGCATCGTAGGCACTCCTTGACCCTCTAGGTTTTCTGAGGAGGTCTTAGGAGGCCCAAATAGGCAACAAAAATTTTTTTTTATTTTTCGCGGGGGGAGCGCCCGGTACGCGCACCGGGAAGCGTACCGGGGAGCGTACTATGGTGAAAAATAGTGAAAAAAGTTAGAAAAAGATAATCATTTGGAGTGATCAGAGATAGGGTAGCCCTGAAAAGGGCTTTTGGGTTCTGTGGCTGATTTAGGTACCAATGCACAGTCTTAAATTCAGGAGGAATATTCACATGTTTCCGTGCTTTCTCAAATTGTGGACAAAATTGATTGGACCACTTCCATTTCTGTCTTTGGCATATATTGGAATATACCAAGGCAGTTTGAGGAAAAAGTGCCATCAACGCCACATTATACTCAAAAATGTAAAAGCCATTCATTTTCCCCAAAATCGTTTTTGACATCACATTTAGGAAACACAGCACAGGTCCTATGTACAAGCATTCCATGTCATTACTGAAACCTCACTATTTTACAAAATACAATTCCTCTATGCAAACAAACTGAATATGGTTCCTACACTGAGTTAACACAGGTAACATCATTGTAAAGTACATTACACTTGACCGAGGTATAATGTGGTGCAGAGGTTTAAAAAATGACGCATCTACCTACATGCGTCACTTTTTAAATATGGTGCAACAAGGCATATGTTTTATGCCGCCAATGCGTCACAAAAAGTGACGCATCAGTAGCGCAAAACTGACGCATGGTTTTATAAATGAGGCTCATCTTTTTCTTGCACACTACTCCAGTTTAGTCCTGTCCACTGCATTCTTGGACAGAAGCCTCACGTTTTGTGCTCCCCTGGACAGGATTCATCACATGAGCAGTCCTGCTTAGGCCTCATAATCTTTTTTTAGAATGAAATTTGAAAAACAGAGATAAGGTGATATGTATAAGCTTTTCATTACACTACTGAAACATTTATAGGGCAAAGTAATGTGTTTTACATTTTTGAGACAGAATAAATTGTGTGTGCATGATTACATTAAAAAAAAATGATCTTTTCACAATCATGTCACCTGTTTCACCTGAGATTAGGAAGTAGATTGTGGAGATGAGGTGAGGCATATCCAGAGGGACAGAGGAGGTGAGATCTATGTTCAAGACTGTAGTGGGAGAGAGGTCTTTCCTGGGAAGCATAGGTGGTGAAGCCTGTGTATAAGAGTGCATTGGACTAGACTTTATGAAGTCTATCCCCTACTGGACTCTTAGACACAGGTCTCACCTACTTTGTACCTGTGGACAGAGCTGTGTTCCACTACACTCTTCAATACAGGCCTCACCTCTTCTGCACCCCTGGAGAATCCTGACTTGATCTGTAACCCTGAATAGACTGTTTGGTTTTTGTCATTGCTTTGTTGTGTGGTAATAGTGATCTATAATGTGCTATTTTTTTCTTTAACACAGATTGGAATCAAGATTTCAAGAGTAAGACAAAATGCCTTCAAGGGAAAGGCGAAGAAAAGAAGATAACCGCAAAAAAACAAAAAGAGCAACGGAATTACAGCACTCTTCCACAACAAATACTTCAAAAAACAGGAACAAAGCTCCTGGTAAGAGAACTAAGTCTTTCATATGTAACATATGTACATCGCAAAAAAATGATTGACAGCATGTAGAAAAAGAGAATGAGAGAGTAAATTTGAAAAGGAAGGAGAGACCCTCAAAGAATTCTACAACTAGAGCAGGAGAGAATAATATGTATAGGAATAGAAGGCAGAATCAGTTTAGAGACATTCGTAAATGAATGTTTCGCAGTAGGGTGATTTTAAATTTGTTAAAAAACATTAGGAAAGGTAAACAGAGAGCTGCTTTTTATAAGAAAAAGAAAAGTGTAGAGAAGATTGTTGATCAGGCTTTTGAAGTTAAGAAAAAATTATTTATTTTAATAATCAATAGAATTAGGACACTTAACAAGACAATTGATGTTTTCAAATCAAACAGTAGATGGAAAAGAGTAATTAATCGGACTAATTTTTGTAAAGTTTTTTTCGGGAGAATGGATGCACAGTTCAAGTTGTGAGCCATTTTTTAATGAGGAGAGTTACTTCCAGGATAATGATTTAGTGCATGCAGTTGACACCTGTGGTCGAGCGTATGAAGTGAAAGACGGTTGTCCGATTGAAAAAGAGAAACTTCTGCCTAGAGAACCAGAAGAGGTGTTAACTGATGAAGTTTTAGGGAGACGTACTAAGGGTCCAGTGTACACTTGGAAGTGTAGTAGTATTTGTAGTGTGCGACAGGAATCAATTGATTTGTTTTGTAATTTCTTACGTACATATAGTAAGAAAAGTCTAAAGCAGAAAGTGAAGTTGTTGCAAGACTTAGATCCTTGCAGAGTGAGAGAAAACACAGGTTTGCAAGGGCATTCACTGGCTTGTCTTTCTAGAAAAGTCTGTCAGAGTGTTTTTCATCATTTTAGGATGTTAGCAGTGCATCATACCAAAATGAGGAAATTAGTGAGAATGTTGTATTATGCAAAAAGTCCAGCACTTAAGCTTAAACAATTAAACAGTGCTCTTTTGCATGGAACTGAATTAGATGTGAAGAAGATTTGTGAAGAAATTGAGATTTGTTATTTTCGTGAAAAAGAGGACAGTGTAGAAATTGACACAGCAATTCAAGGTAATGTGGAAGACAATGTACAGATTTCAAATACAGAAAAGTTTGAGCAGGAAATTACCAGGTTTAAGGTGAAATCAAGTGAAAGGTCGAATTTTACTTGTGTGTGTTGTCGACGAAGTCATTATAAGCATCAAACTAGATTAGTTGATTTATATTTAAAAAGTGAAAAGATGAATAATTATGAGTGGAAAGATTTTGCAACTTATTTGTGGGTGGAGAATTGTTTTGATTTGAGTTCTGATCAGCGTATTTGTAAATATTGTTATAATAAATTAAATCAAAACAGAATGCCTGCTAGAGCTGTTGATAATAATCTGGAGTTGGTAGACATTCCCCGTGAATTGATGGATTTAAATACATATGAGTCTATTTTGATTCAATGTGTCCATCCTTTTCAGGCAATTGTTCGCATGGAGCCTAAGATAGGGAAATTGCCTCCTACAGATTTGCAGAGAGGATTAAAGGGAAGAGTTGTTTATTTGCCCCTAGATTTAAAAAAAAATATTGATACAATTGGTATAGAAAAAGTAGAAGAGGAACCTTTAGTTATTCTAGTTAATGGGGTTCCGACAAAGAGTAAATAAAAAAATCTGGCAAGATTTTGTGGATGTTAGGAAAGTCAAAAAGGCAACGTTGTATTTAGTCAAAAACAATGAGTATTACAAAGATGTATGTGTTGCAGCAGAGGAAACAGCTGCAGACGAAGACAGTGATTGTTCAGGCGGCCACATTGAAAAAGTTGATGTGTCTAGAAGTGAAGAAATATATGAACATTATACTGTTCATCCTTTGCATTCCAAAGAAGTAATGGGGAATGCAATTGAATTGTTTCAAATGAAAGCAGCAAAAGGAAGTCCCATTAGTGTATGGGAACAAAGTTTGGAAGCTCGTTGTTTTCCACAGCTATTTCCAACAGGTCGAGGTGGACGATATGATGATCGACCACTTCAAATTCCTGCATCTGAATATCGAACTGTAAGATTATATGCTGAAGATTCAAGGTTTCGTCAATGCATTCCCTATTTGTTTCATCTACTGTATGAAAGTGACTTGTCTGGGCTTTCTTATGCAGTAAACCATATACTGAAAAGTGGAGCACATCTGCAAAATGTTTCGGCGAGGGACTTTATGGAGAAAGTGAATCTGCAAGATAATATTTTAGAATCTCATCCAATCAATTTCATGGCATGTCAGCATGGTACAAACGAGTATTGGTACCGTCGTCATGGGGAATTGAAATGTATGCTAAGAAACTTAGGAACTCCTACATGGTTCCTCACTCTTAGCTGTGCCGAGTATGCATGGGACGACTTACTTCAATTTCTACGAGAGGCAAATGCAAATATACCAAATATAGAAATCAAAACACCTGGAGAACTGTGTTCTTTGGATCCAGTGAATGTATGCAGATATTTCAATCATAGATTTGAAGCTATGATGTCTTTTATTACCAACAAAAAAAATCCTCCCCTTGGAGAGGTTTTGGATTTCTTTTGGAGAAAGGAGTATCAAGCGAGAGGTGCTCCTCACATACATATGTTGTTATGGATTAAAGATGCACCCAAATTTGGAACAGATTCGGATGAGACAGTGATGAGCTTCATTGAAGAGTATTCAACATGTGCTGTTCCGAAAACTACAGAGGAAAACAGTTTAAGGCAACAAGTTTTACGCTTTCAATCCCATCGTTGTGGAAAGTACTGTAGTCGAAAATTCAGAAACAAGGACAAGTTCTACACAAAATGTCGTTTCGGCTTTCCACGACAAGTGATTTCTAAAGGAAGAGTAAATAATTTGATGTCTTCTTTGAGACATACTGTGACGAGGAAATCACCAAAAAATACATACAATTTAAAAAGAAACGAAGAGTCCAAGTACATCAACGACTACAACCCAGTGATTTTGTCCATATGGAATACTAACATGGATATTCAGTTCGTTGCTGACAACTCTATTGCTGTGGCTCGATATGTGACGTCTTACATCACAAAAAAAGAAAAGACAGAACTGAAGGAAATGTGGGAGGACATTTCACATGAAAAGAGTCTAAGCAAGAAATTATACAGTTACAGTCTGAAGATGTTGTCGCATCAAGAAATTGGAGCATATGAATGTTCTGATCGATTGTCGTCAGCAAGTCTCTATGCCAAATCTAGAACCATCATTTGGGTGAGTATAGGTCTTGCTGCAACACGAAATCGAGTTTTGAAATCTGTACAAGAGATAGAGTATTTGGCGGAGAAAGAACCAGAAAGTACAGATATTTTGAAGACAAACATGTTGGATACATACTATCCAAATAGAAGTCCTCATCTTGAGAACGTTTGTCTCTATGAAGTTCTTCAAAGCTATATTTATAAGAGGAACATCAGAGAAGATATCAATAATGGAATATATGCTGGCATTGGATGTGAAGGATGTCTAGTGAAACAGAGAAAAGGTCATTTGATTAATCATCGAAAATTGAGTTGTGAAAATCCAGACAAAAGAGAATTTTACTATTTGGCTCTTTTGCAACTCTTTAAACCATGGCGAGAAGAAGAGGAACTACTTGGAGATTTTCTCTGTTATGAAGACTCTTTTATTGCAACGAAGTATACCATAGAATGTCCTGTTTTTCCAAATTATCTGTGAATGTTGAATGAATAAATAGAGCAAGAAGCAAAAATTTTCCGCAGAGATTGCGAGAGAAAGTTCTCAAGGCCGTCAGAGTTCTGCTTCATTGAGTCAGGATCCACTAGGAGGACCAATTATCCAAAATGAAGCTGCCACTGCCATGGATGAGGTGGAAAGAGCTATGGAGCAAGCTCAAGAGGATGTAATTAATTTAGAAGATTTGGTGAAACAATTAAACGTTGAGCAGAAACTGATATATGACGAAGTCACAGAACAGGCTGAACATGGATTGAGTCATGAGAAGAAAGAGTGCTCATGTACATCATTTAAGCCTGTCCGACTGTACGTGAGTGGAGAAGCGGGAACTGGAAAAAGTTTTCTGATTAAAGCAATTGCATCTTATCTGCAGAAGAGAACTGAATCACTGCTGTCTTGTGTTGTTACCGCTCCAACTGGGCTGGCAGCACATAATATTAAAGGGATTACTTTACATCGTTTACTGATGCTGCCAGTGGAGCAAGATAACAAATTGCAATATCACAAGCTATCTGGAGATGCGTGTTCCGAAGTTTCGAGAGTCCTGAAGAAAATGAAACTTCTTATCATTGATGAAGTAAGCATGGTGTCAAATATAATGCTTGCTTTTGTGCATTTGAGAATGCAAGAAATTCTTAGAACAGACTATGATGTCTTATTTGGAGGAAAACATATTATTGTTTTTGGAGATCTACTGCAGTTGACTCCAGTGAAAGGACAACCTGTGTTCAAAATGCTCACGCATGAAGATACCAGGAAGTGTCTAGGAAGCATTGGAAACGTTAATATATGGTTAAACTTCAAATATGCAGAACTGCTTCAAAATATGCGGCAGGCAAAGGATGAAGATTATAAAAATATTTTACAAGACGTAAGAGTAGGAAAAATAAGTCAGCAAGGGAAAGAAGCTTTACATGGACGGTTAATTTCAAATTTGTACCCAAATGAAAACATTCTTCCAGAGAATGTTTTTAAGAAAATTAACGAGAGGAAATCTGCCATATGTTTGATGCCAACTCTGAAAGAATGTTCCATGTTCAACAACAAAATGTTAAATTTAGAAAATGAAGAGATAGTGAAACTGGAAGCTACAGATAAAATAGAGCATATGGGAGCAACAATTGTTTTGTCTGAAAATTTGAAATCAAAATTGGAATCATTAGAGAAGAGTATATCTAAAACTGCTGGTTTTGAAAAGACTCTGAATGTGTGTTTGAATTGTCCTGTCATTTTGCGAAGACATTTAAATGTTGAAAGAGGTCTGGTAAATGGAGCAATGGGTCATGTTGTTGGTTTTGTGAATTACAAAAATAGAGATGGAATTGAAATTATAAAAATTAAATTTGATGGCATTGATGAAATAGAACAAATTTGTCGTTGTTCAGCTAGATTTTTGCTCGTGAAAGACTTATATGTTCGCCGAAAACAGTTTCCTATTTGTTTGGCATATGCAGTGACAATTCATAAATCTCAAGGTTTAAGTGTAGATAGTGCTTTGGTGAACATTGGAAGTTCTGTGTTTAAAGAGGGTATGGCATATGTGGCTTTATCACGAGTCAGAACTTTATCAGGATTGTACTTGATTGAGTGTGATGAAACAAAGATTTGTGCTGATCTAGATTGTGTTAAAGAATACAATAGGTTAAGAAGAGAGTATGCTCCACATTTGCCTCAATATCCTCTGATTGAAAAATGTGTGGTAGGCCGAAAAAGAAGAAATGAGAGTAATTGCAGTGAGGTAGTAGCAAAAAGACAAAAAGTAGATGAAACTGTAATTGTAAGCAGAAGGAAAAAGGATTCTGTTGAGGATGTTGTTGGATTTCAGTTTGAAACAGTTCTGGTGTCAACTGCTATGCTAATGTAGTAGTTAATGTTGTTTTTTTTCTTCAAAATTTACAAAAACAGATTGTCGAAAATCGGGAACAAACATTGTGCCGTTTATTGAATTCTGTGTTAGAGAAATGTAGTAGTGATAGAGGAAAAACAGAAATTAGGAATCTTGTAGACATATGTTCAGGTCAAAATCAATTTTCACAGATAATTCAGCAGGATTGTCAGGAATTTTTAATGTATATGTTTGATGTATTGAAAGATGAAGGAGTAGATATAAACAATCTTTTTAACCTTTCTTATCAATGGCAACATGACTGTGATAACTGTGCTTCATCAAGTAGTACTAGAATAGACTCTGAAAGATTTATATATTTGACTTTACCAGACTGCAGATCAGTGTCTTTTACTAATCTAGTTAAAGCAGCGGATCACAATATGGTGTGTACCCAATGTAAGTCTACAATGCTGTCCACATTATTTCTACAAAATTATGGCCACTATGTCATTTTAATGTTCCAACGATGTAGACCTGATGGAACTAAATTGACAACTTCTATTAAAAATTTTCTGGCTTCTCAGTTATCGATATCAGGAAGAACCTTTGAAACTGCAGCTATTATTTTTCATGATGGTCCTTCTACAACATCAGGGCATTACACATGCTATTTAAAAACTTTTAAAGGTTGGACCCAATGTAACAACACTCATTTGACTTTCAAACAACGTTTGCCTTTTGGCTTTATAAATTCATACCTAGTGTTTTTACAGCCAAAATTTAGGTAAAAGTAATTGGCTAATGAAGACGGGAGCAGTTAATAAAGGTTATTTTGCTGTTTAAAAATATATTCTGAGTAAAAGTGATCCAGGCAATATAAAAAATTGACTTGTCATATAGGTACTGTAAGTGGATGTCATAGTAAGTGATGTTAGTATTATACAAAATGATGAACATGAGTGAGTCAGAGATGGTTTTACAAATACTTAAATATTGTGAAAATGTTGTAGAGCCTTTCTTTCAGAACGTCGGGAAAAAGGTCATTTCAGAGTGCCTTAGAATTAATTTGAACATATACTCATACATCTGACACTATTTGGCCAAATGGAAAGGTGCAGGAATGAGTAAAGAGTCATGACTGAAAAAAAGGAGTATATGAAAATATTGAAAATATTTCAGATGTTCTTGGAGCTTTTCTTATAGAAAGTCGATGAAATGGATTTTTAAGTGAACAGCAAAGTACTTTCCAACGAGAAAAGGACCACCATGATACAGTATTTGGCCTCAAGGAAAAGTAAGTCAATCTAACTTTAGCGTACATTTGTCATTTGTCAGTATTTAAGTTTTTTTTAAAAACACAATCTTTTAGATTGTGTTTTTTCTCCCGCTGTCATATGATGAGTAATTTGAACTCACTGTTTTAAGTGAAATTCAATATATTCTGAGAACAGCAAAAATAAACTATGTAACATGTTGTACAAGTTATTTTATACTTTGGATTGTGTAAATTAAATTGTATTCCCATTCTGTGACACTTACTTTCCTTTTTCCATCCTCTTTCAGCTCTTTTTACTCATTTATAATGTCTTTCTCTCACTCCTGTAACCCCCGTTCCCTTACTCCACTTATTTGACAACCCCTCATTCTCATTTCAACTGTGTGTATCCCGTCTCTCCCTTGCATAACTTTTCAGCTTCAGTCTCTCTGCTTTACTTCTCTTTTCCGTATTTTCCTCCTTTGCTCTTTTAGTAATTCCTGTTTACTCACTCAGCAGTATTATTGCACTCTATCACTATAAATCACCCACTCTCCCTAGCTTATCTTTGTTTGCTCCTTACTTTTGACCTCTTCTCTCTATTTTTCGTTCACTACTTCTATGTCCTCAGTGCCGCACTCTACTTGTGTTATTTTCACTTGTGTTTATCTACCTTCTATCACTTCTTTTACAACAACTTCACTGCTCCTCTCTCATCGTTCTTCATCCCATTTCTTTTACTCTGGTTCCATTACTATCCCTCATTTCCTTTCTTTCAATGTCCTTCTCTTTACTTTCATCACCAAATTATTTTCTCTCAGTATCACTGGTTTAGTCGTCTTCTCCTCTCTTTCCTTCTTTTTGCTCACTTACTCATTTCCTTTTCTCACTCATTGTACTCCACCTCACTCAGTTTTTCTCTTAGTGTGTCTACCTTATAACTTCATCAGTCCATTTCCCTCAATCGTTGTATATTATCCTGTCTCCCTTCATCCTTTCACTCTATGACTGTTCTTCACTTACTCTCAGTTATCTTCTATTCCTCAATCTTCTAAATGCATCCTTAATTAGACTGTTTTCTGTCTCAGTCATTATCTTTTTACTTAGTTCTGTTTCCTGATTTAGTTTTGCTAACTCACATTGTTTTAGTATCTTTCTTACCTTCATTTCATTTCTCTGTTCTTCTCTCTCTTTTTTTTTTTTTTTTTTTTTGAGCATGAGGGGTAGGTGTCCCGCCGTACCAGCGCTTCATTGAAGGTGCATCTTACCTAAGAGCGCTGGCCTCACGGGAGTATGCTGCGAGGCCTTATTTCATTCCCTTCAGGGTCGCCTAAATAGAGCAGGACCCCGTGGCCCTCTTGTCCTCCGACCCAGAGAGGTTGTATTTGCCTTCATCATAGTGCATGAGCATTGAGTCCATATTTGTTTTTTATTTATTTTTTGTGTAGTACTTTATTGAGGTCCTGACGAATCGCCGGTTGGCGAGAAACATGTTGACCACACTAGGGGGTTGAGTTAGTGTTCTGTATACCCATACGGCCTCTAGCTCCCCTCTCACCCCTTTTAACTAAGGAACCAGCCACGTTAATAAAATTGAGGGTGGACTGTTTACCTTTTTTAACCTTCACTCACATTTGCACTGACTACACTTTTCTTCATCCTCACTCACACCCACCATCGGCAAGGAACTAAAAGAACCCCGTCAAAAGAGTACCTTTTGGTTACTCCGTCAGATATTGCAGCGCCGGTCTGACGAGGGGCAGTGAGTCGATGATGACACTGGACACCCTCCAGTAAGGGTGTGTTCCACACCTAATACTCTGGGTGTGTGAGGCTCTCTAAGTTCCGACTAGGGAACCCTTCCAGTCACGGTACTGACTATACCAACTCCGCGCTCCACGTTGTCACACTCTTCCTGGGGAACTTTGTATTCTGCTGCCAGCTTCTCTCTCTTTTTGTCAGTGAATCTATATGCCTTACTCTTTGTAATTTGCTCTCCTTCTATTTCTTTTTCTCTCTTTTTGTCCTTCTACCTTAGTTTATTTCCGTTTCTGTGTCCTTCACTCTAACTTTATTTCTAAATAGAGCGTTATGATTTTTAACCTCTTCATTTGTATCTTTTAATTTAAAATACATATTTTACTAATTATAACTTATTTTTTCTTCTCTCTTTCACAGATACAAAGTGTAGTAAAAAAAAATTAATTAAAGTTACATTTATTATATGGTAAGTGTGACTAAAAAAATGTAGTTTGTCATCACCCTTTGCTTTAACCCCTTAATTGCTGCCGTCGGCCAACGGTCGTCACGGCCACTACCTCCCCAGTGCTGCGCACGACCGTTGGACGTCCATTCAGCACTAGTTCCAATGGACAGCGCAGCACTGGGGAGGTCTATTTACAACGCTTTAAAGGGGTTAAGGTCACTAACATTTTCTCAATCTACCTCACTCCTGTATCTTTACTCTGTTTCTCTCACTTATTCTTATTCTACATGTTTACTCCCCTTTCCCTATTTCCCCTCTCATATTCAACTTCTTTCGATCCCTATTCTTTACTTAACTTACCCTCTGTTCCCTTCCTTTGCTTCTTCACTCATTCTCTTTTTCTTAATTTATTACCTTACTCCTACACATACACCTCACCCCCCTCCCAACACATACACACACCTGTAACATACACCCCACACACACACCACACACACACCTCATACACACAAAAAAACCTCCCACACACACTCTTCAAAAATACACACATATTCCATACACACACATACATCGAACACATATACACCCCACACTCATACACTTCTCACACATATTTCACATACCCTCACCTCCACCCACACCAAAACACTCCACACAACCACACCCACAGACACACCTTACACACCCACACTCCGACCTACACCCACTGACTACCTATAAGTCACACACACTGCATTACTTATCTTTTTTTGCTGTTTTACTCAAGCCCATTCAGGTACTGTTTCCTTTACTCTCTTTGTCCTCTCTCTTTGTCACTCCCCATGTGTTATCCTAATTCAATTTTTCTCCCTCTTTCACCCCTCTTTACTTATACTACCTGGTCTTTTCTCACTTTCCCTCATCGTTCTTCATTTATCGTGGTTCCGCCACTACCCTTCATTCTCCATTTTTTACTGTCCTTTCTTTTACTTTTAACAGCCAATCACAGTCTCACACTATCTCTACTTTAGTGTTCTTCCTCTCTCTTCCTTTCTTTCGCTCCTTTAGTCATTTTACTTTTCTCACTTTCATCCAATTACACCTTCTCTATTTTTTACTATGTAATAAACAATCCCTCTGTGGTCATCTTGTAGCTCTTTTTCTCTTAACATAACTCTCTTTGTGTCCTTCCCTCATGCTAACTGCTGCATTACATTTTTTTTTCTATTTTTTTGCGGGGCGCGCCCCGGTACGCGTACCCTAAGGACAAAAAATTGACAGAGATCCTTTAAAAATATAGGTTTAATTTTATAAATGAAAGGTAGTTCTGAAAAGAACTTTTTTTTAAATTCTTTTTGTTGATTTTTTTTTTGTTAATGTTTTTTGAACATTTTGTACTTTTTTTGGCTTTTCAAAACAGTTTTATATTTTTTTGTATTTTTCATGGGAAGAAACAAAGAGAAAGGGAATTGAAAATGGCTCAACTGGAGCAAAAAACAAAAAATGAAAAAAATTACTTCTTTTGTTTGGGGCAAATGTGATTCTGACCAGCAAAGACGATCAGCTTTACACTCTTTTCACCATAGGCGATGAGCTTGCCACATTCAGTACAAGTGATTCTAAAAGTACCAAATTGTTGCTGAATGCAAGGCATCGTCTCCGTTGTTTCTGGGTCCGATTGACTGGGTTGCTTTCTTTTTGAGCTGGTCCCCTTGAACACTGGGGGAGGTGACTGGCCAGTTCCCTGATCTCTGCACGAGAATAGTTAGCAGGATGCTTCCGGGTCATATGCCGAACCATGGTATGATTCCCAAATGAATATTTTTTATCTGGATTGCCCCTTGAGAGTTCTGCACCACAGATTCGACATGTTACCTTGGCCGCATTAACTTTTTTCTTGCCCTCTGGAAGAGAAAAAAACTCCCATACAATGTGTTCTTTTGGCTTGTATGGGGTAATTTCTTCCGGCAGCCATCTGCTCCCCTCCTCCTCTTCCTCTTCCTCCTCCTCCTCTTCTCCACCAGCAATGTATTGTTGTGGTGGTCCTCTTGGTGGTTGTGGTGGTGGTGGTGGTGCAGATGCTCCAGCTGCTGCTACAGTAGCCATTTCAAAGTACAAAAGAATTGTCTCTGTAGATGAAACAGGTCTTCCTCAGTCAAAAGACAAAGTCAGAGTGAGGAAGAAAGGTGGGGGTTTTTAGCATTTGGAAAAAAAACTGTGCTGAACCAATCAGAAGTGTTATTTTCAGGTCACAAGACCCAGGCTTTACTCATTTGAAAACCAAAACTGTTCTGCACCAATAGAAAGTGTTATTTTCAGGTCACAAGACCCAGGTTGGTCACAAGACCCAGGCTATACTCATTTGGAAACCAAAACTATTCTGCACCAATAGAAAGTGTTATTTTCAGGTCACATGACCCGAAGCGCTTACGCTACGTGCACCGGGGCGCGCCCGTAGTCGCGCTCCGGGGCACGCCCGCGGGTGCGTAGCGTAAGCGCGTCAGGACGTTTCGCGATCGTAGGCGATCGCGTGCTTTCGGTTGCGATTACGCTGTGCGTCATATGATGCATCACGCGGTTACGCGAAACGTCACGATGTTGTTTTTGTTCGCGAGAATAGCGCTAACAGGACGCTCCCCGGTACGCGCCCCGGGGCGCGCCGTAACATTGCGCTTACCCGTGCGTTCACCGGTACGCGCCCCGGGAGCGCCCCGGGGTTACAAATAAAAAAAATATATATATTTTTTTTAACATATTTATACAATATAAAATTCGTTTTAAAATGTTTCACTTTCTATACCTATTAAGATTTGCTATTAAAAAACCATTAAAATCCACGTAAAAAAAACATCGGTTTCACACCATTTATAGTTAGGAATTAGCATTTAAAAAACCTATTAAATTCACTGAAAAAACCATAGGTTTTACACCAGTTATAGTTACCTGGAAATTTTACTCGCATAAAACCATTGAAATTTCCACGTTATAGTTAGTTGGACTCACTATAACTTGCGCATGCAATGCACTGCTGATGATGTCACATATTACATCACTCATGACATGGTCAGTGACATCACTCATGACATCACTAATGACACCATCCTTGTGACAGACTGACGGACCTCCTTTCACTGTAATGTAACCCTTGAAACACATATTCAATAATAGAAACTAAAATTTTCAAAAAAATGGAGATACCCATACCAGTTACAAGAACAAATTCAATAATTCCACATCTATGTACACATCCACTCATTCACCAACAGTTATATATAGTGACTCATACATATACTTACTCATCATATGTCGTGATACACCTATACATTCTGTTACACACCGACAGTCATCCAAAAGATACTCTCACACATACTCACACATGCAAATAAACTATTGAACATCCATTTATTTGCATATACAGCTATACACACACTACCACCTTACTTCTAAGGAAACCTACACATACTTACTCTCTTAAACAATCACTTATAGAAAAACATACTTATTTAAACAGGAACTCTTACAATCTCTTATTCTCACATATACTCACTAATATACATCAATATTCACATATACTACATTAAAACATATGTAGTTACTGATAAAGACACTAGTGAGACAGTCATTCACTCACTAACACACACAACTCCCAACATGCCTTGTCTCTTGGGAGCGGCCCATCTGTGGGCGGACAATTAGATTGTATAAAGAAGAGGGTGTGCCGGATGAAAGGCTTGTTTCCGGTATGCCTCTGATGAAGATGTCACGCACTTTGAAACACGTTAGGCTAAGATACCGGGACAATCCAGCGCACCATGACATCCGTACCTAATAAAAAGCGTAAAGCATCGCACTGCTGTCAGAGTGCTTTCCTACTGTTGGGCAACCTTGAGCAGGATGTTTAGGCGGTAGCCACGCCGCCAGGAGAGCACTACCCTGGTAACTTTGGGGGCCCAGCGGCTTGAGATCTACTGAGCCGTATTTGGGAGACAGCAGCGCAGGAGTGAGGATGGCACGACCCGCTGGGGTCCATCTGAGGACTTTGCATTGGCCTTGTTTGGCACTACAACTCCCAACATGCCTTGTCTCTTGGGAGCGGCCCATCTCTGGGCGGACAATTAGATTGTATAAAGAAGAGGGTGTGCCGGATGAAAGGCTTGTTTCCGGTATGCCTCTGATGAAGAAGTCACGCACTTTGAAACGCGTTAGGCCAAGATACCGGGACAATCCAGCGCGCCATGGCATCCGTACCTAATAAAAAGCGTAACGCATCGCACTGCTGTCAGAGTGCTTTCCTACTGCTGGGCAACCTTAAGCATGATATTTAGGCGGTAGCCACGCCGCCAGGAGAGCACTACCCTGGTAACTTTGGGGGCCCAGCGGCTTGAGATCTACTGAGCCGTATTTGGGAGACAGCAGCGCAGGATTGAGGATGGAACGACCCGCTGGGGTCCATCTGAGGACTTTGCATTGGCCTTAGTTCGGCACTACAACTACCAACATGCCTTGTCTCTTGGGAGCGGCCCATCTGTGTGCGGACAATTAGATTGTATAAAGAAGAGGGTGTGCCGGATGAATGGCTTGTTTCCGGTATGCCTCTGATGAAGAAGTCACGCACTTTGAAACGCGTTAGGCCAAGATACCGGGATAATCCAACGCGCCATTACATCCGTACCTAATAAAAAGCGTAAAGCATCGCACTGCTGTCAGAGTGCTTTCCTACTGTTGGGCAACCTTGAGCATGATGTTTAGGCGGTAGCCACGCCGCCAGGAGAGCACTACCCTGGTAACTTTGGGGGCCCAGCGGCTTGAGATCTACTTAGCCGTATTTGGGAGACAGCAGCGCAGGATTGAGGATGGAACGACCCGCTGGGGTCCATCTGAGGACTTTGCATTAGCCTTAGTTCGGCACTACAACTCCCAACATGCCTTGTCTCTTGGGAGCGGCCCATCTGTGGGCGGACTATTAGATTGTATAAAGAAGAGGGTGTGCCGGATGAAAGGCTTGTTTCCGGTATGCCTCTGATGAAGAAGTCACGCACTTTGAAACGCGTTAGGCCAAGATACCGGGACAATCCAGTGCGCCATGACATCCGTACCTAATCAAAAGCGTAAAGCATCGCACTGCTGTCAGAGTGCTTTCCTACTGTTGGGCAACCTTGAGCATGATGTTTAGGCGGTAGCCACGCCGCCAGGAGAGCACTACCCTAGTAACTTTGGGGGCACAGCGGCTTGAGATCTACTGAGCCGTATTTGGGAGACAGCAGCGCAGGAGTGAGGATGGAACGACCCGCTGGGGTCCATGTGAGGACTTTGCATTGACCTTAGTTCGGCACTACAACTCCCAACATTCCTTGTCTCTTGGGAGCGGCCCATCTGTGGGCGGACAATTAAATTGTATAAAGAAGAGGGTGTGCCGGATGAAAGGCTTGTTTCCGGTATGCCTCTGATGAAAAAGTCACGCACTTTGAAACGCGTTAGGCCAAGATACCAGGACAATTCAGCGCGCCATGACAACCGTACCTAATAAAAAGCGTAAAGCATCGCACTGCTGTCAGAGTGCTTTCCTACTGTTGGGCAACCTTGAGCATGATGTTTAGGTGGTAGCCTTGCCGCCAGGAGAGCACTACCCTGGTAACTTTGGGGGCCCAGCGGCTTGAGATCTACTGAGCCGTATTTGGGAGGCAGCAGCGCAGGATTGAGGATGGAACGACCCGCTGGGGTCCATCTGAGGACTTTGCATTGGCCTTAGTTGGGCACTACAACTCCCAACATGCCTTGTCTCTTGGGAGCGGCCCATCTGTGGGCAGACAATTAGATTGTATAAAGAAGAGGGTGTGCCAGACGAAAGGCTTGTTTCCGGTATGCTTCTGATGAAGAAGTCACACACTTTGAAACGCGTTAGGCCAAGATACCGGGACAATCCAGCGCGCCATGGCATCCGTACTTAATAAAAAGCGTAAAGCATCGCACTGCTGTCAGAGTGCTTTCCTACTGCTGGGAAACCTTGAGCATGATATTTAGGCGGTAGCCACGCCGCCAGGAGAGCACTACCCTGATAACTTTGGGGGCCCAGCGGCTTTAGATCTACTGAGCCGTATTTGGGAGACAGCAGCGCAGGATTGAGGATGGAACGACCCGCTGGGGTCCATCTGAGGACTTTGCATTGGCCTTAGTTCGGCACTACAACTGCCAACATGCCTTGTCTCTTGGGAGCGGCCCATCTGTGGGCGGACAATGAGATTATATAAAGAAGAGGGTGTGCCGGATGAAAGGCTTGTTTCCGGTATGCCTCTGATGAAGAAGTCACGCACTTTGAAACGCATTAGGCCAAGATACCGGGACAATCCAAAGCGCCATGACATCCGTACCTAATAAAAAGCGTAAAGCATCGCACTGCTGTCAGAGTGCTTTCCTACTGTTGGGCAACCTTGAGCATGATGTTTAGGCAGTAGCCACGCCGCCAGGAGAGCACTACCCTGGTAACTTTGGGGGCCCAGCGGCTTGAGATCTACTGAGCCGTATTTGGGAGACAGCAGCGCAGGATTGAGGATGGAACGACCCGCTGGGGTCCATCTGAGGGCTTTGCATTGGCCTTAGTTCGGCACTACAACTGCCAACATGCCTTGTCTCTTGGGAGCGGCCCATCTGTGGGCGGACAATTAGATTGTATAAAGAAGAGGGTGTGCCGGATGAAAGGCTTGTTTCCAGTATGCCTCTGATGAAGAAGTCACGCACTTTGAAACGCATTAGGCCAAGATACCGGGACAATCCAGCGCGCCATGACATCCGTACCAAATAAAAAGCGTAAAGCATCGCACTGCTGTCAGAGTGCTTTCCTACTGTTGGGCAACCTTGAGCATGATGTTTAGGCGGTAGCTACGCCGCCAGGAGAGCACTACCCTGGTAACTTTGGGGGCCCAGCGGCTTGAGATCTACTGAGCCGTATTTGGGAGACAGCAGCGCAGGATTGAGAATGGAACGACCCGCTGGGGTCCATCTGAGGACTTTGCATTGGCCTTAGTTCGGCACTACAACTGCCAACATGCCTTGTCTCTTGGGAGCGGCCCATCTGTGGGCTGACAATTAGATTGTATAAAGAAGAGGGTGTGCCGGATGAAAGGCTTGTTTCCAGTATGCCTCTGATGAAGAAGTCACGCACTTTGAAACGCGTTAGGCCAAGATACCGGGACAATCCAGCGCGCCATGACATCCGTACCTAATAAAAAGCGTAAAGCATTGCACTGCTGTAAGAGTGCTTTCCTACTGTTGGGCAACCTTGAGCATGATGTTTAGGCGGTAGCTACACCGCCAGGAGAGCACTACCCTGGTAACTTTGGGGGCCCAGCGGCTTGAGATCTACTGAGCCGTATTTGGGAGACAGCAGCGCAGGATTGAGGATGGAACGACCCGCTGGGGTCCATCTGAGGACTTTGCATTAGCCTTAGTTCGGCACTACAACTCCCAACATGCCTTGTCTCTTGGGAGCGGCCCATCTGTGGGCGGACAATTAGATTGTATAAAGAAGAGGGTGTGCCGGATGAAAGGCTTGTTTCCGGTATGCCTCTGATGAAGAAGTCACGCACTTTGAAACGCGTTAGGCCAAGATACCGGGACAATTCAGCGCGCCATGACAACCGTACCTAATAAAAAGCGTAAAGCATCGCACTGCTGTCAGAGTGCTTTCCTACAGTTGGGCAACCTTGAGCATGATGTTTAGGTGGTAACCACGCCGCCAGGAGAGCACTACCCTGGTAACTTTGGGGGCCCAGCGGCTTGAGATCTACTGAGCCGTATTTAGGAGGCAGCAGCGCAGGATTGAGGATGGAACGACCCGCTGGGGTCCATCTGAGGACTTTGCATTGGCCTTAGTTTGGCACTACAACTCCCAACATGCCTTGTCTCTTGGGAGCGGCCCATCTCTGGGCAGACAATTAGATTGTATAAAGAAGAGGGTGTGCCGGATGAAAGGCTTGTTTCTGGTAAGCTTCTGATGAAGAAGTCACACACTTTGAAACGCGTTAGGCCAAGATACCGGGACAATCCAGCGCGCCATGGCATCCGTACCTAATAAAAAGCGTAAAGCATCGCACTGCTGTCAGAGTGCTTTCCTACTGCTGGGCAACCTTGAGCATGATATTTAGGCGGTAGCCATGCCGCCAGGAGAGCACTACCCTGGTAACTTTGGGGGACCAGCGGCTTGAGATCTACTGAGTTGTATTTGGGAGACAGCAGCGCAGGATTGAGGATGGAACGACCCGCTGGGGTCCATCTGAGGACTTTGCATTGGCCTTAGTTCGGCACTACAACTGCCAACATGCCTTGTCTCTTGGGAGCGACCCATCTGTGGGTGGACAATTAGATTGTATAAAGAAGAGGGTGTGCCGGATGAAAGGCTTGTCCGGTATGCCTCTGATGAAGAAGTCACACACTTTGAAATGCGTTAGGCCAAGATACCGGGACAATCCAGCGCGCCATGACATCCGTACCTAATAAAAAGCATAAAGCATTGCACTGCTGTCAGAGTGCTTTCCTACTGTTGGGCAACCTTGAGCATGATGTTTAGGCGGTAGCCACGCCGCCAGGAGAGCACTACCCTGGTAACTTTGGGGGCCCAGCAGCTTGAGATCTACTGAGCCGTATTTGGGACACAGCAGCGCAGGATTGAGGATGGAACGACCCGCTGGGGTCCATCTGAGGACTTTGCATTGGCCGTAGTTCAGCACTACAACTGCCAACATGCCTTGTCTCTTGGGAGCGGCCCATCTGTGGGCGGACAATTAGATTGTATAAAGAAGAGGGTGTGCCGGATGAAAGGCTTGTTTCCAGTATGCCTCTGATGAAGAAGTCACGCACTTTGAAACGCGTTAGGCCAAGATACCGGGACAATCCAGCGCGCCATGACATCCGTACCTAATAAAAAGCGTAAAGCATCGCACTGCTGTCAGAGTGCTTTCCTACTGTTGGGCAACCTTGAGCATGATGTTTAGGCGGTAGCCACGCCGCCAGGAGAGCACTACCCTGGTAACTTTGGGGGCCCAGCGGCTTGAGATCTACTGAGCCGTATTTGGGAGACAGCAGCGCAGGATTGAGGATGGAACGACCCGCTGGGGTCCATCTGAGGACTTTGCATTAGCCTTAGTTCGGCACTACAACTCCCAACATGCCTTGTCTCTTGGGAGCGGCCCATCTGTGGGCGGACAATTAGATTGTATAAAGAAGAGGGTGTGCCGGATGAAAGGCTTGTTTCCGGTATGCCTCTGATGAAGAAGTCACGCACTTTGAAACGCGTTAGGCCAAGATACCGGGACAATTCAGCGCGCCATGACAACCGTACCTAATAAAAAGCGTAAAGCATCGCACTGCTGTCAGAGTGCTTTCCTACAGTTGGGCAACCTTGAGCATGATGTTTAGGTGGTAACCACGCCGCCAGGAGAGCACTACCCTGGTAACTTTGGGGGCCCAGCGGCTTGAGATCTACTGAGCCGTATTTAGGAGGCAGCAGCGCAGGATTGAGGATGGAACGACCCGCTGGGGTCCATCTGAGGACTTTGCATTGGCCTTAGTTTGGCACTACAACTCCCAACATGCCTTGTCTCTTGGGAGCGGCCCATCTCTGGGCAGACAATTAGATTGTATAAAGAAGAGGGTGTGCCGGATGAAAGGCTTGTTTCTGGTAAGCTTCTGATGAAGAAGTCACACACTTTGAAACGCGTTAGGCCAAGATACCGGGACAATCCAGCGCGCCATGGCATCCGTACCTAATAAAAAGCGTAAAGCATCGCACTGCTGTCAGAGTGCTTTCCTACTGCTGGGCAACCTTGAGCATGATATTTAGGCGGTAGCCATGCCGCCAGGAGAGCACTACCCTGGTAACTTTGGGGGACCAGCGGCTTGAGATCTACTGAGTTGTATTTGGGAGACAGCAGCGCAGGATTGAGGATGGAACGACCCGCTGGGGTCCATCTGAGGACTTTGCATTGGCCTTAGTTCGGCACTACAACTGCCAACATGCCTTGTCTCTTGGGAGCGACCCATCTGTGGGTGGACAATTAGATTGTATAAAGAAGAGGGTGTGCCGGATGAAAGGCTTGTCCGGTATGCCTCTGATGAAGAAGTCACACACTTTGAAATGCGTTAGGCCAAGATACCGGGACAATCCAGCGCGCCATGACATCCGTACCTAATAAAAAGCATAAAGCATTGCACTGCTGTCAGAGTGCTTTCCTACTGTTGGGCAACCTTGAGCATGATGTTTAGGCGGTAGCCACGCCGCCAGGAGAGCACTACCCTGGTAACTTTGGGGGCCCAGCAGCTTGAGATCTACTGAGCCGTATTTGGGACACAGCAGCGCAGGATTGAGGATGGAACGACCCGCTGGGGTCCATCTGAGGACTTTGCATTGGCCGTAGTTCAGCACTACAACTGCCAACATGCCTTGTCTCTTGGGAGCGGCCCATCTGTGGGCGGACAATTAGATTGTATAAAGAAGAGGGTGTGCCGGATGAAAGGCTTGTTTCCAGTATGCCTCTGATGAAGAAGTCACGCACTTTGAAACGCGTTAGGCCAAGATACCGGGACAATCCAGCGCGCCATGACATCCGTACCTAATAAAAAGCGTAAAGCATCGCACTGCTGTCAGAGTGCTTTCCTACTGTTGGGCAACCTTGAGCATGATGTTTAGGCGGTAGCCACGCCGCCAGGAGAGCACTACCCTGGTAACTTTGGGGGCCCAGCGGCTTGAGATCTACTGAGCCGTATTTGGGAGACAGCAGCGCAGGATTGAGGATGGAACGACCCGCTGGGGTCCATCTGAGGACTTTGCATTAGCCTTAGTTCGGCACTACAACTCCCAACATGCCTTGTCTCTTGGGAGCGGCCCATCTGTGGGCGGACAATTAAATTGTATAAAGAAGAGGGTGTGCCGGATGAAAGGCTTTTTTCCAGTATGCCTCTGATGAAAAAGTCACGCACTTTGAAACGCGTTAGGCCAAGATACCGGGACAATCCAGCGCGCCATGACATCTGTACCTAATAAAAAGCGTAAAGCATCGCACTGCTGTCAGAGTGCTTTCCTACTGTTGGGCAACCTTGAGCATGATGTTTAGGCGGTAGCCACGCCGCCAGGAGAGCACTACCCTGGTAACTTTTGGGACCCAGCAGCTTGAGATCTACTGAGCCATATTTGGGAGACAGCAGCGCAGGATTAAGGATGGAACAACCCGCTGGGGTCCATCTGAGGACTTTGCATTGGCCTTAGTTCGGCACTACAACTCCCAACATGCCTTGTCTCTTGGAAGCGGCCCATCTGTGGGCGGACAATTAGATTGTATAAAGAAGAGGGTGTGCCGGATGAAAGGCTTGTTTCCGGTATGTCTCTGATGAAGAAGTCACACACTTTGAAACGCGTTAGGCCAAGATACCGGGACAATCCAGCACGCCATGACAACCGTACCTAATAAAAAAGCATAAAGCATCGCACTGCTGTAAGAGTGCTTTCCTACTGTTGGGCAACCTTGAGCATGATGTTTAGGCGGTAGCCACACTGCCAGGAGAGCACTACCCTGGTAACTTTGGGGGCCCAGCGGCTAGAGATCTACTGAGCCGTATTTGGGAGACAGCAGCGCAGGATTGAGGATGGAACGACCCGCTGGGGTCCATCTGAGGACTTTGCCTTGAACTTAGTTTGGCACTACAACTCCCAACATGCCTTGTCACTTGGGAGCGGCCCATCTGTGGGCGGACAATTAGATTGTATAAAGAAGAGGGTGTGCCAGATGAAAGGCTTGTTTCCGGTATGCCTCTGATGAAGAAGTCACTCATTTTGAAACGCCTTAGGCCAAGATACCGGGACAATCCAGCACGCCATGACATCCGTACCTAATAAAAAGCGTAAAGCATCGCACTGCTGTCAGAGTGCTTTCCTACTGTTGGGCAAACTTGAGCATGATGTCTAGGCAGTAGCCACGCCGCCAGGAGAGCACTACCCTGGTAACTTTTGGGGCCCAGCAGCTTGAGATCTCCTGAGCCGTATTTGGGAGACAGCAGCGCAGGATTGAGGATGGAACGACCCGCTGGGGTCCATCTGAGGGCTTTGCATTGGCCTTAGTTCGGCACTACAACTGCCAACATGCCTTGTCTCTTGGGAGCGGCCCATCTGTGGGCGGACAATTAGATTGTATAAAGAAGAGGGTGTGCCGGATGAAAGGCTTGTTTCCAGTATGCCTCTGATGAAGAAGTCACGCACTTTGAAACGCATTAGGCCAAGATACCGGGACAATCCAGCGCGCCATGACATCCGTACCAAATAAAAAGCGTAAAGCATCGCGCTGCTGTCAGAGTGCTTTCCTACTGTTGGGCAACCTTGAGCATGATGTTTAGGCGGTAGCTACGCCGCCAGGAGAGCACTACCCTGGTAACTTTGGGGGCCCAGCGGCTTGAGATCTACTGAGCCGTATTTGGGAGACAGCAGCGCAGGATTGAGGATGGAACGACCCGCTGGGGTCCATCTGAGGACTTTGCATTGGCCTTATTTCGGCACTACAACTGCCAACATGCCTTGTCTCTTGGGAGCGGCCCATCTGTGGGCTGACAATTAGATTGTATAAAGAAGAGGGTGTGCCGGATGAAAGGCTTGTTTCCAGTATGCCTTTGATGAAGAAGTCACGCACTTTGAAACGCATTAGGCCAAGATACCGGGACAATCCAGCGCGCCATGACATCCGTACCTAATAAAAAGCGTAAAGCATTGCACTGCTGTAAGAGTGCTTTCCTACTGTTGGGCAACCTTGAGCATGATGTTTAGGCGGTAGCTACACCGCCAGGAGAGCACTACCCTGGTAACTTTGGGGGCCCAGCGGCTTGAGATCTACTGAGCCGTATTTGGGAGACAGCAGCGCAGGATTGAGGATGGAACGACCCGCTGGGGTCCATCTGAGGACTTTGCATTAGCCTTAGTTCGGCACTACAACTCCCAACATGCCTTGTCTCTTGGGAGCGGCCCATCTGTGGGCGGACATTAGATTGTATAAAGAAGAGGGTGTGCCGGATGAAAGGCTTGTTTCCGGTATGCCTCTGATGAAGAAGTCACGCACTTTGAAACGCGTTAGGCCAAGATACCGGGACAATTCAGCGCGCCATGACAACCGTACCTAATAAAAAGCGTAAAGCATCGCACTGCTGTCAGAGTGCTTTCCTACAGTTGGGCAACCTTGAGCATGATGTTTAGGTGGTAACCACGCCGCCAGGAGAGCACTACCCTGGTAACTTTGGGGGCCCAGCGGCTTGAGATCTACTGAGCCGTATTTAGGAGGCAGCAGCGCAGGATTGAGGATGGAACGACCCGCTGGGGTCCATCTGAGGACTTTGCATTGGCCTTAGTTTGGCACTACAACTCCCAACATGCCTTGTCTCTTGGGAGCGGCCCATCTCTGGGCGGACAATTAGATTGTATAAAGAAGAGGGTGTGCCGGATGAAAGGCTTGTTTCTGGTAAGCTTCTGATGAAGAAGTCACACACTTTGAAACGCGTTAGGCCAAGATACCGGGACAATCCAGCGCGCCATGGCATCCGTACCTAATAAAAAGCGTAAAGCATCGCACTGCTGTCAGAGTGCTTTCCTACTGTTGGGCAACTTTGAGCATGATGTTTAGGCGGTAGCCATGCCGCCAGGAGAGCACTACCCTGGTAACTTTGAGGGCCCAGCGGCTTGAGATCTACTGAGCCATATTTGGGAGACAGCAGCGCAGGATTGAGGATGGAACGACCCGCTGGGGTCCATCTGAGGACTTTGCATTAGCCGTAGTTCGGCACTACAACTCCCCACATGCCTTGTCTCTTGGGAGCGGCCCATCTGTGGGCGGAGAATTAGATTGTATAAAGAAGAGGGTGTGCCGGATGAAAGGCTTGTCCGGTATGCCTCTGATGAAGAAGTCACACACTTTGAAATGCGTTAGGCCAAGATACCGGGACAATCCAGCGCGCCATGACATCCGTACCTAATAAAAAGCATAAAGCATCGCACTGCTGTCAGAGTGCTTTCCTACTGTTGGGCAACCTTGAGCATGATGTTTAGGCGGTAGCCACGCCGCCAGGAGAGCACTACCCTGGTAACTTTGGGGGCCCAGCAGCTTGAGATCTACTGAGCCGTATTTGGGACACAGCAGCGCAGGATTGAGGATGGAACGACCCGCTGGGGTCCATCTGAGGACTTTGCATTGGCCGTAGTTCAGCACTACAACTGCCAACATGCCTTGTCTCTTGGGAGCGGCCCATCTGTGGGCGGACAATTAGATTGTATAAAGAAGAGGGTGTGCCGGATGAAAGGCTTGTTTCCAGTATGCCTCTGATGAAGAAGTCACGCACTTTGAAACGCGTTAGGCCAAGATACCGGGACAATCCAGCGCGCCATGACATCCGTACCTAATAAAAAGCGTAAAGCATCGCACTGCTGTCAGAGTGCTTTCCTACTGTTGGGCAACCTTGAGCATGATGTTTAGGCGGTAGCCACGCCGCCAGGAGAGCACTACCCTGGTAACTTTGGGGGCCCAGCGGCTTGAGATCTACTGAGCCGTATTTGGGAGACAGCAGCGCAGGATTAAGGATGGAACAACCCGCTGGGGTCCATCTGAGGACTTTGCATTGGCCTTAGTTCGGCACTACAACTCCCAACATGCCTTGTCTCTTGGGAGCGGCCCATCTGTGGGCGGACAATTAGATTGTATAAAGAAGAGGGTGTGCCGGATGAAAGGCTTGTTTCCGGTATGCCTCTGATGAAGAAGTCACACACTTTGAAACGCGTTAGGCCAAGATACCGGGACAATCCAGCGCGCCATGACAACCATACCTAATAAAAAGCGTAAAGCATTGCACTGCTGTAAGAGTGCTTTCCTACTGTTGGGCAACCTTGAGCATGATGTTTAGGCGGTAGCCACGCCGCCAGGAGAGCACTACCCTGGTAACTTTGGGGGCCCAGCGGCTTGAGATCTACTGAGCCGTATTTGGGAGACAGCAGCGCAGGATTGAGGATGGAACGACCCGCTGGGGTCCATGTGAGGACTTTTCCTTGAACTTAGTTCGGCACTACAACTCCCAACATGCCTTGTCACTTGGGAGCGGCCAATCTGTGGGCGGACAATTAGATTGTATAAAGAAGAGGGTGTGCCGGATGAAAGGCTTGTTTCCGGTATGCCTCTGATGAAGAAGTCACGCACTTTGAAACGCGTTAGGCCAAGATACCGGGACAATCCAGCGCGCCATGACAACCGTACCTAATAAAAAGCATAAAGCATCGCACTGCTGTAAGAGTGCTTTCCTACTGTTGGGCAACCTTGAGCATGATGTTTAGGCGGTAGCCACACCGCCAGGAGAGCACTACCATGGTAACTTTGGGGGCCCAGCGGCTAGAGATCTACTGAGCCGTATTTGGGAGACAGCAGCGCAGGATTGAGGATGGAACGACCCACTGGGGTCCATCTGAGGACTTTGCCTTGAACTTAGTTTGGCACTGCAACTCCCAACATGCCTTGTCACTTGGGAGCGGCCCATCTGTGGGCGGACAATTAGATTGTATAAAGAAGAGGGTGTGCCGGATGAAAGGCTTGTTTCCGGTATGCCTCTGATGAAGAAGTCACTCACTTTGAAACGCGTTAGGCCAAGATACCGGGACAATCCAGCACGCCATGACATCCGTACCTAATAAAAAGCGTAAAGCATCGCACTGCTGTCAGAGTGCTTTCCTACTGTTGGGCAACCTTGAGCATGATGTTTGAGGCGGTAGCCACGCCGCCAGGAGAGCACTACCCTGGTAACTTTGGGGGCCCAGCGGCTTGAGATCTACTGAGCCGTATTTGGGAGACAGCAGCACAGGATTGAGGATGGAACGACCCGCTGGGGTCCATCTGAGGACTTTGCTTTGGCCTTAGTTTGGCACTACAACTCCCAACATGCCTTGTCTCTTGGGAGCGGCCCATCTGTGGGCGGAAAATTAGATTGTATAAAGAAGAGGGTGTGCTGGATGAAAGGCTTGTTTCCGGTATGCCTCTGATGAAGAAGTCACGCACTTTGAAACGCGTTAGGCCAAGATACCGGGACAATCCAGCTCGCCATGACATCCATACCTAATAAAAAGCGTAAAGCATCGCACTGCTGTCAGAGTGATTTCCTACTGTTGGGCAACCTTGAGCATGATGTATAGGCAGTTGCCACGCCGCCAGGAGAGCACTACCCTGGTAACTTTGGGGGCTCAGCGGCTTGAGATCTACTGAGCCGTATTTGGGAGACAGCAGCGCAGGATTGAGGATGGAACGACCCGCTGGGGTCCATTCGAGGACTTTGCATTGGCCTTAGTTCGGCACTACAACTCCCAACATGCCTTGTCTCTTGGGAGCGGCCCATCTGTGGGCGGAGAATTAGATTGTATAAAGAAGAGGGTGTGCCGGATTAAAGGCTTGTTTCCGGTATGCCTCTGATGAAGAAGTCACACACTTTGAAACGCATAAGGCCAAGATATCGGGACAATTCAGTGCGCCATGACATCCGTACCTAATAAAAAGCGTAAAGCATAGCACTGCTGTCAGAGTGCTTTCCTACTGTTTGGCAACCTTGAGCATGATGTTTAGGCGGTAGCCACGCCGCCAGGAGAGCCCTACCCTGGTAACTTTGGGGGCCCAGAGGCTTGAGATCTACTGAGCTGTATTTGGGAGACAGCAGCGCAGGATTGAGGATGGAACGACCCGCTGGGGTCCATCTGAGGACTTTGCATTGGCCTTAGTTCGGCACTACAACTCCCAAAATACCTGAAAGGTGCCGGGTGTAACGTAAGATTGGACATAAGACGTCAATAAAGATGTCACTAAGAACTGACCATTCTTACAGTGCTCACAGGAGTTCTAGGACAAATCAAAACAAAAGCCATGGGGAATTCCCAGGTTGCTGGAGGTTTGGTTTGGTTACAGAACTCGTTGTACTTTCTAGGAGTCTGGGGAAGTAGCCTTGCTTAATTTGGACAGCATGGGCTATGACTAAATATGGATATGATTCTTATGCCTTTATAAGGATATTATTTATTATAACCACATAAGGGCATAAATCAGGAATATCGAATTAGGGTCCTAGATAGAATTACAACACTTTAAATAAGCTTGAGCCCCCTTGGCCTGAAATTTAGCGATAAGCTGACGAAGCTGCCAACGACTCTCCATTGTATATCGACAAAAGTCAGGAGTAGCAAAAAACTCAAACCCCTCTCCAACCCTTTCCTTATCAGGATGTGCCAACAAGAAGACCTCCTCTCTAGCTAAAAAACTATTGAAAGAAATCAGAAAGTATCTAGGCTTAGCCTCAACCTGACCTGCCCGGGGGCGGACATTAAAATGAAATCTATGTGCTCTTTGAATTTCCCTGTCCCAGTCCCATTTAGTATGTTCAGGAAAGGCATTTTTACAAAGTTCAACTATAAACTTGCGAGGGTCATTTCCCTCTTTCCCTTCTGGATTTTGCATCTGTCTCAAATTATTTCGTCGAGCCCTGTTTTCAAAATCAGCCATTGTGTGTCTTCTTTAATGTTACGTAGTGACTCTGTCATTACCTTCTGTTGTACCAGTTCATCTTCCAAATTTGAAATTCTAGTCTCTGCCTCGGTGAACCTTGAAGCAAAATCTGCCTGAGATTTGACCAACCGTCGTACTGAATTCTGCAACTTATGACATGAATTTTGCACCCTTTGGCTCTCCTCTCATGTCTCATCTCGATAGGACATAATGGACTGATATACCATTGATAAAGTAATATCTTCATCAGTATATTCTTTTTGAAGGAATGTAGTTGGTCAGTGTGTGCACCCCCCAGATCCAAAATAGTATCACATTTTTTCTGCATTGTATGGGGGCTACCCTCGATAAAATCACCTGAGTCCCCCAAACAGATACTACTGTGAGCGCTATCATCAGCCATGTTCATCTGTCTAGAATATTGCAACACTAGATCTTCACACGACGAAGTAGTAGAATGTTCCGAGAGGGAAAAAAGTCCCCAGATTCACCTTCCTGTGAATATGCCGTTGCCTGTAAGTGTTCTTCCTCCTGCGAAGTTTCTGTTTGCGTCTGGGGTTTAGCAGTTTGTTCTATACCTTTTGAAATAATATCTTCCACACCGGTGACATTCGCAATCTGAGGATTACTCTGCTTAATCAGAACCTCACTGACCCCTAAACCAGGGGTTAAAATCATGTCAGTAGTAGCAGTAATATTATGCCTCGATAACTCTGTGTTTTCAGTGCTATCCCCTCCCTCTGCAATTGACTCTGTAATCTCCGCAGGACAGGCATTCAATAAGACTTGCTGCCCTTCCAAAAAAGCAAATATCTTTTTCCCCCTCCGTTTCTCCTTGGAGGCAGAGAAAATTGCTGGAATAGTTAGTTTTTCTTGTCAATGCTTTTCGTAGCTGTTTGGTTGCAGTGTGCCCAGAAGCTGT
This sequence comes from Lissotriton helveticus, assembly GCF_964261635.1. NCBI lineage: Eukaryota > Metazoa > Chordata > Amphibia > Caudata > Salamandridae > Lissotriton > Lissotriton helveticus. Next base: position 1,416,574,872 of record NC_136059.1, on the reverse strand, counting down.
GCCCAATAAGTTGGAATTTGGCTATGGGACCACTTCAAGTCACCGTTGCTGCTGCTGTTATTGACCTTGGGGCTTGATGTTGACACTGAGAGGCTCCTTGCCCCTCTAAGGACCAACATTTCTTGTTTTCTCTTTGCTCTAGATGGAATTGTGAGAAGACGCCTTTGATCAGGGAGGCTAGGCATTACAACTTGAGGATATGCAGCATCCTCATGAAGTGAGATCTTGATACTCCATTTTCCAAAAGACGGTTTCTTCTTCCAAATATGCTCGGCAAGCAGTTGATTTTCCTTGATGTTTATGGTAGATTCTTCTGTGTTAGATGTCAGACTATGGCAAAAATCACCTGTTTAAACAGCTGTTGTTTTAATGTGCCATAAAGTCAGAATGTCCTGCACCATACGGAGCATTGTGCCTCTATTGATTAGGTCAAACTACCCACAAGACTTGTATTTTGGGATGAGGGTTAATTTGCATAGCCTCTCAGAGATATTGTAGTCCTACTGTTCTGGTTTCTCACCTGGAGGCATACTAGCCTCTGAGGTGGGTAGGATGCCTATAGAAGTGTGGAGAAGTGTGGCTCACTGGTTAGAGGGGCAGACCCTGAAGCAGAAATCAGCCCGGCACCAGGGTTCTATTCCCGACGCGGCAGGGTCTTGGATCAATGTCCGCGGACTTGATAATTCTCGCCGAGGTGCCTACGCTAACCATGGGTCCTACTATGCAACTCTGGGCAATAGCTTGCTTAATCTCCACAACGGCCCCAGCAGCGCCGGGGATGCCTGGCTTCACCTTGGAGGTGCCCAGGAGGGACCATCTCACAGGGAAAGCCAGGACAGGTTCCCCAGCGGTATACAGCACCAGGACACTCCGAGATGGAGTAACAGTGCGCTTTACAAGTATACTTACCTTTACCTTTACCTATAGTTACTGAAGGGTCAGTCCTTATGGTATCAGTTGGCTCTGTCGTTGCCTTTGAGACAAGAGGAAGACCCATTGCCAACAGATTGATCTGCTCACTTTCTCTTTTGTTTGTTCGGAACAGATGGTTAGTCCAGCATTCTTTGATTTGGGATGACCGCAGGCCTACTTTTGCAGTTTGAGTGCCTGATGAGCTTGTTTCACATGCCGGGGGCTGTGTTCCCTCATCTGTAACCAGTGCTCTGACAGGCTACAGTTTAATGATGATGATGAGCAGAAATGTAAAAAGCATGACATGTTTTGAAGAGTGTCCAGAACTAGGAATGGGTTGGACAAAGGTTGGAGAACTAAGCCTAATGCAGCAGTTTGTTTTGTAGCCCGGCCCTCAAAGATTAGTAGCACTCAAAAACAGAATATTCGTGAGCCCAGCACACTCTGGGCTCTTTAACCATTTCTGTGTCACATTCTTAGAAGATGGGACTAGCAACAGTGGAAGAGCAGTGTCAAAAGTGTTCCTGGTCATAACACTGCTACACATCCTTTGCCTAAGTAGTGGTGTCTTTAGGAAGATCTAGGACTATGCTAAGGCAGAAGCATCCTCAGTCACAAATAACAGTTGATGTTCCAGACACAATCTGAGAACTGTGACAGGAGGTGCCAGATGTAGTGTCCTTCCTAGCCTGAGAACCCACCAATGACTACACCACATATTGAGCATAGTATTAAATGTCTTTATCCATCTGTGTGTAACCACAAACTTAACATTCTAAACCTTCATTCACCTCACTACGCTCTAACACACATATTACAGTTCTACGGATTCCATCAGGAGCCAAAAGGGTACTCTCATTGCTAACTCACATGACACTACATCGCCCCCTCTGTTAAATAAAAAACCTTTTTAAAATCATGTATATAATCATAGTTCTTCGATGAGTCTTTGTGGCGCTTTGATCACACGTCCTGATCGTGTTGTTGGAAACTAGGGACAGGAAGTAGAAGTGTCCGTGATCTGCATTGGTGATGTAGGAACAACTGCGGGAAAGGTAATGTCAGTTGTCCTTTCAGACCCGGTCTCTACCATGACATCAGTGCCTGATGAGCAAAGAGCCACATGTTGGAAATGGAAGGAATCTCGCGTAATGGACTTCCCAGGCTTTTTGGCAGTCACCATGTGCCCTTTGCACGTCACATCATGCAAGGGCTCAGTATCGAAGGGACCATCAGATTTTTGTCTTCTAGAATGATGGACAAGCACTCCATCTCCTCTAGAGAAAGTAATGTCTTTTGCATATCAGCGCTTGTCTGCATAGGCCTTCATTTTTCTTTATGGATCCAAGCCTGATATACAGGTTTCTTCCTTAGCACTTGATCGTTTGTTGGCTCACTGAGGTAACTTGGTTGTCATGGCTCTCCCGCACACTAAGGTTGCAGGAGTCCTACCTGTGGTTAAGTGAGGGGCCGAACTGTAAGCTCGAAGAGTAGAATTCAAGGCAGTTTTAAGGTTGAGATTTTCCAATACAACCCGCAGAACAGCTTTCTTAAAAGTACTCATAAAGTGGCCAAAGAGGTGTGCTCTTCTGATGCTTCACATTAAGATGACTGATAAAGTCACTGAATTCTCATTGTGGAAAGGTGGGATGTTGTCAGATTTTAAGATCACAGGAACACCTCATGTCGCAAAGATGCCATCTAATCTTTTGATGACTCTTTCTTAAGTGATAGAGTAGAGATCTTCGATCAATGGAAAATGGGAGTATTCATCAACAATCACTATCAGGTGATGTCCATTGTCAAGATGACCAAAGAAGTCAACTGCAATTCTTTCCCATACATGCTTTGGCAACTCTTGACATGTTAAAGGTGTGGTGAGTGGTTTTCGATTAAAGCCAGTTATATAAAAAACTGTCTCATTAAGCAAATCAGACTCTGTCTCTGAGAGCTCATTTTGTGTTGATGTCCTCCATGGACCACTTCAATTATCTGTTGTTGCAGACTTTCTAGAATAACAATTCTCTAACCTCCCAGGAAAATGCCTTCATGAGTAATGGACAGTTCATCTGTGACATTTTTAAACTTCTGGTGCTCTCTATCACTGGTAGGAAGTCGGTGTGCTGGTTCCAAGACTGATCCGTAATAATGTCTTTTAGTTTTAACAGGTCACTATCTGGACTCATGACAGTGACAATTTGTTTCAGTGAAATGGCAGCTGGTGTGCTTGATTTCACAATAAAACTTGTAGGCTTTAGCCGTTGGAAGAAGTACCATGGCACTGTAGAGGCACTTGTGAAAAGTAGTCAGCAGGGTTTTTATCTTTCCCTGGACAGATGCACGATTGCGTAGTTGAATTCTTGTAATCGCAGACCCCAATATTTAATGCGAGGAGGCATCTTTGCCTTTGGATTGCCAAAGATGATCAAGAATGCTTGATGATCTGTCACAAGTGTGAAAAGCATTCCATATAAGCATATGTGAACATGTTCACAAATCCACACCCCTGCTAAACTTTCTTTTTCGGGTTGTGATAAACTTCTGCTTGCATATGCCGCAATATGTCTCGAGGATTTGCGTGTCGGCTGTGCTGTGCAAGGATTGTGTCTAACCCAGGGGTCTCCAAACCGGTCCTGGAGGGCCAGATCCATGCCAGATTTTGTGCATATCCCCATTTAGATACATGTAGTTATTTTAAAAATCTGGCATGGATCCGGCCCTCCAGGACCGGTTTGGAGAACCCTGGACTCTAGCCCAATGGGACTATTGTCAACAAAAACCTTGGATTGAAGCTTTGGATCAAAGGATGCTTTTTCATTAGCGTTCTCATTAGCTTGAACAATTTTCTTGAAGCTGTGCTGGAATTCATTTGACCAATGAAATAAAACATTATTTTTCACCAAGTCTCCAAATAGAGCGCTGACAGTGGCAACGCTCGTATATATTCAGAACAGTAGTTGGCCATGCCAAGGAATGATCATAACATGGAAGCATCTTTGGGGGACTGGCAGTTGACAATGCCTGCACTGTAGCTGGATCGGTGTCATACCCCCATCAGACAAGATATGGCCAAAGAATTTTCACTTTGTTTTATGGAACTCACATTTCTCAGCATTCAAAGTTGAACTTGCATCAGAGCAGACAACACAATTGCTTGATGGCTTTATCGTGCTCCTTTGTAACTCAGAAAATCAAAATGTCATCACTATAATTGAAAGCATTCATGACAGGCTGTATGATATGTCGAATGACATCTTGAACAAGCTCCGCAGCTGTTGACTCATTGAACTTAGTGCCATATGTAGGTGGCCCAAATACCGGTCGGTAAGGGTGAAATTTGGCAAATTTCACCGTTACCGACCGGTATTTAGGCATTCGTGATGTAGGGAAGGATTTGGTGTTAAAGAATCGGTAAATACCGATTCCTTAATACCGATTCCGATTTGGCCTTGCATTTAAGGAATCGGTAATACCGATTCCTTAAATGCAATGTAGAAAGCACATAAAAGAGTGCTTTTGGGCCTTAAGGAATCGGTAATTACCACCAGCTTCAAGTTGTCCCTGTCACCCTTGAAATACCTCCCGGTATTACCGATTCGCTATTACCGAATCGGTAATACCGAATGTCTTCACATTCATTCCTATGGGCCTCCAAGCCCATAAGAATGAATGGCTAGGTATTCGTTATTACTGAATCTCAATTACCGATTCGGAAATAACGAATATTAAGAATTCAGTATTTTTTACCGAATTCTTATCTACATCTGAAATACCGATTTCTAAATACCGAATCGGTAAAATTTGATATTTAGGAATCTGTATTTCCCTGTTACCTACATCGGGCCCTATGTCTTTTATAATGGAACAGACCAAAGTGTAGAAAAGATTGTAATGTACCTGCAATTCTCCTCATGTTCCAACTAATGCTATCCTTTATTCACATCAAGGAGAAAGAAGACCTTCACACTGTTTAATTGTGTTATTATGTCGGCAATGTGGGGTTCTGAATGTTGTTCTCTTTCAATTGCCTTGGTCACTTGACACATGTCAACAAAGATGTGTACAACTCCTTCACTGTCCTTTTTAGGTACTACCACTATCGGACAACCCAGTGAAATGCTAAATGATAAAATGTTTGAGTGAGTAGTCAAATTCTTTTTCAACAGCTTACTGTAGATGAAATGCAATTTGTCTGTATCTTTAAGCAATAGGACAGACATCCTCATTAATATGTAATTGTATTTTTATGGTCTTTTTCCTAACCCATGAAACAATGAAGGGAGCTGACTTACTATTTCCTGATACATTTTATATTTCATATATCAGCAGCAGTGCTGAAGCTGGGTAAACACACAGTTTTATCACTGCTACAAATGAAACTTGACTTTTTAATGCCGTTGATGCAGCCCATTAATGCACTTTGATTTTCGATGGCATAGGTCGTGTCAATGGAGATTGTTCACTGTATTTCTCCTCTGGCATAATGTTTATTGACGCACCATTGTCGATAATAAAAGGTATTAAGCAACTGTTTACTTTCAGTATAATGCTCAGAAAATGTTTGAATTACTTTGGTACTTTTCATTTCGACTTTTCTTTGACCTGTATTTTTCTTCACATGCAGCCAGTCCAACATGCGCACGTTTCTCTGAGGTAAACATCGACACTGCACAACCACCTTGTTCACTTTCACTTGATATTGATAATGAAGAACTGTTTGACAATAATTTAGATGATCAACTTCGTTTGATGGGGTCACTTGGCCTTGTGGGTGGGCGTCGAATGTCGCCTTCGGAACGTTCTGGTGGCAATTTTATCTTTGTGCCATTACAAAATGGTTCTCCTTCCCACAGCCTTTACAGATCTGTCCAATGGCAGGACAATTACCGTTGTGAGGAAAAAAAATCCACACCTGAAGCACAACTTCTTTTTTCGTGGAGACATCACTCTATTTCCTTCTGCTTTGTGCTTTGGCTTACTTTTCAGGTTCATGACTGACTCACTCTGGGCAACTCCAACCTCCATGTCAGCAGCTTGTCGATCAACACGTTCTTCAGCTCTAGCAGCCATTAGAACTTGCTCCAGACTAAGACTTTCTCTCAGTATTCATCGTCTGAATTAATCTGACAGGCATCCATCAATAACTCTGAGACTTATTGAACTTACTTTGTTTGATGAGCGTATCCATTCTCTCAACAAATTTGTCAATGGTTTAACCAACCTTCGGACATTCTTGACAAAAAATCCACCTTTCCTAATCTACATTTAGCATTTGATTGAACTTGAGACTCAAGGATGCTTTGATTTGATAGTATGTAATTTCGTCAGCTCACAGCATTTTCTTTATGACTTCTTTTACACCTACGCCAGCAAATTCTTAAGGTATATGCTTCTTTTATCACATTAATGACCTCATCAAATGTTTCGATCCAAGCAGTCTATGTTGCCAATATCTTGCTTTTTTAAGGTATTGACTGGTAGTGGTGGTTTCAAGACGACAGTGGCATTGCAATCATTTATGAGATTTTGGTGATACTGAGGATGTAGTTCTCTCGGACACAGCCTACTGTCCACTAGGACCCCTTCATCCATGCCATCTTCAAGGCCCTATGCTGCGCTGGCCTAGGGCTCATCTTGGATAGTCTGTGGAACCTTTACATCCCTCTTGGTCTCTATTGAAGCCCTTTACTTTTCTGGAGACCTTTGGAGTGGTTCGAGCAACCAACCGGCAGCTTTAGTGGTATGCCGCTGTGTGTATGGACAATTCCATGAGTACAACCACAGGCACATCCTCAGGGGCTACTCCACCCAACGCTGTGATATGATGACTCTCTTTACTCCGTTATGGAATGTAGATGACCGATTCTTGTATTTGAATTGCTGTGCTTTCAGGCATCTTTTTCAAAACCTGGTTATATCCCCCTTTCACTTTATCACTCTGTCTGATGAATAGCTTTAGGTTGTTTAGTAGTCCGGTACCGCTCTATACGGCCTACCCAGGGGGTTATTGTCCAACGATGTATAGATTTCTCACTGAAGCTTTTGTTAGCTTCAAATGCTTCACATTGGCTGGAAGTGCGCGTTGACCCCAACCTATGCACAACGTTAATTCTGCACTTCGACCGAGGCACACATGACATGCACAAGCAGTTTGCTGGACCATGGCAAACGCTCTAGGACAATCTTCAGGTTATTTTCCCCCTATCTCATTGCCAGTTGTAGCGTGCTCACCAGGCAATGTCACCAGGGTCTGTGTACCCGCCAATGACTATGCCACACAGGGAGATTAGTATTACACGTCTTTATCCATCTTAGTGTAACCGCAAACTCAACATTCTAAACCTGCATTCACTTCACTAAGCCCATTAGTCATTGCAACAGTTTATAACCAAAATGGCAAAAGATCTAGGAGTACTGTATCTCTCTTCTCTCTAACAATCGGTTGAATCCAACCACCACCTGGCAGCCCTCCCACACCTCTGACTAAATACCAATATTTTGGTTGTATGTATGTTGACCAAGACTGATAGCTTTGTTTTATCTAATCACGGCACCCAGTGCCCTTTATAAGTCCTTTGCTATATGATCGTTTGAACATCAGAATATCAAGCACAAGAATATCATCCTGTCAAAATATTTTAGCATAAACATTGACTTCTAAGGATTGTGAAGGTTAATTTACTCTTCATATCTCCACAATGAAGTACTCTTAATATGCCTATAGCGTCAAGTTACGTAAAAGTGAAGTTAACTATATATATTTACTTTCACAATATTTTGTCAGTCCGTGTTCTAGCTATAATATTTTGGTAGCACGATATTTAAAATTCAATATTAAGGTTATATACTATGTGATTAAATACAATTCGGTGGTATGCTGAATGGGAAACTGGGAGATGGGGGAGTAGAGATTGAATAACAAGGCTGCCAGCACACATCCCTGCTCGAGTTTCAGGTTGACATAAATAATTTCAGAACCTTCTTCACTATAACTAATATATTCACATACAATTAATCAATGGTTCTCAAAAGGGTATCCGTGATATCCCAAGCTCTGAACTTGCCTGAGACTATGGATTATTCAACCCCATCACAAGGTTTCCCTGTAATCCATGAAACAGCAATAAATGTGCTTTCCCTGAAGTGAACAAGCTGGTGTATTACTAAAGAAATCACTTTTAGGTTATCAGTTGTACCAAACCTTTGCTGAAACCCCATGTGATAGACTGGGATGTATGATGTTACAACGCAGGCTATTACAACGCCTGCCTTTACAACGCGGTTTTTACATCGCAGTCCATTACAACGCATAGCGCTTTGGGGTGCTGGATAGTGAATAGTTTAATTTACTATTCCAACTCCAGTCCCCGTGGACACTAGGGAAGGTTATTGGATAGTAAATTAACCTATTCCCTATCCTAGAGCGCCCCCCAGAGCAATGCGTTGTAATAGTTTGCGTTGTAATGACTGCGTTGTAATGGTAGTGCGTTGTAAAAGTTTCGTTGTAACGGTTGTTCACCGATAGACTGGAATGAGGTTTTCCATATTCGGCCATTCCACAACTAGAGCAATTAGACAATAAATTCCCACATCACTTGGCTGTTCTTTCTTGCACAAACAATCTAGAGCCTCTACAGGTGTCAAGTGCCGCCTCTGAGTTATATATCCTTATACTGGAACTCAGCCTTGGACCTCATTCGCTTATATGGTCAAGGGACTCCTTGGTGACTTGCAATATCCGTATAATGTATGACAGAGGGCACTTTATCTCACATACACATTGTCTGGTTATAACGCAGGTGATGAGTATTATATGTATCACAAAGATGCTTTGCAAAATAGTCATTTCTTTTTTCGAGTAAAGATGTATTAATCTTATAAGTTCTTTTATTAATCCATAGTCTTACAAATCATTGATGCTGGTTGATGGTCATGCATATGGTACCATTTATCAGTGAATCTAAGGTAGGCCTTTCTGAAATCTATTGTTCAAGGCGTAGAGCCCATTTTGTTTTTCAACTCCCTAAACTTAGTCCCTTAATATATAGAGATCTTATTTTCCATTTCCCTGTGATTTAGATGTACTTTAAACTTTTGAAAATTCATTACACACTACAGAACAATTATCTACATTATATTCACACCTTTCACTAGGTGTATATTTTCTGAAACGTTTTAATGTTTCTAGTTTACTGCACCTAATAAAGATATGAATGTAATCTGTATTCAATTGTTTTTTTTATATGGCAAATATTTTTTTAACTGCGTTCATGTAATTAGTTTTTGCTAGAAGAACATCCAATCTGCATCCAGCAGTTCCCTGGTTAGGTGCAAGTGGTATGCTAACCTGATTTCCTCTAGAATGGGGAAATGATCTGAAATCACATTATATATTTTAATACTTTACCCCAGTTGCAGTATCAGCCATAATAAGTGAAGGAATAGTGCCCTTAACAGTATAGCCATCATTTAATTCAGGAAGGTGTCCCGTCACTTAATTAGGATTATTAGGAGGATTCCCCATTTCATCGGATGGTATAATATATGATTTCTTGACAATGCTGAATGTATGAATTATCATTCCCAAAACCAATTGATTCTTCCACAGTGAGCTAGCCATCTTTGATCTTGACAAGGAGCTGTAATGCTTCTCAGTGATTCTGGTTTAGATTTCTGCCAAAAAGCTGAATATTTCTGTTCATTAATTTGTTGATAACTTTTACTTTGTTAACGGCTAAATTAAGTATTGAGCTAGTAACAGATTATGTTTTACAATTTTGCAAAGTAAATTGTATATTTTATGCAATTATATGAAATAATGAAGGTAGATATCCCAATTAATGTTATTTCATTAGTTCATATGGTTATACTTGAAGGTTCCGTTGTCTCACCTATATTTGAAAAAAAGCATGGGTGCATGTGTTAGAATGATGGAAATCAAACTCTCCTTTGCTCATTGTGATCTGAAAAATGTTTGGTATAGGTATACATTTCTAGTTAGAGCTTTGACATCATTATATACTCTGCTTTCTATTGTAAAGTAAACAATTCACTCAGAAAGAATTAATAGCTAAGTATATGCATTTTTATAGGACAAATATTCATCGTCACAAAATTCACTGTTGTCATAAAATCCAGATTCGATTTCCCACCCTTAAAAAAAAATGGCAACATTAGATAATACATTATTTATATTCATTGTCATATGTTTTTAATATATCCTCATAATGTTAATACCTAAGTATGTTATTTAAATCTCAGCACATATCAAAAGTCACTTGTTCAAATGTATGCATACAACATGAGTAGGAGTCACAGTTTTGATCAGTTACCTAATGCCGAGAGAACAAACTTAAATCTTCAACTCAATCATGGAGGGTGAGAATAGAATGTACGTGGTTTAAAATAAGGGGGTGTTTGTTGCAGGCACAGGTTGATCAGTTACCTTATAACCAGAGAGAGAACTAAGATCTTCTGCTCAAATGTAGAGAGTGTGAATAGAAAATAAGTGATTTGTTTGGTGCGCATCCTGAATATCGGCCCTAGAATATCAAAGGGACATACTATTGAGGACAACATATTGAAAAGAAAATATAAACAAGTAAGTGACTCTAGATTTTCTGTACCCAACTCCACATATATTTGCCTATGTGGTATATATACCTCAAGGTACGTTGTTGTGGAGTTAGAAATAGAAAACGTATACTTGCCTATATGCGGTATATCGGTAATTTGTCCTTCAATATTCTTGTCGCACAATATTCTAGTGGTCAATAGGTAGTACAACAATTTGTTAATAAGGGTAGTATGTCATGGGCACAGGTTTGATCAGTTAACCCATAACCAGAGAAATAACTAAAATCTTTTACTCAATCATGGAGTGTGAAAATAGAAGGTAACTGATGTCTTCACATGGCCTACACCGGGGTCAGTTTCTAACATATGACCTCCTCCATAACCTCTTGAGAGAGCGCTGGCATGTCGATAACTCCGAACTATCCTCTAATGCTCTTGTACACAGCTTCCACACACTGGGTGCCGGAAGGTGACTGGTAACATGACTTACAAAGGATATAGTTATGCACCCTCAACTTCATTTCCAATCCCTCCGTGATGCCTGGCAGGAGGACTTCGGTAAGGCTGTGCATGACAAGGAGTAGATGAGGCTATTGGGACATCAAAATAAGATCTCCCACAACGCAGCGCTAGAATTGATCTAACTTTATGTGCCTCACAGAGCCTATCTTTCACCACAGCACTTCCATCGCATCTTCCCAAGGGCCCCAGACGCATGTACCCGGTGTCAGGCCCCAGCAGCGTACCTCAAACACGTATTGAGGGACTGCCCCAGCCTCTGCCAGTAATGGCATGAAATTCTATACACTGTAGACTAAACCACTGGCCGTCTGCTATTAGACACATGGGAGGCGGTAGCGCTGGGAATCTACAAACTTCAGAAGAAATTCAAAATTGTGGCCTGATTCACAGAGCTGGCCCTAGCCTTGGCAAAACGCACTGTCACATTGTGATAGAAGACCGTGGTTCCCCCTTGTAGTGCAGATTGGATGGCTGTGATGAAGTGCTGGGGCGAAGCTGAGGTGATTGCCCTGCATAAGGAGGATGCTTTGGGCCTTAGCTGCTGCCCCATGGTCCTGGTCTGCAAGCAGCTACTGTCCCAATTTCTTGAGTCTGATCGGGAGACATCCCCTCCTCCTCATGACATTAGGTGACGGGCATGCCCCCCTCCCCTCACTGAAGTAGGCTAGGTCCTGTGCTCACCCCAAGGCAGGGGACCTGTGCTTGGGGGGTGGCGGTAACAGTAAAATCTTGCTCTGATTGTCCCAGAACTGGCTGTTCCCTTATATATAACTGCTGCTGACTCACCCCCGGGCCCTCAATACCCCTCACATTCTCTCCTCTTGTTGACCAATCCCCTCCTCTCCCACCTCAAGTTGGCCCCATGTTTGGATGCCATTGTTAGGTTACAGCTGTGACATGGAACAAAAGAAGACACTTTGGAGTCGATTATGAGTCTGGCAGTGCAAGGTCTCCCGACCGCCGTATAACAATCAGGGCGGTCGGACAATTGCCCTGCCACAGCCGTCAGGGAACGTCCGTTCCTTGGCAGTGTTGCAGCAGTCAGGAGGTCGCAATATGCAATACTCCTCCCACTACTCTATATGCAGCTAGGTCTAATCAGCCTGGCTTTGAGCCACCAGGAAAGACAGAACAAACCTCAAACTCCCCTTGTGTCAATCTAGTGTGAATGCATATCTCCTGCTCCTGTCACTCTAAACCCAGACAGGGAATATACAAAAGGCAGAAGTACACAGGATGGTTAGACAAGAAAATACCTACTTTTAAAAAGTGATAAGCAAAACAAGGAGAAATGAAGATATTTGCCCTTGATACATAAAGCTTAGGTAGGAGCACCATTCTGGCACCAGCCCATGTTTAAACTCTTTTTAAATATGGGTCTTTGTTAAAATACATGAGTGGATGCACAGGAACATCCAGGCGCCAGCCATGTAACACCTACCTGATGCATGATAATGCAAGGCAGCGCTGCCTTGCGCTACATTTATTTTTACGAGCCACACAACTCAATGCAAATCTAGATTTGAGTGCCCTTGTAAATCACAAATAAGACTTTGCATCATTGCTGTGCCAAAAAATGACATGCCCACGACAAAAAACATGAGTACATCTGGGCCTAAGCATTTTACTGTTTTTTCCATAAAAACATTGTGTGTGTGCACAGTATTATTCTATTGTTTCATCTTGTTAGGGGTGTTGGTTAAAAAATACACTCTGCAAATATAAATAATACACTGGTTCACCACACAAAGAGAAGCAGTTCTTGTGAAAATTCGGGTGATCCATAGCGTTGCTTAAAATGCTGCAACTTGAATTATATTGACAAGGGTGTCCATCGCCATTTATTGAGCAGATAGAGCATAAAATACCAAAATAGTTTTCAAAAATACTTAAAATCACAACATATACATGTTCCAAAAGCGAAAGGTTTTGCATTTAAATTGCTTCCTCAACAAACTTATTTGCCACTGAAGAAGCTTTTATTGCAGCGCCCAGATGTCACAATGGGGAATGATTTTGCCTTTTTTAAAGGACTTCCTTTCCATCCTGGCCATGCAGGGGCTTTTAGAAAAGATATGGAAGGATCCGGATAGAGTTTTGGTCCCAAGATGTATGAGTAAACTCTGGCCAAGAGTGAACTAGAGTTTCACCAATCTTTGGTCATAGGCCCTCTCTTAGCTAACTTGGTAGGACAACCTTCCCTTTTAGCAGAGGATATTATAATATCTGACCGAATGGATACAAATGTGGAAGGCGCTTGGAAAAGAGAATTTGCTGGGTTAAGCATATGTATGAGGGCAGAACTGTATGCACTGTATGGTTTCCAATCCTTGGTCAAGGATTTCCAGGCCCTTTCTTCAAGTATTCAGAAGGGAGGAGAATGTTCACAGCTTTTGGGGTGTCTGGAAATTAAGGCAAAGTCCCTTTCAAATGTTGCCTTAGACAACCTCCGAGCCATCAGCAATGGGTTATGGTGGGGTAGTAGCTGTCAAACCTCATCTAGATTTGAGACGGTGGAAGGTAGATTTAGCCCAGAAGAACTGTTTGTTGCAGATGCCTTTTGTTTGAAATAGGATGGTTGGTGAAGAACTGGGAAAGATTCTGCATGTCATTAAAAAAAGAGAATCATCCACAACCCTTCCAGCATAGGCATACGCATTCAGCGAGAAGCAAGACGTTTTTGAAAAATAGAAACGGGTAGTAAGCAGAGCTTTTTGTTTGAGCATAGGAATTCGCAGAACAATGATTCTATTTAGCCGTCTTTTGTTGCCTCAACTTTGTTGAAATAAACTTTTCCATGGAGTGATATCCATCTCAGTCTCACATGAATTACAATTTCTTCCCAAGATTCACAGGGTATGTTCCAAAGCTGCGAAGTGTGGTTGGGGATACATACGGCAATGCCACACACAGGCTCCTCACCCATGAACCAGGACAGCCAAAGCCTCCTCAACTAACTTTGTCCGTGAACGGAGAAGAATGTGCATTGCCAGGCCCCAGACAACGTATCAACAAGACCTTTGGTCATCCAGAAATAAATACCTACGCACGGCAAGTGCCTGATCGAAACATAAACAAAGGTACTCCTTTTGTGCAACCTTATAGTGCTCAGAAAGATTCATATGACAGCCACACTGTAAATATCACCTTGTTCTAGGAAGTTTATAGTGAATACAGAATAGTTGTTTACGGACAAGCACACACACTTGTCCCAGTACTGTGTTGCAACACTATATTCAGCTATTGTAACCTATATGCTGAACACTTTGCTACACTATACTCTGGGGCATATGTACAAGCCCCTATCGCCACAGGAACAACACTTTTTGTGATGTGCCCGTGGCGATAGGGGCCTTGCCTTTTGTACAAGGCAGCGTTAAGCCGTGGCTTGACACTGACTTGTACATACGGCACCCTATCACGCTATGCTTCACCTGAAAGGGGCATGCAGTGGGTGTTGTGGTGGGCGTTCCACCGCAACACCCATTGCATTTGACGCTGCCCCCTATGTACAAGGGTGGCGTACATAGGAGGCAGTTCCAAAATTAAGACCAGGAAAAGCCTGTTCTTAAGTTGGCGAAACAAGGAGAAATGCATTATTTCTCCACATTTTTGCTTTTTTCTTGTGTTCAGCCTTGTGCAGCACACGTGGAAAAAGCAAAATGCCATGGTTTGTTTATGTACAGGAAGGTGTCCCTTCCTGTACATAAACAAACCTTTTTTAAAAATGCCATTTTGTAACTTACATGGGTGCTGCATGAAGCACCACAAATGAAAGTTACAAAATTGCATTTAGGACTGTTTATGTGCAGGAAAGGACACCTTCCTATACCTATGCACGCAGACACCCTTACACTCTGGTGCAAGGGTGCCCGCGTTGGCGCTAAGTTGTTAAACTTAGTGCCATCGCAGGGGGAAACGCAAGGCTGCACCGCATTCTTGTAAATATGGTGAAGCCTTGCGTTTCCTGAAGTGGTGGAGCTTGTCGTTAAGCCCAGTAGGCTAATGACACACACTGCCACTTCATTGTATATATCCCCCTCTGTTTCTTAGTCTGCGCACAAGTGTACCATAATTTTAGATGCTAGTCGTATGTAGCCCACACTGACATTTCATGTGCAATGCCTCTGATAATCTGACTGTTTCTTTACCGCCGAAGCACATGGAATGGTTTCATAAACAGATATGAGATGTTTTCTCAGTTGTAAGCTTCGTGATCTCAATGCGTGAATGTGCTAAGAATCTACTGCCTCTTAGAATACTGCCTGAACCCATCAGTGGTAGGCGATGGAAACACGAAAAAACATAAAGGCTTGGGAAATACTGATACAGTGGGGCACTCCTAATTGAATTGCGTTCCCCGCTCCTACAAATTTGCAATCCAAGCATACATTTTGACATAGCGCTACATGCTTCACATGCACGTGAGCTAGAGCATCGTGACGCGGCTCACAAATTAATGCCAATTTCATGAACAAGATTTCAACAAGCCGTCAAACAATTTAAATAATAAAACCTCACGAATCCCAAACAGTATAAATAGGCTGTAGCATAGATACATTGCCATTTCGGCTCTTATTTTAAATTACACTCATACATGCCTGATTCATCACAGCAAACAAACTCTAATCAATTTACAAATGCTTAGTATTCATACAACAGCAAGAGCAACAGCACACAAGACTTATCTGTTTGAGCCGAAGCAAAAAAGAAGGAAGATGGCTGGTGGTTCTGGCCCTTTGTTGGATTCTTAGAACTTTGTTAATGTTCTTTGTTCTTTAAAGGAGCTGCTGTGGTGGCACAATAAAGACGTTTGCAATAATCTTAGCCTCCGGTCTTGTCATAAATCTACTGCCCCTTAGAATACCACTGATGAGCCCATCAGTGGTAGGCGATGGAAACACGACCAATACAGTGGATGCTGTTAGGTGTGCATTTACTTCATCTGACTTTATGTCCACTTACTGATACATTCATTAAATATCTGGTAAGTGGCACTAATTTCCATCTAGAAGTAGAGTCAACAAATCCTTGATTAAAATATTTCTAAAATATGCCTTAGTGTCATGAGGAGATTTGTTTCTGCACATCGGTGTGTGTATTCCTCCCTTTAGGCTGGGGGTTGTAGTTCCCATCACTGGAACTTCACTGTTAGGGATCTATTAGGACGGCGCGGGGAAAAACATTCCGACCACCATGGCATCGGAAATGAACTGTCCGCAGGTATCGCGGGAAAACCGGCGGTCAGATTAAGATCAGCCGCCAGAAAAATCAGACCAACGGCGGAACGATGCCACAAAAGACCGCCAGTAGCGGGCGGAGCAGGTAAAAATCCATCTGCGACGGTCGGATTCTCTGCGGAAAAACCCAAACCTGCCGCAAGGCCAGCGGAGTGAACCACACGCACAATTAGGATACCATTGAGGTGACAGCGGAATGATCCGCTGTTTCCGACGGCCGCGATTGCTGACCGTGATGAATGGGAGAGCAGGCGGAAGGGCTGTTGCATACCCACCGCCGTGGACGCACAGGAACTATTATGACGGTCGACAAAAAAAACACACAACAAGGCCACCAAGTGAAAACATCAAACTAGCTCAGTCTCCAAAAACACCTAACACACCCCAAGGACACACCCCCATGGCAACTAAAATAATACAAATCACACAACACATCTGACAGCAATACACCATTTTGACAGACCCACATAGGTGAGTATAAAACCTGCCCCTTCCCTGACCAGAATCCTTTGCACTAATCCAGCCCTGAAGAAACTAAACCCTTCAGCACATTGGAGAGGCAAACCACCATATATCTCACCAGCACAACAACACTCACTCCACCCCACCTACCTCACCCCCACCACCCTCACACCTGCACCTCAAACCATTTGAACATCACACACCATGGCACGAAAGAAAATGCCCAAATTCACTGACAATGAGTTGTCAATCGTGGCAGATGAGATAATGAGAGTAGAACCACAATTGTTTGTCCAACAGACACCATTAGCCACCAGAGTACAAATGTGGGGAAGGATAGCCAACAAGGTCAATGCAGTAGGGACCACCCCACGTACCAAGAAACCAAGAATGAGTTCATAAAGTGGTGGCCTGACCTGAAGAGGAAGGTGAAAGCAAAGAACTACAAGAACCGTCAGTTGGCTTAGATGACTGGGGGTGGCCCTCCCATTCCACCAAGAACATTCACTGTAGGGAGGAGAAGGTGCTTGCCATACTGCATCCATAGAGTCTCACAGGAGTAGCTGGGGGACTAGAGGCTGGTAAGTACAAACAAATGTCCACCATCACACTGCTATGTACTGTCTTGCACAACTACAAAGCTACACCTCCTAGGCCCAATTCCTTTTATCTGCACCGCACTCTTCCCAACACATGTCTTAAAAATCCAACATTCACTCCCTCTGATTTACACCAAAGGTAGCTAGCAACATTACCATGGGGCATGTGTACAGGTAGCCAGCACTACAACTCCCACCAGGCACCCTTGTTCCACAGCTCAGCAAGATGGAGCACTCTATCCCACTCATAAGCATGTGGCAGCAATTGTATCCCACCAACCAAACTTACAGTTAGGTAGCCATCTTAACAGGGAGGGGTGTTTGTGGGTGGGAAGCCAGAACCACGACTCCCAACAGGTCCCCATTTCCCACAGTTCAGCAAGGTGGAGCACCCACCCCACCCCATCCAGAAGCATGTGGCAGCCATTGTATCCCACCAACCAAACTTACATGTAGGTAGCCATCTTAACAGGGAGGGGTGTTTGTAGGTGGGAAGCCAGTACCACAACTCCCAACAGGCCCCCATGTCCCACAGTTCAGCAAGGTGGAGCACCCACCCCACCCCACCCAGAAGCATGTAGCAGCCATTGTATCCCACCAACCAAACTTACAGGTAGGTAGCCATCTCAACAGAGAGGGGTGTTCGTGGATGGGAGGCCAGTACTACAACTCCTACCAGGCACCCTTGTCCCACAGCGCAGCAAGATGGAACACTCCCCCCACCCAGAACCATGTGGCAGCTATTGCATTGCTCTCCTTCACCTAACAGGTAGGTAGCCATCTTATGCTCTCTTGTCTCACCCCCGAGAAGGATGGAACACTCCCCCCACCCAAGAGCCATGTGTAACCTATTCCCTCCCTCTGCTCAACTTCACAGGTAGGTAGACATTTGCACAGGGAGGGGTGTTTGTGGGTGGGAAGCCAGCACTCCAACTCCCACCAGGCCCCCTTGTCCCACAGCTCAGCAAGGTGGAACACCCACCCCTCCCCACCCAGAAGCATGTGGCAGCCATTACATTACTCTCATCAAACTAACATGTAGGTAGCCATCTTCACAGGGATGGGTGTGTGTGGGTTGGAGGCCAGCATTACAACTTCCACCAGGTCCCCTTGTTCCAAAGCTGAGCAAGATGTAGTAGTCTCCCACCCACCCACAACCATGTGGCAGACATTGAATCTCACTCATCAAAGTTACAGGTCGGTAGCCATCTTCCTAGGGAGGGGTGTTTGTGGGTGGGAAGCCAGTACTGCAACTCCCAACAGGCCCCCTTGTCCCACAGCCCAGCAGGATGGAGCACTCCACCACACTCCCAAAAAGATGTGTCATAATTCCACCCAAATGTGCCACAGAACAGCTAAGTAGACCGTGCATGCACCCTGCCATTTCTCTCAAAAAGCATGGAGGCATATGACGACACCAGCCCTCACTTCCCACCAAAATTAGCACAGATCCAATTGCCACTTACAGTGTGCAGACAGCTAAGCGTATGTAACTGTTACAGAAACCAAAGTGTGACTCACCAATTCACATGTTGAAGAAATCCAGTGCACAATCATGCACAACACTGAATGCTATCTGTAAGTGCCATTGGGGCAGAGCATCAAGGCCCATATGAAAACAAAACAAGCATGGTCTGTATTACAAAGAAAGCAAAGCACATGACATGACAAAGGTATTACAATGTCTAGTTCATGCTCAGATGTAACGTCTTCAATGCAGAGTAGTCAACAAAGATGCTTCACATAAAGTCGTTGTGCTGCTAGGGGTTAGATGACAATATGTCCTTGTAATCACAAAATCTGCACGTGGCACATGCTATCTAATGCCATGTCACACCATGGACAAGTAATGTATGTACCTCCACATCATGGAATGATGCACAGTACTGTGCAGACATACAATGTGATATCAATGTAAACTGTGTGGTGTATAACTTGTAAATAAGAAACATCTAACACCAAGCTTGAGGGGTGGACTTCATTGACCATTTCCCCTCTGTTCCACATGTGATCAAAAACTGACAGCAGAAGATGATCACACCAACCTGCAGAGCCAGTCTCCAGCCCCGGAACATGGACTCTCTGATGCAGACACCCTAGATTTCTTAGATACGGAGCCAAAAGCTGGCCCATCAGGCATGCCAGGGCGCAACAGGCCCCAGAACCCCACTGTCGCCCCACTACCACCTCAGCAACAACAACAACTACGTTGACCCCTGCTGTAATGACCTGTGCGGCCTCCACTACCACCACCAGCAGTGCTGCCTGCAACACTCTCCCTGCCTCAGAGGATGACCACCCCATTCCACAATCTGTGGAGGGCAGGGAGAGTACGTGGGTGCATAGAGTGGTGATGCCACAGGTCCAGAACAGAAGGGCAGGTGGGAGGGCAACAGGGTGTCAAACCCAACCGCACACTGGGACCGGAGCCCTGGCAAACATCGCCAGAGTCCTTAGGGCCTATGAATGAGCCCATGGACACATGGGCCAGGCTCTTTAAGATTCCTGTGAGCTCTGCCTGCTGCTGAGGTCCCTAGACACCTGCATGGGGCAAATAGTGGACCTCTTGGGCCAGCTTGTGGGGGTTTTGAGAGACAGCCCTGCAGCCCAAACAACAGCTCCATCTCCCTCCAGTGGCTCGCAGGATGACAGTTCCCCCACCTTCCCTGCGGCCACAGAGTGGGGTGAGTCCTCAGACCCTGCTGAGCCCACAGCGGAGGCCCCTCCTGCCAAATGTTCAAGGGGCCGTTCAAAGAAATCCCAGGGAGGATCCGGTGGGAAAGCACCAGCCAAATGTCAGTCATGGAGCCAGCAATGATGGCACCCCTCTTCACCTTGCCATTGACTTTGTTGACTGTCCTTACCCACACTGCCAGGTTAGTAGCATGCGTCTGTTGGACTGGGTCACCACATCAATGTGGTGACTACTCGATTGTCTCATCTACCATCGCTGACAACTCATTGATTCACTTTTCATCTTTGAGTAAATATTCACTTGCCTGTCACATATACCCATTGTAAATAAATACTCTTATTAACCTATGTTTTTGTGTCAGCACCATGTTTATCACACAATGTACAATGTTGACTCTGTTTACAATGTACCAGGAACAATGATTGTTTTTAGGCATTGAGAGGCTGAAGGGTCCTAGGAAAACACAAGAGAACACTATTCACTTGTCAGGTGATGGCATCACAGCCATTACACAACATTTGTCATCAAGGTACTCACATCTACATACATTACAATGAGCAACAGTACCAACATAGAGATCCTGTAGCTGTGCATGACTACCCTGTCCCAGACACATTAGCAGCCAGCACAGAGCCAACAACAGGCAGCAGTCACAAAGCTCACCTAGGCCTTTTCACCAACAACAAAATCAGCAGACAATGGCACCATTGTATGTTTTCACTCACCTTCAAGGGAAGTAGCGGTTGATGAGCTGTTGACGCAGGTCAACACCTTCCTCCTCTCCACTATCCTCGTCACTGGACATGTGGGGGTTTGCAGGCAGGGCCACGGCTGCTCATCATCGTCCGGGAGCAGGGGGATCTTCTTGTGCAAGACCAGGTTGTGGAGCATGCAGCATGCAACTACGATCTAACACGCCTTTTGGGGAGAGTACATCAGTGCACCTCCGGTCTTGTCCAGGCAGCGAAATCATGACTTAAGTAGACCAAAAGTACGCTCCACCACACAACGTGTCCTCCTATGGGGATCATTGTAGCGGACATCCCCCGGGGTCCTGGGATTCCTCAATGGGCTCAGCAACCAAGGCCAGTTGGGATATGCAGAGTCACCTAGGTGTGAGATACACAGACCAATATTGTAATATAAACAGTAGTTGAGAACAGCATGTCACACATACAGCACACTACTTGACTCTGTGTACTCATCCACAATGCACGCACGATCTGAATGTAGATTTGCCATCAGTTGTGGTACGATGCTGTTATGCAGGATGTAGGAATCGTGGGCTGATCCTGGAAATTTGACACTGAAATGTGAGATTATCATATCCACCTGGCATACTACTTGCACATTGATGGAATGGAAATGCTTCAGATTCCTGTAGATGTGCCTGTTGTGGTTCTGAAACTTCTGGACTCGTGTAATTATTCTGGACTCGAGAATTAAACTTCGTCGAAACATGACGAATTTGGTATCGAAAAACCGAGAATGACGAGCACACCATGTACAAATATTTTCAGCATATTCGTCATTTGCGTTCTGAACCCTTGGCTTCCATTTCTGTGTTGCCCTTTACATAGGCCTTAATCCAGCTGAATTCAATTCCACAAGGACACATACTCCTTAATCGACTTTCCTATGACCTGTGCAAGTTGGAACCATTGCCCCAGGCCGAACTCGTTAGGTCAGTTCCCCTCCCAGTGGCCGAGCAAGATAGCATCAAGGCTCAACAAGCCATAAAACCATTTCAGCACGCACACCTGCCGTATCTTGCTCACATCTGTCTCTACTCTTTTGCTTCACTTACTTTATGGTGGGGAGGTGCCTGTTTTATTGGGGGTCCACCGATATCTGATGAAATGTTGGGCCTTGCCGGGTGATTTGTTGTGGGCAGCACGACGTGAAATATGTACATGTCATCATGACTCTGCTTTTTCTTTGTAACCAATAACTGTAAATGACATACTACAAATTCGAAGAATGTTTGCCTGAAGCTGAATATTCTGTATAAAGAGAGAAGCCTGACTTTGTAAAATCGAGCTGTCTCCTGAGAACATACTTCCTGTGTGTTGTACTTCTAGGACACTTGTTACTTTGGTTGCAGCCAATAAAATCGATCCTTGACTTCACCTAGAAGACTCTGAGTTTCTGTGGCCTAAATCAGGAAGAACTCGAGGTCTCTGGGTGTACCCTGACACCGCTGGGTTACCGGTTCTGTGCCGGTCCTTAAAAACCCAGTACCTCAGCTGGCGCCCAACGTTGGGCTCGATTCCAGTGGTACCAGTCAGCCAGAGGTTCGTGAGGAGCTTTGTGTGGAAATTCCGGAGGACGGCCAACCACCTCATCGACCCCTGCATGTCGACGTGGTCCGAAGGTCTTTGCTGCGAGGTTACCCGCTTCCCAACGGCTACAGAGGACTGCTGCCCTGGCTTTCGCCCTGATTTGGACCCTTGAAGTTTGGTAGAGCGAAACACTAAGACGAGTCTTCTGGTGACGTCATCGATATCTCAGTTAAGTATAAGTGGAGCGTCTCCCAGTCCTTAGTTGGTCTTAGTCTTGGGTATCCTTTGGGATAATTTGTTGGTACTTGCAAGCACCAAAACCGAAGGACTCGTGTATTCACGAGAAATATCGTAATTGATAATCCTTTGAAGTTTGGAACTAGACTAGAGAGCGAAGATGCCTAGTCTTGGACTTGGAAATTTGTTTTGTCTTGGTTATAATAATAGGGACTCCCGATTGGAGGACTCATGTCCGGTTCCTCCGGTTGGAACTCCGACTTACGAGCTATATGTCAAACATGGGGTAGGCCCCATCACATACAACGAAGTGTGGATCAAATACACCAGGAAAGATGGTGTTTTAAAATGGCCCCAATATGGTATATTTGATACCGAAATCTTAGACAACCTTGAAGTTAAACTCTTTAAAAAGAAAGCCCGGCCGGCGATGTTTGACTCTTTCCGCTTATGGCGTAAAGAAGCCAAACAAAAGGAAATCAAATTAGCTAAGAAAAATAAGAGAGAAGGGGGACTCTCAGTAATGCAAGCTGCTATACAGTTTAAAGACAATGAAGAAGAGCAGATGAGTGAGCAGTTGCACAGGCAACGTAAAATGGCAATGGACAAATGCTATCCAGTTTTGCCGTCTCTTCAGCAAGAGGCAGCAAAAGAGCGTGAAAAAGACCCATTAATGTCACATTTACTAAATTCGCCACCCCCCTATGCGCAAAATGCCACGGCACCCCCGCAACCTTTAGTTGTGCAACCTACGCCTCCTGTTCCTCCACAGCACCCACCAGCTGTTCTCCAGCTGACTCCTGTCTCTATGGTGCAGCCTGCTTCAGGCCCACCAACCACATCTGCTCCACCTGCGCTTTCTACGATTTTGCCTACTGTACTTTTTACTTCTCCTAATGCTCCCTCTACGATTTTGCCTAGTGCTCCTTCTATTTCCCGTGACGCCTCCTCTGCTGTTGTCTCTGCCCCTGCCTTATTTCACCCCGTTTTTCCACCCGTTCTTCCTTCAGTTTCACCTTCCATTCGGCAGAAAATGGCCAGCACTGTTACTAACCTTTTCACACCTCTTTTTGGGTCGCCTACTACGACCCCTAACATGGGACGAAGACAGTTGCGAAGTCGACTGCCTGACTATGAAGAGAGAGACACATTGAATCGTTTAGCACGGAAATGGGTTATGGACACTGTAAAATATGATGTAGAGTCTGTCATGGAAGTCTTCCATCAATGGGAAGCACCGACGCAGAGATATGTTTTCGAACAGATGTGTGTTTTTCTTTGTGAGGATTTGGAAGACAATGATCTGGAATGCAACCCGCAAGAGTTGTGTCGTGTACGGTTTAAATTTGGAGAAGGCATGATTGTAGGTCCTGATGTAGAGAAAGCGGTTGAAATATTGTTATCATATCGGAGTAAGGGGAGCAGTTCTGGGTCACAATCTGAGCCTGGTGCATCTAGTAGGAAAAAGGCGCGACAATACCCTATGAGATAAGTTCCCCCACAATGGAGAGAGGGTGACACAACTGCTAACCCACCTATTCTGCCACACTTTCAGCGTGTATGGGTACATGTCCCATGGAAACGAGCTGAAGTTTTAGCACTCAAACAGACATTACCTGATCTGCGTAAAAATCCTGCAGGGTATTACAAAGAGTTGTCGCAAACTGCTGGGTCATGTATAATGAATTTAGCCGATATCGATATGCTATTTGGGAATGTTGTTCCACAGCCTTTATGGGGTAAAATTCGTCATATAGATCATGATCAGGACTTAGGTGACTCATGGGCTAATATTGCCGCTGCAGATGCCCGACAAGTTGGTGGTGCTAAGCCTGAGCCTTTGATAGCAGAACTCCCTGGTAAAATAGTTGATTACATGAAAACGATAATGCCTGCAATACGTGTAAATTGGGATAAGTTGTCTGCATGCAAGCAGAAGAAAGAAGAAACTGTCTCAGATTTCTTCACCAGGTTTGAAGAAACATTTGTCGACCACAGCGGTCAAGATATGAGCACAGAAGGTGGTCAGAGATTGTTTGTCGATAAATTCGTGCACAATCTGCTTCCAGAATTGTGTAAAAAGTTAAAGAATTCAGAAAGTTCTTGGGCAGTCTCATCTTCAGCCCAGATATTGGCTACTGCACAATATTACGAAAATAGAGACAAGGACGAGAAAGATAGAGCAGAAAAGAAAACTAAGGAGTTGAAAACGAAGGTTTTGCTACAGCAAGCATATCCGCCATGTGGTGGTGGTAATCAGAATAATGGTAGCCAGAATCACTACCAGAATAATTTTCAGCAGCCTCAACAGTATCAGAGGAACTCGCAAAGAGTCGAGTACACTCAGCCACGTGTCCCTGTAGGCCCCAACCAGTGTTCATATTGCAAAGAAGAGGGTCATTTCAAGTATAGTTGTCCTATTTTGTTACAACGTGCAAATGGTGCTTCTGGTGTAAGAGGTCGTGGTGTTCAGCAAGCGCCTAGAGGTAGAGGACGCGGAAACATCCCCCTAAACACACGTCCCCTTCCACCACAGAATTCTATGAATAGGTTCAATCAGCAGAACAACGCATCTGACAGGACAGCTCAATACTATGTTGATGATTATTATACAGAAGATGAGTATTTGGAGGGTAATCATTGCTAGGACAGCCATAGACAAAGAGAGGGAGTTGTTTCAGTTCCAGTAGATCAGAGTGGACCTTACGTTGAGGTGATTACATCAGGTGTGTCAGAGCCTTTTCTGTTGGATACTGGTGCTACAAAGAGTTCTATTATGCACTCCAAACTCCCTGGCGCACCTTTGTCTGGCAAAATTAACGTTTCTGTAGGTTTTTCTGGCGGCCCAGTTAGAAATCCGATTTCTGACCCTTTGTCCCTTTCTGTTGATCCTTGTGAATTAGAAGCACCCCTTATTCTGACAACAGGTTGTGGCAAAAACTTGCTGGGATTGGATTTGTTAAAAAGATTGTATGCGACTTTGTACTGTTCTCCTTCAGGAGTACAACTTACTTTAGGTAAGAAAGTGGTTTCTCCCATGTATTTGTCGAGGGATACACTTCCAGCAGAATTGTCGTTTCTTCCAAATATTCTTTGGGCCACCGGTCCTAATGATGTAGGTCTTTTGGAAATACCACCATATGTTGTAACATTGAAAGCCAATGTTCGAATGCCACGAATTCCACAATATAGGATATCTAGTGAGGGTGAAAAAGCTTTGCTAGCGATCGTTTACGAATTGATTAAAAAAGATGTGATTGAAGAAACACGAGGCAATGTTTGCAATAGTCCTGTTCTGCCTGTTTTAAAATGAACTGACCCTTCTCAGCCACCTGTGTACAGATTCGTGATTGACCTTAGAGAGGTGAATAAAATAGTTGTGCCACAATTCCCAGTTGTCCCCGACATTACCACATTATTGACTATGATTCCAGCCTCTGCCTCTTGGTTTTCGGTGCTTGACCTGAAGAATGCTTTCTTCAGCATCCCGATTGCTGAGGAGAGCAGGGATATTTTTTCCTTCAGTTTAGGAGGTCGCAGCTTCCGCTTTAAACGCGCTCCTCAGGGCTACTGTGAAAGTCCATCAATATACAGTCAAGCTCTAAAAACACAGCTTGATACGATTGTTTTACCTAAAGGTGCTACTCTTGTACAGTATGTGGATGATTTGCTCATTGCTGCAGATACTGAGGAGATTTGTAAAAAGGCCACGCTGTCATTATTGCGTCATCTGTGTGATTTACATCACAAGGTGTCACTTTCCAAACTGCAATATTGCCGACAAGAAGTGACCTACCTAGGTCACCTCTTATCGAAGGAGGGAAGGAAACTGACCCCAGAAAGAATTCAGGCAATAGCGAAATTGAGTGTGCCAAAAACACAGAGAGAAGTGCGTGCTTTCCTGGGCATTACATCGTACTGTAGACAGTGGATTCCAAATTTTTCGTTATTGGCCAAACCCTTGGTGGCATTAACGTGTAAAAATACACCCAATCCCATCCCTTGGTCTGAAGAGTGTCAGAAAAGTTTTCTCGAATTGCGCACAGCATTATGTTCGGCTCCTGTGTTAGGTACTCCCAACTACAGTAAGCCTTTCACATTGTATGTCCACGAGAAGGAGGGCTGTGCATTGTCTGTGTTGACTCAGTTGTTTGGAGGTAGGCAGCGTCCATGTGCCTATTTTTCGTCGACTTTGGATCTGGTAGCTAAAGCATTACCAAGTTGTTTAAGAGCCACAGCAGCAGCAGCTGTCTCTATTCGGCAGTCTGCTGGTCTAGTAATGAATAATACACTAGTCGTGATGGTCCCACATGCAGTAGACACATTGTTGAATAGAACTAAGACACAGCACTTAACTTGTGCTCGGTTGTCAAGTTACGAATTGACGCTGTTAGCAAGTCATGTGCACATAAAAAGGTGCAGTACCTTAAACCTAGCTACGTTGTTGCCAATTGTAGAGGAATCAGATGCTTCAGAACAGCATGATTGTTTTCTCAGAACAGAGGAAGAGACGAAAGGGAGAGTAGATCTATCCGACACTCCTCTCGCTGAATGTGATGGTACATTATGGGTGGATGGTTCATGCTTCAAGCTCCCGAATGGTAACGCGACTGCAGCGTATGCTGTCACGACTTTGCACACAATTGTTGAAACTGCACGAGTGCCACATGGTTCAGCTCAAGCAGCAGAATTAATTGCACTCACGAGAGCATGTGTGTTGTCTAAAGGAATGAAAGTGACTGTCTACACTGATAGTCAGTATGCATTTGGAGTGGCTCACAGTTTTGGACGATTGTGGAGAGAACGTGGGTTCCTGACTTCGCATGGAGCTAAGATTCAGCATGGTCAGTTGGTGAATGAGCTTCTTGAATCATTGACCTTGCCTCTGCAAATGGCGATTGTGAAATGTAGTGCTCACAAGAAGGTGACTGATGATGTTGGTCGTGGAAATGCATTTGCTGATGAGATCGCGAAAGAAACGGCAAAGAATGTAATGAGCCGAATGTATGTTGCAGGCCCTGCAAGATGGACTGGTGATGTTGGAATGTGTGAAGACACGATAGAGAGTGTGAAGTCCATCCAAGCTGAGGCCACAGAGAAAGAGTTGAGCACGTGGAGAGAAAGTACGGGTAGAATGGATGCCAATGGTTGTTGGATTGAATTGACAGAGCATCAGAGATGGTTGTTACCCGATGCATATGTGCTTGCAGTGGTTACGATGGCTCATGGAATGGCTCATATCAGCGTGAAAGGGATTTGCGAGTTGTTGGCCCAAGTATGGCAAAATTCAGGAATTCCCAAGTGTGCAGAGAATGTTGTCAAGAATTGCATGGTATGTCTGAAACACAATCCTGGTAGGGGAACCCCAACTCCAGCTGGTCATTTTGCACCTCCTACGTATCCATTCGAGGTTTTGCAGCTAGATTTCATCCACATGGAGAGGTGCAACAACTTAAAATACGTACTCGTTGTTGTTTGTGCTTTCTCAAGATGGGTAGAAGCCTATCCCCTAAAAGACAATACTGCCTTGTCCACAGCGAAAGCCCTTGTGAAAGAGTACTTCCCCAGGTTTGGAATGCCTAGAATGGTCTGGTCTGATAATGGAAGTGAATTTGTGGGTCGTGTGATGAAGAGAGTATGCGAGGGACTAGGTATTCGGCAGAAGTTCCACGCTGCAAATCACCCCCAATCAGCTGGATTAGTAGAATGTTACAATGGCACTTTAAAACTTAAACTGGCCAAAATCCAAGCGAGCACAGGTCTTAAATGGCCTGATGCTCTACCCTTAGCACTCTTGTCCACAAGAATGACTGTGCATTCACGAGTGAAACTTAGCCCGTACGAGATCGTTTTTGGCCGGCCAGCCAACATATGGGGAGTGCCTAGACCCACAAAATTTAGTGAACTGGAACACCCTGTTTTGTTTGATTATCTGTATGAATTGACGGCTAAATTGCGTGTTTTGCATCAACAGGTCCACAACACCCTGCCACCGGTCTCTGAGACTCCGGGTCACGCCATTGACCCTGGTTCCTGGATTCTTGCCAGAAACTTTCAAAGAACGAAGAACGACCAGCCCAGGTGGACCGGGCCTTACCTCGTCCTTCTTTCTACAAGATCAGCCGTTCGGGTTTAGGGGAAGGCCAACTGGGTCCACGGGATCCATTGTAAGAAAATCCCTTTTCCTCTGCCTTATGACCAGTGGGTCCAGCAGGGTGTCGCTGACCCAAAACCTGATACCGTGCCACATGCCGTCCCTTTTAATGATTTGCCTGTAAAAAGAACTGACTCTGAACAAGAAAGTGAGAACATTTCGCACAAAGCCGTGCCACCATCGAAGCGATTGAACACTACAGAGCCTGACCTTTTGTTCCAGGATCAGACAATACCTGGAAAACAACGATATAATTTGAGACCTCCCAAGTACTATTTTTGAAAGTGCAGCTCTCCCATCTAAGAAACTTGCTCATTTTTGTTTTTCGAACCGCCATCCGGGTTCCGCTGCTAGGGCCGCGGTTGATTAAAGTCTTTGGGGTGCAGCTGACGACGTTAGGTCGGTAGTTCTGGTTGGTCCAAGGGAGTTGTCCTAGACTGACAGAAGCATCCCTTAGCAGAGGCAACCTCCCACCGCGGGCAGCACTTTAGAGAGGATGGAGTTTCCCGATATGGAGAGACCTGCCAAACGAACGAACTTGAAATTATGTAACGTGATGACAAAGAAAAGTTTTATAATATTATGTATTTTTATGCTATTCAGCGTAATGATATTTTTGATAAGTTATGTTTTATTCTCTTTTCGTGTAACATTTGCACCCACTGCATCACCCATACCTCCTCCTACTGTTTCCTCCCATTCTTTTCACCCTCTGCCTGACCATGAATCCAATAGGAGATTGGAGTTCATTAATAACTCCTTTGTTCAGCTCTTGCACCAACACCAACTCGTAATGAACACAACTAACTGTTGGGTGTGTGGTCTTATGCCTCACACAACGGATAAAGGTATCCCTTATCTGGTCCTGCCATTCAGTCGCAATGGTTCTGTATGGGCATATAGGACAATGTTCATATATGCACACGAAATCTACCCCCTACGTTCTGTAACAGACAATCCTAGAAAAAGTGCTCTAGTCAAGGGTATAGTAGACATGATCAAGGAAGGTATTTCTCATGAGACTATCCCGAGAGATGAGACACTAGTATACATAGGATGGAACATGACTGGATATGGAGCTACTCTGAGTGAGAAACAGCAAGCTAAGTGATCGTCCCCGATTTGGGTTGTACCCCATCAGGGTCATCTGTGTCTGCAAGATAATGGCACGAATCCCAGGGCTCAGTTAGGGAAGAGTGTCTGTACTGAAACGTATGTGTTTGGATCTCAGACTTCCCCTGCGTTTTTAGCAGCTAAGGGTACCTATTTCATCTGCCACGATAGAGCCTATACATGGTTGCCCCCTGACTTTTTGGGCTCATGTTTTGTTTCCTTCCTGTTGCCTCCCACCTACACAGCAGCGGCAGACTACCACAGGACAAGGATAGTTAGAGGTGTCTTGAGTGAAGAGGACACTGCAGGTCAAGAATTTGGGGACTTTGCAAAGGGTTTTCTGCCGTTCTGGGGATCCATGGCTAACAGCAGGAACATAAGGCAATTGACAAGGGTAGTTGAGTCCACCGTGATTGAAACTGCTGGTGCCCTTAGTAACTTGACTGCTGAGCTCCAGTCAGATCGACTTATGACCCTTCAGAACAGGGTCGCGTTAGGTGTCATACTTGCAGACCGAGGTGGGGTATGCAGATTGATCCAATCGAGTTGCTGCGTTTTTATCCCAGATAACGCTCCAACGGTGTACCAGGCCATCTCCAAACTACATAAGATTTCCGAATCTATTCATGTGGACAAAGGAGATTGGTCGTTAATGGGATGGTTCTGGGAACTGATATCCGCCCGGGGATGGAAAATCCTGATAGTCATTGGGATGGTCTTAGCCATTCTTTTCCTGTTCTGTCTATGCGTGCAGTGTGATCCTGCAGTATGTGGCCTCTGTGTCACATCATGTGTAAGGAAACCTGTATCAAGAGATGAACTAAGTACTAGAATGATGCTAATGCAACATCTCAATGACTTTAGGAATATAGATCTGGACTCAGATTAGCATGAGGACAGATTAATTGCCTATGTAAGGGCAAAAGGAGGATTTGTGGTTCTGAAACTTCTGGACTCGTGTAATTATTCTTGACTCGAGAATTAAACTTCGTCGAAACATGACGAATTTGGTATCGAAAAACCGAGAATGACGAGCACACCATGTACAAATATTTTCAGCATATTCGAATGACGATTTCACCTCGAAATCGTCATTTGCGTTCTGAACCCTTGGCTTCCATTTCTGTGTTGCCCTTTACATAGGCCTTAATCCAGCTGAATTCAATTCCACAAGGACACATACTCCTTAATCGACTTTCCTATGACCTGTGCAAGTTGGAACCATTGCCCCAGGCCGAACTCGTTAGGTCAGTTCCCCTCCCAGTGGCCGAGCAAGATAGCATCAAGGCTCAACAAGCCATAAAACCATTTCAGCGCGCACACCTGCCGTATCTTGCTCACATCTGTCTCTACTCTTTTGCTTCACTTACTTTATGGTGGGGAGGTGCCTGTTTTATTGGGGGTCCACCGATATCTGATGAAATGTTGGGCCTTGCCGGGTGATTTGTTGTGGGCAGCACGACGTGAAATATGTACATGTCATCACGACTCTGCTTTTTCTTTGTAACCAATAACTGTAAATGACATACTACAAATTCGAACAATGTTTGCCTGAAGCTGAATATTCTGTATAAAGAGAGAAGCCTGACTTTGTAAAATCGAGCAGTCTCCTGAGAACATACTTCCTATGTGTTGTACTTCTAGGACACTTGTTACTTTGGTTGCAGCCAATAAAATCGATCCTTGACTTCACCTAGAAGACTCTGAGTTTCTGTGGTCTAAATCAGGAAGAACTCGAGGTCTCTGGGTGTACCCTGACACCGCTGGGTTACCGGTTCTGTGCCGGTGCTTAAAAACCCAGTACCTCACTGTGGTGGACCAGGCCAACATGTGTGCAGTCAATGGCACCAACAACATTAGGGATGTGGCCAAGGACATAAAATCACCCTTCACAGCCGCCAATTCATGCCTCCTGGGTAAATGGTTGTATCGGTCCTTGTAGGTCATCATAGTGGACAGGACATCACGTAGCACCATGCTGAACATAGGTTGCGACATCCCACCTGCAGTGGACACCGTGTATGAGGGAAGAGGTGTGGCACTGCAGCCACGGTGACTGATGCTGGAATCTGGGGATCATGGTTCGATCCCCTGCGCCAGCGGCAGATTAGCCCAGCACCATGTGACTCTGGGCAATAGCTTGCTTAATCTTCCCGATGCCCCCCAGCGCCTAGAGACCCTTAAGGGTGAGTGTTTGCACTTTACAAATGTGGATTATTATTACTGGAATGAACCAGTAGCAAAGAAATGCAGGGCCGCCATCACCTTATACGTTGGTGTCAAAGCAGTCGGATAGGTTCTGCGAGGCCTCAGATGGGGCTCCAACCAAGCACATAGGTCTTGAAGGATAGATCGATCCAGACAGAATTTCCGTATGATGTCCTCATCCTCCATGTCCGCCAGCACTGTGAATGGACGATGCACATTTGGTCGTCTCCTAGGTGAGATGAAAGGGCACACATGTCAATTAAATCCCCCTATGTGATGTGTCCAACATCTTATGTGTTCACTGAGACAGCGCCAACAATGACTGGCAAAAACTCTTCAGCTTACAGCACAACTCACGTGTAGGAACACCTTGATCTAAACTAGTTGCTCACTTGTCCAGTATTCGCACAGTGAGTACACCCAAAACAGAATCAGACTATGTGAATTCCAAAAGGTACATTTCAACATCTTTTGTCACCAGCCCTGAGAGTAGTAGACACAGCACATATGTGAGACAGCAACACTGCTAGCCTCTATGTAGCTGATGTACCTGCCACATCTTCTTGAGTAAGTCAAACAGGGCACCCGTTAACAACACAATGTTCACAGTGTGTGCACAAACAACAAGTAATATCATGAGTTCAGCAATCTACACAGTGAAATAGACATATTATGTTGTCATACTTTCATTACTGTATGTTGCTTAGCCATCTCACACAGTGAAATGTGTACACCTGTGAGAGTCCATCACACCTCAAATGTGTGTACATGCACAACAATTTTATAGGTGACATGTGAGTGAGTACATGCCCGTATATGTAATCCTGTGCACTGACATGGCATGTGTAATCATCAGTGGGCTAAATGTCACACTAGCATTGCTTAGCACTATCTGGTGGCATGATTCATGTGTCTACTGTACAATGTTTTGAACTGGCCATTGACACTGCCACTGCATGAAGTGTCCATAGGTACCATAAGTGTGCACCGCCACTACAATCACGGCCATGAGCACCAATATCAGGCGGTCAAATCACCGTAGTGACACCTGGCCCCTGTCGTGTGTCATCGCCAATGCCCACTGCAGTTGCGGTAGTGATATACACATTGTAAAATGGAGGTTGGTGGGCTCTGCTACCACAATCACAGCCATGGGCGCCAATCTCAAGCGGTCAAATCACGGTAGCAATCGCCTGGCCCCAGCGGTGTGCCAACGCCAATGCCCACCGCAATTGCGGTAGTGATATACAAATTGTAAAATGCCAGTTGGTGTGCTCTGCCACCACAATCACAGCCATGGGCACCAATATCAAGCTGCTAAATCACAGTAGCGACCGCCTGGCCCCTGCGGTGTACCACCGCCAATGCCCATGCCCTTACAGCCAATGGGAAGCGCAATCACGGTAACAAAATGTAACTTTGAAAAAAGCGGTAGGCATGCTCCCTCTACCGCGGGCCGGTCATTGGATGCAAGTGTAAGATGCACGATCGCGGTAGCAACCACCTGGCCCCTGCGGTGTGTCACCACGAATACCCATGCCCTTACAGACAATGGGATCCGTAATCGCAGTAGCCAAATGCGATTTTTAAAATCTCGGTAGGCGTGCTCCGCTACCGCGGGCCCGGTCATTGAATGCATTTGAAAAAAGCTGACCTGACCAATTGCAGCAGCTTAGTACCACTGAAACAACCCCAGGGGGCTATATATGTGTGGGAGAGAGCCACACATTTCCACTGCTTCCAGACACTGCTGACTGACACACCTCACCACTAACTGCTGCTGTTCCTGTCTCCTGCACCCTGTGATGGCAAGGACTGAAAACATCAGGGCCCGTCCCTTCACCACAGAGGAGCTGGAGGTCCTGGTGGACGAGGTGCTCACACAGCATGGGAGGCTATAAGGTGCTCCTGATGTCATGGTAAGTGTTTCAGAGTGAAAGTAGGGGAGTGCAGGGAGTGCACAAATGAAGTTGATCTGCTGCAGTATGTGCCTGAGAGTGAGGGTATGTGTGATACACTGCCTAGCATGCTGACTTCAGGGGAAAGGGGTTTGTAGCCTATTTTACACATTTCCCTGGCTGCATATCAGGGTGGGAGGGACATGCAGTGTTTTTGCAGCCATACGGTGACACTGCAAGTTTGGTAAGTGGGAGTAAGGGCAGAAATGGCCTGTGCTAATGGATGTTTGGGTCCATGAGGTTCTTCACAGGCTCATCTGTGACATTACAAAGAGTTTCCTTCCAGAGGGTACTGATGGAAGTGTGTCTGACTTAATATTGCCACCATGGATATGTCAGCATTATGTACAACAGTGAAATGCCAGAGGGTGACAGTCTTGGTGGAAATTCACCTACGACACAGCAGATTGTTGTACTTTTGAAATGTCCCCCTTCCATTTTCATCATTATGTTTTCTGACTCCCATGTGTAGGCACTGTTTGCCCTCTCATATTGTACATGCATGGGATAGTTCTGATGGCCCACGTTAGACCGCAGCGTGAGCCCCCTGGCCTGCACAGTTACTGCCCAATTTGTCAGGGACCCACCACTGAATGGACAGAGTGATACATATTGGTTGTCTGCTACCCTATTCCTCAATGAGCTATCCTACGCCTGTGGATTACACAAGACAGACCTTGTGATAAGGATGTGAGATTATAAGACCATGTCCCTATATGTGACCTCCATGATACAGGTAGCCATTCACAGGCCAAGGCATTGAGGGGTGTGCAGTGTCGGACACAGTGAGTCTGCCCCAAATCATCATTTGCAATGTAATGTATGTCTTGCTACCTCACATACAGCATTACAGATTTGGGCCATCTTCACCTTGCTTTCTGTGTTGGCATTCTGCATGTGTATGAGATGGGTACTGTGTCCATCCGCACACCTGCATGCATCTAGGTATGATTATCTCATGCTAATGTACTATGTGTCATGCTGTATTGTCTCTGCTAAACATATCTGAATAGCTGTGCTGAGTGTGTGCATGCTCCTTTATTGAGACACAGTAGTACATAACCCAGTGTCACTGAAATTTGCTCCCCTTGTCTCCCATGCCTACAGCTCAATGTCCACCAGCTGAAGGCCGTATGGAGGGCCATTGCACACAAGGTGCAAGCTCTGGGTGTCTCCAACCGACGGCACACACACTGTTACAAGAGGTGCTATGGCATCTGCCAGCTGAGCTAAAACGTGGCAGAGATGATGCTGGGGCTGCTCCCTCGGACTGACAGGTTGGCACTCAGGAGCATGACACCATTAATGGCTCGCATCTTGGCTGTGACACAGCCGGATGAACATTTGAGGGCCCCTCAGCAGCAAGCTGGGGGTGAATATTCTGGGACGGGTGACTTTGGTTGTGAGTGACTGCATGTATTCCAACCCTGAGCCAGTGCTGAGCTCTGTGATGTTGCTAGTGTGATGCAATGGCTTGTAAGTGGCCTCTGTGTTGGGTGCATCTGTCATGCATTTTCGCTACGTGTACTTTCTCATGTCATTGATGTAATGGCCCTTGACGTTGCATTCTGAGTTGTGGCCTTATGGCATCGGCTGCATTAGGTGAGTCAGGGACATCCCATGGTAGCGAACG
The DNA here is from genome assembly GCF_964261635.1 of Lissotriton helveticus. Classification (NCBI taxonomy): domain Eukaryota; kingdom Metazoa; phylum Chordata; class Amphibia; order Caudata; family Salamandridae; genus Lissotriton; species Lissotriton helveticus. Next base: position 1,416,539,281 of record NC_136059.1, on the reverse strand, counting down.
GCAGTGTGCCTCATCTCAGTGTGCTTTCATCAATGTGTGTAGTGCCTGAGCTCAAAATTGTGAGAACTACACATCTGACACCAATGTGCAACTATAGTTGTGCACCAAAGCATGACATGGTGGATGTCAGGAGCTCATGGCCATTGCTACATGACATTTTGGAGTCTGTATCTGTGTTTTCCCCTTATGTTGACTCTATATGTGACTGTGACAACATGTTGGCATGTGCATCTTTTTCACCCACAGGGACCTAGGTATGCTCACAGGGATCTGTATATGAGGTTACACGGAGGCACTGGCAATCTATTTGGCTGTGTGGACATCACATGGGTCAATAATGCCAAGTGTGCATCTTACCATGCATATTTTGAGTTTTTTATGAAGGTTGCACAATGTGACTGCACAGGGTGGTGTGCAACTTGGGGGTATCATCATCTTGTTGTGTGCTTTGCTTGCATAAGTTGTTTGTGTGTATGGCAATAAACTGAACCTCCATCTCTGTTTCTCTTAGCATCTACCGAGGGCACAGAAGGACATGGGACGGACACCAGTGGTAAGGCATCTTGCACGACTGCTACATATGATCTCACTGACACTGATGTGACCAGCGCCTCGGAGGAGGGCAGGAGTGTCCTTGAGGAATCACGCCCAGAAACACCAACCTCTACATCATCTGACGCCAGCGGTGACTCCTCGATGTTGGCGGCACAGGGAGTGGGAAATCTGCCTCCTCTTCCACCACACATCGTCCAGTGCCCACCCTCCCAGCTACTTCCACTAGTGCTGCATGTGCTCGCACCAGTAAGACGGAAAGAGTGTCCTTCCCCCAGGTACTGCCTCCCCTGCTGCCCTCAGTGTTGAGGCGGTGGACCTTTTGTGCCAGCTGTGTGTGCAGTCAGACAACTCTCCTGAATGCCTTCCAAGACCATGACAAGAAGTTGGCACAGGTAGTTGCCTTCATGGAGGGCATTCATTCAGACGTGGGTGGGCTACACAGGACTGTCCAGACTTTGTCCTCCATAGTGACAGAAGCCATTCAGCTGTCACAGACTCTGAGTCCAGCTCCGGTCCCTTTGGCAACCCCCCCTGCCAGTGGCTACATCTGACGAGAGTGACCACACACCACAGCCCACCGGCTCCAGGTACACCACACGCAGCACCCAACAGCAGCACCCCAAGCAGGCCAGAGCACCGACACCATCCCCCAAACAAACTAAAGTGAAACAGGTGTGCAAAAGCAAAAGCCCTTCAGGTGCCACTCAGGGGCATCAAGCCAAGAAGCAGGCCTAAGGCTCACATGCCTCAAAATCAGCCTCATCCAAGGACACGCCTGTCCCAAAAGCATCTCCCAAAGACAGGCAGACAGTTGCCATGCCTGCTGTGAAGCTGATGCCTGCTAAGAGTCCACAGAAAAAGCAATCTAAGGCAGATTCACCCACAACCTCAACTCCCACCCACACCCCTGTGAAGCTGGGAAAGGAGGGCACTGTAGGGGGGTCACCTGGCCAACAGGGGATGGAGGGGAAAAGGCAAGGCCAGGCCAAGCATACCGCCCAATTCAGCAGATCCCCAGAAAGAGGGCCACCACCTGCACCTGATGCACCTGTGGTAGAGAGTTAGTCTGTTGTGCCCCCCACACTTCCCACTCCTACAAAGACAATCATTACCTATTGTCAGAACTGTCTATTTCTGGTAGGCTAAGGCTGACGCCAAAGCCAGGCAGAAACCACCATTCTAGTCAGGGCGAGGGAGTCACACGCCAAGATAACCCCTGCTCACCCCCTTGGGAGCTTGGCACGAGCAGTGAGGCTAAACTCGAAGGCGATGTGTAAAGCATTTGCGCCAGCACACAACAGCAACAACATACTAGGCACAGCAAAAAAGGAACTCCACACAAGGTTATATTAAAATAACTTTTGTATTGTCAAAACACATCAGATAAAAATCACACATGTACATTGTGCCAACTGGCACGGGCAACATTCATAAGGGATTATGTACAGGACAGGGCCACATGGGCCACTGTCAGAATCAACACTTTGTAGATATAGAAATAGCACTTATAGAACTTAGAATAAGTATAGCAAAAAGGATAACAGTTGTAAATCACATCTAGTAACTACTGGGGACAGGTAAGTACCACCTACGCAACCCTAAACACCTTAGGAGGATGTCACACCGGGGACCAGGACCTCACTAGGACCACCTGTACTAAAAAAGAACAACCACCTAAGTATCACACAGCATTTGGGGGTCTAAGAAAGAACACATTACCTATGATGCATAAAACACATTCAGAGGAGTAGTGAAGGGAAACACATGATGCATAAACCTACACATTCAGCAGTGTTAAGAACAAAGCACATGATGCAATAAAAATACATTCAGAGGTACCATAACAATACAATAGCGCAAAAGTCACATGATGTCTAAAAACATTCAGAGGTGCAGGAATAAAAACCATACAATTGCGCACAACCATACATAAGCCACCACCTGTGGCAGTCCCTAGGCCAACTGGCCTTGTTGGGGCTAGGACGCCCTGAGTCTCAATGTCACGGGCGCTGCCATGCAGCGCCAGTCCAAGCACAAGCCTAAACGTAGCAGGTGCCCACTACTTGCTGAGCACCTGGGAACACACAAGACCTAAACGGTGCAGCTGCCCACTAATTGCTGGGCAGCTGGGATGCAGAACTGCGGCAGGGCTCTCACTAGCCCTCAGGGACAGAACTGTGCTCAATCGTTGGAGCCACACAGGCTCTGACATCACACTGCGGCCAAATGCTGGAGCCACACAGGCTCTGAAAACACATTCCTCGCAGACAGGAGAGGGCAGGCACCGGCAATGGGCCCCGACGCCCCTTCTATCTAATATGGCCCTCGAGCCTCGCTGGGCTTATACATCATGTATGTCCCCTAGAGCCTCCGTGGCTCTAACCACAAAAATGGCCCTCTGAGCCACGCTGGGCTCGTAACAAACATGCCCCCAGGGAGCCTCTCGGGGCTCTAGACAACGTTGGGGCGACCCACTGCCAACCGGGGCCGCCCTTCTTGCACCGCCAACACTGGGCCCCACGGAGCTCTCAAAACACGTTGGGGCGACCCACTGCCAACCGGGGCCGCCCTTGAAGCCCTCACGCCTTGTCAACAGCGAGCGCGAGATCGCGCTACCTGGGGGGGGCGGACACCGACAATGTGTCCCGACGCCCCCCCTTCTCCTCGGCTGCCACACACTCACCCGGTCTGGCAGCCGGTCTCCTCTCTCTCCCTGGGGCTCCCTCAGCACCTGGGAGCCCCAGCCGCAGGCCACGCTTCCTCCTCTCTTCTCTCGGGGCTCCCTCTCGGGCATGGGAGCCCCGCAGCGGCCATCACCACTCTCCGGGTCTCCTCGACGTCTCCGCAGCAGCTCCTCACCAATGGGCCAATCAGGTCGCGGCTCGTGAGGTGAGCCTCCACACTCGTCACGCAGCTTCCAGGAGTCAGCCAATCGCAGCGCGGCTCCTGGACCAGGCCCCTATGACGCGGGGCGAATCGACCAATTGGAGCGCGGCTCTGGGGGCAGGCCCACGGCAAAGGGCCAATCAGAGCGCGGCTCTCCTCGTGGCTCGGCCAATTGGGTCCCGGCCTCTTCGTTTCTCTCTACGCGGCTCCTAGTCAATTCCAGGCCCCCAGGCCGCGGCGGTGAGAACACGGGGCAATGCCGGGTGGGCACCGGCTTCCATTAAATATGCAAATAAAAGCGCTACTAAGCGCTTGGGCAAGATAAAGCGCTCCAAAGCGCTAAAGGGGCAAGAACACGCGCCCTCAAGCCCAGGATTAAAAATAAAGCGCTACCAGCGCTAAGAATCAATCTACAGCGCCCCCAGCGCTATAAGGACATCCAAAGTCCAGTAAAGTCTTCCAGGAAATGCAGCAAAGTCCTGGGGGGATAAGAAGAAGGTCCAAAGGATCCCAGGGCAAGTCCATCAAGTGTCCAGGGGCTGGGCAGGGCCCAGGGCAAAGCCAAGTCCCCCCATCAGCCCAGGCAAGGCAGAGGGGTCCACCAGAAGTCCTCCAGGCATCCAGGGGCTGGGCAGCGCCCGCCCCTGGTAGATTCAAGTCAGAAACAAGAACCTTTTGGAAGGGGACACAGCCCCTTCTTATACAGTGAAAAGTCTTTGAAGTCTTTGTGTAGGCAGTGTGAGAACCAGCTAGGACTGGTTATAGGGAAGTCCCTTCAGTATCAGGGACAGAGGTGACAGTCACCCAGGATGGGGGGGTGGAGCCAGCATTGTGGCAGGCAGGCACAGCCCTTCACTATCAGGTGCTAATCTCCTCCCACTTCCCTGGCAGCAGATGCTGCCTTTCATCCACAGGCTGACTCGGACAACCTCCTGGGGCTCCGCAGCCCCTGTCACACTCAAACCAGACAGTCAATCCACAAGCAGGCCCAGGCACTCTGGGCCAGGCTCACCAGCCAATCACGTGCCAGCAGACTCACTACACAAATATGTCAACTTCTAAAAGTGGTACTTCTAGACTAGACACAACCATGCCGCATACACCATTACGCAGCATTCAATCTCACGAGTTCACACATATCAAACTCGACCCTGCACTCCCCACACATCAGGAACTACCATGGGCATACATATTCCCCATTCATTCCTATGGGAGGGCAGGTCACTCACCATACATACACAGAGAGCACACGCACTTTACACTGTACCACAGTGAAAAAGTGCGCAGAGGCCTAAAATAATCCACACCAGGTCACAGAAACAGGCTAGGAAAAAGCAAAAAGTTTCAGGGTGAACCTGCCAAAAGGGCCAGGTCCAACACAACCCCCTTCCAGCCAAAACGCAGGGTAGACCAATCACTCCACTGATGGGCTTCCTTGCTTTGGGCGACAAAACACGGACACGGGCCCGCAAGGCAGGGACACCTTCCAGTTTTCGCCACTCTGAACCTACATAGATTTCCCCCAACGAAAGCTCTCTGGCACAACTAGGGTACCCCACTGGTACACACTAGTCATCCACAGCCAGGACCAGGCCCTAGGCCATCCAAATCACAGGTCCTAACCAATCCACAGAGTGGGGGGCAGTAACCCCTGGCACACAATAGCCATTCTCCACTCTCTCTCTCAGTGTAGCTACAACTACCACTGATCCTTCAACCTAGGGACCACCCCCTCAGGCTGACCAGAGGTCACGGGCAAGCATGCCCCACCCTATTTCTACTTCTGGGTTCCCGCACCCTCACAGGGGAGCACTCACCAGAACACAATTCTCCTACCAGATCAGGACCTCACTCCATCACTGGTCTACCTCCTGGAAACTATTCCACTTCTGGGGTACAAAGCACACAGCACAGTCCCTCTTCAAGCAGGTGGGGGGACACAGCACACAGCAAAATCCCCTTTCCTCTACCTTAGTGGAAACAACAAACTGCAGGTGGGCCCCAGAACACACAGCAAGGGCAGCCCCCTCAATCTCTTCAGCTGATCCACTTTGGTAGAGTTCCTCTTGACCTAGAAGTTTCCTAATCTCCCAACCTAGGATCTAAACCCTTAGGTTGCACCGGGGTCAGAAGTAAGGACACTGTCCCTCTGCACCCCCTTCCAGAGTTCTGCACCCTCCCACCTTGGAGCGGTACCCCTGGAAGCCAAACACCAGGACCGCCGGAGTTCTGGTTACAGACACTCCCCGTCCTCCTGACACAGGAAGATCCTCCTCAAATGACTTGTAAGTACAGCCTAGGCCCCTGACCTGGCGCTCCCTTAGGGAACCCTCCAGGCCCTGAGACAGGGTTTCAGGCTAACGTGAGACACACCGTCCCACATTCACTCCGCCTCCACTGAGACAGGACGTGAGCCCCTACACCCCTACCATCCTAATGGGACCTAGCTGGGCTACACATGAACCTCTTCACCTACACAGGATCATCAGATACACAAGCCACTACTTTTAGAATCACTCCCTAATGCCTCTGCAAGACATCTAGCACACCGCCAGACATCCACCTTCTTGTCCAGTGCCCCTGCAGGACCTCCTGCACACCACCAGAGGTACACCTCACGTGCAAGCTCCTTAAAAAAACCTCACACCAACTCCTCCAGTTCAACACAGCACTCATCCACACACTCCCCCTCAAGACTGGTGAGACAGTTCCTCACTGCCCCTGACTCTCAACCTGTACCCCTCTTACTGAGCACCAGGCACCATACTCTGGGAACTGGGAATTGGACTACACGCACTGGACACATTTTAGCTGCCACCACTGGATCCTACCATACTGGGGAATCCAGACACACACGCTACACTCAGGGGATAACCACCCTGCCAAGCAAGTCACTTCTTCTCCACACTCCCTCTCTTCCATCTACCCACACAGGGACAGGAATAGGGATTGGACACTGGACCCAGCAAGGGATTCCTAATCTATGGGAACCTCCCCCTCTACTGGCGTCCCGCCCTGTCATTTTCTCTCATCTGCCACTAAACATAAAGCGCAGGAACACCATCTGAAAATGACACTCTTGAGGAAAAACAAAATCATAAACAATAATCCCAAACATGTGATTATCTGAAAAATGCAGAGTTTTGTAATGCAGCCAGTTGTCGCTGTAGCACTGCGCAAACACAAGTCCAAATCCGCACCGCTGACCAACATTGTTAGAACTGTCTATTTCTGGTAGGCTAAGGCTGACGCCAAAGCCAGGCAGAAACCACCATTCTAGTCAGGGCGAGGGAGTCACACGCCAAGATAACCCCTGCTCACCCCCTTGGTAGCTTGGCACGAGCAGTGAGGCTAAACTCGGAGGCGATGTGTAAAGCATTTGCGCCAGCACACAACAGCAACAACATACTAGGCACACCACAAAAGGAACTCCACACAAGGTTATATTAAAATAACTTTTGTATTGTCAAAACACATCAGATAAAAATCACACATGTACATTGTGCCAACTGGCACGGGCAACATTCATAAGGGATTATGTACAGGACAGGGCCACATGGGCCACTGTCAGAATCAACACTTTGTAGATATAGAAATAGCACTTATAGAACTTAGAATAAGTATAGCAAAAAGGATAACAGTTGTAAATCACATCCAGTAACTACTGGGGACAGGTAAGTACCACCTACGCAACCCTAAACACCTTAGGAGGATGTCACGCCGGGGACCAGGACCTCACTAGGGCCACACGTACTAAAAAAGAACAACCACCTAAGTATCACACAGCATTTAGGGGTCTAAGAAAGAACACATTACTCATGATGCATAAAACACATTCAGAGGAGTAGTAAAGGGAAACACATGATGCATAAACCTACACATTCAGCGGTGTTAAGAACAAAGCACATGATGCAATAAAAATACATTCAGAGGTACCATAACAATACAATAGCGCAAAAGTCACATGATGTCTAAAAACATTCAGAGATGCAGGAATAAAAACTATACAATCTTACATAAGCCACCACCTGTGGCAGTCCCTAGGCCAACTGGCCTTGTTGGGGCTAGGACGCCCTGAGTCTCAATGTCAGGGGGCGCTGCTATGCAGCGCCAGTCCAAGCACAAGCCTAAACGTAGCAGGTGCCCACTACTTGCTGGGCACCTGGGAACACACAAGACCTAAACGGTGCAGCTGCCCACTAATTGCTGGGCAGCTGGGATGCAGAACTGCGGCAGGGCTCTCACTAGCCCTCAGGGACAGAACTGCGCTCAATCGTTGGAGCCACACAGGCTCTGACATCACACTGCGGCCAAATGCTGGAGCCACACAGGCTCTGAAAACACATTCCTCGCAGACAGGAGAGGGCGGGCACCGGCAATGTGCCCCGACACCCGCTCTATCTAATATGGCCCTCGAGTCTCGCTGGACTCGTACATCATGTATGTCCCCTAGAGCCTCCGTGGCTCTAACCACAAAAATGGCCCTCTGAGCCACACTGGGCTCGTAACAAACATGCCCCCAGGGAGCCTCTCGGGGCTCTAGACAACGTTGGGGCGACCCGCTGCCAACCGGGGCCGCCCTTCTTGCACCGCCAACACTGGGCCCCACGGAGCTCTCAAAACACGTTGGGGCGACCCACTGCCAACCAAGGCCGCCCTTGAAGCCCTCACTCCTTGTCAACAACGAGCGCGAGATCGCGCTACCTGGAGGGGGGCGGGCATCGACAATGTGTCCCGACCCCCCCTTCTCCTCGGCTGCCACACACTCACCGGGTCTGGCGGCCGGTCTCCTCGCTCTCCCTAGGGCTCCCTCAGCACCGGGAGCCACAGCCGCAGGCCACGCTTCCTCCTCTCTTCTCTCGGGGCTCCCTCTCGGGCATGGGAGCCCCGCAGCGGCCATCACCACTCTCCGGGTCTCCTCGACGTCTCCGCAGCAGCCCCTCACCAATGGGCCAATCAGGTCGCGGCTCGTGAGGCGAGCCTCCACACTTGTCACGCAGCTTCCAGGAGTCAGCCAATCGCAGCGCGGCTCCTGGACCAGGCCCCTATGACGCGGGGTGAATCGACCAATTGGAGCACGGCTCTGGGGGCAGGCCCACGGCAAAGGGCCAATCAGAGCGCGGCTCTCCTCGTGGCTCGCCCAATCGGGTCGCGGCCTCTTCGTTTCTCTCTACGCGGCTCCTATTCAATTCCAGGCCCCCAGGCCGCGGCGGTGAGAACACGGGGCAATGCCGGGTGGGCTACTAAGCGCTTGGGCAAGATAAAGCGCTCCAAAGCGCTAAAGGGGCAAGAACACGCGCCCTCAAGCCCAGGATTAAAAATAAAGCGCTATCAGCGCTAAGAATCAATCTACAGCGCCCCCAGCGCTATAAGGACATCCAAAGTCCAGTAAAGTCTTCCAGGAGATGCAGCAAAGTCCTGGGGGGATAAGAAGAAGGTCCAAAGGATCCCAGGGCAAGTCCATCAAGTGTCCAGGGGCTGGGCAGGGCCCAGGGCAAAGTCAAGTCCCCCCATCAGCCCAGGCAAGGCAGAGGGGTCCCCCAGAAGTCCTCCAGGCATCCAGAGGCTGGGCAGCGCCCGCCCCTGGTAGATTCAAGTCAGAAACAAGAACCTTTTGGAAGAGGACACAGCCCCTTCTTATACAGTGAAAAGTCTTTGAAGTCTTTGTGTAGGCAGTGTGAGAACCAGCTAGGACTGGTTATAGGGAAGTCCCTTCAGTATCAGGGACAGAGGTGACAGTCACCCAGCGGGGGGTGGAGCCAGCATTGTGGCAGGCAGGCACAGCCCTTCACTATCAGGTGCTAATCTCCTCCCACTTCCCTGGCAGCAGATGCTGCCTTTCATCCACGGGCTGACTCAGACAACCTCCTGGGGCTCTGCAGCCCCTGTCACACTCAAACCAGACAGTCAATCCACAAGCAGGCCCAGGAAATCTGGGCCAGGCTCACCAGCCAATCACGTGCCAGCAGACTCACTACACAAATATGCCAACTTCTAAAAGTGGTACTTCTAGACGAGACACAACCATGCCGCATACACCATTACGCAGCATTCAATCTCACGAGTTCACACATATCAAACTCGACCCTGCACTCCCCACACATCAGGAACTACCATGGACATACATATTCCCCGTTCATTCCTATGGGAGGGCAGGTCACTCACCATACATACACAGAGAGCAAACGCACTTTACACTGTACCACAGTGAAAAAGTGCGCAGAGGCCTAAAATCATCCACACCAGGTCACAGAAACAGGCTAGGAAAAAGCAAAAAGTTTCGGGGTGAACCTGCCAAAAGGGCCAGGTCCAACACCTATTGAATCCCCAAGAAGTGGAAAGGCGTCTCTCCACATTCTACCTCACACACTGTGTCTCACTGCAGCATGTCTCCGCCTCCACGTGCCACCACACCACCCGGTCCAAGCAGCCCGATGGCTCCCAAAAGCCACTGATGCCTCTACCTCAGCTGGTCCTCTCTCTTCCTGGTCCAGTCCTCCAACTGTCCCTGACAATCAGCCACCTCCCAGTCCGACTGGCAGCCAAGTCTGAGGCTATGTCCCCCTCCGTTTGGGAGACAGTCTCTCCCACAGCGGTGCCTGGACTGCCCATTGTTATCCCCCTAGCTGTGTTGCTTCCCATGGCAGTGTACAGTATCAGTAAACAACAATAAGGGAGTTACACCTAGAGGATATACCCAATACTCAGTGGAGGCGGGTCTGTGTGTTAACCACAATCCAAATGAAGGACTTCCTTTGTCCTTTGGAAGACCCCTCACTCACCAACCTAGTTGGTGACATGCTTCATCATCGGGGTCCCACCCGGATAGCCGAATGCCATCCAGGTGTGCTGCGACACCTGATTACAGTGGAGCGGGATTTAATTTTTATGTGTGAAAAAAGAGGAAACTAAGTGATATTAAAAATATTCGGTACTGCCCACTTACGTGATTTATTCTGGGGTGTAACGAATAATATTAAAAACAAAAAGGCACCTGTTGCCCAATTAGGAAGGCTGTCGGTGAAAAAAAACTATAATACAGGGTGTGTGATTAAAAAGGTCTACATGTTTCTACCTATGTGTAAATTTAACAGGTTTTCGTCAGGACCATGGAATACATAAGGGACGGTGTACGCACGCTAAGGCGCACCCTATCCTCGTATGTAACGCAAGGAGAGACTAAAAATGAATCTCCAAAGGGCTGTATTCTTCTTTGATTTGTAGAAAAAGCCTGTGGAAAAAATGAGGGAAAAGGGTTGTGGATAACGAACTAACATATATATAACACACATATAATACACGATAAGTGATTTGTGATGTACATCATCGTTCATCAATAATTTTTGATGTGAGGGACATGTGAGGTAAGTCCCAGTACCGCGGCAACCAGCGAGTTAAATACCACGTGGTAGCGCACCCAATGTATCATGGATACAGAGATCGCTTAGTGTTGAGAACACTTGTGGGCGAAATCGTGGGTGTTGTGTCTCAGTGGCTGAGATAGCGAAGTCGTTGTGGTGGTGAAAAACGACATCGCGTGATTAAAACAGCATTCAATCAAAACGTAAACAATGTGTGATTTAAAAACCCCAATCTGGACGTGCCACAATGACCACATAATAACACAAGAGCGAAAGTGCTCGGTATACGGAGCATGCACATAAGAGGTGTGGGTAGAGGAAGACGGAACGTCTTACTGGGAGCGTTACTACTCAATGCTCCATGAGCGAACTCGGGACTGGCACTTTCCTCGTTACGATCTGGCAAGAAAGTAACACACAGAGTTTGAGGATATGCCAACATGAAAGAACCCACAATTAATGGGTTCCCCCTGAGTGGGACAGTCTTACTTGTAAAAGGAAAGGAGGGCGCCGTTTGCACCTAACCGTCTCCGCGAGTGCTCCGTGTGTTACTGAGAGGAGCCGCCGAAGCGGTAGTTGAAAGGGAAGCTTCCGGGTTGGGCGCGGTCAGCTCCAAAGCGTCATCGGTGTTTAGACCAATGGGGAGGCTGGGGCGTGGGGGTGTGTGGAGAAATTACATGTGACTACGGGTGGCCAATCAGAGCGGGAACGTTCGTGGGCCGGTTGTGTATTATATCGAGTGCGACTCGGAATTCAGAGCGTGAGCGCTCGTGGGTCAGCTGTGCATTTTACAGTGTTTAAACAAGTGCAACTCGAAAAACCAGCTAGCGGGTCAGTTGGTAATTACAAGTATTTCAAAGAATATGATAACTTGATAGCATGATTATATTACACCATTATAATGTACAAGGGCCAGTGCGGGTCATACATGTACAGGAAACAGGATAAATAACAGTGGAATCCCAAAGTTATGCGTGAGGAAACTAGTTCTGTATTGAATTCCAAGGAATATTATCGTTCAGGCCGGTCTTGTGTGTGGCCAGTCTGTAGACCCAACGTTTTTCCTTTTCGAAGAGGTTGGACTCTTTCTCAACTTGTTCTATGACAGTCCATCTGATGTCATCCGGGCCATGTTTCATAGACAAAAAATGTTCTGTGAGTTTTGTCATTGTTTTCTGACAACGGATCGTACTACGGTGTTCACATATGCGTAGCTTGATCCTCCTGCTGGTCATGCCAACATACCGTAACTTGCAGGGACAGGTGATTAAGTACACCACATGTGAGCTATTACAATTGGTATGCGATCTGATAGTCCAGATTTTGCCTTCCTCCAGATTCAATGTCTTAGTGTTCTCTGTGAGGGGACAGACACTGCAATTCCCACATTTGTAATGTCCCATGACCTTGGGTAAGCCCCATGCGTTAAGTACTGTAGGGTTTTCTTCAGTTTTTTTCTTCTTTGGTCTGGTGTTGACTACATTGTCACATGTGCTCCTTGCTCTTTTGTAGGAAAATAAGGGTTTGTCCCATTTTAAATTGCCTGTGTTTATTATTTTCCAATGTTTGTTTATGGATTTGGACACTAGGTTTGATGCAGTACAAAAAGTGGTTACGCAAGTCAGTGGTGTTCCAGCTTGTTCTTTAGTATTATTCTCTAGTAGTGCTTCTCGTGGCTGGTTCCTTGCACGTTGCTGGGATTTCTTGAGGATAGTGTCTGGGTAACCCCTTGCTTGGAGTTTAGTGGTTAAATCACCTGCCTGTTTACGGTAATCACTGAGTTTGCTACAATTCCTTCTAATTCTTAAATATTGACCGTAAGGGAGGTTCTCTTTCAGGGGTCTCGGGTGGAAACTCTCGAATTTCAGGAGGTTGTTCTTAGCAGTAGGTTTAAAATGGGTCTTGGTTTCCAAATGCCCTCCCTCTTTGGTGATCGTTAGATCCAGGAAGGTCAGAGTCGTGGGATCCTTAGTATGTGTGAATTTCAGATTGTTATCCAGAGTATTGATCCACTGTAGGAATGCCAGGAGTGATTCTTCTGGTCCTTGCCATATAGTCAGCACATCATCTATATAGCGCTTCCAGAGGAGGATGTGTGATGCGAAAGGGTTCTGGTCACTTAAGATGAATCTCTCCTCGAAGTCATACACATACAGACCCACCACGCTTGGGGCAAATGTGCTTCCCATCGATGTTCCACCTATTTGGAGGTACAAGGTACCCTCAAACTCGAAATAGTTCTTTTTGAGTGCTAGTCTAGCACATTCCAAGATAAAGTTCCTTGGAGTTCTGTTTGTCCAGACCTCTTTTTTCAGGGCATTTTCTAGTACTTTCAAAGTGTCATCCTGCGGTATGCTCGTATAAAGGCTCTCTATATCTAGACTGACAAGTATGGTTTCGTCGTCAATTGTCACCTGGTTTAGTAGTTGTAGGACATTCTTGGTATCCTTCAAGTATGTTGAAGTTTTTTGAACTAGAGGCCTCAAAAATATATCACAAAACTTTGATAGAGGTTCTAAGACCGATCCAATGCCTGATACAATGGGTCTTCCAGGCGGGGGATGCTTGTTCTTATGCATCTTAGGGAGTATGTAGAAATATGGAATCTTCCCTTCGTTGTTGCAAAGATAGTTAGCCTCCTGTTTGTGTACAGTATCCCCCATTCCCTGTGAAGATTCTCATGCACACATGTGCCTGCTATGAACTATGGACTGGCCACTGGCCTTGCTGTTTGTAACTATGGACTCCCATTCCCTGTGCAGCTTCTCATGCACACATGTGCCTACTTTGAACTATGGACTGGCCACTGGCCTTGCTGTTTGTCACTCTGTTTGCCCATTCTCTGTGCAGCTTCTCATGCACACATGTGCCTACTTTGAACTATGGACTGGCCACTGGCCTTGCTGTTTGTAACTATGGATGCCCATTCCCTGTGCAGGTTCTCATAAACACATGTGCCTACTTTGAACTATGGACTGGCCACTGGCCTTGCTGTTGTCTACTTCTGATGCCTAACTGGGTAATATGTAATACAGACAGTTACTCCTGTTGTCTGATTTGTCAGTGTCATTGCTTAGTAAAAACTTTTCTGTATGGGTGTGGTTTCATGTGACACATGCTCTGTATGGCACTTTGACATTGCCAATTGCTTCTTTTACTTTTCAGGGTTTATCAGTGGTGAGGGGCACTTTAGTTCTTCTTCATTCTGAGGCTTGAGGGTGTAATGATGGGTGTTTGTGATGATCTACTATTATCATACTCATCATATGGTCAGGTTTGCTAAATTGTACACGTCATGTTAGGATGCACTACCAGCACAGAGGGGAATTCGATCCACAGGATTACAGGCAGGCTGGCCAGGGTCTGTGGGATCTTTCTTGATGTGTAAACAGCAGTGTTGATGTATGGTCATCTTGTGATGGCCTGTATTCCTAGTCACACGGATAGATTTGAATGTGTGCACTTGAGTGGTCATGTAGTGTGAAGGGGGTGACTTTGTCAGTAGTGTTGATGTGTGTGTGCCCCTGCAATGCCAACTGCAGACATGTATGACCCAGGAGCTGAGTGCCTGTTTGTTTGAATTGTCAGCCATGTGCTTGTGATTGTGTGTACATGTAGGAGTTGTAGGTTGTGCACTGCGCAGTGTGTTGGTGTGTCCTTGCACTCCTGGGGGACACCTACTTGTTGTTGCTGCCAGTTGTGAGTATGCAGAGTGTGTGACAGCCAAGTATGTGTTGTGTTTTGTTGATCAGCCATGTTTGTGCTCACTGTGCAGACCTGCTCAGCCACACTGACATTGTTGGTGAGTTTTCTCAGGCATAGTTGTCACTTGAGCCATTTTTTACTCCAGTATGGTATGTGGAATGTGGAGTCATACCATCCCCTAGCTTTGCTTCTCATGCCTACCCATTGTGAGTGACTCCTCAATGTATTTGTGTATATACACTCCTGACTTGTCCACTACTGACGTACACACCACTTTAACGTCATGTCACCTACCCCTTGGGTTGCCAGTGTGTGAGCCTCCCCACAACTTCCTTTGTTACACTATGCTTTGTGGTGCTGATCTGTGCACAGGACCAACGTGCCACTCAGGACAGTTAACCAATTAGTTGTGTGTGATTTACTGCTACTGGTTTGCAGTCATGGTTGCTCATGCACAGTGCGACTGTTTGTGCTGCACAGTGTTCTGGTCATGTTGTTTGCACCTGGGTGTCCCTGAGTTGTGCATCTGTGAGTGGTGGGTTAGCTGTATGTGTGTTTGCTGAGGTACTGCTACCCATTCTGGGTGTGCTGTGCTGCTTTGTGTTGTGGGAGTACATGGTGTGACACTGAGATGTATGTGCTACTGATTTGGTTGGTGTGCACACACTGCTTGGCCTGCATGCAGTGCTGTCCGTGTGGATACTCTTTTCCAAAGGCATTACCAGCAGCCATCCTCTGCCTGGTCCTACCGGAAGCCTCCTTTTATCATATAAATCCTTTACTGTGTATGCCTATTGAGCTACATATTTGGAACACTATCGCATATCTAGCGCTTGTTCCAGTTTCTTCGTTGAATCTCTTCTATCGCAAGAGGCTTTCCAGAATATCAAACTACTGATTTTAACATTTAGCGGGACCAGGTTGCTTTTCAAATATACCTACACGAGGCTTGTTTGATACCCAGACATCCGACCTTTTTGTGAAACCGTTTATTTTCAAATAAATAAGACATCGTTGCACATTCGGTGCACTGCATTTTTATCAGCCGTTTATTAGAATCAAGAGTACCCTGAAGAAGGCGTTATATACTCCGAAACGCACGTTGGGTTAATGAAGATATTGCCACTTTTTAACCTTTTATTTATACATATTGATTAAATGCGATGTGTTACATATTATGTTTCATTTTTTAAATGTTTTGTATAAATATAATTTGATTAGATAATATGAGAAGAAATTATTAAAATGGTAACAACTTTGAATATATTTTTTCCGTCTTCCTTGGTCTTCTTAATGTCATAGATACTGTGTATATTGTTTGCTTTATTGACATTGCCTAGGAGTTTAAGTCCCTGTCCTAGGAATTGAACTATCCATTGTTCAGGGGGTCCTTGTTTTTTCTCACTTGTCAGGATTGTGCATGTGCATGTATGTGGTACACTATGACACCATGTTGACTTGATGGGTGGTGTGGTGTCTCTGTCTGTGTTAGCTTATTGTCCCATTGATCCCAGTTTGTGTTCATGATTGTTTTGAGATTATGCACTTTTTGTTTGTGTTGAGGTATGGTGTCCGTGCATTGGTCCCGAGTGACAATGTTGTGTACTCCTGTTCTGTCTGGGGTCCCATTGCCTTTCCACTGTTTGGTTGGCCATATGTGGGCTTGTTGGACTTCTGTGTATGTTGTTTGTGAGGTTTTGTTTTTGTGTCAGCATTGGTTAGGCATTCCCTGAGTGTTTGTGATGTTTGCGGATGCACCCCAGGGAGTATGTTTGGTTGTCAGTGTACTCACAGGACATAATTTGCACCATTCTGTGTGTTTAACACTGGTGTTGAGTGCTGCAGGTGTGAGGTAGGTAGAGGGGGGGTATGCGTAAGTGATCCAACTTGTGTTTGATGCCAGAGAGTGTGACAATGAGACATGTGTGTTGTGTTGATGACATACACATGTCAAGTAAGTTGACACAGATGTGTGGCTGATCACTATTTGACTTCAGACACTTCATATCATTCCTGCATGGCTTGCCTTGATGTCTCCCTAAGTTGTTGCACAGAGTTCACTTTGATTTAATTTTACTCACTGTGCAAACTATGTCTGATTTGATGGCATAAGGGTGGTGTGATATGTTCCTTCTCTTGCAAGTGGCGTACACATGCTTTGGGGCTTGCTCCATGGCTTTCCAGCACTGTCAACTTCACTTTTGACTAGCCCATTTATTGTCCTACATTGCTACTGACATCTGGTATGTGTATGTGGCTGTGTGTTAGTGTGGGGTGTGTCTGAGTGACTTGACAGGCAGTATGGACAGTTCAGTGGTTGTTCATATGCAGTGTGAGTCTTTATTTTGTGATTGGACTCAGTTTGCTTAACATGAGTGGAGGGTAGGTGTGAGGAAGAGGAATGCCCTGCCCCTGAGCTTCTGTGCAGGGTGTTCCTTTTCATCCCCACCTTCTGAGACAGGTTCCCTGGTTGTTTGGTGTGTGTGGTGCAGGGTCTGGGTACACCTGGAAGATGAATTGTGCAGGAGGAGCACACAGCATGTTCCCAAATGGGTGTGAGGGGCGTAGTGTGTGAAGGGTGGAGGTGGGGCCCTGCAAGTCTTTGTGGACTGCCCATGCCTGGCGCTGACCCTGCCTACTACATTGTGAGCAGGTTTTCACACGTCTGCACGGCTGCAGTGATGTGACGGGAACATTGCTGTGATTTTGCGGTTGATGGGTGACCCAGAAGCAGATGGGTGATTTTGGGACAGGTAGGACATGTGTGGGTACACCTGGGGATGTGTTCCTGTCCCCACCAGTGTGTCTGATGTGGACAGGAACTGTATATCAGCCCAGGAGTTGTGTGTTGCGGTTGTATGCAGAGTTGTGTGATTGCGCACCTGGGGCGTTGTCCGTGATGGTCCATTATTTGCTGGTAGTGAATCAGGTACAGCAGTGGAGGCTTATAGAGCTGGATCCATTGCGATCCAGACCGGGTGGAGGGGACCAGGAGTCTGGTTACGAGCTCCGCTGTCGTGCTTCCGCCATCTCCGGTTGGGTGGTTTCTCCGCTGCGGTGTGACGGGCTGTTTGGGGCATCATGATTTGTACGACGTATGGGACGTCATTTTTATGGTGGTTCATGTCGCACCTTGGCAGATGGGAAATGGGCTATATTTGCCCATTGTAGTATGGCGGGCGCAAGGACTGCTGCTGTCGTGTGCGGAAAATGATATTTTCCGCCAGCACCGTGGAGGTGCCTCCGCTCGCCATCCTAATGAGCCCCTTAGTATTTTTCTTGGTGCTCCCTCATTATCAATATTGTTTTCCATCGTCTGGAAGGTGCAGCCTGGAATGAAAAATCAGATGTTAACCATGTGCAAAATGTACAGCCAGTACCTGTCTGTGAAGGGTCTGTAGTAATATAGCCTTACAAAGGGAACCTGAAGTAGGAATAGGTCACTCTTTCAATACATTTCGCAGCATCACATGGCACCACTTTCCATCTTATAAGTCTCTTCAACCACCCTCATTATTAAAACGAATCATTTGGGTTTGAGTATTCTGGCACACAGTGACGGCTCCTCCATAGGGGCGTTTGAGTGTCGCCCTACTGCTTTTTCGCAGTGCAAGAAGCAGAAACATAAAATGGTAAAACTACCATCTTATGTTTTTGCTTCTCGCACTGTGAGAAAGCAGAAGTGCCTGGAGTGCCTGATTGGGGGCGGGCGGTCCTTCTCGGGGCCTTGCCCACTGTTGTTGTTACTGACTGTTGAGAGAAAATGGCCCGGCTGGGGCGCTCTCTGCTGCGTCGCACCAATCACAACACTGCCATTGCAGCGTTGTGATTGGCTTAGGGGAGGGGAGAGAGGCTGCCTGTGGCTGCTTCCTGTTGGGACACCGCCACTGCCAGGCGTTGATGTAGCGCGCGGGAGCGGGTTTCAGGACCCGGTAAGGTAAGGCTTTATATTTTTTAATTATAAAGGGGCTGCCTGGAGGTAGGACCACATCATGAGCAGGGCCGGCCTAAGGCATGTGCAAACTGTGCACCTGCACAGGGCCGCCAAACCCCAGGGGCCGCCACGCCAATATATATCCTTAGATACATATTTGCGTGGCGGCCCCTGGCAGGGATTTGGCGGCCTCGGGCCCCCTACCTACACTCCCTGCTCAGGGCCTCCGTGAGCCTAGAGTTAGGAATGGGATGAGGAGAACAAAGACAGGGAATGAGACTCCAATGGATTGAAAGTCGTGAAAATTACTGAGGAAAATGGATGATTCTTGAGAGTCTTTAAGTACATTTCTCATGGTCACCCATCCGTCTTCATTTAATGTCACAAACGCCCGATCTGCTGAGACAGCGCGAGTGCCGATGCCAAACAACCCAATATTTCGAAAGTATAAAGAGTGAGATTTCCAATGCCTTCATTTTTCCTATTAACAAAAACTGAAACTAAAGCAATTGAAGCAGGAGATCCCTAATATAAAGCCATGTTTGCGTTAAAAATCTGGTGTCTTCACCTGAATCGCGCCTGTTGAAATGTTTGTGATGCCGGAAATCCTGGCACTCTTTTGCTCAAGGGCACTGGATTAAGTCTACGGTGATAGAAACATTTCAGGCCAATGAGGGAGGTTCCAGGAAGGCAAGGAAGCCTTCAGTCAAGATAAAGAGGCTGGTGGTTCACAAGATTCGTGGTAGACTCTCTCTCTCTCTCTACACTTTCCCTCTCCTCTTTCCCTCTCTCCCTCCACTTTCCCTCTCTCTCTCCTCTTTCCCTCTCTCCCCCTCACTTTCCCTCTCTCTCTCCTTTTTCCCTCTCCCCCCTCACTTTCACTCTCCACCACTTTCAAAGAGCACAGTTATTTGAGCGAGTACTGATTTGTGTAGCGACTTTGAAGAGATGATGTCTTTGTTAAGTCACGTGCCCTTCGATCCATTCAACATCTAGAGGTGCTGGCAAATCGAATAATCAAATAAGTATTGATCCACTGGAAGAATTGGCGCGTTATGATGGTATCTTCATTGTTCCGGTAATGATACCTATAACCATAAACCCTTGCTGGAACAGGAGAAGAAAACATTAACCAGTCACTAGTAACAATAGTCCAGGGCATCATCTTGCTACTCTGTGCTTCTGAACACTCAAAGAACTCTGAAAATATATTCTAATTCATAACGCTGTGGTTGCATTCATAGTTCACCTTCATGGCTACCTCTGAGTGCAGGCTGCCCCCTCACATGGTAAACAAGGGGGCAAAGAATGCTAGTGCTTGACACCCCCTGTCGTGGACTGCGACCCTCTGGTTTAAGATGGTCAGCACCCCCCAGAAAGAGATCAGACGAGCGGCTGACCCACTGAATCTTTTGGTCGAAAAAAGTTAATGACTGTCTCGATTTCTGCTCAGGAGAGGTTTTGCCACACTAAGGAGTTCGGAGGCATTATTTTGTAGTCAACCTGCCCTACAGTGCTGTCACCCTACTGGAATACACCTGTCACAGGAGAAAGTTTGTGTTTGTCTTGCGGTGACTGGATTTAATAATTGGCTTACATGCATTACATGGGTACGTCATTTCCTCCTTAATGCGATTTCTGATGTGTTTTCAATTGTACTTAATAATTTAAAATGTAAGAATATATTAAAAATGTCTGGAGACTGAATTCGCTGGCTACTGTATGGTTAAATATTCCATAAAACCCAACAGCCAAGACAGAGATATTGTTTTGACATTCTTGTTAAAATGCTCTATGGGCATCTGCTATCCAATTTGCTTTCAGAACAACTTCCTTAAATTGCTGGGCTTCGGTTGTTCCCTATTTCTGCAGCCTGTTTTCCTCACTTTGTTGTGGTCTAACTGCTCCTTTTGTGACACTCGGGCTCCTTGTTGCCTTGCTTCACTGTAATAGATGTTTACTTTTTTATTAAAATGTCTTGGAAAGCGACTTATGTTCCCTTTACCGCCCCAAGACAAAAATAGAACCGATAAAGTGACAAGGAAGGTGCCGGTGCACTGCGACCTAGCGTGCTAACTCCCAGTCCAACCTGACCAAATTCGCAGAATTCTGTCCGGATGTGGCGCATGTCTAGTGACATCGGGCACTATTGAACCGGTCTGCATTGATTGTGGTTTTATTTAATTTGGAGTATATCTGGAGACAAAGTCTCTCATTAATGGTCCTCAGGTCTTGATGAAATTACTGAAGTTACAAGGGCTGTAAAACATGTCAACAGTCACCCGATTAAGGTCTTTACAAGTCATGTTTTTAAAATATGCTTGTAGCATGAGCACGTTAAATTTAAGGAACCCTCCCAAGACTCATTTGTAACCCAGAGCAAAGTTTTTGTTCCCTGAAAGAGCGAGAACACCACACAGCTTGTGTTAGATAGACAGCCCACAGTGCAGTGTTTAGGTGAACATGGAGTGTCTAGGAGGCCTGCTCCTCATTTTATCAAAGACTGTTAGTGAGTAAAACTACAGACTTACACCAACACAGAACAGGGGTCTCTTCTTTCTCCACATGAGGGAGCACCAATGAGAAACCTAGGACACAAACAGTGGTCAAAGTGGGAACCTCTTGTTTGAACCCTTAAGGTGCGTCTTCCACTTTTTAGGTAACTTACTTTGAATTAACCGTTTGATATAGAAGTAGACATGTTCATATACATAGTTCCAGTTTCTCTGTATAATATCAAGATAACAAAGACTCAACAATGTAAAGATTTTACACTAACAATACAGGACTTAAAGGAGTCGCTGAATCTGGAGGACCCTGTTGATCTTCTGGAGCAGGATATTCAAAGGGTTCACAGAGATCCTTTTCGACTAAATGCTGCTAGGACAAAACCAAGAAAGATTCTAATTAACTTTCTTACTTATTCATGAAAGGAGAAGATCTTAAACTTAGCCCTGAAAGTGTAGTGTAGTTCCTATTATCCCAATAGGCTCTGCGCATTGGAATAATACCTTCAATAGTATAGGCCTAGACCAGACGTTAACTAGGTCTACTACTGTCGATATTAGACTTAAAGTTTTGGGTTTTGCCAGCTAGCTCAGAGTTCACTAGAAACTTTCTCGAATAGGCAAGGAGGAGTTGAACCTCCCTGGATAGACAAGAAGGGATTTAGTTTCTGACAACCATAGAACATGACAACTTTGCTCTCCCCTAATCAAGAGTGTATCTCTAGAGTCGTGTGAAAACAAAAGACGACTTATTTTACTCAGTCAGTACGTGCATTCTTAGTCTCACCAGATTGTAGAGAAAAGGAAGAGACGGGCGTGTTCAATAAAAGATGTTATTTATTGATCAGTCTCTTTTCTCATACAAGAGAAATGGATCGATATTATTGCAATACTTATGGTTAAGTAAAGTGCATACAATAAAAGCAGAAGTATAAAATAATACTGTAAAAACATTGATATGGTTTCTAAGCCATATGAAGGTTTAAAATGAATAAAATGAATACATACACATTTACATTTGACTAATCGTACTCAACTGGTGTTTCTAACTACGCCTACCCCGTGTACCTGACCTAAGCCTAATACGTGGGCGGGAATAGAAAGTTACAGTTTAAGTTAAGTTTGTTTTGCCAAGTGACTGACTAAAGAATTCTCTGCAAGGGGTTATTCAGTTCTGTACCTGGAATCTAGGATGAATGAGGGATGGTATCTCTCGTCACTGGTCTCGATATTCCAGGCTGCCTGCGAGGGCTACCCGGAAGCGCCGGAGCTGGATTTCTCGGCAGGAGAAAGCAGCGTCTCGTTCTCAGCGCGTCAGGAAGGCGGGGCTGCGCCAGCGGGGTCTGCTCTGCTCTGGGCTTCGGCAAGTCTGGCTGCTCCGATCTCGTCACCACCGCGTGTGTTTGCATAGGGCAATATCGGTAATATTTATACCTTTAAGGTGCCGAGATTGACGTAAGGATGGACATAGATACGTCAATAAGGATGTCATACAACCTGGTCGTTAGCACATTCTTTTGCTGAAGTTCTCGGTGAAATCAAAACAATGGCCGCAGGGTTTTTCCCAGGTCTGTCATAGGTTTGATTTGTTTTGAGAACTCCGTATGCCTTATCAGGGGCTGGAGGAATATCGCTTGTCTAATTAGATGGCAAGCGTTATGACCTAATCAGATAACACGTTCCTGTGCCGTAGTGTGGCTTTATCAGATAACGGTTCCTGCATCATGGGGGTTTTCTGCCTCATGGGATGGCTGCTAGTTAACTTGTTAACCAGAATAGGGTCAGGAATATGGGGATCGATACAGAACCTATAGGAATACATCACAAAAGTAAAATCATTAAAGGGTCCAGACTTTCCATTTGAGGTACGTTCTGATCTATCCAAAGTTACTCTGCATTGCCAATGGGAACTGGGCCAAAGAATGGAGAAATTTAGGTCTTTGGGTGCTACGGTTCAAATGAGATTTCCCGCCTTTTTGAAAATTATGTACAATAATAAAATGTACAACATCAGATCTCCAGATGAGGCTGATGATTTGTTGACATCTTTAAGGGACATCTCTCGTGAGAAGGAATGAATCCATTTTGGGCTGAGATAATGGTTACTTCCATTAATTCATTTCAGGGGGAAAAAAAGAAGGAAATAAATGGGTTGAAGGGAAAGGGGAAAGCACAAAAAGGGGACAAAAAGGAAGAAGGAAAAACAAAAGGGAAAAAAAGGGGAAGAAGAAAGTAAAACAGGATTTATATAATGCACAGTATAATTTAATGGTTAAAAGTCAAGCTCATCACCTTTCTGGGATTAACCCTATGACCCTATGTCTTGTAAGTCTCACTGTTAATAGAATTTATGGGGTCCAGAAATACACCCTCACTCTGATTAAGGCAGGAGGTAATCTGTGCCTAACTCTTATTTGCTTTTATTTGTTTCTTCTTTTAGTTTTCTTAGCGTGTGCGATATAGTTTAGGGTTTAGGGAAGAGGAGTAGAGAGAGGTAGCTGGAGGACGTAAATTCTGGTTATACACCAAGCCAGAATAATTAGGGATGGGTTTCCCAAGGGAGGGGGGGGGTCACGGGGGGTGAAAGGGTAAAAATTCCTCATTTGTTGGCGTTCTTTGTGTACCAAGTACTTTTTAGCCCGATGCAGGATGAGTTTCAGAGGATCCAGTAGCTTTTTGGGGTCAAGACAGGACTGGATTCAGGGTATGGTAGGAGGCTTTTACAGGCGGGGATGGTAGGGAAGATATGGTTCTATGACATCGCTTCAATGTTTGTCCTGGAATGTCAATGGCCTGCGCATGAAGGGTAGAAGGGATAGAATACTTCAATATCTGAGAGACTCCCAGGCGCAGGTCATTGCCATCCAGGAAACGTATCTCCTTAAGTCTGAGACTATCGCCTTACTAAAAAACCAGAGACGAAGTGAAACTTTTATCTACACAGATCAAACAGCAAATATCAGAGGGCTACTTTTCATATTTAAAAAAACAGCCATGGCACAAATTTTGGAATGCAGGGAAGACCGTAGCGGTAGATGGCTTATATTGAGAGTTTCCCTAGGGGGCATGCCTATCTCCCTGGGGGGGTATTATGGCCCAAATCAGGATGATCCGTCATACTTAGACGCTATCCGCTCTCTTCTTTTAGACTTTCTGGACCCCGTAATCTGGGTCGGAGACTTCAATATTGTGTTAGACCCTCTGCTAGACAAATCCCCAAATTCAAGAGCTACTGTTCCCTCTAAGTTGCGACAACTACTTTTAATAGTGCTATCTGACATATGGAGGGAAAGGGCTGGAGATCAATTGGGAGTATCGTTTAAAAACCTAAAGTATAAACACAAGTCTAGAATAGACTATGCCCCTTTCAGCTACAGCCTCAAAGACTCAGTTCAAGATATTGTTTATCTGCCTTCTCACCTCTCCGACCACTCCGCAATTTCTTTTAATCTGATACCTACACAGCAGCATCTTCATAGTTCTTGGTCTTTCGATCGCACTATCTTGCTAAAGGATGATGAAATCAGTTTCCTCCGTATCGAGACTAAGTACTTTCTCGAGATAAATCTACATTCGACTAAGGCTTCCATCGTCTGGGATGCTTTGAAAGCCTTCTGGCGAGGCTCTATTACTAATAGAGCCTCCTATAGAAAGAAGAAATTTAGGGATGCCATCAAGGGCCTAGAAGTAGAGATGAATATCATTGAGCAGAAAGTAGGTATTTACATTGACTCTAGTGAGGATCGTAAAAGATTAGACTCTCTTAAAAAACAACTCGAATCTACTCTGCAAGAAAGAATTGCCCGTAGATGGGAAGTGAGTAAAATCTCCCATTTCGAATTTGGAGAGGCAGCTGGCAAGTCACTTGCCTGGAAAACAAAATCTGACCAGATGCAAAATTACATAAGTAAGATCATGGTAGAGGGTGAGACCTCTCCCCGCCTATCTAATTTGAATATCGGTGATGCATTTTGGGATTTCTTCCAAAAGATATGGAAGGAAGATATCATTGTAGGGAAAGATGGCGGCCGCGTGTGTGGCCGAGTGAGAGGTCGTGAGTGAGCAGTCCCGCCTGGAGCCTGTCCTTACCTGTGTCTGCAGTTGAAGCGGTGTGCTTGAGCTCGCTCTTACCTGAAATGGCGTGCTGAGGGCTATCCGCTCCTGAGAAAATACTGTGGAGCGTAGGAAGCAGTATATCCCTTGCGAGCGGCATGCTGGAGTCCATCCTTACCTGAAGCGACGTGCTGTGGGGTACCCGCGCCTGGAAAAAATATTGCGGAGCGGTTTAGAGTTTGCCGTACGCCTGGAGGCAGTGGTTTGTTCGTGAGCTGCCGTGAGCGTGCTGGAGTCCACCCTCACCTGTAGCAGTTGAAGAGTCGTGCTTGAGCTTGTGTTTCACCTGAAGTGGCGTGCTGAGGGGTATCCACGCCCGGAGCGGCTCGGAGAGGCAGGCACGCCTGGATACAGTGTGCCCTTCGTGACCCGCTGAAGCGGCGTGTCGGAGTCCGTGTGTTTCTTCTTTTTTGAATCGGAGTGCTCGAGGCTGTATGTCAAAACTTGACCCCAGAACCTGACAGCACCAGTACGTGGAGCGGAGCTCACGGAAAGCCTCGTGGCAGAGTACATCAGCGGAGGAAGCCGCTCTGAGGTGCGGCGAGTTTGTAGTGGAGTAGGAGCAGAGAGGAGAGGCAGTTGAAGGCATCTGAAGACTCGGTCAGAGTAAATCGGAAGAGGTCGGAGTCTGTGTGCGGTACAGTGAGTCTGGAACAACTTTTTTTATTTGTGGAGACTCTCTCTCGGGGCTGTACTAGAGTGCTTGAGCTTACTTTGTGGATTCTGGTTTCCCCTTTGTTTCCAAAGCAGTAATGGCTCCAAAGGGAAGAGGGGCCAAGACAAAGGCTGCGGTCATAGCAGCTGCTGCTACCGCGAGTGGGAGCACATCAATTGGGGCAATTACAGAAGGGGTAGGACGATCTGGCAACCTAATTGCATCAAATGCTGTAATTTATCCAAGTTCCCCCAACCCACCCAGTAGTAAAAGCGGTGAGGATGGGTTCAATGTCCACAGTGTCTTTAATGGGCAAATGGGGGCTCAGCCAGATACTGTGGTAAAAGAACGCACAGTACCTGATATTTTTAAGAAAAAGACTGCGCCACCCGGTAAACAAACAGCCCCTACATCCTTTTTCTCAGGTGGGGGCAGCAAAGCAACTGACGGGACAACTGCTGGGACAACTCCTGAACCTATTGTGATGACGTTGCTACTGTCGATGCCTCTGCCTCAAGATGCGGCAGAAGACGCGCTGGCCGAACTGTGTCAGGCCGTGGATAAAGTTAGAGTCTCTTCTAGAGTCTCTCCTAAAACCGCTGCAAACGCTACTGAAACCCCCCCAGATATGGGTCTGTATGTTGCCGAGAAGGTGACTCCTGGGATTTCTGGGTCCTTAGACGTAATGAAGGTACCGGTACCTCAAGTGAATAGGAAAGATGACCATGACAACCAAGATAATGGCATAGGAATGGTACCTGTTAATGATGGAGAGTCAGCCGGTTCTGGGGGGCAATTCTATTCTATGTCTGATGTATCTGTCACCTCAGAGAATGAGATGAGAATGACAGATTGTGTTACTCGGGCGACTGGGCTGAGGATGGTAATTTATCTTTGGAAGACAACATTCTAAGTCTAGATTCTGCAACTAACCAAGATGGTCAAGATACAGTCCGTAAAGTACCTGGATCACTGAAACCGCTTGCAAACGCTAGACCCAGCATGGTTGATCTACCTCAATGGGATACCTCGCCCAGTATGCAGGCCAATCAAGGCGAAGTAGGCGATGAAGCTGAACCAGAAGGCGAGATTACTCATAACTATTTATAAAATCATTATGGCGCATAGGGAGGAGACCAAAGCTGAAGGGCTGCGGACCCAGGGGGCGGTACGTAAGCTGCAGAACACTGTACGTCGCATTGCCAAGTCATGTACAGAGGTAACTACTAGAGTACACGAAGCAGAGGAGCGGATTTCGTCAGTTGAGGACCAACTTTCTGCGCAAAAATCTTCTATAACCACACTACAGAAAACTGGGCAGGACGTAGATGGGAAACTCACTGACTTGTAGAATCGTGCACGTAGAAACAATGTACGCGTCCTAGGCATACCGGAAGGTAGTGAGGGGAACGATACGCGACGGTTCGGGGTGGAACTATTTACAACTGCCTTCCCAAATTTAAAGGATTGGAACTAGGATAAGGAGATTATAAGAGCTCATAGGTTCCCTTTTGTGCAGAAACCAAATTCAGGAGGTGGGGATGAGAAACCAAGAGCAATTCTCATATGTCTCCAGAATTATTTGCTTCGTGAAATTCTCTATGATTTGGCCAGGCCAGCACGGCCTAGGAAAGGCAATGGATGGGACTTTTTCGTGCACCCGGACTTTTGTCAGGTGACTGTACAACAGAGGTGGCGCTTAAGGCAAATGATATCACCTATTCAATCTAAAGGGGGGCAGGTGTTTTTCATTAAACCCTGCCAAATTGAAAGTGATTTATAAAGAGAAAACAACATATTTTTTTTCTGAAATTAAGGCACAGGAGTTTTTGGATATGATGTGATGTGCATTTCGTAAATTGTTTGGGTTAGCTCTCCTGTGCTTTTAGAAACTGTTATTAGTTTTTTTCCTGTAATATTTGATGACATGGCAACAGGAATAAGGTATACGAAGAGAGGCTGACTGTAGTCTGGTGATGGGCTGTAGATAGGGCATAGGGCATAGGGTATAGGTTACGGGACACGGCGGGATTCACTCACTACACGGTCACTTACCATCACTGAGGACATGGTCCTTAAGTCTCCATTGGGTGGGTTCACTGAGGGTGGGGGGTGGTTGGGAAGAGGAATTGGGTGGGGGAGGTGGGAAGGGGTTTGGTGTGTGGGGCAAGGAAAAACAGTAAAAGAATGTTTTGTGCAAATCAAGTTCTAGAGTTCGCCATTTTGTATTATTTTGATGCCGTAGTTATTTTCATAGTGAGCATTGCCTGTTCTGTTCTTTATGCTATATTTTCATTCAGATGTGAAGATGGGTAGATTTACAATATGTTCTTGGAATATTTGCGGTCTTAACGACAAGAGGAAAAGGGGTATAATGGCTCAAATACTGAAAACTATGAGAATTGACGTCTTGTGTATTTTAGAAACCCATATACCGTGGAAGAATAGAAACTGGCTTAAAGAACTAGGATTAGAATTAGCAGGTTGTACTCGACACGGCTCTACTATAAGAGGAGTTGCTAAATTAAAGCGGTATGGGTTGGGGCTATGCAAACGAGTTAAAGAAGACCCGTTGGGGCGATGGGTGATTATGTAATTACGATTGGAGGCCACACCGTTGACTATTTGTTCCATCTATGGCCCCAATTCTGATGGTCTGGAAATGTTGAATCAATTGAGCATTGAATTAGCTTTGTGGCCATCTCCTTTACTCCTATGTGGGGATTTTAACCTACACCTGGATGGGAAATGTGATATCTCTAGTAACTGTCATTACGCTGGTAGGAAAAAAAAATGTGTTTAAGGCCACCAAAGGGATTATCGATGAATTTGGGTTAGTGGACGTAGGATATTTAAAGGGAGGGGGTACCCCTGGGAGCACTTTTTTCTCTGCTCCGCACAAGAAACATTTCCGATTAGACTGCTTCTTTGCTACGGCTCGATTCATTAATACTACTGCAAACATTAGGTTTGAAATTGTCCCTCAACTAATTTCCCACCATAACCCTATAATTCTTGATTTGGATCTTAATCCTAGACAATCTCCGAAGCCTTGGTCTTTTGAACGGAAGCTTCTTTACGACACCCCTTTATACTGAACATATGGGGAAATGGATCCCTGAATTTTTTGAGAATAATCAATGTTCAACATCAATTGAGATTGTGTGGGATGCTTTTAAGTTACTCAATAAATAAGCAGTGGGAAATTAGGAAGGTGGACGAAGCTGAGATGACCAAGTTGCGAGAGATTGAAATTCAGTTAATGATGGCCTGCAGCAGAGGGATGTGCACTGAGCAAATTTCAAAGGACTTAGTTGTACAAAAAGCCAGGATTTATCAGGGCTTTGCCACGAAACTGGCTCAAAAAATTGCAGTTTATAGATCGGAGCTGTATGAGGTGGGGGAAAATTCAGGCAAGCTTTTAGCCAAAAGACTTCGACAGAAGGCGGTATTCGCTAATATAGATAAGATCATGGATGACTCAGGGAAGCTACATGACAATCCATCGGATGTATTGTTTTTTTTCGTGAATTCTATTGCAATTTATATACAGAAGATGTTTCTAGTGATATTGAAAAAAGGGTAATAGATTTAATTGATTCCTTGCCCAATATTACTTTATCATTAGAAGAGTCTGAACTATTGGATTCCCCTATCACGTGGAAGAAATAGAATTATCCCTAATGTCACTAGCATCTGGCAAAGCTGTTGGACCTGATGCTATTCCTCTTGAATTTTTTAGGTTTTTTCGTAACATTCTAAAACAATAATTAATTATACTGTTTACGGAGGCTCAAAAAGGGAAGGCTCCACCCTTGTGGCAAGAATCAGTAATCACAGTTTTTCTTAAAAAAGACAAACCTCCCTTGCTCCCATCCTCATTTCGTCTCCCATATCACTGATTAATGCGGATAGCAAGGTTTACTCCAAGATCTTAGCAACACGTCTTTCTAGAGTCATTACACCACTTGTGTCGAAATTTCAACACAGATTTATTCCTGCACGTGACACAGCGGATCATATCCGCCGTTTGATCACTTTTCTGGATCGGGCTCAGGCAACTCGCTCCACTATTGGTGTAACCCTGTTGAATTCTGAGAAAGCATTCAACAGAGTTGCCTGGGCATATATGTGGGACATTCTAATCAGAAAGGGATTGGGTCCAGGTATTTTATCTGCCTTAAAAACTATGTATCATCTCCCTACGGCATCTATTCGTTTGAATGGTCAAACTTCTTCCCCATTCTCAATCACCCGTGTCACGCGACAAGGGTGTCTGTGCTCCCCGGTACTTTTTGCGTTTTATATCGATCCTTTTGTTAATCGCTTAAATTTGGCTGAAATAATAAAACCAATTCACCTAGCCCATACAAATTATCGAGCCCTAGCTTACGCGGATGACATTGTGGTTGTCACAACAGATATTGAAACTGCGCTACCAGCTATTAATGATTTAGCTGCACAGTTTGGATCCTTCTCTGGGTATAAGTTGAATCTCTCAAAAACTCAGACTCTGTATGTTGGAGACAACCCGCCTATTAATATTCCACTTGTCCCAGAAGTTACTTATCTGGGAATTAAGATCTCACTTCTAGTCTCTAACATCCCTGAATTGAATATTAATCCGGCAGTGGCTAAAATTAATCTGACATTAGAAAGATTAGACCATCTCTACTTATCATTATACGGCAGAGCAACATATTAAAAATGTTCATTCTACCTAAATTGTTATATATGTTTCGTACAATACCCATTGAATTTCCTCTTGCTTGTTTTAAAAATTTAGAAAGGGCAACCTCCAGATTTTTGTGGGGTTACAAACGGCAATGCAAAGCTTACAAAAAAATGATCCTTTCTAAAGAGTGTGGTGGGTGGATTATCCCGTATTTCTTTATTTTATTATGTTGCTGCAACTCTTCAATCTATTAGTCCACTTATAATTGGGGATAAAGCTTGTATCCTTCTTTGCAATACCCCATCAATTTATGAGTTAGTCATGGGCGAAGAGATGAAAGCTTGCTTCTTGAAGGTAATTGAACCTAGTTACTTCAAGAAGACCAAATTTAAGAGTCTGAAAGTGGCATATGCCGTCTGGAAAATAGTGAGGTAGACATTTGGGTATAGCAAAATTAAATATATAAACACCCTTTAAAGCACCTGGTCTACTACCCCATAATTTTTGTGATTTAGTAGCTATTAGATGGGGTACTAAAGGAATTTGTCATTTAGGGGACTTGTTTAAAGAAGGTCACTTAGTTTCTTTTAATGATTTACAGATCAAGTTCGCTTTACCAAAAAATAACTTTTTTAAATACCTGAAAATTCGTAGCTTTTTACAGAACGTAGGATCATCATTAGACCATCAAATGAGTAAAATCCCCCTTATCGAGCATATGACAAAAAAGACATCAATTGGCCTATTTTACTCGTGTTAGATGCAGGAATTTCCGGATGACCTGGAAAATTGCCGAGTAAAATGGGTAAACAAGGTTGGGATACCAGAAATCAATTTTTCTGAATCTATTACGTTAGCCAATCAAGTTCTTATAACTGGGATGATGAGATCACAATATTTTATGTGCATACATGATTTATATTATACCCCTAGTAAGATCTCCAAATGGAGTACGACAACGGGGATTAAATGCAACAGATGTGGCCTACATGCCGCTGATGCGGTACATATGTTTTTTCAATGCCCTAAGCTTGCTGAATTTTTTCATCATATTGAACTTTTTTGGGGGTAATTTTGAGATGTACAATTAGCATAACCGCTGAGATGGTATTGATTGGCTGTAGCTCAGGAACTATGGGTCAGCTAAGACCAAAAGCTACATGTTTCCTTTTTATTTGCATGGCTGTGATACGAGCTTGTATTACAAGAGACTGGATTAATCCTGACCCTCCTTCTTTTTTCAGCTGGAGTGAAATATTATTGTCAATGTACAATTTGGAATTGGCTATCTATAAAACCAAAGGCTTAAAGAGGAGGGTTAAGGGAGTGAAGATATGGGCACCTATTACTGAATGGATCTAGGATTTGGGGATGCTCCAGATATGATTTGTTCTATGATTTGCACTATGATAATGGTGTCTGATGAACTTATCTAGGTGACTGTAATATTGTGAAATATTTGATTTGTATTTACTGTTTTTTCCTTGCATAAAACAATAAATAAAAAATAAAAAAGATATCATTGTCGATACTGTAAAGAGGAAAACTTGGTTAGATGGGGTCTCCTTACCCAAAATTTGAAATGACCAGAAGATAGGATTGGAGCTTGAGATTACTGATGAGGAAGTTAGCAAGGCTATCTCCCAGTCCAAACTAGGGAAGGCCGCTGGCCCAGACGGTTTACCAGGAGAGTTGTACCATCTACTTAAGGAGGATATTATCCCTATTTTGGTGAAAGTCTTTAATAATGTACTCATTAAGGGTGACGATCCTCCCAGTTCATGGAGTGAGGCCACAGTAGTGCTGATCCTTAAACCTGGTAAGGATCTGACTGATTGTGGGTCGTATCGCCCCATTTCACTCCTCAACAGTGATTTAAAAATCTTTGCTACCATCTTGTCAAATAGGTTGGGGGGTGTTGCTGGTACCATTATTCACCCAGATCAAAAGGGTTTCATCAAAGGGCGTAAATTAGCGGATCTTACGTACGATTCGGTCGGTCCTATTGATATGGCATCCACCTTTTCACTTCCGTTGGCCGTTCTAACTCTCGATGCAAACAAAGCCTTTGATAGGGTCAATTGGGCGTACCTGTCTGAGGTTATGTCGAAATTCAATCTAGGAGATAGATTCTGCTGAGCTATTGAACTCTTGTACAAGGCCTCGACTGCCAGACTGTTAGTAAACAGCTCTCTGACAGAGATATTTAAGATCACAAGGGGTACAAAGCAGGGCTGCCCGCTTTCCCCTCTCCTTTTTAATCTTTACATCAAACCATTTGCACAGGTTATTAGGGAAGATCTTAACATCGCTCCCTTCAAATTCGGAGGATGGGAAAAGCGGGTGGACCTATATGCAGATGATATCCTCATTTTGACAGCTGATCCCGACTTAGCTTACCCAACAGTTATCAACCGGCGGTGGAATTTGGTAAGATCTCGGGCTATGAAATAAACGCCAATAAAACTGAAATCATGGCCTGCAATATTCCCAACTCACAACTTAGTATAGGATCCTCTTTGCGTTACTTGGGGATTAGAATTACGCAAGAGGTTGGGAAGATTCCTGAACACAATCTAGATCGCGTGTTCAGGGAGTGTCAAAAGCAGATGAAATCTTGGGCTCTTCTCCCCTTATCCATTCTGGGGAGGATTAATATAGTAAAGATGTCCATCCTGCCTAAACTTACATTTCTCTTTAATTCTATCCCTTTGGTTTTTGATACCAAGCAAATAGAGAAAAGCAAACGGGAACTAAACTCCTTTATCTGGAAATATAAAGCGACCAGACTGGGGTGGAAAAAGCTCAGGAGGAGGAGGCTGGCTGACTTCGCTTTATGAGGTATCTAGGGTGGACTTGGCTAGATCCTGCAGTAAGAAAAAGCTTGCATTTTGGGATCTTCTGGTATGTTGGAAATAGGGTGACCGGGTTTTTTTTCTTTCTTTTTCCCCCCCCGGGTCCTATGATTATGCCTTTTTCCAGCTCCATGGACCAGTCCCTCAGGTCTCTTCGGCAAACAGTATGGTCCGAAAGGTTGAAAACTACCTCGGTGAAGTAAACTCTTCTACCCTCTGTCTCTGGATGTTCCTTCCGCCAGTCATCCAATCGTGTCCTGGTCCGGGTTTACATTCATACAAAGACCCCTGATCTTGTTCAGAAAAGACACGCATGGTGGTCGGCGCTTTTCCTAAGAGGGCTGAGGCAAATGAGGACAAAAAAAAAACAAGAAACCACGGGACTGAATTTTCACATCCACAGCAACAGTACTCTCCTGGAGTACCTGATTGTGTCAGCCTGTTAGTTGTTATGCCATTTGGTGCTATTTACACGTCAACAAATAAATCTGTAAATGTTGGGGTTGTCCTTCCGCTTTTACTAGTCTTTCAATTTTCAATTTGTCAACTGAGGTGAGATAAAGTGGATTTCTTTTGAGTGGATAAAAAAATGAAAGAATAAATAATATAATAAAAACATTGAAAACATTTTAATGATTCACTCCAGGGCAGAAACCCATTAAATGAGATTAACAACTAAAAAAACTAAATTCTAGTAGAATTGTCAGTTTAGAATTTACTGCAGTGGATTTCGGTTAGGTGTAATGCAAGCAATATTTATTTTACCTGTATTTATCCAAATCCCAATCACTAGATTAAACCACTATCACAGCATTATGTATTAGCAAGTATGTGAGGCAGGGCTGAGTTTGCAGCCCACTTTAAATGTTCAATTGGAGCAGTTTATTCAGCCTGTTTAACTACCGTTTTTTGCTTCTGTTTTGTTCTTTTCCAGGATATTTCTACCCAAAGGATGGCAAATATCAAGACACAATGAGATATTACATTTGCGATGGGGACCCTCGAACAACAGAGGCCATCCAAACCATCGAAGCAGTCAAAGAGGAGATGAGAAAGCCACCATCTTGGGATCCTTGCTTACCTGACAGAGACACCATGCTGAAGAGCAACCTATGGTGCTTGCCCCACAAATCAGAGAAAAAAAGAGATTCTATAAAGGTGCCAGATCTTTAAAAGCAATATTTCTGGTTATTAGTGTAAGAACATGAGACAGAATGCCTTGTGGCACAGCCCTGCCAAGCATGCAATGTTTTCTATGCCCATGTTTATAGTTTTTCTGTGCTTCCCCAAAACCTTTACTAGAAGATTTGAGTGTTGAAAGCTCCAGTGAATACAATGGAGCTGCTCAAGGCTAATAATGCCTTGTGTAAGCCTTCTGCTCAAACATTACAACGTTTGTCTTTCTGTTTGTCCCTTTTTAATTTAGAACATTCTACCCTAAGTTGATGCGCTGTTCTAATAACCCGATAGCACTTCTGCTTTCGGCTTTACCGTTTGTTAAAGGCCCTCTTCCTCATTATAGGCCTTAAACTGCAGCTGGGGCCTATTACTCTGGTTCAGGGCTGTAAACAGGCGAAAGCCTGTAACAAGGGAGCAGGCCTTTAACAATCGGTATAACCTGAGACAACAGACAACCACTTCCACTCCAATGAAATGTCGATTCCGCAAAAGAGTTTGTGCATTTGTGCCAAAAAACAGTATGACTCATATGAGTTTTAAAGAAAAAGTTTGTATTAGGTTCTCCAGAGGTCATAATAGTTCAGAAAATGATTTATTGTCCACTTTCTCTAGTTTATGTTATCCAAAATCCTAGTTTCCAAATATTTTCTCTTACTCGTTTCATCACCCTCACGTTATTTCCTCTTGGTTAATGGAGCACCGGCCAACTATAGTTTACTTGCTCAGTAGGTCATTATCTGTTCTTCTCCGGACTACTTATTTTATATCCTGCATGTGATTCACCATTGCGCCAGCTTAATTATAATTACATTTGTCATGTTCACTTCCACGTTGCACACGAAAGAGACGCTGTTCCATCTCCAAATGTTTGCGTGCACCTAAACCTCTCCCGATTGTTCATCCTCTTGGCTATGCCAGAATACTTTTCTCTGCTGAAAACTGTGACAGTACTTCAATCAATCGGCCCTGGGACATTACATACTATCTTCTCCTTCACTAGTCTGGGGGACGCCTCCCTTTGTTACCTGTGCTGCCTGCAGATCTCTTCAGCAATATTGTCAGCATCATTTTCTGTTGATGAATTGTTAAACCATTTTTAGGTTTTGCCTGGGGCACGGAGCTTTAGCTCCGCCCCCAGGAGAAATCTGTAGTCTTCAGTAAGGGACACTTGAATCCGCCCTATCTTTCCATTGGCTAGCTCCATAAATGGAGGCTAGCCATTGGAACAGAGATCTGTCCGTCAAGGCCGGACCAGATTCGGGGGCGTTCCCGAGAATTTTTCGCTCTCCGCCCCTCTGTGCGCTCATCTCGGCGGTGGGCGTGTTGTTTTTTTTTTTTCTGTCAGGGCGTGTTCTCTCATTCCGCCGAAGATGGCGCCAGGGCCCGTCGACTTCTCGTTGCTCCAAGAAGTCCAGGTGAGTGCTCTGCATTTTGATTTGATATCCCGCCCCCCTCCCGCTGTCCGTGTGTGCCCCGTTCCCGCCCCCCCCCCCGTGTTTCCGGCCCGTAAATGCTTCCGCTGCCATTGGGAGAGGGCTCTGTCCGTCAATCTCGGACCAGATTCGGGGGCGTTCCCGAGAATTTTTGGCTTTTGGCTACGTCAGCCGAAAGCCTGTTCTCGGGAACGCCCCCGAATCTGTGCTGGCATTGACGGCACCCGCCCTCATTGCACTCCCTGCCAAGGAGGGAGGAGCAGTGACGGTTACTTGAAAAGCCGTCCCTTTCCGTAAACTGCCCGAAGTGCAATGGTGCGAAAATTAAATAGAAGAGGGAGGAAAAATAAACTGTGCCCATTGTCGTTTTGGGATTCCGCGCAGTTACGTGACTTTCTTTGCAAGAGGCGCGCTCTGGAGTAAGAGCAATAAACGAGTCCAGTACTTTACTCTAATTGGTTGTGTGGGCTACACAAACAGTCCCAGGGCCTATCTCAGCTGATCGTTTCGGAAAAGGGCGGGTTAAACGCAGAGGGTCATTGAGGATAGCTCATTCCTGCTGCTGCTCTCTGTCCAGCTGCTGTTACCACTAATCAGCTTAAACTCCTCTCCCTTTCCAACAGGTAAGAAACTTCACTCTATGCCGATGGACGATGCGCCACAATACCCTGTATTGGGATAAAGCCAGGAACCACATTTTCCTCTGACTCCAAGTTTAGTTACTCACGGCGAACTGCAGCTGCTTCAGTGGAAGGGAGAGGAAAGTGTGTTTCGTGTCAGACAAAAGTGCCCTTTAAGCTTAACTAAAGAGAGTGATGTTTGGGTTGGGGCCACTAAAGGTTCCCCAAAATCGCTTCTAGTCTGGCCCAACTGAATGCGAAAAAAGGCTACTCGAATTAAAAGGCAAAATAAACAAACAGTCAAGCAAGCACTTGCTCAATAGACAATCTTCTTCACAACAGACGAAGGGCGAGGGACTGGTGGGAAGAGTGTAGTGTAAGAGGAGGAGACCGTGTGGGAAGAGTACTAGGGGAGGGAATTGAAGGACGAGAGTGTGCATGAAGAGCAGTGCTTGAAGAATGCCAGGGCATTCCCCGGTAAAGCCAACAATGAACACTGAAGCAGACCCTATGGGGCACTCTACTTCCGTCATTTGCCAGCTGAAAAACACGACCTTCTCGTATGTCACAGGCTAGTGATGCAACTCGATGTCACCACAAGTCACCACACATTCATTTCATTATTGGTACTACTGTGAAGCGCTCTGACACCTTCGGGTAAAGTCCGCGCTATATAAAGTTGCATAAATAAATAGATAAAAACACAGGGACTGAGACAGGCGGCTACGTGTGTTTACCATTGGTGTTCCAGGGCCTAAAGCATTATTTCATGGCAACTGAATAACTAATGTACTGAAACTTTTAAATGCCTCATGGTGTAATTGCTTCTGGTCCTGCGTAAAGGTGCTATGTTTGTGGTAAATCCATGAATATTTGGGACTTGCATTTTTTAGGTTTTGCCTGGAGGGGGCTCGCAGTGTGTGGGGGGGGGCTCTGTGTGGGTGTGTAGGGGGCTCTGTGTGGGTGTGTGGAGGGCTCTGTGTGAGGGGCTCTGTGTGGGTGTGTGGGGGGGCTCTGTGTGGGTGTGTGGGAGGGCTCTGTGTGGGGGGCTCTGTGTGGGTGTGTGGAGGGCTCTGTGTGGGTGTGTGGGGGGGCTCGCAGTGTGTGTGGGGGCTCTGTGTAGCTGTGTGTGGGGAGCTGTGTGTGGGGGGCTCTGTGTGGGGGGCCCTGTGTCTGTGGGGGGAGCTCTGTGTGGAGGGGCTCTGTGTGGGTGTATGTGGGTGGCATTTGCGAGAGATTAAGCTATTGGCATTGTAAATGACAATGCCATTTATTTAGCTGTTGTGCTGTAGCTATCATGGGACAGCGAACGTGATCATTTGTAGCTCGTCCATGTATTTTAGGTAGTGTGAAGTCCTTGCTCCTGTGTTCTACTGGGTGCCACCAACTCGAAGAGTGCCACTGTGTTTTCAAGGTGAAACATCATAATAGAGGCGAAAGTAGAGCTTTACGGCGACAAGTGAAATGCATGTAAAGAATGCCAACATCTATTGCTGACATTTCTGCTTACCGGCATCAGGATATCAATTAGAACTGAAGTTCCATGGGTCTCTTAAACACATGTGGATTCACATTTTAGCCTCTTGCACTCTTACATGTAGGCACATTTTCAGAACAAAGAAAGGGGCGTGGCAGTTATTTTGATGAGGAGAAAAGATAATGGGCCAGAAGGTGTGTGGGGGGGCTCTGTGTGGGTGTGTGTGGAGGGCTCTGTGTGGGTGTGTGTGGGGGGCTTTGTGTGGCTGTGTGTGTGGGGGGCTTTGTGTGGCTGTGTGTGTGGGGGCTCTGTGTGGGTGTGTGTGTGGGGGGGCTCTGTGTGTGTTTGGGGGGCTCTCTGTGGGTGTTTGTGTGTGTCATTTGCGAGAGATAAAGCTAGTGGCATTGTAAATGACAATGCCATTTATTTATGTTAAAAAAACCATAAATAAAAATAATGTCAAGAGCAATGCCAATAGTTCTAACTTTAACAAAGGCAAAACCATTGCATTGTAAATGCTGGTTGTGTAATGCCACTGCTTATGGGATGTGGATGAGATTGTGGGAAAGTGGCATATGTGCTTCATAGTGGCGTGTGCTGCAGTACACCCCGCCCCCTGTTTTACCTTGTCGCACATACCACATCCTGAGCACGCACTAATACCATAGCTTTACAAATGGTAAAGTCCACATTTGTATAGCACACAATCACCCATAAGGGTCTCTAGGCGCTGGGGGCCGTCGGGAAGATTAAGCGAGCTATTGCCCAGAGTCACATGGTGCTGGGCTAACCTGCCGCCGGAGATCGAACCGTGGTCCCCAGAATCCAGCGTCAGTCGCCCTGGCCGCGGCGCCACACCTCTCCCCTATATAATTCCCCTAAATGGGGAATTATATGTATGAATAGCGAGTGATAGAGCTTTGGGGACCCGCGGCAGCGGATGTAATATATGATCACATGTTTTATATCATGGTTGCATACATGCCTAGAGTCACGATTCAGGAGGGATACTCCCGATTTTTGAAGCCAAATGTGTCTATTTTGGTGTCTCCCTCCTCACACTGCTTCTGATTCGATACAAATCAATGAAGAAAATACATTCTCCCGATTATTGTTTTTTTAAGGATACCACTTTTTCTCTTCCAAAATGCTGGAATGTGCGTGGTTTCATTCTTTGCACGTTCGGTGTTTCCTCAATCACAGTGACATGGCCGAACAGGAGGTGATTACATACACGTCGTTTCCTTTAAGGCTTACTTACAGCGACAGAGCAGCAGCTGCTGCTAATAAAAGAAAGTGAAATGACTAAAGTCACACACATCCTTTGCTTACATTAGGCGTCAGCCAGTGTGCGCTGGTTTCTATGTTTTATGTTAATTGGATGCTTTTTTATTTCTGTGCATGTGCAGTTTCAACGAGAGTTTTTTCCTTCGCTTTTTGTTTGCTTAAACGATTGTGCACAAGAAAGAATCATAGTAACAGCTTGTTTATTTTACCTTTTGTATATCCACTGATTAGAGCATCAATCTGTGTATTTAGCAAGCACTTGATTGCGCGTGATGTTTTGTGCAACTACCATTTAGCGCACGCGGACTTAAACAAGGGGCAGTTGCTTTTTAGTTTATGCTTTATCTTGCTATGTTTAGATAAGTTTAATAATGTAAAGATCAAACACGATCAGAATACAATTCCTTGGAGTTCAGCCAAAATGCGAAATCAATGGCATCACAGGTAATGTTTGCCCCTTTTTTGCCTGCTTGTGTGATTGCACATGGAAATCGGCCCTTGTATGTTCACCCGTGCCGACTTTGCGAATTGGAGCCTAAGTTTTTTTTTTTAAGATTGATGACAAAAATTTGCGGCAGAGCGGGGGGGGGGGCAGGACAAGAGGATAGCATTGCAGACAATAGATAGTGGATACTGCGAACTCGGCCAGCTGTATGGAATGCAGTGGCACAGTCATTCGACCAATGACACAGGGCAGGGGAATCACCTCTGTGATAGGGGCAGACGCAGGCACTGTCATTACATTGGCAAATACAGGGATGGTGGAAATACGGGCACTGGCAGAGAAGGGACCCAAACGCAGGCAGATAGCTTAGAATCAGACACTTTCGTCATAGCACAATGATCCCCAACTATCGTATCTGCTCCTTGGCCTCCTGAATCCCTTTAGTGCCCTCTGCATTTGCCCATTTCATAATCTCAGTCTTTT
Source organism: Lissotriton helveticus (assembly GCF_964261635.1). Classification (NCBI taxonomy): domain Eukaryota; kingdom Metazoa; phylum Chordata; class Amphibia; order Caudata; family Salamandridae; genus Lissotriton; species Lissotriton helveticus. Next base: position 1,416,499,111 of record NC_136059.1, on the reverse strand, counting down.
TTTCATTTATTGAGTATCCCAAGATGTACCCAAATGTTTCAGCATGGGTTTCTAACTTTGGAACCAAATACCCAGGATTAGTTGATTGCAAAATGATGTAATCTGCGTACAGTGCGATCTTCAACTCCAAGCCCAGGGCAGTAAATAGTAAAATGGATCTATCCTGGTCAATTTTCTGAGCAAAAGGTTCAATGTGTAATAATAGTGGAGATAAAAGGCATTCCTGCCTGGTCCCACTCAAGATTGAGAAGGACCTGGTTAGACTCACATTAATTAGTATGCTGGCTGTAGGTGATCTATAGAGGCGTTCAATTACATTGATTAATTTACTACTAAGGCCGAAGGCATTTAATGCCACCCAGAGGTACATTCAGCTTAACATATCCAAGGATTTGGCAGTGTCTCGGGTGGCTATTGCATTGAGCTATTAGTGGTTTCTGCTAGTCTAGGTGAATCGCAGAGCTAATAACCGTAGCTAGACCCTTTGCTATAATACCTGTGAAGAACTTATAATTGCAGTTTAATAGGGAGATGGGTCTGTATCAATATGAGATAGATGGGTCTTTCTTAGTTTTTACAATCATTACAATCGTGGCTTGGTGCCATGACGAAGGTATTTCCCAGCCTACATACATTTGGGTAAAAAAAGCTTTCCAGAAAAGGGCCAAGTGGATCTTCAATGTTTTGTACAGCTCTTGAGGGATTCCATCTGGACCCGCTGCCTTTCCATTTTTAAGTTGGCCCATCTATTCTAACTTTTCTCCATCTATGTCTCCCTCCAGATCCAAAACTTTTGAATTCCCCAGTCTTGGCAGATTTATATTGGGCAGCCATTCCCTGATGTTTGGGAGATCAGGTTCTATGGCCTCTGTATAGAGAGCAGTTAGGTGAAGTAACATGATCTCATGTATCTCCTTTAATGCGCGGACCACCTCCCCCTTTACTGGACCTATTTCCCAGCCTATATGGTTTGTAGTTTAATCTAAATTAGTTTTCAGGGATAACATAGCTCTGCTCATTTCCCCAAATTCGAAATGTTGTAACTTGCTGTCTCTCCAGCTTTCCTGTATTCTTTTGTCTACCTCTGTTCTAAATCGACCCTGTGATAATTTCAGCTTGGATCTCAAATTCTGGATTCTCAAGGGAGCGTTTATTGTGGCTTCCCAGCTATATTATTTAAAAGGTTTTTCTCTACACCTCGACTCTTTACATTTCGATTGTAAACTAGCTTTGAAACGATCCCTCTAATAATTTTTTTGTACGCATCCCATACTAAACTGAGATTATTAGAACATACTTTCTCAAAATAGTATTTTGTTTTATCATTAAGTTGACTGATGTTAGTTTCGTCCAAAAGTACTGTTTTATCGAGAGTGTCAAGGTTATGGCAGAGTGGTCCGATAATGTTGGTGGAATGTAGGTCGCAGACTTACCCATCTCGGTTGTGTGTTTGTCAATCAAAATGTAGTCAGTACTTTCATGGTGCCCATATTTGAAACTGATAAAGGTAACGACTTTCTGTACTTTTGCCCTCACCCCATATATCTACTAGGCCCAAGTTATACAACATAATTGCCAGTTGTCTTCTTGATTTCGGTGTTGATGTGTTGCTACATTTAGATGATCTGTCAAGCTCATTGTCCATAGTGATATTAAAGTCCCCACCCCATCCAAAATAGGACCTGGTGAATCTAGGAGGTATGACTCTAGAGTACAAGAAATAAAAGTCTGTTAAAGAACACATCAAGTCGGAGGAACCCAGGACATTACAACCTAAAATACATCGTAATAATAAAATAACTGAAAATATATTATTGAGTAAGGAAGAGAAAACAACCCCATCCCTCTCTCTTCCTCTGAAAATACCCTCCTGAGCCAGGAAGAGTAGAAGTTAGACATATTTAGGAACAATGTACGAAGTGGCAAGAAAAAAAGTATATTTCATGTATTTTTGTGATTCAGCAGCACATTAGAAGGTAAAGGAATTTCTGGGCAGGAAACTCGACAGTCACAGTACTGTATGGCAAAATGACTAGTTATCCACTTCTTTAATCTGCAAAGGAAGAATCTCCAAATTCTAAAAATACAGCATTTGATCACATTTACATGAAAGAGAATCGCAAGGAATTGGAACCCCAAAGTCACCAGTTTTAAAACTGCCAGCCTCTTACACCATCCCAAAAAAGTAAGTCACTGATATAGGGCCAGATGTAGGTGGCCAAATAACGAGCAGTAACGCAGAAATTTGCAGAATTTCAGCGTTACCGACCGGTATTTGGCTGAGAGCAATGTAGGTGAGTTTCAACCTACTTGCAAAATAAGGAATCGCAAAATTGCGGTTCCTTATTCTGCTCTTGCATTTAAGGAATCGGAAATAGCGATTCCTTAAATGCAATGTAAGTAGCTCTAACAAAAGTGCACTTCAGCCTTAAGGAATCGCTAATTACCACCAACTTCAAGTTGGTGGTAAGTAGCGATTTCCTTTAAAAAAACACTTTTTTGCTTTTTTAAAAGTGCCATGTGGCACACATCCATGCCCTTAGGGCATGTATGTGCGCCACATGTGCACACATGCACATTTCAGGGGTGCAACAGGGTGTCCTTTGGACACCCTGGCACCCTTGAAATAGCTCCTGCTATTTGCGATTCTGTAATACCGAATCGCAAATAGTGAATATCTTCCCATTCATTTCTATCGGCCTCCTAGCCCATAGGAGTGAATGGCTAGGTATTCCTTAATAACGAAACTCAATTACCGATTCGTTATTAAGGAATATTAAGGAATCGCTAATATTCTAGCGATTCCTACCTACATTCAATTTAGCGAGTCCTTAATAGCGATCCGGTAAAAATCGTTATTAAGAACTTACTAAATTGAATTTGCCTACATCTGGCCCATTATGTTTTATATAGTTTACTATGGTGCCAATTCACAAAAAAAGAATACCTTTTTTGGTATGCTCACATCTATGATTTTGTAAAGTTAGGTTTTGGGATTAAAAATGCCCTAAATTCCTACGCATGGGAATATAAATGATTGTAGGTTCTATGCCTAAGCCTTAACCCTATGCCAGTGGATTTTCTGCCAGCTAAAAGTGGTCTAAATTACCTTTTTCACTTATTTTCTCCATCTCAAAAGCATGTGTACTTGTGGGGTGGATCACTTTCCCTTACACCCTCAGTAAATAAGGGAGAGCTTTGGGGACTTATTTACAAGCCCTATGCGCTGCAGAAACATCACTTTTTTTTACCTTCCGGCTGCACAAAGCCATATCTACAAGGCCATGAAAAGCCACCATGCGCGGTTTTTCATGGCCTCATAGATATGGTGTAAGGTAAAGCAGTGCAAGTCGCTGCGTTGCCTAACACTGTGTTGGAGAGACGTCCCATGGACATGGTGGTGGGTGTTCTCACTCAACACATATGGTATTAAACACAGTTCTGGATTTACAACACAGTGTAAATCTGGGAATGCGTCAAAACCGTGCGCCTCCCCAGGGGAGGTATAACAGTTATTTTTGTACGGGAAGGTGCCCCTTCCTGCTCAAAAAAATAGTGCTAACAACACAGATACCCTTGCACCATGGTGCAAGTGTGCCTGCGTTGGCGCTAGGCACCAATTTATGCGCCGGCATTGGTAGAAAGGACAATTATGCGCCATATTTCAGGAATACGGCACATCCCTGCCCTTTTGATTTGGCGTAGGGCAGCACTGCAAAAAGACTTGCGGCGCTGCAATATGCAAAATCTTTGTAAATTAGACCAATTTTCACTTAGTACAGTCTTTCTGCGTCACTATTGTTAAATGAGCTGATTTTATAGAAAATCCATTAGGAGGACTTTCAAATACCAGCAAAAATATGTTTTCCCGGCTGTTAATCACCCTGTCAGTAAACTTTTACTTGCTGCTTGGAACACCTGTGTTTCCATCCTTAAACTTAAACATACTAGTGCAGAAAATCCTCCAAACTTGCAAACTGTCTGATCTAAATGTCCAAAAATCCTGATGATGTGAATTATAATCTAACATCATGCCAACAGGTGGCACGTTTTGTGCATCTCAGTTGAACCAAAGTGTGCAGAGAATTGTATGAATCAGACCATATTCTACAGTCTAGTCTTAATATAACTCTGCAGGATTTTCTCCCCAGCAAAGCTGAAGCTTAAAAATGTAACATATGTTGAGCATTTTTAAATCACTTTGACGTCCAAAAATTGATATGTAGTTCACCACTGTATTAGAATGCTTCTGTAAAAAATCCAAATACACTCTGTTCCAATTACATTGCTCTGTGATCAAGGTAAAGTGCACTTTATATGATGTACTCGGCCTACGGAGCATTACATATCAGTAATTAAAATGTTTTGGCTCTCTCCTATTTTCTTAAAGACTAAGAATGTCACACCAGTAAGAGTTAGAGATGTTGGAAAGTACAGCACATATTATGATCAGACCAATGCCCAAAGAAAGATTGAGCTAGTTCAAATGAGACCTCATATAGTAGATTAGGTGAGCCCAACATATGTCCAAAGGAGCTGAACGCGGGTCAAAATTTAAGGATCGTTACTGACTTTGTAAATAACTTCCATTTAAATTCAGTTCAGGTACATTTGTTTTATGTGGTTATCCTGTACGTTTGTGATGGATCTGGCCCTCTTGTGTTGGACATCTGTGCAGTACATGCTCTGGTCTGAAAGGTACTATGTTAATTAAGGCTGGACATTTTGGTTTGATGCAATGCTTCTTGACATCATGACACTGCTTTAAATCTTTGCAAATAATGTACCAACCTTATTATCACATGTAAGTTGATGACTGGGTTCATACTCTTAAACCCTACCACGCAACACCATATTTCGCACCTCACAATCATAAAGTCATGCCACAATATCCATAGTAGCGAGGCATAGATTCGTACAATGATGTGCATCTCTTTCCATGGCCAAAATGAAGCCAATGGAAGCTAGGAGTTGTGGTGAACTCTAAGTAAAATGGCGGATAAGAGTTATCTTATATGTGGTATGCGCACAGTTAAATCTAGTGTGGTTATCATCAATAACGGTTCACTTTTGCCCATTTGTTTTCTTCCAGTGCCCAGCAAGTGCTCGTACCTTCCCTAGAGCTCGTTCTCCTCAAAGGGCACCCTTGAAAGTCACCCAGCAAGATAAACCTGTGAAAGCACGGACAACAACCTGTGGTACACAGGACAGCAAGAGACAAGGGAAAATTATATATTGGAGCAACTGTGGGCTTCTGCCAAATTATGCTGGTTACGCCCCAGGTATGACTCTTGCGATTAACTTTCATTCTTTAATATCCAAAGCTATTTTATTTTTGCCCAAGAAGGTAGGGAGAAGTGTGGTCTTGTTTTGACAGGTTACCGATTTATCTTTCCACTGTGATGCGTTCATGTTTGAGTTATTGGGATATTGAGTTAAGTGGTCTGTGGCGAGTAGGTTTTTAATCTCAGCATACACACCTTTGGTGACCTTTTTAACAATAAAGGCAAGGAAGGCTTCACTCGTGTACATATGACATACACAAAGGGAGACTTACTTAAAAACAGGAACTTGAAGCTCTTGGAAGCACTTGGAGTTTATTAGGTTTTGAGAACACTAGCAATCTCACACTATCCAAAAAAAGCACATACATTGCTATAGTAACTTTACAGAAAAGAGCAGAGAACATTGCTGAAACCAATATGTACTGCTTTGCTACCTGCAGAATATCTTGCAGCTGATGCCTGACATCTAAGACCATTCCATTCTGCTAGTCATGGTCAAGAGGGGGCTGCAAGGGCAACACACACTCCCAAGCAATAGCTGAAATCATCTCATGGCCATCAATACATCTCAGTTAAAGAAATAAAATATACCAAGAGCTGAGGATGTACTCAAGTATCTGGACCAGGGCCGGACTGGCTACCGGGCTGATTTCGTTGATGGGGACCTGCGTGTGCTGAACAAAATTCGTTTTGCTTTGTTTATTTCGAAGCACAAGTAGGTCTCCATCAACGAAATCAGCCCCCACCGCAGTGACATCAGCCTCCAGCTTGGCAGCATGCCAAAACGCCCGGTAGCCAGTCCGGCCATGATCTAGACCTGTAAGGATTGCCTCTTTGCTGCTGCTCTTTAACATATATCTAAGACATTGTGGCTGATGGCATAGGTTTCATGGTAATGTCAGAAATTCACTACAATGGTTCAAAATCTATGTCAACTATAATCCAAATACTTACATACTGAAAAAGGGCAGTGTCTGTGGAGGTAAAGGATACAGTCCTGACAGTAGAGGAAGGAGTAGAACAGCATTGCTACTGGGATCACTGACTACCTCTGTAAGCACTAAGAACAAGAGCAAAGGTGTCCCCTCAGCTGAGTGGCAGCAGAGGCTTTGAGTAGAGTGAACTGTTGCGACGGGGCAAGGGCACCACCACTGAGTCCCCTGGAGGAGGCGGCTTTGACACAGCAGGAGACTGCTTGATGCATTTGCAGAGGATGATCTCTCCCCACCTCTGAAAGCAGAATGCTTAATGGAAGAGCCTAGAACAGCCAGGACAACCAGTAGGCAGCAGGTAGGAGCCAGTAAGGGCAACAGATAGAAGGGTACAGACAGTGTAGTTGGGCACACAGGGATTGCCGGGGCACAGGGTGAAGAAGAGCATACAGGGGAGGGTCCACATGAGATGGCCCATTAAGGTGAGCGAACACTGGAGTATGCACGATTGGCCTTGGGACATAACTGAGGAGACAGTGGAAAAAGTGGTAAACAGGAGAACCTCCATTTTTACTTGTGATTGGCAGGAAGGTAATGGCGAGACAGGTGCTGGGTGTGTTAAGAATAACAATCCTATAACCAAATGTGTGACATCTGAGATATTCTACTCCTATATTGACTAAGCGGAATTAATTCATAATTTTGTGTCATCTTCACTGATGATAAATGTCAGGATGGAAGAGGCCTAACCCACATAGGTGGCATGCTTCATCGTCGTGATCTGCTCCATGCTAGGAGGGTGGTGCAATGCCCAGCGGAAGCCTCTTGTCGGGGCAATTTGGTGGAGATATGTTTTATGCTCAGTTTCAGTGCAATGAAGGAGGTAGTGGGTTGCGAAGGAATACGTTAAAATTGCCTGTAGAAAACACTAAGCTTAATCTTTAATAAATCATGTAGTGTTCTACGACAACGCTAAAAACAAACGGACCAATTGAATCTTAGTTACTGTCTGATCCACACATGGTCTGTACGCCCATCTGCCTTTGAAAGTCACTTGGCATTTCTTCAGAGCCAGCACAAAAAAATGCACTGCTATCTAGATTTGAGGAAAGTTCATATAATTTGCCTCAAAAAATGTACTCCTAAATAAAATGTATGTTTCACCCAAGGTTAGTCTCAGGAGTTTGTGGAATTTATGAGATCTTATTATCGTGTACCTGCGGGAGCAAGAGACAAAACAACATTTATATTTAGGCATAATCATACAAACATTATTGTGGCACATAGGCTGATTGTCGTTACACCAGGACCAACTGTGCCAAGCCCTAAAGTGTCAACTAAGTCATAGGCTTGTTTCATGCAATTACAGAGTTAGCACTGCAAATTGTGTTATATCTACTTATCTATGAACTGATACCTAATGTGAATCATAGATCTCTAGATATAGCGCTTTTAAATGGGTTTTACTCTTCCTGTGACCCTATATGGCCCCCATGTAATGCAAGAACACTGCACCCGTTCATTGACCGGAAACAGGTATAGTAGCACAATAAAAAGGAAAATACGGTAGCATATTATTCTGCTTACTGATATGTCATTGTTTCCTCGCGGTCAGCGCCTACCCCTGGTTCTCTCTCCCAAAGATAGCGGTGGTGCCAGGGTTCCCGTCTTTTGTAGGGTAAATGCCGAGTCGCTCACTCTCCTTCAGCTGAGGACAATGATGCGCCCATGGGGACATGCGTGTGCGTCCATTAAAGCAACCTGCTTCCCACGTGGCGGCCATCTTTAAATACATTCTATTAGAAATGCGTTACCAAGTGTATGCAATTTAACAAGTCTGATATTAAATTAAGGATGGTCTATCTCATGAAAAAAAAATTGTTCTTATTTTATGTTATATTAACGATTACAAAAGAGGTTCTATATTGTACTGTAGTCCAATGAGGCCACTTCAATCAGGAGCAAGTTAGTTTACCATTAACACAAACCTTTGGCTTTGTTAAACACGATATTTATGTCCTCACAACTAGCTAACGCTGCTTAACTGTCCCTTCACCTCCACTCAACAGCTCTATACCCACAGCCTGCCCCCCTTTTTACTTAACATTTGACAATTCAGCTTTTCCCATATTGTCTTCCAGTGCATATACCCTCCTGTCTCAACCCAATCAAGTCCGGTGACATTATACACACCTTACAATACTTCCAAGCTTTATTCCTCTCCAAATCCAACTATCCAAGTTGTCACATTCAGAGTAAGATGCCGACTACTTCCACTGTGAAGGGGCAGAACAGCAAAATGCTTGTCTTCTGACTGGGCACCCACCCTTCCCAGCCACTTCCCTCATGGCAGCCCTGGTCAGTCAAAACACTGCAGCTAGATGTACAATCATATCCACACGGAAAGTGTGATCAGATTGCTGGGATGGGAAACGGTCCTGGACGCCACTGGTAGCTGCAAAGTACAGGTGTCCTGTACTAAGGGAGAGTTAAAAGCTCTGAAACTCTCTCATTATGCCTCTCGGCAGCTAAACATTCTGAACATGTTCATTCAAAATATGTTCAATTTTAATCATGATTTTAGCGTCAGACAATGTGGTAGCGCTCTAGTGTTCCTTTAGCAGAACAGGAACCACGTCACAGGATGTGGTAGGCGGGGTCATTGTTCTCTGGCGCGAGAGCTAGAGGAAGCCAGCCCCGGCGCTCCGGCATTTAATAAATAAGTTTAACACCTAACGCGGTGTCCTAGCATCTTTACAATGGCGACGAGGATGGGATAACTAATACCCGAACGCACGTGACCCCTGCGATTGCACGCATCTTGCGTGAGATACGAAAAACGGACACGGAGCGCGGCAGAGGAGCCGGCAAGGCAGCAAAGAGCGTGGAAAGAGCGCCAAAAACGCCCGAAAACGCACACAAGCCAGAAGGGGGCCCCACACAGTCACCAGAGCCCAGGAAAGGCCACAGCCCGAAGAAACTATATCCCGAGGGGGTAGTGTGCACTGCGAGGCTGCAGACGTCACCACGAGGATCCACTAAGTACCTGGCCAACATCACGGTAAGCCCTCGAAGTGCCTCAGCACCAGAGAGAAGAGGCGCACGCTGGCGGAGACCGCAGGCCCATCGAGTAAGAAGGTGGGAGGCAGCTCACGAGCCACAACTCTCACCACAGAGAGTGGACTGGGAGAGGACAGCGAGGGAGAGCACAGAGAGGACGAGGGAGGAGAGCAAGACGCCCCAGGGAGTCCGTCCAGGCAAACAGTCACTGTACCAAAGCCCAGGAGGAACGCCCCAGCCATGGCGAGCCAGAGCACATCCCTCACCCAACTGGTTCCATTCCTCACGAAAAGCGGAGAACCGGAAAGGAAATGGGAAGACTGGAAGAGGTACTTCCTTAACTATCTGGAGGCGCTAGAAGAAGAAGGCGACACCCCATTCTCGAGTAAGAGGAAAAAGAAGATTCTGCTCCACAACTTGGGTCCAGAAGGGCTCAGGATCTACGACACGATTGTGAAAGGAGAAAGAGCCGCAACGGACACGGAGGTATTTGATCATGCCATCGAAGACTTGGACGCACATTACAGGCCTGTGGTGTGCGTCGCCATTGACAGATTTAACTTCTTTCAGAGGAAGCAGAAGAGCGGAGAGTCAGTGGATGAATATGTTGTAGCGCTGAGAAAGCTAGCTGTCACGTGCAGATTTGGAGGACTGCTGGATGAATTCATCAGGGACCAAATTATCATGCATACCTCTAGTGCCCACATACAGGAGAAATTGTGGGTGAACGGCGACGCTCCACTCAAGGAAATCTGGGCGATGGTAAAGAAAGCAGAGCTATCGAGAAGGTGCGCTCAAGCAGCGAAGAGAGACGCCCAGGAATCGCAAGCGGTGTGTAGAATAATGGCGCCAAACAGAAACGACCGTTGGAAGCAAAATGAGACGAGGAAGACCCAGGGAGGAAATAGAGCTGATTTCCCCAACAAATCACAGGTGGACAGCAAGTCACACAAGACAGGAAAAAAACAGTGTTACAGGTGTGGGAGCACTAACCACCTAGGAAACGACAAGGCGTGCCCTGCTTTCAAAGCTAGATGTTCGTATTGCAACATCTTTGGACACTACGAGAAGGTGTGTCGCAGGAAACCGAAGGATACAGTGGTGCGTTTGGTGGACCAGGATCAGCGAGACGATTCCAGCGATCAGGACGACAAAGGGGAGGAGGAGGAATTCCTGTACATTGACGTCCAGATTCTGGAGATGGATGGTTCCAACTCAGACAAGCCCAGGCTTGATATGCACATAGGAGGAATACCCTTGGAGATGATCGCGGACAGTGGAGCGCCCATCTCGATCGTCCAGAGGCAGGTGTGGGAAGACAACTTTGCGTCAAGGGTCAAAGGAGCACTCCTACCCATGGATGTGAGACCGGTAACGTACACTGGACAAAAGATCCCCATGCTAGGCTACTGCCCGCTCTTGTTTGAATTCAGAGGCCGTCATGCGCAGTGCAAGCTGTACGTTGCAGAGAGAGGCCCGTCCGTACTGAGTTGGAAGGACCAAGGAGCCTTGGGGATCCAGCTCAACCCAGGAGGCATAGAGAAAATCCTGCTCATGGATATGGAAATCAAGGAAGACGTACAGCTGTGGCGGAAGACATATCCCAAGGTATTCAACGGGCAGATCGGTGAGCTGGGCAAGTACACACACCTCATCAAACTGAAAGAAGGGGCAGTACCAGTCGTCCACAAAGTGAGGAACATTCCGTTCCGCAGCAGGGAGGCAGTACAAACAGAACTAGAAAGGCTAGAAAAGGAAGGAGTCATTAGGGCGATAGAGAGCGCAGAGTGGCTGTCGCCCCTGATTGTAGCCCAAAAGCCCAATGGCAAGGTACGTCTCTGCGTGGACTTAAGAGAGTTAAACAAAAACATTGTCATAGACAAATTCCCCTTACCACGCATCAGTGAAATGCTGGCGAAAACGAAGGACGTCGCATGGTTCTCCACGGTGGACCTCTCGTCGGCCTACCATCAGGTCAAACTCCATCCGTCGTGCACCCACCTCACGTCGTTCATCACGCCATTCGGGTGCTACGAGTTCGTGAGGATGCCCTTCGGCCTAGCTTCAGCCGCTGCCGTGTTCCAGAAAATCATGCACAAGCTCCTGAAAGACCTGAAAGACGTTCTCTTCTTTCAAGATGACATTCTGGTGATGGGGAAGTCGAGGCAAGAACACAATGTGAAACTTCACAAAGTACTACAGAAGCTGCAGGACAGTGGATTGACCGCCGAATGGACCAAATGCAATCTGGGCGTCCAGTCAGTCACATACCTCGGACATGAGGTGAGCGGGCAAGGGATAACTCCGAAGAAAACAAACATGAGAGCCATCATGGAAGCACCCACCCCGGAAAAGAAAGAGGATGTTCGGTCATTCCTAGGAATGGCCGAATACTACAGCAAATTCATTCCTCACTTCGCTACAAAGACGCACCACATACGGCAACTGCTCAAGGAAAAGAACCGGTTCCAATGGGGGAAGGAAGAGCAAACCGAGTTCGACGCGCTCAAGCAGGAAATGGGAACAGCCATTCCCCTCAAAGGATTCGACCCCAAAGCGGAGTCTATTCTCACCACGGACGCCAGCGATCGAGGCTTGGGAGCTGTACTGATGCAGAAGGAGGAGTCAGGAGAGATGTCGACTGTCAGCTTCGCCTCCCGCTCGCTCTCACCCAATGAGGAGAAGTTCAGTGTGGTGGAGAAAGAAATGCTGGCAGTGGTCTGGGCGGTCGAGAAGTTTAGACAATACTTGTGGGGCGCCAAGTTCCTCGTGAGAACCGACCACAAGCCATTGATTCGCGTACTAACATCAAGCGGACATGACCATGCTACACCCAGGATAGCCAAGATGACTCTACGGCTATTGGACTATGTTTATGAAGTCGAGCACATTCCAGGACCACAGAACAAAGTAGCCGACTTCCTAAGTAGGGCAGCCGCCATGGAAGAAGCACGGAACGAGGAAAGACAAGAATGGGATGGGTACGTGGTAGCCACCATCCAGGACACTGAAGAGGTGATAAGCGCCCAGGAATGGGAGGAGGCCTACGGTGAAGATACAGACTTAGTAGCTGTAAAAGGTTATGTAGTTCACGGCTGGCCAGAGAAAAGACACTTAAAGGAGGAACTGAAGAGGTACTGGGAAGTCCGAGAGGAACTGTCCTTGGCTGAAAATCCAACATTCTTACTCCGAGGGGACAAGGTGGTACCGCCCAGAGACTTGTTGGAACGACTGATGTCCTTGCTACATGAAGGGCACCAGGGAATCACAAAAACGAAAGCCTTGGCCAGGCAAGCATACTGGTGGCCTGCCATCGACGCGCAGGTGGAAAGACATGTGCGCTCTTGCGAGTCTTGTGCAAAGTCGGACAAAGCTCAGAGCATGCTGAGACCACCGCTGGGAAGGTTTCCGATTCCAGATGGGCCATGGGAGATGTTGTCGGTGGACATAATGGGGCCAGTTCTGAACAAGGAAGGCACTCAAAAATATGTGGTGGTTGCCATCGATAGGTATTCTAAATGGCCTGAGATACAAATCTTGGAGCGAGTGGACACTGAAGCCGTGATAAAGTTTTTGCGCACCACGTTTGTCAGCGAAGGAATCCCAAAGATCATCACCTGCGACAATGGACCCCAGTTCACTTCGGAAAAATGGACAGCCTTCACCAAAAGAAACGGAATTGAAGTGAAACACACCCCGATCTACCACCCGGCGGGGAACGGCCAAGTGGAACGTTTCAATAGGGTGATCATGGGCACCATACAGGCAGCCATTGAAGATGGAATGGATTGGGAAAAGGAGCTTGAGAAGATGATTTGGGCATACCGAATCACACCGGGTAGCACAGGCTACAGCCCCTTCAAGATCCTAAGAGGCAGAGAAGCGTTCACCAAGGACAATGCAGCGTGGAGGAAGTTGATTGTCCAGAGCAAGTGGTCACCGGCGGTGGTCAGGAAAAATTTGGAGAGAGCTCAGGAAGTCTACACGTCTCACTACAACAGAAGACGGAACACTCACAGCACAGAACTGGACAAAGGTGATTGGGTAAGGGTGAAGTTAGCCATCATGAAGAGAAAGGGAGAGAGCAAGTTCTCACCTCCCCTAAAAGTGGTGGAACCCTACGCCAGATCGGCTCTCCTGAGCGATGGTAAGATTTGGTCGATGGACAGAATGGCTAAATGCAGCAAGATACTGAAATGGGAAGATGATGTAGAAGAAGGAACAGAGGATGTCTTGGAGGAAGGAGAAAGTGAAGGTGAAGAAAGGACAGGAAGGAATGAGAAAGGAACAGAAGGACTAAGGGCAGGTACAGAAAGAGAGCGGAGTGAAACGACGGGAGGAAGAAGCAGAGGAGAAGAAGGGAGTGAAAGGAAGACGAAGGACGAGGAAGTAGAAGGTACGAGAGAAAGAAGAGAACATGAGACAACGGGAGAAGAGAGAAGGAATGAGAGAGAGTGGAGACTCGAGCGGGGAGGAGAATTAAGGTACCTGAGAGATTCAAGGACTATGAAATGGACTGGAAGTAAGACTTTGTACATTTGTTTATGGTGCATAAAGGGGGGAGATGTGGTAGCGCTCTAGTGTTCCTTTAGCGGAACAGGAACCACGTCACAGGATGTGGTAGGCGGGGTCATTGTTCTCTGGCGCGAGAGCTAGAGGAAGCCAGCCCCGGCGCTCCGGCATTTAATAAATAAGTTTAACACCTAACGCGGTGTCCTAGCATCTTTACAGACAATGAAAGGGAGCTGCAGGAAATGTGTTAGCCATTGCATTCCAGCTTGCTACAGAATGTTTAAAAATCACAGTATATGGACGGAACAATACAGCTTGTATTTCCCACTAGCGTGCTTGGATAAATATGCATTTGCCAGTACGGAAGTGAAAACAATAACATAAAACTTTTGGAATAAAAAGGTGTGCAATGGGCATTTACAGGAAAGAATTGAATTGGCAATTGTGTGTGCAAATAATCGGCTATTATTAATGATCTCAATTAACTTTATAGCTTCAGCAATTGAGTGAAATGAAAACAAACTATTAGTTGCTCCTTTTCACAAAAGCATTAGCAATTTGAATAAGCACACTCATTAAAGTCTTTTGTAAAGATTTCATGTTGTGTCATTTCGTGTGTAAGCCTTGTCCTTTTAAGGGCTGATCTAGAGACAGCGTTGGTTGTCTTGTCAGCCTTATGTAACCGAAACAATTAATTAAAAAAATAATACATATTTCACATACAGTCAACCCTCTTCACTCATTGGCATGTTCATGGGTCATTCACATTTTATTTCCAACCACTATAGCATACAGCATGAAGTAATTGGTCATCCCACTACAACCGTTGACTTTCTGGCACTGTGAGTGACTGCGTTTTGTGCAAAATCAAAATGAGTGGAAGAGTTGTGATGAGTAAGGGGGTGGGGTGGGCAGCACCAAAATTGTTGTGAGACCCTCAACCGTGTTGTTCCGGCAAAGACATGTCTCCCATTGGTGTACTTAGCCACTGATCGTCACATCATTGGGTCTTTTCCTCCACCAGGAGGGATTGTCTCTTGAATCTGAGACCATATGGGATCCACCATGTGAGGAAAGAAAGTTGAAAATACCTTCTACCTTTAGAAAGGACACATTTTATTAAGAAAATCAAGGTAGTGGTATGATTAAAAAATGTGAGATGTGAAAAGAAAAGTATTAGGTGTCTCTTACATCTATCTCTGGAAGAACCACCTCAACATGTTTCAGCCAACTTTGCACCCTATTGGTCATTTGCTTTCGTCAGGACCGGAAGGTGGTTTTATAGGATCACTTCAAGAAGTCAAATTAAATCAAATCAAATGGGACACTTTCCCTCCAACTTTTGACGTTTATTTCTTTTTTGGGTCATATGGGACTCTTTGTCCAGTCTTAGAAGGAGGCAAAAAGACATGGAGAACAACGACTTATGTATTAGAATCTAGTACTGATGTAGTCCCATATTTCTAACAATGCATGCACCCAATGATTTCTGTAAAGGTGTATTTGTGCTCCATTAAATGCGAACATCTTCAAACCTTTTGGGGTTGTTCGTCTATCAAAGCAAATGTAATAAATGCTCATGTATTCCATACTAGGATGGATCTTAATTTAGGGGGGCTCTATTATCAAAGCCTCCTCTACGCAAATTTCAGACAACTTATGCTGTGTAGATCTCACTTTATTTCAAAATGATAAGGAGTTTGAGTCTAGGTAGATATAAACATAGACATTGCTTTGAAAACGAACAGTAAGGGTAAAGGAATTGGTGATCGCAATGTTAAGTACGTTGTTTTTAAGGGAGTGAAGTAGTAAAGAATGTCCAGTTAGTACCCCTTTAGAAACTTCTAGAAAACTGTCTTGTAAGGTTTCTGCAGCGTACCCTAGTTTCCGTTTTAGAAGGTCTTTATAGGTGTGGGCAGGAGCACAGTATTACTATTCCTTTCATTAGAAAGGAGACACTATAAAAATTGGAGATTGGAAGGTTATAAACAGATGAAGGAGTGAAAGGGGTTTCAAACTTACTTTGCCTATTGTGGAGACGTTTAGAGAGTCATCCTCCAGTTGTAGTTCCCCTTTACCTTAACTCTCCTGGCAGACACGGCAAAAGTCACTAAGACCTCTCTGTTCCTGTGTTTTATCGACTACAGCGCAGCATTCGACCATGTAGACCGCTGCAAACTCTGGCAGAAATTGAGCGATTGGGGAATTCCAGGCCCACTTCTACAGCAGCTAATACTGCTACACAGTAACACCTGGGTCAGGATAAAACTGGGACCTGGCACGCACCTCTCACGAGAAATTGGGACCAGCAAAGGATTAAAACAAGGCTGCGTCTTAGCCCCAACGCTGTTCAACCTCTTCCTCGCAGACCTCCCCGGTGAGCTAGGGGTAGTTCAATCTCATGCACCACGGCTGGGCAATACCACACTGTCAAACCTCCTCTACGCAGATGATTTAGTCCTTATAAGCCGGTCCCCTATCGGCCTCCAACACCTGCTGGACCAAACCAATACGTTCTCCCAAAAAAATTCATTGACAATCAACCTAAATAAAACTAAAATTATGACAATAAATCACCACAGAAAACGGAACTTCACATGGCTACTGAACGGACAGAAGCTAGAGCAGGTAACCTCCTACAAGTACCTGGGAGTCACACTAGATCGCAACGGCTCATTCAAACAACAACTAGAGGCCATCCGACGAAAGGGCACGACATTCCACTTGTCAATAAAGCCGCTGCAGAAAGCTCTTCCCGACCGGACATTGGGCCCTCTACTACAGGTAATAAGAGCTCGATTACATCCAATGCTCACCTATGGCAGCGAACCCATGCGTGGCAGAGACGCAACGACACTAGACAATATCATCAGTCGAGTCTACAGGGCAATATTCCACCTGCCTACCTATGCATCGCCCGCTCAAATTCGTCTTGAATTCGGGTTGCAGAAACAAACGGTGGAGAGAAGAGGCGCTTATATCAAAAGCTGGCGGAAAATCAGAGATGCTGAGCACGGATCTTTAAACGCCCACCTCTGGACCGAACTGTCCATTAGAGATAACTCACCAGCAAGGAACTATCTAATGGAATCACTGGAGACCCTAGGACTAACAAACTTATGGGAGTCAGCAACAGACCCCAAGACTTTCAAAAAAACGGTAGTGAAAGTCACCAAGATGGTCTCATCCAACGAGGACAAAGCAACTCTTGCCAAGAGAGCACATGGATGGGTGGTGTTGGAAGGCTACACAGCTCTTAAACCACAACAGTACTTAACGACGGGCCTTACTCATACAACAAAAAATAAGTTCCTCAATATGCGCCTTGGCAATATACCCATAAGGCCTCACTTAGCACCCTGGAAAAGAGAAAACGCAGCAAATAGTTGCAGATTTTGTTGCTCTGGAAAAGAGGACCTGATGCACATTATCTGCATCTGCAAAACTTTCTTGGACATAAGACGCTCCCTGCTTCGGCCCCTATGGAATCAGCAGGGAATAACAAGCTGTAGACAGGCTGTGATGCTCTGCTTTAATCCCGGAGAAACTCAGTTAAATTGCAGAATAACGAGATTTTTTGACATTGTGGCCAAAAGACTAAAAGAAACAGCCGAAGGGTCTACCGTAAGCACTAGCTAAAACAAAAAAACTGCTAGCATCCAGCCGCCCTTAAGGACAGTACAATACCAAATTGTGCTTTTATTAACTAATAAGGGGAATCCACCCGCTATTTTAAGTGAAAAATTCTTGCCACTGATTGTTTTTAGAACTGTGGGGCATATTATCAACACAGGCGATAGAATTATCGCTGCTTTTATCGGCAGAAAACTGCCGCAAAAGCGGCTTTAGCGGCAGTTTTCTGCCGCAAAAGCTGCTTTAGCGGCAGTTTTCTGCCGATAAAAGCAGCGATAATTTTATCGCCTGTGTTGATAATATACCCCTGTATGTTTTTAAATATTGTGAGTTTTTATTAACTGTACAATAAACTAAATCTTAAATCTTAAACCTTTACCTTAGTCCTTCAGTGTGCACTCCATGACACATCTTCTCCAGTCTGCATTTTAAAGCATGTGGCCGGAGCTGCCAGCTTTTATAGCATTGTGCTCCTTGCCAGGTATTCCCAAACTGTAAAACAGGAAGACAGGAGGGGCTCTTAGAATGACGTTATGAGATCTTGAAACAGAGGTTGATGTTTGCTGGTGCCCCTGGGGTATCTACAATAGCGACCACACCCTGTACTATTCATAAGTCATTAAGATTGTACTAAACATTTGGTTCTACAGGTGTAATGGAACCTTTTTTTATCTTATAGAATAATCATGAATTCAATGGTAGTTGAATGCAAATTTCATTTATTGAGATCAACAACAAAAAATGCAGTCCCTGGGGGACTTAGAGCAGTTTTGTCATGCCCACGGGAGACTTAAAATTATGCTATCCGATCTAAAAAATGTGGTTGATGCTCACTGGTACCCCCAAGGTATCAGTGTTAGTGACTATTTTAAAGTCATTAAGATTGTACTTCTGTGTAATCATCCGGTTCTAAAGGTGTAATGGAACCTTTTGATCTTAAAGAGTGATCATAAATTAAATGGTGGTTGAATGTAGGAGTCACTAATCTTAATATATGTGATGTGCTCTTAATCAGACCCTCCAGGATATCGCGATTTCGTTGGTTTGCCGTGAAATCGGCACTTTTGTAAAAATGCTGCGATTTTTACAAAAGTGCCTGAGAAATCCTCCTGTTTTAGCTGTTGTTATTAAGTCTGATTATAGATAGTTACATACCCCCTCCTCAACTTCGTGTAAATGTTAATTCATAACAAATATTTTGTTTGTACAATGTACTGCAAGCCCTCTTTGCAATGTTGCGTTCTGGTCTGTACACAGGAAACAAAGATTAATTACAAAAAATAAAGAATTACGGGGTAGAGGTGTTTGGTTTCTAGCGTTGTGCTTGGTTTACTCGTATATTAGGACTAAATATAATTTCTGCACCTTTGTAAGATCCGTTATTTTCGCTTCTCTTTGTGTTTTTTACATATGTGGCGTGTAAAGCACACTGCAAACCAACTTTCTGTCTGTCCAGCGACCTTTGGAAGGCTGAATGAACGCGTGCTACCATTGGACAGAACACTCGATGATTCCGTCGTCTTCTCTGTGGAGATAACATGATGCTTTGCAGCTGGTCTGAGGGGCGCCATATGAGGGCATAGGAGTTTACTGCATAAACTAGCCCTTTCCTATCCTCTTTTCAAGGGGTGAACTGCATTGAAATGTAGATATGACCATTGTACCCTAACCTCTTCCTGTCCCTGATCCCCGTACCTGGCTCGAGGACAATATGGCGAGAGCTCGCACTTATTTTGCGAGTCTGGTGTTCATGGCATTTGTTATTGCTACTTATGCAGGTAGTTGCAGGGTGGAGCTGAGGAGGAGTTTGGTGCATCCGCATGTTTTTGTATGGTGTTTAAGGGGATTCTTTGTTGCATGGATGGATTGGTGTGGAATTTGTAGGTGAGGCAGAGAACCTTCCTGTAGATTCTGATTCTTTCCGGAATCCAGAGGCAGATCTTTAGGATGGGCCAACCAGGCAATGCTATGTCTTCTGAAAGCAACACGGCTCGCTCGTGTCCTTAGAAGCTAAATTAGATTCAAACTAGAAGATGCACAGAACCTTCCCCCTACCAGTGCACGCCTACGCGTAGAGTGAAGCAGAGACTCCAACCTCATAAATGATGGTTTGTACATGAGCTGACTCAATAAAATTAACTTTAATACTCAGGAAAACATTGAATGGGTGTATAACACTTCCAAAGCAGAACCAGCTGCCTGTCCTCTTGGCTTTGCACTGTCCCCGAAGTAAAATCCCTCTGCAGGTTATAACATAGGACGAGCCCACAAGCACCTCTCTACTGGTCCACTCACCTGTTCATGCACTGTGCTCTTCTACCAAGAAAGCGAAATCTGCATTCATTGTCCAAACGTATTCCCCTCGCTTATGGGTATTTGTGGGTGTCTGACCTTGCTTGGTGGATGCCTGAATGAATGGAGGGCAAAGTTGGGCAGAGCGGAAATGCCTGGTGGGTGTGTAAAAGGGGAGGCGGTGGTTAAGGAGCCTTCGCCTGTGGACTGCTTCCTCTGTTCCATATCCCAGGTTGCCTATTCAAAGTGGAATACTCTGCTAAAACAGTTCCCATTGGTTTGAGGCTGAAAATGAATGATTATGATTAAAATAAAGGGCGGCAAAAATGCCGCTAAATTCCATATTTGTGCCGCTAAATTTGCTAATTCATGCGGCTATATCCTGGGGGTCTGTGTTGTGAAACAGTGTTTTCTTGGGAGAGAGATACATTTTTCGGGTCTCTTGTTGTCTATTCGCTTATAAATTCCCGGAAAAGTATGTAATCTAGATGGCGCCAATTTCAAATGACTAATCCCCAAGAAATATTGTCATTGAGTCCTTTGTGGGCACACTCCCACGATCAAACCGGTGCTGCAAGGACGCATAATTATTCTCACATAGACAGGACTTTGGCAGCACACACCCGTGTTATGCCTGGACTACGCCATCAATAATTTACAGACTCCACCCGTTTGAAAGTAGCACTGCTAATATACGTAATCGATTTGGACTCAGACTTGACCTATCCCCTACTCGCGGCACTCGCAACTTGTGATATTGAAACTAAGACCACCACGATCTACTGGCAACCCATTAGTAGATACTCATCAAGATAGCCGGGTTGGAATTATCACCGGCTTTCCACATACGTGGCATCACTCGGATTCTGACAGACACTCAAAGTATTATACTTTAAATTGCTACTTTACATTAAGCGTGCCCTGCCGGGTTGGAATTATCACCGGCCCTGGGTCATTACTGAGGTCACGCAACTCTCTACAGCCCTGAAGAATCAAGGGACTACTCTTCCCTGACGAAACACGTGTTGGCTGGTTGCATTTTTCACCACAATAAAGAACTTCCAGCTACAGTCAAGAACTCTGTGTATATCGCTTATGTCAACAATTGTATTTACTTGTTTTATCATGTATGTGTGCACAGGTTTTAGCTCGACTGTATTGCTGTAAGGTCTTCCCTACATACATTGAGAGGTTATAAGGGTCTCCCCTTCCTGGTTAGCACCATCCCCACTAGGTTATCCTGACGCACGTAACACAAATTTGCTGAGCACCTAGTCTTCCTATACACTAAAACCCTCACCTTATTTGTTTATCCTTTGTGGGCTGTGCCTAGACTGTAGACCCTACGCTGTTCCTTTTATAGTAATTTTCTTTCAGCATTTGTGTATATATAATCTAGGGATTCCAAAATCACCCACCTCAAATCCTCAGTTGAGTGTTTTGTGGTGATGAAAGGGTGGCTCATTTTTGTTGTCGCTCTGTTGCAACTTATGTTGGTACTGTGCTAACAAATGCGTATCTTGACTTTTCTACATTTCATGACTATATATCTTAAGCCGCACAGGCAGGTGATCATGTAGATAGCGTGTGATGTTTTACAATGTGTGTGTCTCTTCAAAGTCCATATGAAATTTGGTGTGAGCTGTAGTACTTTTGTAGTTGTTCTTAGAGGGCAAACTAAGCAGGTGCACATGGATAGTGTCCGGGAATGGGAGGAAATCCTAGCATTGTTGAAATTGTTTCCTGCCTTACAACGTTCTTCTTTAGTTGGGTGTGAATTAGATGATCCCTAAGGTTCTTTTGTCTTTTGATGGGCAAAGCGTGGTATAGGCCAATTCAAACTGCCCGAGTTTACTATTCTCCAGTTCTTACGTACTAGGTTTTTAAAAAGATTAGATACTGCATTAAAGGTTGTTACACGTCAGTGTTTCATTTTCTTGAGGGTTTTCTTTATTTTGCAGGAGTCCCTCTCTGTGTTGGTTCTTTGTCCTTTTATAACTTTTTGTTAAGATCGGTTTAGGATAGTTTCTAAATTCTAGTTTTTTAGTTAGAGCCTCCACTTGCTTATGATGCTGCTAGAGTGAGAGCATTTGGAACTAATCTAAGGTCTTGTGTTACAGTAGCGGCCAGGTTCGATGGAGAGTTTGCCAAAACACTGACTGGCTAATTTCGGACTGACTACTACATTGTCAGCCTTGGGTAATGGGGAACCCGTTTCAGTAACATCTACAGCTTTAGTAGTTATAATGTGGAATTAGTATGGCAAATATTTATATATCCAATATTGAATAGCCCAGTGTTTCTTGAACAAGGGTTTTTACCACTCAGCTGCTTGTATACCCATGCTGAGTTATGTGGGAAACAAGTGTTTCTCCTCCTCCGTGGACCCCAATACAATTTCCTAAGAACCTTCAAGATACAATATTTCTCATATGGGCCTACGCACCAGGTCAAACGTCTTGTACATTGACCGGTATTACAGTTTTTCTCAAACGTTTGTATGCCTTTGAACCCTGCGCCACGTGGCCAGTATTTTGGTATCTTTTCTGGCAGCTCTGATTCCCCCCCAGTATTTTTTAATCTTGCACTCACCTTTAAGTCACTATGGGCCAGATGTAGGTGGCCAAATAGGGAGCGCCAACGCTGAAATTTCAGCATTTGCGATCCCTATTTGGCTGCGAGCAATGTAGGTGAGTTTAAAACTACTATCAAAATAAGGAATCGCAAAATTGCGATTCCTTTTTTTGCTCTTGCATTTAAGGAATCCCAAATTACGATTCCTTAAATGCAATGTAAGTAGCACAAAAGAAAGTGCACTTTAGCCTTAAGGAATTGGTAATTACCACCAACTTGAAGTTGGTGGTAATTAGCGATTGCCTTTAAAAAAAGCACTTTTTTGCTTTTTTTAAAGTGCCATGTGGCACACGTTCATGCCCTTAGGGCATGCATGTGCACCACATGTGCACACATGTACATTTCAGGGGTACAACAGGGTGTCCTTTTGACACCCTGGCACCCTTGAAATAGCGCGCCCACTATTTGCGATTTTCTAATAGCGAATCGCAAATGGAAAATATCTTCCCATTCATTCCTTTCGGCCTCCTAGCCCATAGGAATGAATGGGTAGGTATTCTTTATTAACGAATCTCAATTTGCGATTCGCTACTAAGGAATATTAAGGATTCGCTAATATTTTAGCGATTCCTACCTACATTCAATTTTGCGAGTCCTCAATAGCGAATTGGTAAATTCGCTATTAAGGATTCGCAAATTTGATTTACCTTCATTTGG
The DNA here is from genome assembly GCF_964261635.1 of Lissotriton helveticus. NCBI lineage: Eukaryota > Metazoa > Chordata > Amphibia > Caudata > Salamandridae > Lissotriton > Lissotriton helveticus. Next base: position 1,416,476,106 of record NC_136059.1, on the reverse strand, counting down.
CCCCAATTAACCACACTTAACTTGCTGCTCTCCTTACTTGTTCGCTGCTGCATTTTTCTGTCTGTCATCTTGAATTTAGTATTCTGTTGAAACTTTACAGCTGTTGAGACATGCAGCTCACTGTTGCCCTTCATGGTGGGGGTGTCACACACAAAGCAAAATAAATGATTGAATCAGTCATCTTCGGAGTAAGGGAGTTGCTGATAGCCGCCTCCGCAGTTTCCACAACACTTTCTTTCTACTGTCTCATAAAGTAAACTGCGCGGGTTCAGGCAGGTTTTTGACATTTCAGTTTATACAGTGACGCACAAAAACAGTATTGAGTTGAAATTATGTCTTTGAGGATAACCATGTTCTTATCAGCATTAGAAGCAGCAATAATCTGTTTAATGGATAGGGCTGCTGGCACGCTTGACCTCACAATGAAGTTAATGTACTCTTTAGAGGTTTTGGATGTTAAACTGTGAGAATGCAACAATACTTGTGAAAAGTCATCAGCAGGGTTCTGATCTTTACCCTGTTTGTGTACAGTGGTATAGTTGTACTCATGCAGTCGTAATCCCCACCTCTCAATGTGAGGGAGCATCTTGGCTTTCGAGTTTCTAAAAATGGTGAGCAGTGCTTGATGGCCTGTAATGATAGTGAAACGTTTTCCATATAGAATCAACCACAGCAAGACTCTCCTTCTCCGGCTGGGTTTTAGTATGTTCTGTGTCAGACAGGCTCTGACTACCATAGGCCACAATGTGTCTCTGAGCATTCAGATGGTCACTGTAAGCGGCTGTCGATCCTATGAGGGTTGTGACATGCAAAGGACACATGGTGACAGTACATTGTCCCGGAGAGTCCACCTCACTGGATTCATCACACTTTTAAGTACCTACCTCAACGTTAGTCAGCACCTGTAATCATGAATGAGGTGCTCCCGCCTAACAGTCCAGATCAAGCACCAGACCCAGTACCATTGGTGCACAATGAGAGAGTCTCAACCGTCTCATACCACTTGATCTGGCCGACTAGTGCGAGCGCTTCAGCGACTTATTGAGGAAAGGTAACATGACTGTTGTTTGTACTTTTTATTTAAGAAAGGGGGAGATATAGGTCCCCATTACGATGGCGGGCGGGGACTGACTGCCAGAGGTGCGACGGTCCTGCTAGGCTAATTAGGATGCTACCGCCACCCTGGCAGTCGCATCCCACATCTTCAACATTGTGGCGGGCGGTGCTGTAAACAGCACCCCCACAATGTTGAATTTGCATTCAGTGCATTGACAGGCACAACGTGACAGGGACCGCATGGTGCCTGCCACCTTGTGCGTGGATACCATAGATACCCCCTAAGTGTAGGCACCCACTGCCCCCCACGGGGCCCGCAACAGGCCCCCAATGTCTGCATGCCTTTCCATGGCGAAGTCTCCGCCATGGAAAGGCATACCCACTGCAGGCATACTAATACGAATGGCGAACTTTCCGTACACTGCGGCCCCCCCCCCATAGTAATATGGTGGGGTAAATTGTGTTGTGATGGCGTGTGGATCGCCACCGCCTGCGGGGCTGTGGCGATCCGCACAACATCATAATGGCCCCCATAGTGTTATGAGATTGTCTGCTAGGACCCTTGCAATTCAGGGCAAACTCAACACAGGAATTCCGTAACATGCTGGGAGGTGTTAAGGTGTGGTTATTAATGGTTATCACGTACGGAGAGTACAGTGTGTGATCGTATGCTGAGGAATAAAGACATCTGGTACAGAGATCTGCGTGTGGCATATTCATTTTGCATGCTCCCTGGCTGGGGAGGATACTACAGAGATATTGTTCTTTATTTGTGTATATATTTCCGCCTCCATCTGATTTATGTTAATTCAGCGGAGTCCTGTCATAGCCCTGTTGCTTGTTGTCATTTGCAAAGCATTTTATTAAGTAAAGTCTGTGTCAACTGATTTGCAGCTGAATATTCTTTATTTACTAATTTCTTCGTATAGTGGAGCTTGTATTGTTTGATGACATCTCACACATGACTCGGCAGAGCAAGTCTTGGGTTAGACAGATCTTTGTGGACATCGAATGCTCAACTAACACTGCACCTTGACTTATAACAGATCACATTGCCTTTTCCATAGAACTCTCCCTTTTAAAGGAAGCTTGCATTCCCAATATATGTACTACCGAGCCCTTGACTTTAGTTACGATCCTGTTTGAGTATCCTTTTATCTACTGCATGGACAGCTTTTCTTGTGGGATCTTCGTTGAGCCCCTGCAAGTCCAAATGTTGACTGTACACAGGTGACCTAAGCATTTCAGGATCATTTCACAGATGGAAAACATCTGTTGTTAGGACTGTTTGCCCCAGACCAATCTCAACACTTACTGTACACATTGAAGAGCAATTGTTTGCTTTCTAAATTATTTGTGGTTGAATATTGCACATGCATGTGCTTGCACTGTTCTCTCCTCGTCACAAAAACACCATTGTACATGATAGGTCATTGGTTGACAAAGCATATTTAATTCGATACCTGGTCCCCATCGTAATGCCAAATTCTTTCTCTGGTTTGTCACTCAAGTCCTGGCTTGAACACAAATCCACTGAGTGACTGTACATTTTGTAATCCCAATGAAGCTGGAAACTTCGGTTAGAGGTTTATTGGAAATGCCAGGTCCCTCGTAATGTGAGCCATCGAACAGTAAATCAGTAGACATCTCTATAGGCCTGAATTTCATCGCTGATGACTAGTGAGATGGTATGTGGCTCAATCTCTTTGTTTTGGTACCACTCCAAAATCCTGCAGAAACCATCTCCTTATGATTGATATTTACCTGTCTACATTTCTATATCTCATCGGACAGATCACAGCAACCAGATTTACCCCTAATGTAATACATCATAGATCATTTTGTCATTGGATTTAGCAAATTTGTAAGCAATTGATTGCCATATGGTTAAGTAACTGATATAATGTTGTTCCTCACAGGTCAGAGCTTTGTGTACGGGAAGACGTGGGGCGTGAGTACTGTGAATATTGGACCTGCTCAGCACAGGAAGAAGCCATTTGAATTCACGTCACTCTTCTAAAGATTCTAAGAACATTCACAGGACAGACTTCACTCTGAAGACATCAAGAAAATGTTATCAGCAACAGGCCAAAGCGAAGTTTTGATGGCTGACACAAAACATGCAATTTCTGTGTTCCATAATATCATAAAATCAGAAGTGTTCTTTTCAATGAATTTCTATGGTTTTTTAATTCTATTTCCTAATTATAACTTCCTTGTAACCTTAGATTTATTCAGTGAATTTCTACGTTTTTTTTTAATGTTTCCTCACTATAACGTCTCTGTAACCTTTGGTTTTTTAAAGTAAAATTCTAAGGTTTTTACATTTTATTTCCTGACTGTAACCTTTAAGAGTAAATGTGTGAGTGAGCGTATGAGTACTCAGTTGGTGTGTGAGACAGTGCGTGAGTATCTCACTGGGTGTGTGAGTGGTTACATGAGTGAATGTGTTTGTGAGTGTTAGTGTCTGAGTGGGTACATGAGTGCCTGAGTGAGTGTCTCAGTGGACTTTGAATAGGTGCAAAAGTTTCTAAGTGGTTTTGTGAGTGCTTCCATGAGTGTGTGAGTGAGTCTCTGTGGGAGTGCAGGAGTGTCTGACTGGGCCTTTGAGTGGGTGCGTGAGTGTCTGAGTTGGACTGTGAGTGGGTGCATGAATTGCTGAGTGGATCTGTGAGCATCTGACTCTATGAGTGGATCTGTGAATGGATGTATGAGTGTCTCATTGGGTCTGTGAGTGAGTGCATGAGACTCTGAGTGGGTCTGTGGGTGGATGTATTAGTGTCTGAGTGGATCTTTTAGAGGGTGCCTGAGTTGCTGAGTGGGCCGTACGGTACCCCCTCCCTGGGCTGATTCTGTCCCGGGGACCCCATTCCTCAGGGCCCAGATTTAAACAAAGGAAGCAGGGTTTATCCCCTGAGACCAGGCCATAAAATGTACATTTCTTTAATGAGGGAGGGGAGCCCTGCAGCCCCATTTTCTGGCCTATTTTTGCCCCAGGGAAATCTGCAATTGTCGCCTGAGGCTTGAGCCGGGCAGTCATTCTTTTCTATTTGCTCCTATTTTAAACTACCTTTGTGTGCACTGCCCTTTGTGTCCTTTACCCCCTGCACTAGCGCGCGGATTTAGCGCGACGCTGCTGTCTACACCGATTTCGGGTGAAGGCATCTTTTTATCTTGATTTTAAATTGTATTGGCTTACACTCACCCCACTTAGCGCTGTCTCCCACAGAGGGTCCGGCCGATTTTAGGGCTGCTTGACCTGGGGCACGGGCGGAGTTAGTGCGGCGGCCATCTTGGGTAGGGTTATCCTCCCTTGGGGCGAGAGGCAACAGTATAAAAACAGTAGAAGGACAAAATCGCGAGAAATCTGCAATTGTCGCCTGAGGCTTGAGCCGGGCAGTCATTCTTTTCTATTTGCTCCTATTTTAAACCACCTTTGTGTGCACTGCCCTTTGTGTCCTTTCCCCCCTGCACTAGCGCGCGGATTTAGCGCGACGCTGCTGTCTACACCGATTTCGGGTGAAGGCATCTTTTTATCTTGATTTTAAATTGTATTGGCTTACACTCACCCCACTTAGCGCTGTCTCCCACAGAGGGTCTGGCCGATTTTAGGGCTGCTTGACCTGGGGCACGGGCGGAGTTAGTGCAGCGGCCATCTTGGGTAGGGTTATCCTCCCTTGGGGCGAGAGGCAACAGTATAAAAACAAACGGCTATGGCTCCGCGCAGCGGACGCGTTCAGCGGGCGTGCCGTATTCGCGCCGGAGTCAAGCCAGAGTCCAGCCCGTCTGTGCCCGTCCGCGACAGACCGGGGCGAGCGGTGATTACTCTTAGTCACATTAGGTGGATGTGTATCCAGATGTCATTGGAATACACCATCTTTGTTAAAATACCCCTCACACACCAAAAGGGCCCTTGGTGTCATGCTTCATCATCGGGGTCTTCCCGTCCCGCTGCGGGGCGGGGCAGTGCTGCGACAAGCGGATACGCTGGAGCACCTTTAGATGGAGGTGCTATGTGTTGGGAGTGAGTGTCAGTGGGGTCAGGGGTGATATAGAGTGTGAGTTAAAAAATACCTGGCCTAGTGGAAAAAAAGAATTTTATTAAACACTGGCTGGTATTATTAAAAGAAAAAGTGAAACGGAGAGATGGAGCAGGTTAATGGGCTCTCTCTCCTAAGTGGGTCAACATGTTTCGAGGCGCGGGGCCTCTTTGTCAGGACCTAGGGGAGATCCCCCTGTCACTCACTAATGTTTCTCCACATGGGTAGAAAAAAGTGTATTTACAAAAAGTGAAAAAAATACGACTATGTGAGTAACTACAATTTAATAATTACAACACATATATGCTACCACACTAATAATGTAGTATGCCTGCAAGGTAAGGATAACAGATTAAAAATGCGCCGATCCCAAGGTGCGCTTAACTCTAATATACCTGTAATAGAAAATGAGAAACACACACAAATATACAAGGTGGGGGATCGTGTATAAGCATTGAAGATTGCTGTAGTATTTCTTCAGCACACACACAGTCAGTCACACAGACAATAAGTAGCACACAAAGGTTGAGAATAGCCAGGGCTTAGGGATATAGAAATGCATACTTATCAAATGGGGGGTCAATGCCTCATGAGCCAGCTCAAGACTGAAGGGTATGGTGGGGTTTCAACTGCAGAGAGGGAGAAGAGGGGATATATAATGTAATCCAGTCCTCCAAGTGGTATGGTTTTGCTAAACCAGGTTAGGCTGGGATCATCTCCCTAGAGACGGCTATGCCGTACTTACTGTGCCCCTAGCACGCTTGTGCTTCCTCCTTCGTCCGCGGCTTCCGTGGATATGAGGGAGGCAGAGGGCGGCATGTTTATATACTTGTTAGTAATTGGATAATTGCTTAATTAAGCCTAGCGGAAAAGCCCGCCGAATATAAGGGGCCAGAAAAGTAACTTAGGCGGCGGCCATGTTGGACTGTTAGATAAAGCCATTAGGGGTTGGTTTTTCAGGTCGGGTACCCAAATAATATCAATCGTTGCCACTCTTCTTGTGTGAAAAGCAAGTTATAGCTGGCTGGGTTCCCGGACCAGTGAGTTTGATCCGCTTCGGCACAAAGCTCTAACCGTGTGGTCACTGCGCATGTGCCGGAGCAACTACACTAACACGCATGCGCGGCGGGCAGACACTGATGCCGGCGCGCATGTGCATAGTGGTCCCCTTGTAGCGTTCATGCTCGCTATGACGAAATGACCATACCGTCAGGTTTTTAAGCATTGTGTGGCTCGAGAGGCTAGTATAGAATTAATTTCACCATATGTATCGGTAATCTGTATATGGCAATGTGTAGTTAGAGCTGAGATGTCCATTGTGAGAGGACTGGAGAGGATGGAGTTACACTGTACTGACATGTTACAGAGGAGAGTCTTGACAAAAGTAATGATATGGTCATGCAAATACACACAGTAGGACACACAGTGTCCATGACCTCAAGTGGACTGTCATTGAGGCTTTCCCAAATGATAGAGACCTCTTATCAAAAGAACAACGTTGGGTGTTCTGCCACTGAAGCATACATGCACTGCAGTAAAAATTCCCTGTAAGTTCAATCCCTGAAATTTAAATGGTGTGTATATATATCATGTATAGATTCCCCTTAAGTCCAATCCCTTCCAGCCCCCTATAACTTTAATGGTGTGTATTTGCATGACCATATCATTACTTTTGTCAAGAGTAAGTATGCATTTCTATATCCCTAAGCCCTGGCTATTCTCAACCTTTGTGTGCTACTTATTGTCTGTGTGACTGACTGTGTGTGTGCTGAAGAAATACTACAGCAATCTTCAATGCTTATACACGATCCCCCACCTTGTATATTTGTGTGTGTTTCTCATTTTCTATTACAGGTATATTAGAGTTAAGCGCACCTTGGGATCGGCGCATTTTTAATCTGTTATCCTTACCTTGCAGGCATACTACATTATTAGTGTGGTAGCATATATGTGTTGTAATTATTAAATTGTAGTTACTCACATAGTCGTATTTTTTTCACTTTTTGTAAATACACTTTTTTCTACCCATGTGGAGAAACATTAGTGAGTGACAGGGGGATCTCCCCTAGGTCCTGACGAAGAGGCCCCGCGCCTCGAAACATGTTGACCCACTTAGGAGAGAGAGCCCATTAACCTGCTCCATCTCTCCGTTTCACTTTTTCTTTTAATAATACCAGCCAGTGTTTAATAAAATTATTTTTTTCCACTAGGCCAGGTATTTTTTAACTCACACTCTATATCACCCCTGACCCCACTGACACTCACTCCCAACACATAGCACCTCCATCTAAAGGTGCTCCAGCGTATCCGCTTGTCGCAGCACTGCCCCGCCCCGCAGCGGGACGGGAAGACCCCGATGATGAAGCATGACACCAAGGGCCCTTTTGGTGTGTGAGGGGTATTTTAACAAAGATGGTGTATTCCAATGACATCTGGATACACATCCACCTAATGTGAGGTGGCCCTTTCTGATTAACCAAAAACCCTGATAAGAGGAGGACGTGCCCACCTCGGTGCCCACCGGCATCACCTCTTCACTCCCCCCTTTTTGATTTCCTTAATTACTCTTAGTCCCCTGATGCCATCCGATATCTCGGAACCGGTAAGACACTATATGCAATATACTAAACATGAGCTTCTTATATTACGCCCTAGTGTGGCAAACTGCTGTGATCACAGCTATCAACCCGATCTATTACCTAGGGCTTGTGACTTTTGTGACCAGATTTTTCAATCCCCTAAGAGCAATATACAGGTTACATCTGAACCTAATATGATACTATTAAACTGCAGGTCGTTGAGAAAACACAAACTGGAAATATATGATTTATTAATCACTAATAATCCCGATGTGCTTTTCTTAACCGAGATGTGGTTGGACGAGGAATCATCTCCAGAAGCGCTGGAGGCTACACCCCCTGGCTACTGCCTACTTCGTTTAGATAGACATAAGCAAAGAGGGGGAGGGATAGCACTCATTCATAAGTCAGAGATAGATTGTACCTTAGTGAAAGCCACTTTACTTCATAGTGAAAGTGGTTTATTCACCATTAAACTCGGACCGAGAAATATCATTAATGGTCTATTGGTATACCGGCCGCCTGGAGTAGCTAGACAATTTGATAGTCAGCTTTTAGACCTTATCATGCAGCCAGCTCTCCGATACAAAAAGTTTATAATTTTAGGTGATTTAAACCTTCATTTTGACGATAGGGAATGTAAGGAGGCACAGGAGGTGGCGACAGCTCTGGCATCACTAGGGCTGAAACTACAATCTGATGCCCCATCGAACCAACATGGCCATCTCCTGGATCCTATCTTTGCCAATTGGGAGGGTATTACGATCTTCCCCTCGGTTAGAATAATTTGGTCGGATCACTTCGTCATCCCGTTTCTGGTTGATAATACCCTTACAGAAAACAGACTTTCTAACCCTCCCTCCTTGAAGCTTAGAAATTGGAAAAAGTTTAACCAAGATGCCTTCAGACAGGCCCTTCAAAAAAATCCCCCCCCCGCAAAGCAACTCCCTTCAGGAGGCCTGGATAAATTATGAAAAATGGTTGACCACTGCTCTGGATGAGATAGCCCCTTGGACATCTAAACCCCCGGTTAAACAATCCATAACCGCTCCTTGGTTTTCAGAAAACCTTAAGCTTGCCAGAGCTAGATGCAAAACTCCAGAGCGCAGCTGGAGAAAACACTAAAATCTTGAAGATAAACTAATATATAAGAAGGAACTAAACCCCGAAGTGCCTCTCCCCCCTCCCCCCCCCGGCCGCTGGGGCAACGCCCGACAAAGTCTGTTTGCTATTATTCCCCCCTACCGCCACATGGCCGCAGCGATCCTCAATCCACGACCATTCCCGTCCCCACACTGTCCACATACAGCGTTACATAAAACATTAGTGTCACCGATACACTGCTGTACACGCAAACACTAGTCCGATTGTTATTGATGTGCTTCCCCTCCTACTTTCGTTATTTCCCTATTATTTATTTATTTATTTATTTTTCTCCTTTATTTTCTTGATTGGCAGTTGGCATTGTTTCTGCTGCGCTCATGATGATGTTGATTTCTCCCGTTCCATTTCACTTTTCTTCAATGTTTATTCAATATTGCCATGATCATGCGTCTATAGCCCTGTATCCCATATGGTACTGTGGGATGTGATTCCTGTCTCTGACATCGTCCGTGCCACCCAGGGAACACAGCCTGGAACAACTGCTGTTGACTATCATGAACACTTTGGCCCTTCTGCAGTGACATACGCTGCAGGCACTGCAACCTAAGATTTCTCCTGAGACTGAGAATTGCGGATTAAAGCATCTTCCCTGGCTACTGTTTATTTTCACCTATATGCGACCGAAATGTCGAAAATGTTACCGACTGGGTAATGATTGTCGTTTCTATGACATTGTATGATCTACTGGCTTGTTTTACGTTTTGATTTGTGAAATTAAAAAAAATCTGGGACCGTTGGTCTAAAAAAAAAAAAAGAAGAAGGAACTAAATAAATACCATAAACTAGTGAGATCGGAAAAAAGCTGCCATCTTAAAAGTAGAATAGATTTAGCTGATAACCCCACCAAAGAACTCTTTTCGATCTATAAAGAACTCACGATTCCAACTAGATTGGAAGCACAAGACATTTACTCGAAAGAACTATGTGACTCCATTGCTGACTTTTTCGTAAGCAAGATCGATAAAATCCATGCTACTTTTATAAAGGAAGAGGCCAGTTTGAGTAAACCTGAAGCTATTAACAACAGCAACACGGGGACTCCTGGTCTCACGTGTTTCATCACTCCTGAGAAACAAGAGCTACTTAGCATCGCAAACAGTATACAATCTGGCTCCCCCAGCGATGTCTGTCCGCCGACTCGCTGTAAAGGAGTCTTGGAGACCACAATAATTGACTATATTAGTCCTATTGTGTCACTCTCCTTTCAAGAGTGCCAGGTACTAGATGCTTGGAAAACCGCTCAAGTCATTTCCCTAAAAAAAAAGGCCAACATCCACATCTCCCAGTTTCAAAATCTTCAACCTATTTCCCTCCTCCCATTTTGTGCTAAGATTGTGGAAAAAGTAGTGAACAGGCAGCTCATGAGTTATCTGAAAGAACACTCTCTCCTGCACCCCTCACAATCAGGCTTCAGAGCGGGACACTCTACTGAGTCAGCCCTACTTTTTTCCACTGAGAGTCTTCGGCACATAGTGGACGAGGGAGAGACAGCAGCGTTGGTACTTTTAGATCTAAGTGCAGCCTTTGACACCGTGCTGCACTCAACGCTGCTGTCTCGGCTATCTGATATGGTCACGGCTAAGTGCTTCAGCGTACTGAGAGGCCTCCGGAAGGTATTAGATCTCCTTGCTATGGACTCCAGGAAGACCACTGTCCATGCCCTAGTAACTCCCCATCTGGACTATGGGAACGCCCTGCTACTTGGTTTGAGCAAAAAAGGAATTCACCAACTCCAGTGTGCTCAGAATGCCGCTGCGCGCCTTGTGCTCAAAATTCCTCGCAGAGCTTCAGGGAAATCTGCTTTGTCCAAACTACATTGGCTTCCCATTAAGGAACGAATTAAATTCAAATCCTTATGCTTTGCCCACCGAATCGCACATGGCACTGGTCCAGGATACCTACAACGCCTTTTAACAATACATCGTCCTACCAGGAATTTGAGATCTTCTGGAACAATGGTTTTTAAAATCCCTAAAATCACCAGAGCCAGGATGGGTGGCCGCTCGTTCAGTTATTTGGCTGCCAAGTGCTGGAACGAGCTCCCCCTTGAGCTACGAATGGAACCCTCTGCTATCAGGTTCCGGGGAAAACTGAAAACTTTTCTTTTCCCATGTACTTAGTCCATTTCCCTTCCCCAGCCCATGCTTGCCTCACCTGTGCTACTTCCTTTGAGCTTCTTTGCAGTTTTCAGCGCGGGACACTCTGTCTTTGAGTAACCAGGCGCTCTACAAATGGTTTAAATAAATAAATAAATAAATCCCCTGGGATTTTCCTACAAACAAATGGGGGAGGGAGGCTGCGCGGCCCCCCTCCTTGGGCCAATTTGAGCCCCAGGGACCCCATCATTCAGGGCCTGACCATATTTCCTGGGTACCCCGGGCACCCATTGTGCAGCATGGGAACTGCAGGGGGAGCCAAAGGACCCCTGTGCTCCAAGCCAGTTCCCAGCCTCTTGCGGGAGTTGGCATTGCTGCTGCATGGAGGTAGCTGCTGGAAAGGCAGCTCCTTCCATGCAGGAGCAATCTTATCATTTCTGTCCCTGCCCGCATGTCTGTGGGCAGGGAAATAGATGGCACCTCTTCTTCCAGCAGCACTTTGACAGTTCTTGCCTGCTGGAACCGTAGTGTTTGCTTATGCATGGCGGGAGCTGTCAAAGCTCACGCTAAGGAAAAGCAAACAGCTTTTGCCCAGGGGTGGGCACCCTAGGACATAGCAGGAGCCGGCCCTGGGGAAGTGGCGGTCCCCCTTCTTTCTTGTTCACCAGCCACCCTGTGTAGGTGAAAATCCCAGGGACCAGAGCGGGTCCGCCGGGCCCCCCAATGGTGTTTTTTTAAAAACTCCTTTTATTGATTTCAAACAAGTAAGTCACATTTCTTGGTTTGTATTCAGTTATACGGTTACATTTGTCATACAGTCAATAGGAATCAGTAGTAAATCAGTCGTTAAGTCCCATTGTGGTTCGGGTATTGTCCCTCATCACAATCTCACTGGTAGGTGAGATACACAGGTCACCCCGGTATACATTCCACTTGCTCCATTTTTTCCCCATTTTTTAGGGCAGCCTCTTGATTTAAACACCTCTTTTTCTGCTATCATACACTTGTCTAATTCCTTAGTCCAACCCTACGGTGATGGCCTTTCTTCAACCTCCATTTCATTGCAATTGTGCATTTCACCAGTGTGTTTCCCAGCAGGGTCATTTGTTGCTCCACTTCCGTGAGGTCCTATAGCATCCCAGATGTTAAGGAGTCCCAGTTGGGGTGTTAAGCCAATGATGTTTTGTGAAAACCCGGAGAGGTGGTGGATCCTGGGAATCGGGGGGTCTACTCACCCCTTATCAATGTTTGTTTAGCCCTGGGGAGGTAGTTGTCGCCGTTGCTTAGAAAGCCTCTGGAGGAGGCCCAATGAGCCCTCTCCTTTTCTTACAAATAAAGTCCTGGGAAGGTGGTGTTCCCTGGGGCTCCAAGAGCCTAAGGAGGGGGGCCCAGTGCGCCCGCATCTTTTTGTTAAAAAATGCCCTCCTAGGGGCTCTATTCTAAACAAGTGTGGGAACCTGCGCTTGTGTTTTTAATTTTTGTTATTTTGTTATGTTATGTTATGTTAAGATGAATTTGTCAAGCGCACTTACACCATAGGTCTCTTGGCGCTGTTCCTACATTAGCCGCTGCGGGGTTCCAGTTTAAACAGTTTGTCCAAAGAGCCAGGTTTTTAAGGCTTTTCTGAATCCCAAGAGACTATCACAGTTCCTGACTGAGAGTCGGAATGAGTTCCAGAGCCTGGGGGCAAATAGGCAAACCTATGCCCGCCTAGTCGTTTTAATTTGATTGATGGGATAGACAAAAGGTGAAGATGGGCGGGACGAAGATTGCGAGTGGGGACATGTCTCGAGATTAAGCTGTTAAGAAATCTAGGACTGGTGCAATGCAAAGCCTTAAAGATTATACAGCCCGATTTGAATGCGGAGCGTTGTGCCATAGGTAGCCAATGTAAAGTGCGCAGTAACATCCTGGCAGACTGCCATCTTGGCTGCCTATAGATCAATCTCGCCGCCTGATTCTGAATTATTTGTAGGCGGTTTACCAGACCAAGAGGGATGCCGGTATACAGAGAATTGGAAAAGTCAAGGCGGGAGAGTACCAGCGCAATCACCACCTGGATCAAAGCTTGATGAGATAACAGATAGGCGATCTTTCTTATTTTTCGTAGTTGGAACAGAGAGGAAGAGATGGCCGTGCCCACATGGCCCCTCAAGGAGAGATCAGAGTCTATGGTCACTCCAAGACTTTTCACTGATAGGGACGGAACAGGAGGGGGGCCTAATTCGCCCGGCCAAAAGTGAGGTCCCCAACTAGTGAGACTCTTCCCAGGCAACACCAATTCGGTTTTCCCGGGGTTAAGCTTTAGTTGGTTCTGGTCCATCCAACCTTGAATATGCAGCATTGTAGCTTGGAATTCAGCGGCCGCATTTTGGGAATCTAGCTTAAAGACCAACTGAAGGTCTTCGGCATAGTTGAATACAGTTGCGTTCCTAGCCTTGAGTGAGTGAATCAGGGGGCGAATGTACAGATTGAACAACAATGGGATAAGGATGAACCCTGAGGAACTCCGCATGAGGTAGTCAGGTTAGGGGCAGTGTAATTCCCAAGACACACCGCCTGAGTTCTACCTGTCAAAAAGGATTTTATCCACCCATGTGCTGTTCCCCGGATCCCCGCTTGTTCGACACGGTGCATTAAGATGTTATGATTGACCGTGTCGAACGCGGCCGACAGATCTAACAGCACAAGTGCCTGCGGGGTTCCCTTGTCAGCGTTGGCTCTTAGTGTGTCCATCACCGCCAGAATTACCGATTCTGTAGAGTGGGCAGGCCGGAAGCCGGCTTGGTTCGGTTCGAGGTATTTGGAATTTTCAATGAACTTAGACAAGCATCTAGCCACATGGGCCTCCAATATCTTTGTTGCTGCAAATGCGTTGCAATTCTTTCTTTTAATGCGTTTCTGCACTGCCGGGGTCCTTCTGGGACTCCAAGACCAAGGCATTGGGGTCAGGGCATTCCTAGCTCTCCCAGTTCTTTTTTCTTTTTTTTTATGTGGAACTCAGCTGAAGCAGAGTCCCAAAATAGATGTCAATACTTCCTGGTTGAAGTGTTGGCAGCCAATCGGAGCTCTGCATTTCCCTGCACAACCTTATTATTATTCTTGAATTGGCTGCGATCGCACATAAACAAATTTGGATTTCCCTAGATTTGTGAGCAACTACTGAACGGATTTACACTGGATAGCAGAAAGCATGATCTGCGATCCAAACTCTACCTTCCTGACAAATTTTCATGTAATTCCGTCCAGCTGTTTGGGCTGCAGCCGTGTCTAAAGCTCCTATGGGAATTAACATGGGAAATACATTTTTTTGCCCCCCTGCTTTTCTCGGCTCCCACATGATGACTCTGATACTTTCCATGCACAAAACTCACTAAGACACTTTTTTGGGAACATTTTGTGAAAATTCGTTAAACGAGTCCAAAAAATCTTTTTGGATGGAAATATGGTCTTAACTATAGCTACCTACTGGCGACCGAAACGCGTCATCTTTGTCAAACTTGGCAAAAAGAAAATAAACGGAATATCTTGCCGATTTATTGTGGTCTGTTCTTCTTCTTCGCCGGCTTTTCCTGGTCGGAGGTGTTTCGAGGACTTGGTAATTGATATATATATATATATATATATATATTCACTGAAAAAACCATAGGTTTCAGGAGTTATATAGTTAGGAATTCGTTTTTAAAAAACCTTTGAAATTCACTCAAAAAACTATAAGTTTTAGTGGTGTTATAGTTAGCTGGACATTTTACTCATACAAAACCAATGAAATTGCTCCTATATAGTTAGTTGTACTAACTATATTTCGCGCACCCGCAATCCACTGCTGATGATGTCACATATTAGATCATTCATGACATGGTCAGTGACATCACTGATGACATCTCAAATGACATCACTGATGACATCATCCAGTGAATGTGGTTTGCTTTGTTATTTAAATATGCATTATATATATAGCAATTTACATTGAAGAATGAGTGGATATATATAAATAAATATTTGGATGGAGGATTTAGTAGCAGTGTAATTGACTGTTTACTTGACCAATTTATAATGTCTCACTAAATATAGTGGATAGTGACTAAACTGTGTGAATATCTGTATCACTTTGTCAGTTGTTGTGTAAACTGATTCTACAGTTGGTTACTAGCTATGTGAAAGTCTATATTAGTTATTGATTAGTTAACTGAGTATTTGTATGGGAGTGTGAAAGTGTGTGTGGTTCGGTGGCGGGTGTGTGACTGTCCAAAGATGTGTGAATAGTTGATTCAGTAGATATATGAAGTTAAAACTACATGTTCTAACAGTTTGGGTGAGGGAATCTCTTTATGGGTGTGGTGATGAGCAAATATATTTCTCAAAGGTACAGGTCCAACAAACTAGAAAAATAAAAGGCAGTGTATGTGTCAGTTGTTGTATATAAATAAGTATACATAAGACACAATGATTGTGTGAGTGACTGTATGGATAACTGTATACTTGTAATAATGATTTTATAATTCACTAAGTATGACTTACTATCTAAATGAATAGAAGAAGTGGTGTTTGTATAAGTGTTTTGCTAAGTAAATATGTAAGTATGATCCATTGTTTGCATAAGTGAGTAGGATGACTTCATATGTGAATAGGATGCGTGCTGTTGTTTAATGTCGATATAGATGTATAAGTATTTTTGATAGTGTTCTATTGTTCATTGACAGCATGTATGAGTGAATCCATAGGTAAGTGATTAGATGTGTGTATACATCTATGAATCACTGAGTGGATTTTTAGATACTTGTATTGCTGTGACAATGGATTTAAATATGATACTCTGTATTTTACAGTGATGAAAAATTGTAATAGTGTATGAAAAGGTGTATGTGATTGTCACGTGGATGATGTCATCAGTGGTGTCATCAGTGATGTCATTTGAGATGTCATCAGTGATGTCACTGACCGTGTCATGAATGATCTAATATGTGACATCATCAGCATTGGATTGCGGGTGCGCGAAATATAGTTAGTACAACTAACTATATAGGAGCAATTTCATTGGTTTTGTATGAGTAAAATGTCCAGCTAACTATAACACCACTAAAACTTATAGTTTTTTGAGTGAATTTCAAAGGTTTTTTAAAAACTAATACCTAACTATATAACTCCTGAAACCTATGGTTTTTTCAGTGAATTTCAAAGGTTTTTTTAAATGCTAATTCCTAACTATATAAGACCTGAAACCTATGGTTTTTTCAGTGAATTTCAAAGGTTTTTTAAATGCTGATTCCTAACTATATAAGGCCTGAAACCTATGGTTTTTTCAGTGAATTTCAAAGGTTTTTTAAATGCTAATTCATAACTATATAAGGCCTGAAACCTATGGTTTTTTCAGTGAATTTCAAAGGTTTTTTAAATGCTAATTCCTAACTATATAAGGTCTGAAACCTATGGTTTTTTCAGTGTTTTAAAAACAAAAATTGATTGGTTAACTGGCTTATTAAGTGTATCTTAGTGAATACATATATTAGCGAGTAATGTTTAAATATTTAAATATATGCATGAGTGATGTAATATGTGACGTCATCAACAGTGCATTGCAGACGTGCAAGTTATAGTGAGTCCAACTAACTATAACGTGGGAATTTCAATGGTTTTATGCGAGTAAAATTTCCAGCTAACTATAACTGGTGTGAAACCTATGTTTTTTCCAGTGAATTTCAAAGGTTTTTTAAATGCTAATTCCTAACTATAACTGGTGTGTAACCTATGTTTTTTTCAGTGAATATATATATATATATATATATATATATATATATAAAATTTCTATGGCAAAATGAAACCCCTCATTTTGTTCCTTTTCAAATTAAATGTATTAAGTGTTACCACTTTATTCCAATCAAGATGACTTCAGGTGTGCCATACTTTTGTCATAAGTAAGACTGTTAGCATTCTAGTTGTTCTTTAGAACACTCTGGGACATTCTGTCATTGGGCTATAGTTGGGCTACATCTAGCTGATATTTGGGCTACATTTGGGCTCTTTTGTCTCTGGTGGCCATCTTGGGAGACTGCATATCAGAATTTTTTTAATGAAATATAAGAGGATTTGAGAAGTCACTCAAAATGTGCCCTAATTTTTCTTTCTTCAGCACTAATCATAATTTCTATGGCAAAATGAATCCCCTCATTTTGTTCCTTTGCAAATTAAATGTTTTAAGTGTTAACACTTTATTCCAATCAAGATGACTTCAGGTGTGCCATACTTTTGTCATAAGTAAGACTGTTAGCGCTCTAGTTGTTCTTTAGAACACTCTGGGATATTCTGTCATTGGGCTATAGTTGGGCTACATCTGGCTGATATTTGGGCTACATTTGTTTTTTTTGTCTCTGGTGGCCATGTTTGGGCTACATTGGGCTACATTTGGGCTCTAACATATATATATAGCCCAATGTAGCCCAATATATATTTTTTCAAAGTTAATTTTCGTAAAAACCACTGGAGCACATATCTTGAGACATAGCAAAGGCACATCGGGCTACCAGTCCCTACAATTTTGCCAAGTTTGGTGGAAAACCATTCAGCCGTTCGGGCTAAAAGTGAGTCCAACCACCCTATGGAAATTAACATGGGGAAAACACGTTTTGGGACCCCCCTTTTATCTCGGCCCCCGCTTGACCAATCCCCCTCAAACTTTCAGGGAAGGAGCGGAGCGTCGCAAGGCAAAGTTAAGGAAAATTTCAGGAAGATTACTCAACCGGCGCCAAAGTTATTCCCAATAGAATGTTGCAATTTCCCTATGGAAAACAATCCTAAATATATATACCTACTGGCTATCGCCGGTAGGTAATATATATATATATATATATATTCACTGAAAAAACCATAGGTTATAGACCATATATAGTTAGGAATTAGCATTTACAAAACCTTGAAAATTCACTGAAAAAACCATAGGTTATAGACCATATATAGTTAGGAATTAGCATTTAAAAAACCTTATTTTACTCACACAAAACCATTGAAATTCCATATATAGTTAGTTGCACTAACTATATATCGCGCACCTGCAATCCACTGCTGATGATGTCACATATTACATCATTCATGACATGGTCAGTGACATCACTGATGACATCACTGATGACATCTCAAATGACATCACTGATGACATCACTGATGACATCTCATTTGACATCAATGACCACATCACTGATGATATCATTCATGTGACAATACAATGCATCTCCTCACATTTTAATATAACCTCTGTTTCACCCAGTGTTAAATACAGAATATAATTTTTGAAACCATTGACACACCAATACTAGTTACTACATACGCACTCACTGATTCCTACGTCTACACACACCTTCACTCATTCACCCATACTATCATTCATACATACAATCACTCATCTTTACAACACTATCATATGCACTCATACACCTATACAGACACTCACAGTCTGCCACTCATCCATGGAGTTACTCACACACCTAGTCAGTCCTGTAAAGAATCAATGACACTTCCATTTTCTTGTCTATACAGTTAAACATAGAGCACCTTACATTTTCAAACATATACTAACACATACTTACCTTGTTATACAATCATTGATACAAGTACACATTGATCTGCACAGAGTCACACACCTCCCAGCCAGCCACACACACACTCAGTCTCCCATACAAATACTTGGACAATCAATCAGTAACCCATATAGTTAATCATATAGCTACTGATCAAAACATGCAGCAGTTTACAGAACAACAGACATAATGATGCACAAATTAAGACACTTTAGTCACTAACCCATGCACTCAGTGAGACACATTTAATCACTCACTCATGCATTCAGTCATGCACCTACTAAATCCTTTGTCCAGACACTTATACTTCCACTCATTCTTCAATATGTAAGACACATTTTAACTTTACAGAAACATACAGTCACTGGATGTTGTCATCAGTGATGTCATCAGTGATGTCATTTGAGATGTCATCAGTGATGTCATCAGTGATGTCACTGACCATGTCATGAATGATGTAATATGTGACATCATCAGCAGTGGATTGCAGGTGCGCGATATATAGTTAGTGCAACTAACTATATATGGAATTTCAATGGTTTTGTGTGAGTAAAATAAGGTTTTTTAAATGCTAATTCCTAACTATATATGGTCTATAACCTATGGTTTTTTCAGTGAATTTTCAAGGTTTTGTAAATGCTAATTCCTAACTATATATGGTCTATAACCTATGGTTTTTTCAGTGAATTTCAATGGTTTTTTAATAGCAAATATCATAAGCTGTCGAATGTCAAGTACGTGGTAAGTGAAAACATTTTCGTGTTTATGCACACTGATCTGCTTTGAATGGTGCCCCCCCCCCTCATTTCTATTAGGAGTACTCTCTCTTTGCAGATAGTGAAAGGTAGTTAACGCAGGTCTTTGCCCCCATTGTAATCCGTCGTGCCTGCTTCTCTCTCCATTTGATTCATTGTTATCCAAGTATTTACTGTTTTAGAATTAGTTCTCTTTGGTTCATTCTCTATTTACAAACAAACACAGAGTCGCAATACTCTGTTTAGTCTTTGCAGATAACGAAAAATCGTGTAAAAAAAAAGAAAAGGAATCGAGCAAAATCAGTAGGCCACTAATGGGATCTCTTTTTGACCTCGCTAAAATAGAAACATTAGGAACAACCCCTCATGACAAATACAAAACTAGTGAGATGAACTGAACTCCACACAATGATGGCTGCAAAACAGCTCGGCTCCGCCACCCACCCCGCCCAAAATAACGATAAAGAACGGCTGCCATGATTGGTTGCGGAATGACCACGACGGAGCTACGAAATGGTGCTGCTCTCATGCTAACCCCAGCTTCAGTCTGAAACATCCAGAAACACTGTAGACTACCAATTCGATCAGTTCCGGTAGCGCCCCAATGTAACCCGGTAGAGAAGAACTAGCCCTCCCCTCTTTGACTGATGGTTCTTGTTGCCTGTCCCTTCTGTTGTCATTTAACAGAACTATTTAGCCTGCTGAAAGGGGTTGTGTTCCGACCGCTGGTTGGTGGAGACATTTTGACTATATTCTGTACCTGCGTTGTCGCGTAATGCGTCATATGACGCGCCGCGTTAGCGCATCCGGAAGTCATCCGGGGCGCGCAGCGCGTAACGTAAGCATAACAAGTCATGTGACTTGTTAATAAAACTTTTCATTGGTTCATTTTACTTTTCTTATTGTAATGATGAAAGGCTTGGTCATATGACCTAAAAATTACGCTTTTCATTACTTCCGAACATTATTTTTTCTTAAATATATGTTATAATGTTCCAGGCTAATGTACTTTCCCGGAAATTTTACAACTGTCCTGCAAGTAAAATATATTCTTTTTTCGAGAAAAAGAGCGTTTCTTCGTCCCATGACGGAGCCGTTGAGCAAAAGAGGGTCGACCTGCTGTCTTAGTCGCCGATACGCCTGAATATGAGATTCTTATCGATCACTTTATGTTGCAGGAATAGAAAACACAACAGCCCTTGACCATTTATCTTTACTGCGTTCCTTCGTATTATACCTTTTACCCTTCATGTAATTGGTCTGCTTTATTTCACTTGCCTTTTAATGATTCTAAAACAGTGACTATTATTAAAAACTTTACCAATGTATATACTACTACCATGTTTTCTTTTAAAAACCTTTATTGTGAAAATTTCATTATACAAATACAAGCCTATAACCACGTGGGCCGGCCACGGAGCAAACTGTAATCGTATATGATGAATAGACATTTACACTGTAGAGGAACGTAACGGGCGGGCCATTAGGTTGCAAGAACTAAGGTGTCTAACAGTTACGGAATCGGTGGACGTACATTTTATAATTAAAATACGACAGGGCCAGTTACAATAAAATTATCTAGATATACATTTGCGGGCAAGTACCATGGGTGACGTTAATTCGAACTTTCAACAGTACAGTAATCAATAACACATCAGAACTTAATATCAATAGGGATGTCGAAATATTCAATCAATTCTCGTCCCCGCCCGCCATGTGCTTCAAAACTGCATACGTATCTCGTGATTTCAAGGTTCTGCAACCAGTACACAACAAGGAGTTACGAGTCCCATTTATTCTGGCGCCATTTTGGGCGAGGACGGGCAGGTCCAGGATATAGTCAAAATGTCTCTACCAACCATCGACTATGATGATGTTCATATGCTGTATTTATTAGAGTAACACTCAGATGTCCACATGAAATAAATTTGCCACAATCTAAACATGTCATTTTAATCTTTCCAAAGTTCTTCTAAATATTTGGGACCGTTTCCCTTGCCTCTGAAGCTCTCAGTGCCACTTCTTTGATGAATGTACTAGCAGGTCAGGGGTTCTCCTCCAAATCTCTCTTTTATGCAGCACTATAATTAATTGGTGCCACCTCTCCATATGACGATGCATGGTATAGTTACCACAACTATATTTTTTTTCGGTTCCTCTAGAGAGTTCATCGTGGCAGATGAAGCGTGTAACGTACCGGGCATTTACCTTTTTTTGCATGTACAGGAAAGGAAAAAAAAATCGAGCGTCCGAGTTCTAAGGTGTCCCAGGGCCATTTTAGTGGACCAGGCCCAAATCCAAAGAACAGGCCGCCATTTTGAGAGTCCTGTTGCAGCCGCCTGTCGCTGTAGCATCAAGAGCAGCCGAAACTCAGCTGAATGGCAACTGAAACGGTAAAGGGGCGCCCCACTACAGCAGACGACCCAGGCCCAAATCCAAAGAACAGCTATCTCACAGGCTAATGGGGCGACCCACGCCGAGTTTCAGCATTGTAGGATGACCACACAAGTACATCAACTTGCTAGACATCACCTCGGTGCCATCCGGATCTCGGCGCCCCACTGCAGATGAAGTGCCTCTCAACTATGAAACCACCACGGTGACATCCGGATCTTGGCGCGTTGTGCTGCCTTCGGCCTATTCGCACATCGGTCCGCTACTGACGCCATCTCACAGGCTAATGGGGCGACCCACGCCGAGTTTCAGCATTGTAGGATGACCACACCAGTACAGCAACTTGCTAGACATCACCTCGGTGCCATCCGGATCTCGGCGCCCCACTGCAGATGAAGTGCCTCTCAACTATGAAACCACCACGGTGACATCCGGATCTTGGCGCGTTGTGCTGCCTTCGGCCTATTCGTACATCGGTCCGCTACTGACGCCATCTCACAGGCTAATGGGGCGACCCACGCCGAGTTTCAGCATTGTAGGATGACCACACCAGTACAGCAACTTGCTAGACATCACCTCGGTGCCATCCGGATCTCGGCGCCCCACTGCAGATGAAGTGCCTCTCAACTATGAAACCACCACGGTGACATCCGGATCTTGGCGCGTTGTGCTGCCTTCGGCCTATTCGCACATCGGTCCGCTACTGACGCCATCTCACAGGCTAATGGGGTGACCCACGCCGAGTTTCAGCATTGTAGGATGACCACACCAACTTGCTAGACATCACCTCAGTGCCATCCGAATCTTGGCATCTCAACGCCTAGTGGTATCTTCCATACAAAAAATATTGTTACGCTGCCTTTGGCCCCATTCGCACATCAGTCCGCAACTTAGACATCACCTCGGTGCCATCCGGATCTTGGCATCTCAGCGCCTTGTGGTGTCAGTCAGAAAATATTGTTGTGCTGCCTTCGGCCTATTCGCACATCGGTCCGCTACTGACGCCATCTCACAGGCCAACGGGGCGCCCCACGCCGACTTTCAGCATTGTAGGATGGCCACACCAGTGCGGCAACTTGCTACACACCACCTCGGTGCCATCCGGATCTTGGCATCTCAGCGCCTTGTGGTCTCTTCTACACCGGAAATATAGTAGAAAATATTGTTGCGCTGCCTTTGGCCCCATTCACACATCAGTCCGCTACTGACACCATCTCACAGGCCAACGGGGCGCCCCACGCCGACTTTCAACATTGTAGGATGGCCACAGAAGTGCGACAACTTACTAGACACCACCTCGGTGCCATCCGGATCTTGGCGCGTTGTGCTGCCTTCGGCCTATTCGCACATCGGTCCGCTACTGACGCAAACTCACAGGCCAACGGGGCGCCCCACGCCGACTTTCAGCATTGTAGGATGGCCACACCAGTGCGGCAACTTCCTACACACCACCTCGGTGCCATCCGGATCTTGGCGCGTAGTGAAGCTGCAGCAGCTGCAAATAAGCTTCAGACAGTGTTACAACCGCTGCTCAGAACTCTCAACTATGACACCACCTCGATGCCATCCGGATCTTGGCGCGTTGTATTGCCTTCGGCCTATTCGCACATCGGTCCGCTACTGACGCCGCCTCACGTGCCAACGTATTTTCTCCGCATTTTATACCCTATGCCGCATAACAGGTCATGTGACTTGTTTATAAAACTTTTCATTGGTTCATTTTACTTTTGGTTTCCTAATGATGGAAGGCTTGATCATATGACCTAAAAACAACACTTTTCATTGGATGAAAACTGTTTTTTTTCCCCCAAACGATGAAAGCCCCACCTTGTTTCTGGATGTTTCAGACTGAAGCTGGCGTCACCATGAGAGCACCACCATCTCGTAGCTCCGTCGTGGTCATTCCGCGAGCAATCATGGCAGCCGCTCCCCACCAGAAGCCTGCAGGAGTCGGGGCCCCCAAAACTTTTGATGAATTCTCAAGGCGGAGGGGACGCTTTCGAGAATGGGGTCCAAGACCTAGCAGACAAGCGTCCGATTTCCAAGGTGTCCCAGGGCCATTTCAGTGGACCAGGCCCAAAAAGGAAACAGCCTGCCGCCATTTTGAGAGTCCTGTGACAGCCGCCTATCGCTGCACCGCAAGAGTGGGCGCAACTCAGCTGAATGGCGGATTTTGACACAGTGGACCAAAAGCGGACGGAATGGCAACTGAAACGGTAAAGGGGCGCCCCACTACAACAGACGAGACTCCACCTGGAGAGGCCCGTTCACGCCGCCTCCCCCGGGGCGCTCCACGCCGTTATTCGGAGCAGCATTGTAGGATACCAAAACCAGTGCGGCAACTTACTGGACATCACCTTGGTGCCATCGTTCTGCTGCCTTGGAACTATTCGCACAACAGTTTGCTACTGATGACCCACCCCCCGCGACGCCCCACGCCGTTATTTGCTGAGTGGCAACTTACTAGACATCACTTTTGTGTCATCTAGATTTCGGCGCGTTCTGCTGCCTTGGAACTATTCGCACAACAGTTTGCTACTGATCACCCACCCCCCGCGACGCCCCACGCCGGAAATCTGGACGTTGTGCTGCGTTGGGACTATTCGCACAGCCGACCGCTACTTCGTTGTTTTTCTCTAAAAATGTTTATATGTTATTACTATTTTTGTTTTCTTGTATATATTTATAAATTATTAAAGTTTTATAATCTTACTACTTTGTCGGAGTGCTATATATTTTTAATGTGACACATAATTGTAAAAACTTTGATGTACAAAGAGTCATCCCTGGAATCTTCCGCTTCACGCTCGGTCCCCTCCCCAATCACAATACAGAATGGTTTTCAGATAATAGCAACGCTTCTGCTGTGACGGATCTCATCGAGTGTGGGCCTTGATCTACTATAACTCCTTTGAAGACGGGTGATTCTTTACAGCTGTGGCCATAAACTACATCTGCAGGGCTAGCTGATAGCCTAGGACCGGCCTGGACAATCGGACACAGAGGAAAAGGAGTGTCAGAGGGTGCGGTAGTGAATAGGGCGAAAGGGAGGTGTCGGGCGGGCACAGGGTGTGATTCTCAGGGAAGAACAGCGCAGATGGGGGGAGGTTTATTACCCATGCATAAAACAGAGAGCGGGGGTGACCACTGCCTGGGGGAGATGCTTGCGAGGGTGGGGAGCCATGCTAAGGATCGACAGCGTTCACAGAGTGGATCTGGTCAAGGCATCTAAAATGGCTGCCGTGCACGACAAAAGTGTGGCATTTGAAAAAAGACAAGATGGCGCACACAATGTTTTTCAACAATTCCTGATTTCCTTCGAATCGAACGTTAACAGACGTTGGGGCATATTACCAAAGTTAAGCGATATTTATCCCTAACGATGCATTGCAAAGATTTTTTTACCGTCAGAAATTATCGCAGATAAACCTTGCTATTATCAAGGTTTATCGCAAATACGATAAAAAACGAGCGCAATGCATTAATGTCGCTGAAAACTCCGCGATATTCATGCATTACCGAGCTAATGCTCTTAGCCATGTTATCCACCTCCCATTGGATAACATGGCTAAGAACTGCTCAGGGCAGCTGTTACTTTTTGGAGATATTCGCGCTTATCTCGAATATTTCCAAAAGTTGATAATAGGAGATAGCGATGTTAGCGACTGTTTCCAGTCGCTAACATCTTGGCATGCCCACTTTGCATGTCATTAGTGATAAATATCACTCACATGCAAAGTGGGACCCAAGATGGTCGCTATCTCCTACTAGCCGTCGCTAACTGGTGTTAGCAACAGCTAGGTAATACACATATAATTTTATCTCCGCGAAGCGGAGCGCTGTTACAGATATATATCTTGTTTTTGAACGTTAATTTCTCAAAATGCACTGAAGCACATATATTGAGACATAGCAAAGGCACATCGGGCTACCAGTCCCTAATATTTTACCAAGTTTCGTGCAAATCCATTCAGCCGTTCGATTATTATTATTATTATTTTTTTTTGCACCGCGGGGCCCTTTTAAAACCTCCACATCAAACCTAGGGGGTCAGCGAGGATCTACTATGCCCCCTTATGGTCATCAGCCGTTCGATTATTATTATTATTTTTTTTTTTGCCCCGCGGGGCCCTTTTAAAACCTCCACATCAAACCTAGGGGGTCAGCGAGGATCTACTATGCCCCCTTATGGTCATTTGCCCCTTCGCTTTGGCCTCCTCTTGTCTCTCGATCCTACCGAGAGACAAGATGGCGGCCGCTACGTACTGTTTGGAATGTTTACAGACACCGGAGAGCCAATCAGCTTCGCTTCGCAAAGCTCCGTAACGCGAAAAGTACGCGAAGCGGTGCGCTGTTACAGATATATATCTTTTTTTGAACGTTAATTTCTCAAAATCCACTGAAGCACATATATTGAGACCTAGCAAAGGCACATCGGGCTACCAGTCCCTACAATTTTGCCAAGTTTCGTGCAAATCCATTCAGCCGTTCGATTATTATTATTATTATTTTTTTTTGCCCCGCGGGGCCCTTTTAAAACCTCCACATCAAACCTAGGGGGTCAGCGAGGATCTACTATGCCCCCTTATAGTTATTTCCCCCTTTGTTTTGACCTCCTCTTGTCTCTCGATCCTACCGAGAGACAAGATGGCGGCCGCTACGGACTGTTTGGAATGTTGACAGACGCCGGAGAACCAATCAGCTTCGCTTCACAAAGCTCCGTTGCGCGAAAAGTCCGCGAACCAGAGCGCTAACCGGTCCGCTGTTACAGATATATATCTTTTTTTAAACGTTAATTTCTCAAAATCCACTGGAGCACATATATTGAGACCTACAAAAGGCACATCGGGCTACCAGTCCCTACAATTTTGCCAAGTTTCGTGCAAATCCATTCAGCCGTTCGGGCTAAAAGTGAGGCCAACCGCCCTATGGAAAACTCAATGTTAAAAACACGTTTTGGGACCCCCCTTTTTTCTCGGCCCCCACTGGACGAACCCCCCCCAAATTTTCAAGGGCTGCTCAGAAACAAAATGTGCCATTTTCCTGAAAATTTCAGCCGATTCCGTCCACAAACGCCAAAGTTATTAGACATAGAATTTTCAAAAAACCCATAGAGAAAAAATCCTAACTATATATACCTACTGGCGACCGCCAGTAGGTAATATATATATATATATATATATATATATATATATATATATATATATATATATATCCAATTCCCACCTCCTCCGAAGACAAAGTGCGAGGCCACAGCAGGGGAACACGTAGAAACACCTTTAATCCTTCACAGAGGCAAGAGGAACAGATACCACCTCCCACTCTCGGCGAATGCATTTCGGCATGACTTTTAGCCTTCTTCAGCGCCAGTGGTGTGTTGCTTCAGGTTTGGGGCGTGTTTCAAAGATATAGTATCTTGCCCTATTCTGGTTGGTCGTGCGTTGCTCCACCCCCAAGATGATACGTGCCTCTCATATACATCGCTGGTCAGTCACTCCATGTTCTGTGACTACCAGTCCCAGCATACACTGTGATTGAAAGTCAAATCTGGGCGATGCTGCACAGGGCGGGTTGGCGCTACGTAGGTGTCGATTATATATATATATATACATATATCCAACAAAAACAGTACCCCTGCTTGAAGACACCACACGCAGGGAGCTTGATTCCTCTTTTATTGTGGACTGCAAAAAGCATCAGGTTCCCAAACTCAGTCCCTGGATCATAGCCCGACACGTTTCGGACAATTCCGCTGCCCTTGTTCACACGCATACTTCAGGGGAACAACAGCCATCACGGAGAACACTGATTAAATGTTACCAGCAGGGTATGCTCAGACGTGAGTCCCTTGCTCACTTTGCCACTGGATTCAAGCAAGCCTGGCTGAAGACGGCTGTAATGCCAGAAACCGGTCCTAGGAAGCTTGAATCCGGTCCAGGGAAGGCATGGCTTGGCAGTTCGGGCTGGACTGTTCCCATGAGGCTCAGGGTCAGACTGATTTGCATATGGCCATGTCTGACCTGGGGTGGCAGAGTGGGCTAAAGAACGGTGATGGATTAAACCCAGATCTGTTGACTGGGTGTGAGTGTTTGATTGGTTCAGATGCTACATCCATCACCTCCCCCTTTTGTACCGCTTTGTTCGCCATAAGTTGGCAGGGTATGCTCAGACGTGAGTCCCTTGCTCACTTTGCCACTGGAATCAAGCAAGCCTGGCTGAAGACGGCTGTAATGCCAGAAACCGGTCCTAGGAAGCTTGAATCCGGTCCAGGGAAGGCATGGCTTGGCAGTTCGGGCTGGACTGTTCCCATGAGGCACAGGGTCAGACTGATTTGCATATGGCGATGTCTGAACTGGAGTGGCAGAGTGGGCTAAAGAACGGTGATGGATTAAACCCAGATCTGTTGACTGGGTGTGAGTGTTTGATTGGTTCAGATGCTACGTCCATCACACCCCCTTTTGTACCGCTTTGTTCACAGCCAGGGCAGTGAACAAAGAAACATTAGAATGTTGGAACTTCAGGCTTATACCAGCCATTATTAGCCCAGAGCTACTCCATTGTTTTCAATGGACCTTCCAACATTCCAATGTTCTAATAAAACAATATTGTGTATATTTCAATAGACGCTGTAGTTACTTGACTACTGGATTCTGTAATTAAACAATCACCACTCGATCTGAATTATGAACCCTGCTAACCGCAGTGTAGGCTAGAGGCAGTGGTCATTAACACCTCACAGCCATGTACCATTGGATTCGAAAGTACAGAGTTGGTTGCACCTGATCAGAGGGAGTACACAGAAATCATCACAGCCTTTAACTTATGACATCCTCAATCTTAGAATCAAGACCCTGTTTCACTGTTTGGACCTGCTGTACCGCAATGTACTCCACCGACTAGTGTCAACTAAACCCAATAATCATGTGCAGCAGTTGGCTAAGGAAGCACAGAGTGTGATGCACCTCAACAGATGAAGTTCTGAAAAAAACGAGCAGCAGGTAACATCAGAAATCGTCCATTGTGGGATCAAGACACCGTTCCACTGTTGGGACCTAGAGTTGGTTGCCCCTGGTCGAAGGGAGTACCTTCATCTCCACTCTCAGATGCAGTTCTAACATCATGCATTGTGAGATCAAGACACCGTTCCACTGTTGGGACCTAGAGTTGGTTGCACCTGGTCGAAGGGAGTACCTCCATCTCCACTCTCAGATACAGTTCTAACATCATCCATTGTGGGATCAAGGCACCATTCCACTGTTGGGACCTAGAGTTGCTTGCACCTCATCAGAGGGGGTTCACAGAAATCATCACAAACTTTAACTTCTGAAATCCTCAATCATAGAATTAAGACCCTGTTTCACTATTCGGACCTGCTGTACCGCAGTGTATTCCAGCGATAGCCGTCAACTAGGCCCAATAATTATGTGCAGCAGTTAACTACGGAAGCACAAAGTCTGATGTAAGAGGGCGTTCTGTGAAGAAACAGCAACAAGTAATATCGGACATCGTCCATTGTGGGCTCAAGACACCATTCCTCTGTTGGGACCTAGAATTTCTTGCACCTAGTCGAAGGGAGTACTTTCATCTCCACTATCAGATCCAGTTCTAACATTGTCCATTGAGGGATCAAGACACTGTTCCACTGTTGGTACCTACAGTTGGTCACGCCTCATCAGAGGGGGTACACAAAAATCATCTCACACTTTAACTTCTGACGTCCTCGTTCATATAATTCAGACCCCGTTTCACCGTTCTGACCTGCTTTACCGCAGTGTAGTCCAGCGACTGCAGTCACCCTAGCCCAATAATCATATGCAACAGTTAACTACGGAATCACCGAGTCTGATCCACCTCAATGGAGGGAGCTCTGTGAAAAGCAAGCACGAGGTAATATCGGACATCGTCCATTGTGGGATCAAGACACCGTTCCACTGTTGGGACGTAGAGTTGGTTGCACCTGGTCGAAGGGAGTACCTTTATCCCCACTCTCAGATACAATTCCAACATCACCCACTATGGTATCAAAAGACCGTTCCACTGTTGGTACCTGTCGGACTACTGTGTTAGTAGTATTCAGAGCACTCCACGGTGCTGGGCCTCAGGCTGGGCGCTGTGTGCCTGTGTCGCAGCGTTAATCTCAGGCGCCTTCCTAGCTCGCAGACCTCGGCCCAGGATCTTTTGCCTGCACGTGGTGGGCCCTCTTTAACATGCGGCGGTGTTGAAAGGTGAACTGTGGGGCATATATGCGTTGCAGCGGCCATGACGGTTCTAGATACCAGCACGCTGAAAGCATCCTTCACGCATCCACCTTCGCTCACGGCGTCAGCCTCGTGGCGGTGTGAGCTGAGCCACCGCCACCAATACATCACCACTGATAGCACCACCACCACCAATTCCATCACTACCAATACCACTACCACCAATACAACGAGCACTAATACCACCACCAATCCAAAACCACCACCATCACCAATACCACCTCCAATACCAATACATCCACCCCCAATACCACCACCAACAAAACAACCACCACCAATAGCCCCAGCACCAATAACACCAGCACCAATACCTCCACTGCCAATACCACCAATACCTCCATCACCAATCCCACCACCACCACCACCACCACTACCACCACCATTGATACCACCACCACCAATACCACAACCAATACATCACCACTGATACCACCACCACCACCAATTCCACCACCAACAATACCACCACCACTACCATCGATACCACCAGCACTGAAACAACCACCAATCCAATCACACCACCACCACCAATACCACCTCCAATACCAATACCTCCTTCACCAATACCACCAATGCCAATACCACCACAACCAATACCACCAATATCACCTCTACCAATATCACCACCCATACCACCACCAATACCACCACTACCAATCACAATACCAACACCACCACCCATACCACCACCACCTCCACCAATACCACCACCACCAATACCACCACCACCAAAACTGCCACCACAACCATCACCAATACCACCAATACATCACCTTCAACAACAACACTACCACCAATTCCACCACCACCAATACCACCACCACCAATAGCAACCCCACCACCACCAATACCACCAGCACTAATACCACACCATCATTACCAACACCAATCCAATCCCACCACCACCAATACCACCACCAATACCTCCACCACCAATACCACCATCACCACCACTACCACCACCACCACTACCACCACCACCGATACCACCACCACCAATACCACCACCACCAATACCGCCATCAATACATCACCACTGATAGTACCAGCACCACCAATTCTACCATCATAACCACCAATACCACTACCACCAATACCACCAGCACTAATACCACCACCAATCCAATCCCACCACCACCACCAATACCAATACATCCACCCCAATACCACCACCACCAAAACCACCACCACCACCTCCAATATCCCCAGCACCAATAACACCAGCACCAATACCACCACCGCCAATACCACCAATACCACCAGCACCAATACCACCAGCACCAATCCCACCACCAATATCTCCAACACCAATACCACCACCACCAATACCACCACTAATAGCACCACCACCAATACCACCACCACCATAATCACCAATACCACCACCAATACATCACCATCATTACCACCACTACCATTAATTCCACCACCACCACCAATAGCAACACCACCACCACCAATACCACCAGCACTAATATCACCACCATCATTACCAACACCAATCCAATCCCACCACCACCAATACCTCCACCACCACTACCACCACCAATACATCACCACTGATAGCACCACCACCACCAATTCCATCACTACCAATACCACTACCACCAATACCACCACCAATACAACCAGCACTAATACCACCACCAATCCAAAACCACCACCATCACCAATACCACCTCCAATACCAATACATCCACCCCCAATACCACCACCAAAAAAACAACCACCACCAATAGCCCCAGCACCAATAACACCAGCACAAATACCTCCACTGCCAACACCACCAATACCTCCATCACCAATCCCACCACCACCACCACCACTACCACCACCATCGATACCACCACCACCAATACCACAACCAATACATCACCACTGATACCATCACCACCACCAATTCCACCACCACCAATACCACCACCACTACCTTCGATACCACCAGCACTGAAACCACCACCAATCCAATCACACCACCACCAATACCACCTCCAATACCAATACCTCCTTCACCAATACCACCACCAACAATACAACCACCACCAATACCACCAATACCACAAATCCCTCCACCAATACCCCCACCCCCACCAATACCACCACCACCAATGCCAATACCACCACAACCAATACCACCACCAATATCACCACTACCAATATCACCACCCATATCACCACCAATACCACCACTACCAATCACACCACCACCACCTCCACCAATACCACCACCACCACCAATACCACCACCACCACCAAAACAGCCACCACCACCATCACCAATACCACCAATACATCACCTTCAACAACAACACTACCACCAATTCCACCACCACCAATACCACCACCACCAATAGCAACCCCACCACCACCAATACCACCAGCACTAATACCACACCATCATTACCAACACCAATCCAATCCCACCACCACCAATACCACCACCAATACCTCCACCACCAATACCACCATCACCACCACTACCACCACCACCACTACCACCACCACCACCAATACCACCACCACCAATACCGCCATCAATACATCACCACTGATAGTACCAGCACCACCAATTCTACCATCATAACCACCAATACCACTACCACCAATACCACCAGCACTAATACCACCACCAATCCAATCCCACCACCACCACCAATACCAATACATCCACCCCAATACCACCACCACCAAAACCACCACCACCACCTCCAATATCCCCAGCACCAATAACACCAGCACCAATACCACCACCGCCAATACCACCAATACCACCAGCACCAATACCACCAGCACCAATCCCACCACCAATATCTCCAACACCAATACCACCACCACCAATACCACCACTAATAGCACCACCACCAATACCACCACCACCAATACCACCACCGCCATAATCACCAATACCACCACCAATACATCACCATCATTACCACCACTACCATTAATTCCACCACCACCACCAATAGCAACACCACCACCACCAATACCACCAGCACTAATATCACCACCATCATTACCAAGACCAATCCAATCCCACCACCACCAATCCCTCCACCACCACTACCACCACCACCACTTCCACCACCACCGATACCACCACCACCAATACCGCCACCAATACATCACCACTGATAGCACCACCACCACCAATTCCATCACTACCAATACCACTACCACCAATACCACCACCAATACAACCAGCACTAATACCACCACCAATCCAAAACCACCACCATCACCAATACCACCTCCAATACCAATACATCCACCCCCAATACCACCAGCAACAAAACAACCACCACCAATAGCCCCAGCACCAATAACACCAGCACAAATACCTCCACTGCCAATACCACCAATACCTCCATCACCAATCCCACCACCACCACCACCACTACCACCACCATCGATACCACCACCACCAATACCACAACCAATACATCACCACTGATACCACCACCACCACCAATTCCACCACCAACAATACCACCACAACTACCATCGATACCACCAGCACTGAAACCACCACCAATCCAATCACACCACCACCACCAATACCACCTCCAATACCAATACCTCCTTCACCAATACCACCACCAACAATACAACCACCACCAATACCACAAATCCCTCCACCAATACCCCCACCCCCACCAATACCACCACCACCAATGCCAATACCACCACAACCAATACCACCACCAATATCACCACTACCAATATCACCACCCATATCACCACCAATACCACCACTACCAATCACACCACCAACACCACCACCCATACCACCACCACCTCCACCAATACCACCACCACCAGTACCACAACTAATACCATCACCACCAATACCACCACCACCAATACCACCACCACCAAAACTGCCACCACCACCATCACCAATACCACCACCAATACATCACCGTCAATACCAATACTACCACCAATTCCACCACCACCAATTCCACCACCACCAATAGCAACCCCACCACCACTAATACCACCAGCACTAATACCACCACCATCATTACCAACACCAATCCAATCCCACCACCACCAATACCACCACCAATACCTCCACCACCAATATCACCATCACCACCACTACCACCACCACCACTACCACCACCACCGATACCACCACCACCAATACCACAACCACCAATACTGCCATCAATACATCACCACTGATAGTACCAGCATCACCAATTCCACCACCATCACCACCAATATCACTACCACCAATACCACCAGCACTAATACCACCACCAATCCAATCCCACCACTACTACCAATACCACCTCCAATACCAATACATCCACCCCAATACCACCACCACCAAAACCACCACCACCACCTCCAATATCCCCAGCACCAATAACACCAGCACCAATACCACCACCACCAATACCACCAATACCACCAGCACCAATCCCACCAGCACCAATACCACCACCAATATCTCCAACACCAATCCCACCACTACCACCACCACCGAGACCACCACCACCAATACCACCACCAATACACCACCACTGATACCACCATCACTGCCAATTCCACCACCACCAATACCACTAGCACCAATACCACTACCACTAGCACCAGCACTGAAACCATTACCAATTCAATCGCACCACCAATACGACCTCCAATACCAATACCTCCACCCCAATACCACCACCACCAATACCACCACCACCACCAATATCCCCAGCACCAATAACACCACCACCAATACCACCACCAGCACCAATACCACCACCACCAATACCTCCACCACCAATGCCACCACCAACAATACCACCAATACCACCACCAATACCACCACCACCAATACCACCACCAATACCTCCACCACCAATACCACCATCACCACCACTACCACCACCACCACGATACCACCACCACCAATACCACCACCACCAATATCGCCATCAATACATCACCACTGATAGTACCAGCACCACCAATTCCACCACCATCACCACCAATACCACTACCACCAATACCACCAGCACTAATACCACCACCAATCCAATCCCACCACCACCACCTATACCACCTCCAATACCAATACATCCACCCCAATACCACCACCACCAAAACCACCACCACCTCCAATATCCCCAGCACGAATAACATCAGCACCAACACCACCACTGCCAGTACCACCAATACCACCAGCACCAATCCCACCACCAATACCTCCAACACCAATCCCACCACC
The DNA here is from genome assembly GCF_964261635.1 of Lissotriton helveticus. Lineage (NCBI taxonomy): Eukaryota > Metazoa > Chordata > Amphibia > Caudata > Salamandridae > Lissotriton > Lissotriton helveticus. Next base: position 1,416,440,963 of record NC_136059.1, on the reverse strand, counting down.
ACCACCACCACCGAGACCACCACCACCAATACCACCACCAATACATTACCACTGACACCACCACCACTGCCAATTCCACCACCACCAATACCACTAGCACCAATACCACCAGCACCAATACCACCACCACTACCACCAGCACTGAAACCACCACCAATCCAATCGCACCACCACCACCAATACCACCTCCAATACCAATACCTCCACCCCCAACACCACCACCACCAATACCACCACCACCACCACCAATATCCCCAGCACCAATAACACCACCACCAATACCACCACCACCAATACCGCCAGCACCAATACCACCACCACCAATACCTCCACCACCAATGCCACCACCAACAATACCACCAATACAACCACCACCAATACCACCGCCAATACCACCACCACCAATATCACCACCACCACCAATACCAACACCACAACCACCACCAATACCACCAATACCACCACCAATACCAATACCACCACCACTAATACCACCAATACCACCACCAAGAATACCACCACCACCAATACCACCAATCCTTCCACCAATAGCACTACCACCAATACCTATACCAATACCACCACCACCACCACAACCAATACCACCACCAATACCCCCACTACCAATATCCCCACCAATACCACCACCAATACCACCACTACCAATCACACCACCAACATTTTTTGTAAACATATTTTTTTATTAGAAAGTTGCATTACAGTACATCACTGGGTGTAGCACCTCACACAGTTTTGTCAGATCGTGTGGATCATATTCCTCAGAACATTACAGACCATATGTTAAGCCATTGTTTACAGCATTTACCACAGTGTAGCATTTGTGTACCTTTCAAACATACCCAGTGTCATTCCTACTGTCATTTTGTTTTTAAGGAAAGAAAATGAAAAAAAAAAGGAAAAGCATCCCACATTGGCTGTATCTAATTTTCATACAACTCTGACAGGATAAATCCTGGGATATGGGACTCTTCCCAGAGAGTACTGCATCAACATGTAACCTTGCATTCGATTTTTAGAAAAAAACAAATCCTATCAACTTCCCCGCCCGTTCCCTCCCCCCATAGGCTCAGCGAAGAAGAAATTGTACAATCTTATACATAGTCCAGTTCAGCATATTGTCTCTTTGCTATATACAGACATTAGTATGATGGCTTCCAGCAACCACCCCTCTTTCTTTTTATTTTGTTTATTCCACAGAGCCTCGGATCCCCCTAGTTTCCGTCCTTCCCAAGCTTCAGCAGATCACACTCTAGGGACAATACTCTAGTATGTCTACAGCGCCAAGCTCCTCCAACAACAAATTCCATTCCATAGATATAGGCGTCTTACGCAGTCCACGTTGCTCCTCTTTCTTCAATTCCGCACCTTCAGCCCTGCCCAACCCCATCAGCTCGTCATACCAATCTTTCAACGCTGGTGGTCTAGCAGCTTTACATTTCATTGTGATATTACATTTGGCCAGAATGAGCGCCAAGTTATTACATTTAGTGACCGGACTACCTTTCTTCCCTTTAGGACCCATCCCCAGCAAACAATATTCCAGACTGTCATTACTCATCACCGGAGCTATATTTGTTAGGATCCCACAGACTGCCGCCCAGTAATGTCGTAGTCATGGACATTTCCACAGCATGGGTGCCAGATCTGCTGCCTACAGTTCACAACGCGGGCACACATCCAATACTTCACACCACCAACATAACCACCAATACCACCATCACCAATACCACCACCACCTCCACCATTACCACCACCACTAATACCTCCATCACCAATACCATAACCACCAATACCACCACCAATAGCATCACCGATACCACCACCCATACCACCAACACCAATCCAATACCACCAATACCACCACCGCCAATATCATCACAATACCACCACCACCATCACCAATACCACCACCAATACCACGACCACCACCAATACCACCAATACCACCAATACCACCAGCACCAACACCATCGATACCATCACCACCAATACCACCACCACCAATACCACCACCAATACCAATACCACCACCACTAATACCACCAATACCACAACAACCAATACCACCACTAACAATACCACCACCACCACCAATACCACCAATACCTCCACCAATACCCCCACCAATACCACCATCAACAATACCACCACAACCAATACCACCAATACCAATATCACCACCAATACCACCACTACCAATCACACCACCACCAATCCCACCACCACCAATACAACATCCACCAATAGCACCACCACCAATACCACCACTAATACCATCACTGCCAATACCACCACCACCAATACCAGCAAAACCACCACCACTATCACCAATACCATCGCCAATACATCACCACCAATACCCCCACTACCACCAATTTCACCACCACCAATATCACCACCACGAATAGCAACACAACCAATACCACTACCACCAATCGAATCCCACCATCACCACCAATACCACCTCCAATACTAATACCTCCACCACCAATACTACCACAATATCCACCAATATCCCCAACACCAATACCACCAGCACCAATACCACCACCACCAATGCCACCACCAACAGTACCACCACCACCAATACCACCACCACCAATACCACCATCACCAGTACCACCACCACTAATACCACCAATACCACAACAACCAATACCACCACCAACAATACCACCACCACCAATACCACCAATCCCTCTACTAATACACCCACCAATAGGACCACCACCAATACCAATACCACCACAACCAATACCACCACCCTGAATATCACCACCAATACCACCCCCACTACCAATTACACCACCAATACCAATACCACCACCACCTCCACCAATACCGCCACTAATACCATCACCACCAATACCACCACCACCAATACCACTACCAGCAATAGCAACACCACCAACACCAGCACTAATACTACCACCATCAACACCACCACCAATCCAATCCCACCACCACAAACCACCACCAATACCAATACCTCAACTATCAATACCACCACCACCAATACAACCAATACCACCAATACCCCCACCACCACTACCACCACCACCAATATCATCACCCCCACTACCAATTCCACCACCACCACTACCACCAATGCCACAGCACTAATAACACCACCACCGATATCACCACAACCAATCCAATCCCACCACCACCACCAATACCACCTCCAATACCAATACCCCCACCGCCAATACCACCACCGATATACCCAGCACCAATAACACCAGCATCAATACCACCCCCACCAATACCACAAATACCACCAGCACCAATACCACCAGCATCAATGCCACCACCAACAATGCCACCAATACCATCGCCACCAATACCACCACCATCAATACCACCACCACCACCAATACCAACACCACCATCACCAATACCATAACCACCAATACCAACACCAATAGCACCACTGATACCTCCACCCATACCACCACCACCAATACCACAACCACCACCAATACCACCACCAACAATCCAATACCACCAATACCACCACAACCAATGCCACCATAACCACCACCAATACCACCACCACCAATACCACTACCACCACCTCAGCGCAGGGGCACTGTGCGAGGCCAGAGCTGCAGCCGAGACCATCCCTCCTTCCCTCCATGCCTGCCATAAAGCACTGCCGCCCAGCACCAGGAGGTGAAGCCAGGGCCCTACTTCATCTGGAGTGTTTTGTATTAGGCCAAAGATAGGAATGACATTACTCAATGCCACACTGCACACTCAAATCACGGAGAGGGAAGGAAATAGCCCCTTCCTCCCGCTATTCCTCCTGAGCCATGACATTGTAATTACTGAGCGAAAGGTGTTGGAGCGCTTTGTTATGGTTTATAGCTCAGATCATATGTAACTCTTACTTCCCACTTTGTGTCTGTGTCATTTACAACACTTACACATCTTCTTCACTGCACTATTTATCACTACTTTGAAGACATCACAGGCCGGTCTCTTCCTCTGATATTTACAATCTACCAATCAGTCGAAAAGGCCCTTTAATGCAATGCAGTAGGTATTGCATTTGCGAGAGTTTAAGCTACTAGTATTGTAAATGATAATGCGTTTTATTTATGTTTTCAAACCCAAAACATAAATAGAAGGCATTGTCATTTACAATGCCAATAGCTCAAACTACGTTGAATGCGAGACCCATTGCATTGCAAATGCTTATTTTATTGGCATTTTTTTCAACAAAACACCACACAAAACAAAGACGGTCATGCACAGTGGTAGATTTCTAGAACAATCCATATAGCTACTCTCGGCATAGGCAGCAGAGGTTTGAACCACAAAAATAGGTAATTTATTGTATCCCAACTGTAGAACTCCGGGGCAGCAGTCTGAACTGATAATATTGTGTTGTATGTACTATACTGGGCCCTACCTACCCTCACACAAAATGTATCAAGGAAAGCATGGTGACCATATGACTGCATTAGCTTCATAGTACTCAATTAACTGACTATGTTTTGCTGCTTTCAAGTTTTTATAGAATCTATGTAAAGGAGCTCAGTTTTAGTTTAAGAATATAGTCTATGGGGGGCGTGGCTTGGCGCCCGTAGGTGATGGCAGCGCCTGAGTGAGGCTCTGCCGCGGCACCGGGAGACGCGCCTGTTAAATTCTCCGGTTCCTGTCTGTGAAGCCTTGTCCTGCTGTCGGAATACCTCCGTAATGCCCTGACACCTTTGTGGCATTCTAATTCTTGCGGGAGAGGACGATATCGACTACGTTGCTCCTGAGGGCGCTCTGCTGCTCGCAGCCGCCATTTCGCGGGTCCCGAGGCGGAGCGCCGCTATCCTGCTGACAACCGCGTCTTGCTCTCCTTGCATCCTTAACGGACGACAGACCCTTGGGAAACCCTCGTAGCCCTCACGAAATCTAAGACTGTTGTTAAATTTATCACGAAGGTTCTACAAGTGAGTGAATATATTTATTTATTTAGCGCGGCCGCCATTTTGTCTACTTCGATGTACAATTATAAATAAGCTGGCATGCTTATTTCACATTCTCCACACCTAATGGCTCCGCCTGGATTCTTCTGATGCCTCAATGTTTAATTCCTCATGAAGGTCTGCATTAACTTGAGTCAGCGTTTTAATGCACTATAGAGATGGTAGATTACTTGCCTTCTCTCTTTGCATGTGCATTTTCCTGATAACTTACCTCAACGTCATAGAGGCTTTCTTATTGATTGTACCTCGACTGGATGCCAGTTTTTCTTCAAATATTTCCCTCTTCAATGCAGACTTTGCTTTTTTTGGATACCCTTTCTGACTCTGCTGGCTTTTTACATACCTTTATTTCAGCTAAGTAATGCGCTTATTTTACCAGCTTTCCCGATATGTTTTTGCTCTAAATGGCTCGGTACTCTTGCCTTCATGGCCTATCTTCAGTCCACGAACTCTCCCTGAATGCATCTTCAACTTGAATGCTTTCTCATTTTGTCACTTGTACCTGCTGCCCTCCATACTCAATCCACTTCCTCATACTACTCATGATTGACACCTCGTAACTGGACCTGCTTTTTAGTGACTTTTTTCTTCCTTTACATCCAGTGTCTCCTTCTTCTGCTGCCACGTGCTGTTACGACACGATTCCTGTACATTTTCCCTTGGTTTCTACAGCCTCTTTTATGGGGCGATTAAAACATATGTCTCGCATACCATCCAAATCGACTACAAAGGTGGCTTTTGTGAAGAACTCTAAAGTTTTTTCTGCTCTTTCTCAATTGGAGGATTCCCTCGCTTCATCTGGATCGGAGGCAACCATGGATTCATCTTCTCAGTCAATGTCAGGGAAAACCACCGTTAAAAGACTGAAAACACACCCTCCTTCGCCTCCTAAGTCTTCGACGCCTGTCTCTATGGAACTTTTGTTGGAAGAGATCCGTTCATTTCGCCCTTTTCTCGAGGAAATTGGATCACTGCGCCCCTTTATGGAGGAAACCAATGCCAAGCTTCAGGTTCTGATTAAATCAAAAAGAGACTAGCTCAAGTTACTTTTAGGGGAGGGGGAAGACTCTGATATGTTTTGTCATGGAGTGTGAACACCCAGCAGGTGTGTTCAAAAAGCCCTCACCCACCAACCTGGTTGGTGGCATGCTTCATCATCGGGCCCACCTAGTGGCACCTAGCGTGCCCCGGGTGTGCTTCAACGCCTGACTACAGCGGAGCTGGTATTTTACTGAGTGTGCGGTGAAGATAGTTAAGGAAGTGATGTTAAAACGGCTGAACGGTGGTCCCAGTACCCGAAGGTAAAATTAGACTTTAATACCTGGGCCTCCGTCAGCGGTTAAAAATAAGGCAAGGGGATGTAAGAGGCGAGTTACGACCTCTCACATCCAATGGGTCAACATGTTTCAGCCAGTGCCTTATGACTAGACTGGCTTTCTTCAGGACCTAAAATAAGTGAGTGCAAATTACCTAGTGGGGGTGTAGGGGAGACTATGTGTCTACACGCCCTAAAGTGTATCTACGTGTGAGAGGGGGATTCCCTTCTCAAGACCACCTGTACACATAACATGGAAGGACAAAACAAAACATACAGGGAGAAGGTAGAGTCATTAGGATGTACAGTTTTACGCACATCTGATGCCGTCACTATAGCGAGTGATGGTGGGCTATAGGCGGCTATGGTGTGATGGTATTGGTGGTACCATCACAGTGGGAATCGCACTGATAACTCGAAAGTGAGGTGTTTTAAGAGACGGAGTAAAACAGGGTGCATTAGTGAAAATGCGGCGCAAGGAGGGATTCTTACGCAAGTTATTTGCTCAGTCTGACCTCAAGGTTGGGAGGTGGCAAAAGGCTTGACCCTGGGGGGACAAACATTTACCATACTGATTAGGGAGACCTGTTAGGAAAGAAAATAGCGCTTACCAGGAGTCGTGATGGTGGTTTCTCATACTCACAGTACTTCTGGGTTGAGCCTGCTCTGGACCTGTAGTGCCTCCTTCGCATACCGGTGGGGAATGAGTGTTTTCCCAGGTCTTAAGTACTCTTGTTAATTGGTCTAATTAAGTGCACCTGTGATGGAGGGCAATGGTGAAAAGACTCACAGGCCTGAGTCATGCTGCCTGGAGTAAGTATGGGCGCCTTAGGTGCGCGCGCGCTGTGACGCCCTGTCGCGCTGGGAGGCATCGTTATGGGCCACTCGGGAACCACCCAGGCGCTCGCGTCTATAGTTAGCGCATGCGCGATAGGACCAAGTGCAAGCTCCCCAGGGGAACGCCCTGGAGGGTAGTGTTACTTGTACGCGCATGCGCATTATGACCGGGCTGGTCTGCGCATGTGCGGCGTATGCCGGGTGATCGCCCGCGCATGCGCGATGTATTGTTCACCGGGCTCATTTTATTTCGTCCATTGGGTGGACCTGGGGCTTATAAATGATTTCGTTTCGTCCATTTCATGGATGTTGGGCATATAAAAACATGTCAACAAGTGTATTATGAGTTAATGGGGGACAATCTTTAGCAATTTTCAGGAGAAAGACTGCATAGAGGACGTAGTCGTTTCAGTGATGCTGTGCCCAAACATATGATGATGGGGGATCACTGGCGGGTCAAGGAATTCCACGGGATAGCGTCATTCAATCCCTGGGTGGATGTGGAAAGGCGGTAGATCCACCGTTGTTCAGCCTGCAGTAGTTTCTGGTCATTGTCCATAGCGCCAGAGGTGATCTGCTCTATCACCGTCCATGATAGGTCATTTGGTGTGTGACCTTCGGTGATGAAATGGTTGGTCATCTTGCTTATGTTCTTTTTGCATCTGATGGTACTTCGGTGTTCAGTTATGCGGGTTTTTATTTTCCGTGTGGTCATCCCAATGTATCGGAGTCCACATCTACATGTAATTAAGTAGATGACATTGCGGGAGTTGCAGTTAGTGTGGCAACGTTGGGTCCACATCTTGTTAGGTTCCAGATCCAAGGTTTTGGTGTGGGAGGTAAGGTGGCACACGCTGCAGTCATTGCACGGATAGTGCCCGCTGACATTGGGGAGGCCCCATATGTTGCGGAGGGTGTTGGTGGCAGATGGCGGTGGTGGTCTGGGACGGGTATTGACAAGGCGGTCTTTTAGATTGGAGTTTCGCTTGTATGCGAATCTTGGGAGGTCCCATTTCCTCTGTCCTGAAGTGATGATTTTCCAATGTCTTTTTATAATTTTCGACACCTCATTCGATGCTGTGTTATAGGTCGTAACACAGGTGATGGGTGGGTTATCTTGGACTCTGGTGACAGTCTCGAGGAGGGCCTCCCGATTTTGGTTTCTTGCTCTTTTTTGTGTTTTATTGATGATTGGTCTTGGATAGCCCCGTTGTGACAGCTTGTCGGTCAAGTCCTTGGCCTGTTTTTTGTAGTCAGAGATGTTCGTGCAGTTCCTGCGTATACGCAAGAACTGTCCATAGGGCAGGTTCTCTCTGAGGGGGCGTGGGTGGAAACTGGTAAAGTCAAGTAATGAGTTCCTTGCTGTCGGTTTGTAGTACGTGGTAGTGGTCAGAGTGCCATCTTTGGCTCTGATATCCAGATCTAGGAAGGGGAGATGGCTGTTGCTGGCCGTGCTGGTGAACTTGAGGTAGGGGTCCCTGTTGTTAAGCCACGTCATGAATTCGTCCAGGTCGGAGTGGGAACCTTGCCAGACCATCAGAATATCATCTATATACCTGCGCCAACTTAGGATGTGGTTAATGTAGGGGTTGGTGTCTGTAGTTATATGGCACTCTTCAAAGTGGTGGACGTATAGTCCCGCCACGCTTGGAGCGAAGACACTGCCCATCGATGTCCCGTTGGTCTGTAAGTAGAGAGTGCCGTCGTACTCAAAGAAGTTTTCTTTGAGTGCCAAGGTTGCGCATGACAGTATAAAGGCTCTTGGCGTGTGGTATTCCCAGTTAGTAGCCATAAGGATGTCATGGAGTACTTGGAGAGTGGCATCTTGTGGGAGGCTGGTGTAGAGGCTCTCCACGTCTAGACCCACCAGCAGTTGTGTGGTGGGGTTGAATTCCTTGTTGTTGAGGACTTGTAAGAGATGCTTAGTGTCCTTGATGTATGTCGGGGTCGACTGTACCAGGGGGTTTAGGAAAAAGTCGCAGTAGCGTGACAGTGGTTCCAATAGGGAGTTGATCCCTGATACTATGGGTCTTCCAGGGGGGGGAGTGACCCCCTTGTGAACTTTGGGCACAGTATAGAAATATGGGGTTCTGGTGTTCTGTGGGCATAGGTAATCTGCTTCCTGTTTGGATATGTGCTCAGCGTCCGCCGCCCTTTTGACCAGTGCGTGGATCGTGGTCCTCAGTTCGTCGGTGGGGTCTTGTGCCAGCCGGCGATAGTTCCTGTTGTCGCTTAGTAATCTGCGGCACTCAGTGTCATAGTCCTGCTTGTTTTGGAGGACAATGCCTCCTCCTTTGTCCGCCGGTTTGATAACGATCAGGGGGTTGTCTTGCAACCGTTGTAGAGTCCTCCTATCCTCCCAAGATAGGTTGTTGAAATGGTTGGTAGGTTTTAATCTCTCAATATCGTTGTACACGGCCTGTTCAAACGTCACGATTTCGGGGGGAATGGCAGAGGGAGGTGGTACAAACGTGGATTTTGGTCGCAGACCAGTGATATTGGGATTGTCGTGGACTGGTTCTATTTCTGGGATTGGTTTCTCGAAAAACGACTTTAGTTTCAGTTTCCGGAAGAATTGCGCCAGTTCCACATGTAATTTGAACTTGTCGAGTCTTGTTGTCGGAACAAATGATAAGCCCTTCTCAAGTACCGACTGTTCTTTGGGGGTCAGGGGTGTACTAGACAAGTTGAAGACCAATGAGTCTTGTTGTTTGTGAGGAATCATTGTTTGCTGGTTCCCGCTGTGCCCTCTTTCGCCTTCTGGCGTGTGTTCGCGCTGACTGGGTTCTCCTCCCCGCCCCAGTGTACTTGTGGTTGTTGTGGGTTTGTTCTTCTTCTGCCCCGTGTTCTTCTGCCCTGTCCTAAAAAAGGAATGTGTTGTCCCTGGTGGCCTGTAAATAAGGGCATTGGTCCAGGAGGGTACATGGGCGGGAATCCAAAGTAGGGGTTTTGCATCGGGCCGTAATTAGGTGGGAAACCGTGGAATTGTCCAGGTTGACCTCCTTGCCAGTTGTTCTGCCAACGCTGTCCACGTCTGCCGCGTCCTCCACGTCTCGCCGAGCCAGTGCTGGAATCGCTGGACACGGAGCTGTCATCTCCGGAGGTGTTGGACATACTGGTGTTTTTGTTCTGAGGGGTGTAGTCATCCTCTGAGTATGGGTAGACTTTGGCGTAATTGAATTTCTTCAAATCCTTGTCGAATTTCTTTATTTTTGCCTGGGTCAAGTATTCTTTATATTCTTTATATTCGTTTATGTCTTTATTCTGGTCCTCCAATTTCTTTTTGTAGGCGGTTATTGTGGCTTTAAAGTGACTTTCTGTTGCTTGGATTTCTATCAGAAAGGCTTCTGAAAGGCGTTTTGCAGTCTTGATGATAAGGATCATCCAGTCCCTGGTGCAGTGCCAGGCGATCTGGGCCCAGTCCTTCCTAAAGGTAACGTCATCTAGGAAGAGAAAACCCACAACAACCACAAGTACACTGGGGCGGGGAGGAGAACCCAGTCAGCGCGAACACACGCCAGAAGGCGAAAGAGGGCACAGCGGGAACCAGCAAACAATGATTCCTCACAAACAACAAGACTCATTGGTCTTCAACTTGTCTAGTACACCCCTGACCCCCAAAGAACAGTCGGTACTTGAGAAGGGCTTATCATTTGTTCCGACAACAAGACTCGACAAGTTCAAATTACATGTGGAACTGGCGCAATTCTTCCGGAAACTGAAACTAAAGTCGTTTTTCGAGAAACCAATCCCAGAAATAGAACCAGTCCACGACAATCCCAATATCACTGGTCTGCGACCAAAATCCACGTTTGTACCACCTCCCTCTGCCATTCCCCCCGAAATCGTGACGTTTGAACAGGCCGTGTACAACGATATTGAGAGATTAAAACCTACCAACCATTTCAACAACCTATCTTGGGAGGATAGGAGGACTCTACAACGGTTGCAAGACAACCCCCTGATCGTTATCAAACCGGCGGACAAAGGAGGAGGCATTGTCCTCCAAAACAAGCAGGACTATGACACTGAGTGCCGCAGATTACTAAGCGACAACAGGAACTATCGCCGGCTGGCACAAGACCCCACCGACGAACTGAGGACCACGATCCACGCACTGGTCAAAAGGGCGGCGGACGCTGAGCACATATCCAAACAGGAAGCAGATTACCTATGCCCACAGAACACCAGAACCCCATATTTCTATACTGTGCCCAAAGTTCACAAGGGGGTCACTCCCCCCCCTGGAAGACCCATAGTATCAGGGATCAACTCCCTATTGGAACCACTGTCACGCTACTGCGACTTTTTCCTAAACCCCCTGGTACAGTCGACCCCGACATACATCAAGGACACTAAGCATCTCTTACAAGTCCTCAACAACAAGGAATTCAACCCCACCACACAACTGCTGGTGGGTCTAGACGTGGAGAGCCTCTACACCAGCCTCCCACAAGATGCCACTCTCCAAGTACTCCATGACATCCTTATGGCTACTAACTGGGAATACCACACGCCAAGAGCCTTTATACTGTCATGCGCAACCTTGGCACTCAAAGAAAACTTCTTTGAGTACGACGGCACTCTCTACTTACAGACCAACGGGACATCGATGGGCAGTGTCTTCGCTCCAAGCGTGGCGGGACTATACGTCCACCACTTTGAAGAGTGCCATATAACTACAGACACCAACCCCTACATTAACCACATCCTAAGTTGGCGCAGGTATATAGATGATATTCTGATGGTCTGGCAAGGTTCCCACTCCGACCTGGACGAATTCATGACGTGGCTTAACAACAGGGACCCCTACCTCAAGTTCACCAGCACGGCCAGCAACAGCCATCTCCCCTTCCTAGATCTGGATATCAGAGCCAAAGATGGCACTCTGACCACTACCACGTACTACAAACCGACAGCAAGGAACTCATTACTTGACTTTACCAGTTTCCACCCACGCCCCCTCAGAGAGAACCTGCCCTATGGACAGTTCTTGCGTATACGCAGGAACTGCACGAACATCTCTGACTACAAAAAACAGGCCAAGGACTTGACCGACAAGCTGTCACAACGGGGCTATCCAAGACCAATCATCAATAAAACACAAAAAAGAGCAAGAAACCAAAATCGGGAGGCCCTCCTCGAGACTGTCACCAGAGTCCAAGATAACCCACCCATCACCTGTGTTACGACCTATAACACAGCATCGAATGAGGTGTCGAAAATTATAAAAAGACATTGGAAAATAATCACTTCAGGACAGAGGAAATGGGACCTCCCAAGATTCGCATACAAGCGAAACTCCAATCTAAAAGACCGCCTTGTCAATACCCGTCCCAGACCACCACCGCCATCTGCCACCAACACCCTCCGCAACATATGGGGCCTCCCCAATGTCAGCGGGCACTATCCGTGCAATGACTGCAGCGTGTGCCACCTTACCTCCCACACCAAAACCTTGGATCTGGAACCTAACAAGATGTGGACCCAACGTTGCCACACTAACTGCAACTCCCGCAATGTCATCTACTTAATTACATGTAGATGTGGACTCCGATACATTGGGATGACCACACGGAAAATAAAAACCCGCATAACTGAACACCGAAGTACCATCAGATGCAAAAAGAACATAAGCAAGATGACCAACCATTTCATCACCGAAGGTCACACACCAAATGACCTATCATGGACGGTGATAGAGCAGATCACCTCTGGCGCTATGGACAATGACCAGAAACTACTGCAGGCTGAACAACGGTGGATCTACCGCCTTTCCACATCCACCCAGGGATTGAATGACGCTATCCCGTGGAATTCCTTGACCCGCCAGTGATCCCCCATCATCATATGTTTGGGCACAGCATCACTGAAACGACTACGTCCTCTATGCAGTCTTTCTCCTGAAAATTGCTAAAGATTGTCCCCCATTAACTCATAATACACTTGTTGACATGTTTTTATATGCCCAACATCCATGAAATGGACGAAACGAAATCATTTATAAGCCCCAGGTCCACCCAATGGACGAAATAAAATGAGCCCGGTGAACAATACATCGCGCATGCGCGGGCGATCACCCGGCATACGCCGCACATGCGCAGACCAGCCCGGTCATAATGCGCATGCGCGTACAAGTAACACTACCCTCCAGGGCGTTCCCCTGGGGAGCTTGCACTTGGTCCTATCGCGCATGCGCTAACTATAGACGCGAGCGCCTGGGTGGTTCCCGAGTGGCCCATAACGATGCCTCCCAGCGCGACAGGGCGTCACAGCGCGCGCGCACCTAAGGCGCCCATACTTACTCCAGGCAGCATGACTCAGGCCTGTGAGTCTTTTCACCATTGCCCTCCATCACAGGTGCACTTAATTAGACCAATTAACAAGAGTACTTAAGACCTGGGAAAACACTCATTCCCCACCGGTATGCGAAGGAGGCACTACAGGTCCAGAGCAGGCTCAACCCAGAAGTACTGTGAGTATGAGAAACCACCATCACGACTCCTGGTAAGCGCTATTTTCTTTCCTAACAGGTCTCCCTAATCAGTATGGTAAATGTTTGTCCCCCCAGGGTCAAGCCTTTTGCCACCTCCCAACCTTGAGGTCAGACTGAGCAAATAACTTGCGTAAGAATCCCTCCTTGCGCCGCATTTTCACTAATGCACCCTGTTTTACTCCGTCTCTTAAAACACCTCACTTTCGAGTTATCAGTGCGATTCCCACTGTGATGGTACCACCAATACCATCACACCATAGCCGCCTATAGCCCACCATCACTCGCTATAGTGACGGCATCAGATGTGCGTAAAACTGTACATCCTAATGACTCTACCTTCTCCCTGTATGTTTTGTTTTGTCCTTCCATGTTATGTGTACAGGTGGTCTTGAGAAGGGAATCCCCCTCTCACACGTAGATACACTTTAGGGCGTGTAGACACATAGTCTCCCCTACACCCCCACTAGGTAATTTGCACTCACTTATTTTAGGTCCTGAAGAAAGCCAGTCTAGTCATAAGGCACTGGCTGAAACATGTTGACCCATTGGATGTGAGAGGTCGTAACTCGCCTCTTACATCCCCTTGCCTTATTTTTAACCGCTGACGGAGGCCCAGGTATTAAAGTCTAATTTTACCTTCGGGTACTGGGACCACAGTTCAGCCGTTTTAACATCACTTCCTTAACTATCTTCACCGCACACTCAGTAAAATACCAGCTCCGCTGTAGTCAGGCGTTGAAGCACACCCGGGGCACGCTAGGTGCCACTAGGTGGGCCCGATGATGAAGCATGCCACCAACCAGGTTGGTGGGTGAGGGCTTTTTGAACACACCTGCTGGGTGTTCACACTCCATGACAAAACATATCAGAGTCTTCCCCCTCCCCTAAAAGTAACTTGAGCTAGTCTCTTTTTGATTTAATCATATATTAACCGGGGACATGGACTAGCTTTCTGGTCCTACCTCTCTCTCTTGATTACGCAGCAAGCTTCAGGTTCTAACAGACAATTGGTCACAAATTGAGTCAAGGGTTTCTTCGGTTGAGCAATCTGTTGCATCTTTTCAAGAATCTCGTGCCACAGTTTCACATCTGTCTTCGCAGGTGGGCGCTCTTCAGAAGCAAGCGGAGGAGTTAGAAAATAGAGGAAGGCGTAATAATCTCCGCATTTACAGCCTGGTGGAGGGTCTTGAGGGCTCAGACCCGCGTGCTTTCTTCAAATCTTTCCTTCCCAAGTTGCTCCACCTGCCAGATAGTACATCGCTCAACATCCAGCGTGCTCACCGTCTTGGCCGATTACCCTCGTCTCCCTCCATGTCACAACGTCCAAGAGGCGTCATTCTCTACTTCTTGGAGTACACCGATCTCTTGAAAGTTCTAGCAGCTGCCAAAGCTCTTCCTAAACTGTCATGGTCTGACTCTCCGTTGTTTTTTGCCCAGGACTATGCCAAAGCAACTGCAAATCGTAGAAAAGCTTTCCTAGGCATGAGAGAGGTCCTTCGCTCTATGGGTGCTCGTTACGGCTTGTATCATCCTTGTTTGTTTAAAGTCACCTATAACAACAAAACAACTGCCTACGAGGACCCAATGAGATTGCAAAGCTTCATTAATGCACACAAGACCTCTGCCATGGATGCCTCTGGTCCTTCTTCTTCTTCCCCCGGCTGATTTGTAGTTTGCCTGTCTCTGTATTGTTCATCTCACGTTTCTGACTGACTCGTGATTTGCCTGCCTATGTCCTTTTCTTACGCTCTGCCGTCATGGTTACTCCCTTTGGATGTCCTTTCGCCTATTTGACTTTTTTTTTTTTTTTCCTCATATTGAATTGTTGCTGAATGTTTGTCTCATGATCTCTTTCTAGTTTGTTGTTTTGTAACACACTTTTGTTTTTCCCCATCTTTATCTCCACAGGAACCCTTTCTTGTCTGATGAAGTCTTCCTGGTTCCCTGCCCGGCCGACCTCAGTTGTGTTGCCTTACCTATTTGGCCCCTTCCCCCCTCGACTTCTTCTCGTCTTACCTTTTTGTAGGTATGTTCCCTTCATGTTTTCTGTATCTTCTTTGTTTTTTGTTCCTCTCCTCTTCCCCTTCCCTCATGAATCGATTACCTTATTTACGTAATGATGATGATCTTATTTTCTCAGGTTATCTTTTCTCCTCTCTCCTTCTTCATCATTTCTTTTCTTTACTTTCTTATCTACTCTCATTTGGTCCTTTTCTTCCTTCCACTTCTTGCTTTTTAATCTTGGGTCTTTTTCTCACTTGTTTATATATCTTCTTTGCGTTTTGCCCTTTTCTTATTCAACTCTCTCTTTTCTTTCTTCTGATATCTCTGGCCATTTCCTTTTTCTTTCTTGATTTACTTAATCTTATTGATTGCATTTCTGATTTTTTATTTCACCAATTTGTTGCCTTATTGTATAACATATGTCTTTAAATTTAATATCCTGGAATGTTAAGGGTATTAACTCTCCAATTAAACCTCAGCGTATTTTATCCCACCTAGCTAAATTAAATATTGATATTGCTTTTCTTCAAGAAACTCACCTCTCTGATATTGAATCTGAAAAGCTTAAGAGGGGCTGGGTGGGAGAAGTCTTCTACTCGCAAGGTGATGGTAAACGAAATGGTGTTACTATTTTATGTCGCAGGTCGCTTCCTTTCACAGTTATTTCCCAGGATTCAGATAGTAATGGTAGATGGACTCATGTCAGACTATCGATTAGAGGTGTTCCAATCTCTCTTCTTAATATTTATGGTCCCACAAACGGTGAACCCCTTTTTTGGGCTGAGTTTTCTCCCCACATAACCCGATTCATGGATGATAATTTCATCCTTGCAGGGGACTGTAATCATCCTCTCGATCCCTTCTTAGACAGGAAGTCTGATGCCACTTACATCCCCACAAAACCACATAAACTGTTTACTCAAGCTATTTCACAACATAAGCTTGTTGATTCTTGGCGTTTATGTAATCCGACTTTACAAGAGTTTACTTTTTATTCGCCCCATCACCGTTCCCAATCACGACTTGATTATATTTTTGTTTCCTACGCACTTGCCCAAACACTTCTTGCTGCGGAAATCGGTCCGATTTTACTCTCGGATCATGCTCCTGTAGTAGTTAGTCTTGAGGTTATCCCCAAAATTAATGGCCCTAAAAGATGGCGTTTTAATAATGCCCTTCTTCTTGACCCCAAATTTTCCACTTCCTTCTCTACCTTTTTTGATGATTTTTTTCTTTTTAATGATGTTCCTCCAGTTTCAAAACACACTCTCTGGGATGCTTTTAAAGCATCTGCACGCGACTTTATTATTAATTTTGTCGCTAAGAAGCGTAAAACTGCTCGCCAATTTACTAAAACCCTCCTTCATGATATCAAGAGATTGGAACACGCCTATTTCACTTCACATTCCTCAGATAGTCTGACATCTCTGGTTGCTGCTAAGATCAAATTTAATGAAAAATCTACTGAAGATGCCTCTCTATATCTACTTAAGTCAAGTGCCAAATTTTATGGTGGTAGGAATAAAGCTGGGAAGACTCTTGCCAATTATTTAAAGGTCAAACACAATAAAGTGAACATTGCATCAGTCTACGACATAAATGCACGCTTACAACATAAGGATGCTGATATTCTTGCTACTTTTTCCCATTTTTATGAGACCTTATACGCTTCTGACACCCATTCCTCTCCCCACTCTCTTGCTCATTTTTTTTCCACCATTCAAACTCCTGCATCATTTCCTCTCGACCTCTCCTCCTTAGAATCTGATATCTCACAAGCAGAACTCCTTACCACCCTCCACCGCCTTAAATTCAACAAGGCTCCTGGCCCAGATGGTTTTACTGTTGAGTTCTACCTTCACTTTTCCAAATTATTGATTCCAAAACTTCACTCACTTCTCCACTCTTTTGCTGAATTTGGCTCTTCTTCTGGTACTTTCTCAGACGCACACATTTGTCTAATACCTAAACCCGGGAAAGATGTCCAGCATTGCAAAAACTACAGACCCATTTCCCTAGTCAATATTGACTATAAAATTTTTGCCAAATTATTAGCGATCCGACTTGATCATTTACTCCCTGACCTTTTAGGTGATGAACAATCAGGTTTTGTTAAAGGTCGTTACATTACTGACAATACCAGACTTCTATTTAACATTTTGACAAAATCCTCCCATCTCCAACACTCTCTCGCGGCGATAGCCCTAGACGCTGAAAAGGCGTTTGATAGGGTTGAATGGCCTTACCTTTTTCATACCCTTAGTTGGTTTGGCCCTAAATTTATTTCCTTAATCTCATTACTATATTCTCGCCCTCGAGCTGCGGTTTATGCTAATGGCCAACTTTCTCCTTATTTTGACCTTGGTAGGGGTGTTCGCCAAGGCTGTCCTCTTTCACCTTTTCTTTTTAATCTGGCTCTAGAACCCTTTCTGTCCAGACTACGCCAAAATCCCAACATTCACGGTTTTCAAACTAAAGATCTCTCCATAAAACTTGCTGCATATGCAGATGATATTTTACTTTTCATCTCGAATCCCGCTGTTTCCGTCCCCGCTTTTTTGGAGGAAGTTCAAAACTATTCCTCTATTTCTGGTTATAAACTTAATCACGACAAATGCGAAATCCTGCCCTTGACGAAGTTCACCTTTAAGCCTGACTTTAGCGCCTCCAACTTCACCTGGAGCTCTTCCCATATTAAATATTTAGGATTGCATATTACCCCTTCAATCCCTGATACCATTTCCCTTTGCCTTACTAAATGTATCCAGAAATTATCTGACCTTACGGCTAAGTGGCACCCTCTTTACTTGTCTTGGTGGGGTCGCTTGGATACTATCAAAATGATGCTTTCCCCTATTGTTCTTTATACCCTTTCCAATATTCCTATTTCTATTCCAGCTAAGTTTTTTTTTAAAAATCAATTCAGTTTTATCCTCCTTTTTATGGCATAATAATAAACCTAGAATGTCTCTTGCCAAGCTCACCCGTCCTACATCTGAGGGAGGTGTCAATTATCCTGATTTCCTGGCTTATCATAAGGCTTTTTTGTTGCGTCAATCCTCCCTTTGGCTGCAAGATCCTGATTCTCCTTGCCCTTTGTGGACTAAGGTTGAGCGCCTTTTCCTTTCACCTTTTTCCTTTGCCGAATGTATTTCCTTTTCACGCAAGCCCTCTTCAATCCTTACTCCCATTCATAAATTCACTCTCAAACTCCTTTTATCCTCTAATCCTTCTCCTCCTGTATGTATAGCTGACTTTCTTTCTTCCACTATTTGGCACAACAAATACCTTTTACTCTGGGGTAAGCCTATTTTCTGGAAATCTTGGAGAACCAAGGGTCTGCTTTGGATTTCACAATTATTCTCACAATCCACTTTTTTGCCCTTCCACACCCTTTGCTCCACTTTTGACTTACCCCTCTCTTTTGCTCCCAAATACCTCCTCCTTAAAGCGTCAGTCATGGATGTTTATAACAAACTTTCTAAATCTATCCCCTCTCTCATTTTACCTGAGCCTGCTACTCAACTTCATTCTACTTTACACACTCTTCCCAAAGCCTCTGTCATCTATAAACACCTTCATGCTCACACACGTCCTAGACCCAAATCCAAGGTGGAAGAGCTTTGGGAGAATGATTTTTCCACATCATGGCCAATTTCCCTTTGGGACAAGATTTGGACAAAGATTCGCAAAACTTCTAGGGCTGCATCTCTAACACAATCTATATTTTTTATTTACAACCGTTTATTACACACCCCTTCCACCCTTCACAAACGCTTCCCTACCACATCAGATACATGTTGGTCTTGCACTTCAACTAATGCTACTTTGTTTCACATGTTGTTCATTTGCAAGGAGGTACGTACCTTCTGGTTACAAGTTTGGGCTCAAATTAATGTTATTTTTTCTACTAGTATCCCATTTTCTCCTACCCAGATCTTTTAAGGTAGTTTGTCTCCTTGTTGGGACAAAACTGATCTCAATGTTCGTATTGTTGACTTATTATTAGCTGTTGCATTTCAACAAATTACTGTTAATTGGAAGTCTACATCTACTATTACTTTCAAAGCATGGTGGTATAATGTTTGTCACAATCATAGACTTGATACTGCTTTTGTCTTTCCTGCCCAGATGGCAGCTAAATGTGCTGAGTTATGGCTTCCTATTTAGTTATATTTAGATAATTGTACAACTCGCTCCTTTCGTCCAAGACCTGCTCAGCAGGAGGTTCCTAAACCCCCTTGATACCCTTTCTCATTCCTTACGTTCTGTCAAATTGTTTAACTGCATAGTTATATTTGCATTTGTTTTCACTGTACATTTACTATACCCTTTCTTCTTTTTTACTTCCTGATACCCATGATTAGTTTAATGCGTTTCGAATTGCCAATTTCACCTTGCATTGTTTCTTCATTACCATTTTTCCGATTCCCCTTCCCTTCCCATCCCTTTATTATTTTCCCTCACAATGTTTCGCCTGTATTTTGTATTATTACCTTGTATTACTTTTAATAAACTTATTTTGAACTCAAAAAAAGAATATAGTCTATGGCCACATCATTCCCCAAATGGAGTTCAGTTTTAGTTTAAGAATATAGGCCCATATTTATCATTTGTTCATGCAGTGCAAGCCATCTTGGTGTGTTGGGCTGAGTAAAAGGGCAGGAATGTGCTGTATTTAAGATTATACAACACATTCCTGTTCTTTCCTAGCGCTGGCACACTTTTGACTGCCTAGATCCAATGTCTGCACCCTTGCATAATAATGCAAAGGTGCCTGCATTGTAGACAGGATTGTTTTTGTGCAAGAAGGGACACCTTCCTCCACAAAAGCAATCCTGAGAGGCATTTTCCACTTTCTATGTGTGCTGCAGAATGCAGCACACGTAGAAAGAGGAAATTGCGAGGAGAAATAAAGATACTTCTCATTGTTACACCTCACCTGGGGAGGTGTAGCTTTTTGATGCATTCCCAGGTCTACCACTAATGCTAAATCTGAGAATGCACCACAAGTCATTAGTGGATGTGTGGGAACACCTCTCTGAGGCAGAGTAACGCAAGGTAGCGATTTGTGCTGTCTTTCTTGCTTTACTCTAGATTTATCAAGTCAAGCAGGGCCATGCATGATGGCCTTGCATGGCTTGATTAATCTTACTTAGACTCTGCATCACCCTTGCGTGTCTCAAGGGCGATGTAAACCCATGACAAATCTGGCCCATAATCTACAGTTGCATCATTCAACAAACCACACACCTAAGTAATTATACTTCACAGCTCTATGTAAAATGAGAACCCCAGTTCTCCCCATAAATATTTTGTATTTGCCATAAACAAAATACAACTACAGCTGATTTTTTAGAGTTCATTACCAGATTATTATTTATGCTATATTTAGGCGATGCAGAGAGGGTGTGCTGTGAGCCCTTATAAGTCCAAAGGACAGTATCATCAGCATACTGGATACTGGTAGTCGAACAGAGCCTAATTTGGGGGAAATTGATGTGCTTCTGCAATATGTTTTCCCAAATCAGTGGAGAAAAGATTAAAAAAAACGGATGCTATGCACCTTGCCTGATTAAGGTCGTTATTTATATTTATTTCCGAAAGGTGGGAATTTTGTCCCACTGTAATCCTCACTCGGTTATCCTAGTTAAACAGCTGGACAGCTTTCAAGACTATTGTGGTGGTTCCCCATTTTAGTTATTTAGATACTTCTGTCTACTCCGTCAAAAACCATATGGTAATCTATGAAACCGTTGAAGATCTTCATATTCTTCTGATAAATTGCAAGAATAATAAAAACAAGATGTTATCAGGGGGGATATCTTGGGCCCTACATCCTGTTTGATATTGTGGGGTAAATTTCTTCAATCTCTTCCCTGTTGCCCATGTCTCGAGTTCACCTAACAAACCTGCAGTGTGTGTCAGTCTTGATCATAGCAATGAACCTATATTTTGACAGAACCTTAAGGTCCCCATTTTTAAAAATTGGGAGTAAGACTGAACTTTTCCATGGAGCTGAAAACATAATGGAATCTAAGGCAGTTATGAAACTACTCTTTTGTGAAAATTCGTGTTAAACTGTTCTCAGGCAAATTGTTTTTGGCAGGATGAAACTGTTCTTAAATAAAGTACTCCGTTACCAACTGTGACTTGCTTGTGCTATGTAAAAAAGCGAATGAATGAATACATAATTGAATACATCTAGGATTATGACATTTAATTGTCTAAATAGAATTATAAATACATAAACTTTTCTATTGTAGATCAGGTTGGATTGGTAATACTACATTTGCCTTTCAAAGTCCAACACTCTCAATAGAGTTGTTTTGCTTGGAGCAGGAATAATAATTAGAAGCCCTGCAAAGTCAACACTTTCAGTAATGTTGATCTGTTTGAAGTGGGAACAGAAAATCGGAGTTCTCCAGCTTTTAACATTTTCCATACTGTTGCTCAGTTTGGAGAGGGAATAGTAAATCTAACCACTAAAACA
The DNA here is from genome assembly GCF_964261635.1 of Lissotriton helveticus. Classification (NCBI taxonomy): domain Eukaryota; kingdom Metazoa; phylum Chordata; class Amphibia; order Caudata; family Salamandridae; genus Lissotriton; species Lissotriton helveticus. The sequence continues at coordinate 1,416,418,812 of NC_136059.1, read as the reverse complement.
TTTAAAAAATGTCCCTACTTTGCTTACGGTGTAGTGGGAACAGTAAATTTGACTTGTAAGTTAGTTATAAAGGTTGCGGGTCCCGCGTACGTAATATGTCAGCAACCTTCCCTTTACTGGGAACCAAGTGCTCCATTCTAACACTTGACTCTCTCTGGGTAGCGAAACAAAGCAGGGTAAGGCTTACTCAGGGGAGGTGCTGTCAGCTAGTAATCTCAGAGCATGATTATGCTACAACAACACTCAATACATTTTGTCCAGTCAGTGTTTGTTCCTATTAAACAAAAAGTACTTTATTACACACACTTATAGATACTATGCATTTAAATTAAAAATATGTAAAATTGTTGTGTAGTTTTCACAAATCAGTAGGAACTGCGCGTTTGGGGACGACATAAACTTAGGATAGTGCCAGACTGATTCCATGCACCCCGCAGGATACTCTGTCCCTTGGACCAGCTAGATCCCAGTGCCACTATTAGCCCCACTATACCTAGACAGGAAGCGAACAGGTCTGGCAACTCCTGAACATGACAACTCTGCTCTCACAGGAACTGTGGTGAGAGATCTAGAACTTTTTGCTGAGTCAGCAATTTCAATATTTACTGAACCATAGTGATTCTTGTATAAAAAATATGTGCAGCAATGATTAATAGACAGAACAGACAAAAGTTACAATAAGTGTCAAAACAGTGAATAAATGAAGAATTCCACCGTTTTGTTGAGTCAGCTTACAACTGCATTCCTATACAGTATTGTAACAATCTAGTGTACTTCTACGATGCAAACCCTGACCTACATGTCTAGGGTGTGAATGTATGGTCTGCCAAGAAACTGTCTTCTGGAGGAACTAACCCCTTTACCTCGTGGTTAAGAGTGTAAGACCCCATCTTGGTCAAGAACTGGACACCCTTCATGGAGCTGTCAATTTGCTGCTAGGCAAACGTCTCAGCACATAGTGACCCCTCGAAGTCAGCAGAAGTATCTCCTCTGATTGTATTTTCTAAACAAAAGGATATATATATAGAAAGAGGCATCCTTGCCTCAGCAGCGATTGTCATAAGGCTGCCTATTGTTTGTATTCCACAGATGGCTGCGTCACCATATGAACGTAATCACAAACACATTTGTATCATGTAAATGTGTAAATGTAAATGTAGTTGAGCTTATATAGCGCACAGCTACCCGCAGTGGGTTTCCCGGCGCTTGCTTAGGGAACCCTTCCTGGTATTCCCCTGTGAGATAGCAGGGTATCCACAAGGTGAAAGTCAGGCATCCCACCACGAGGGGCCGTTGTGGAGATTAGGCAAGCTATTGCCCAGAGTCGCAGAGTGTGAACCCGTGAGTCGAGGAGGCACCGGGGCGAGAATTATCGAGTCCATGGAATTTTTTTTAGCCCAAGACCCCGCCGAGGCGGGGAATTGAACCCTGGTCCAGGACTGATCTCAGCTTCCGGGTCTGCTGCCTCTAACCCCTGAGCCACACTTCTCCACTGCACATGAAGACCTTGCACATAATGCCAAGGCAGTGTGATAGTGTTCTCCCAAAATTCTTTTGTGTCAGCAAGGTTGGATTTCTCAAAAATTAATCCAAGTGTTACAAATGCAAATTTGTGTCAAAAGTCGATGAGACAAAGGGAAGGCAACTTTAGGAAAGAACAGTGTACATGTAAATTGGCACAATTTCCTACTAGACCTTACTCAGGTACATGACCACCACTCCTCGTACATAGGTCAGTTAAAAAGCTATCTAAAGACACAAATTCCACCTCTAAAATACATCAGCATGTACAAGTTTATATGATAAAATATGAAAAATCACCTTAAAAACCAGGTTAGTTATGCTATTTGGATGCCAAAAGCATAAAGAAGGCCAATAGCTGTTAAAAATATAAAAGAAATAAAACGTGAGTCCATTTAAACAAAATTTGCCATTCAATAACAGGGTGAATTCAAAGTTTCCACCTAATGGAGAGACAAATATTTATGAAACATTGCTATTTCAAGCGTCCACAGATGATGTTCATTGAGGCACACCTTGGTGCAAATTGAAAGAGCAAATATGTTCCCATCCACCCCCACAGCATCCTCTGGGAGAGCAAATACAACCAATCGATGTTCCAGTGAAACAGAGCCTAGATCCAAACCACTAGGTGTGAGGTAACCCAGGGAAGCTCTTAGAACTCGGCCAGGAGCAAAGGTATCCGCAGAGCACAGCTGCACAGATGGGTCTTCAGCTGGTCCACCAGTATGTGTATATCGGTAGAGTCAATCAATTGCAACCCCAAGAACAAGTCCAGGGCACACTTGTAAGTGCACAAGAGACAGCAGAACACAGGCTGAACTCAATGAAGCCATACAGTCTGGAAAGACAGGAACCAATGCTCAGACAGTTCTCGAAGCAATGGTGCGCCAAAGAAATTCACCATGCGTTCATGACACAACAGGATTGTTAGCTCCATTTGATCTCGGACTGGGACATCCATTGTGGTGCAAAAATAGTAAAAGGAAAATCCCTGCAACTAGGATCAGGACCAGCGGTAGATTTCCAAAGATGCTTCTGAGGATGGAGTGGATGAATGATGGAATAACTATAAACACTGTCTGGAAGGTGCTGACCAACCCTAAGCTAATGCTCCTGAAACACCTTGCAATTCCAGTTGTTCTAGACATGTTAAAAATACGATGGACCAACTCCTCAAAATGTTGTGGGAAATTGGTATGGAGAAGCGCCTGTATCTCCGAAGAGGAACGCACCACTTAAAGATCAAAGGACTTCTTGGCCGAGGTTAAGGCCACATCTTTTTGAAATACTAAGTAAATGTAAATGTAAATGTCGGAATTTGTAAAGCGCACAGCTACCTCCACCGGAGGTGTCCCGGCGCTGTCCTTATACCGCTTAGGAACCCTTCCTGGCTTTCCTGGGAAATGTCCACTCCTGGGCACCCCCCAGGTGCAGCCAGGCATCCCAGCGCTTTTGGGGCCGTTGTGGAGACTAAGCAAGCTATTGCCCAGAGTTGCAGCATGGGACCCATGATCAGAACAGGCACTGAGGTGAGAATATCCAGTCTGGGGAAGTAATGAGCCGGAGACCCACCGAGGCGGGAATCGAACCCTGGTCCCTGGCCAGAGCTCTGCATCAAGGTCTGCCTGCTCTAACCATTGAGCCACACTTCTCCACACAAGTCTTTCAGTTTACTCAGGGTCTCAAAGCACTAGTAAGATTTCTTGAAGGCCACAGCGTATCCTTCCTAACTACACGGGCAGGTGCAAACAGGACTTGTGTGGCTTCATCTCACAACAACATTGACTGTTTAACATCAGGTAACTCCCATTTGAGAGTAATCTAAAAGTTGGACGTATCAAGGTCACTGGAGACCCTTTCAAGTAGCATGACAGGTTCGCCACAGATGTAGGGTTTGCAGCAGCCCCCATGACCTGCTGCTGATGCTCACTGTGGGAGCTCCCCCTACCTTAGCTGTCTGACGTCACATGCTACGATGTGAGGCTAGTGAGGGCAGTGAGCTCTCAACACGGAGAGCGGCTTTGATACATGGTCATGCTCACAGTAAATAGGGATTCTTCTGCCTTAACCCCTTGCCTGTAAGGCTAATTCCCCCTCTGTGCTGGGGGGCGGGGGGCGCGCACAGAGCCCCGGTGCTCATGACGAGCTCAGCTCGTCATAAGCCACAGTGGCCGTGTGCTCATGACGAGCTGAGCTCGTCACGGCCACACCCGTTTCTTCAGATAGTTCAGCACAACAGGGGAATTAGCCCCGCGTGCGAGCGTTATGACCTTTATGACGAGCTCAGCTCGTCATGAGCACAGGGCCACCGTGGCTCATGACGAACTGAGCTCGTCATGAGCATGGGAGGGGTTAATACATTGACCTGTGGATTTAGAAGAAAACTAGATGGTTCATTATCATCAGGCGCAGAAAGGACTGGCGTGAGTGAGTGTGGCTGGCCGAGGCTTTGAGGTAGGTGGGGCTTTCCACAAGGAGTAGTGGGGACGGCTTGCCGCCTATAAGCCTGGTCCATGCCACCTAAGCCATACATCAGCAGCGCCCACAACCACTACACCAGTACCCGTGAAGCAGCATAAAAAGACCTCACAAAGTCAGGTAGCGCAATAAACAGATGGAAAGTGCCTCAAGTTCTGCAGTATTGTCATCACAGAGCTGGTAGCTGAGGCAGCTGTTGTAGTTGGGCTGATTTCACCTCAGACATCAAGGAGGGAGGAATAGTCAACAGAAGACCTAATATCGTCAGCAACATCTAGTGATTCAGAGCGGTCAGCGGACTCACCACTTCAGCTAGGGCTAATATCTCCAATTGGGGAAGAAGAAACGGATAAAGAATTGGAGTCAGAGCCTGCAGTAAAATTCAAAACCTTCCTGTTACTCCCAAAAATCCCCTCTAAAATTATCCTGGCTGACGACACCACAAAGCATAGGGTAGGGAATGCTGCAAATGGAGATTCAACTTAATTGTCTACGATGCCTGGGGACTCTGTATCTCCGATGGCTGCAGCAATGTGGGGGCTCATAAGTGAGTCAGGGAGCAAAAGGTCTATGCCACTGATAGTATCACATACCTTTGAAACAGGACTGCACTTACAAATATTATACCTTGGGGGACACAGCAAATTGAGGGAACTGAGATGGAGGTCTAGGATCATTTGTCCTCTTTGACCACTAGCAATGGTAGTCCGGAGTTCCTGCCTGAGCCTTTAAAGACAGTATTATAAACAATGTTAACTGAGATACTGCAATGATGAATCAAAGGCTGAGTAAGATAGGAGAACATCTCATGCTATTACCTAAGTGCATACAAGAAGCTGAACAAAGATTATTGGACATAGAAGCTAAGCCAGTACAATTTCAGAATGATGTTTCCCCGAGCTAAGTAAGGTTCATGAGCTGGAAATGAAGCTGGAGTCTATGGAAAATCTCTCAAGGCGCTCAAACTTAGGTGTACTGGAATTCCGGAAGGAAATGAGACTCAGGGAGAAGTCCAGACTGTTCCACAACTAATTAATTATTTGATTAAAAGGTACATTCTGATCCAACGATTATGCGAGAATACAGAGTGCCTCCTCAGCCAGCTGCAGATGCTAAATAACCACGCACTATTTTAGTAAATTTTTCTGTCTTTCGGATCAAAGAGCAAATATTGGATAGAGCTATACAGCAAGATCATTTACTGTCTTTGACAATGCAAATGTTAAGGTCTTTTCTGATTTGTCAGTGGCCTCGGCATGACGCTGTAAGGCCTGTCAAGGGTTGGTGCATGAGTTTAGTCTACTAAGAGTCCAGGCTTCTGCGGTTCAATCTGCTAAACTAAAAGTTTTATGGAGAGGTCAATTTAAGTTATTTGTGTCTCTGGAAGAAGCACAAGCCTTCTTAAAATTAATCAAAAGTTTAAGGTGTGACTGATAAGTAGGATATGACAAGTATGTTTTGGGGGAGGGGTTAGTTATGGCTGTGTGAGCACTAGGTGTGATTCCATGACACTCCTTTAAGGGGGGTTGGTGTGAAACGGGAAGACAGGGGGTTCCCTGCATCATGGATAGAGGAGGAGGGGGGGAAGGAGAGGGAATTGGGTTGCAGGGAAAAAGGAGTAGGCGAAGAGCCAAATACTTTCTTTTTAATTCTTAATATTCAAAGCAAGAACAAAATGAGGAATACAAATATTATAATGAGAGTTTTTTTGTGAAAGATAGGCAATGATGTAGAACATTTGGATAATCACGTGAAATGTGAATGGATTGCTGGATAATCGAAAATAGCGTCCTCTATTAAATTAGTTGTGGTCTTTTTCCCCTGAGATAATATTCATTCAGGAGGCCTATTTTAGGTTGAATTCTCCTAAATTTTCCTTTCCTAAGAAAAATACTCAAGCTTACTTCGCATATGCAAATTCAGCTGTTCATAGAGTGGGGATATTATTTTCAAGTATGCAGGCTTGGGTAGTGGAACAAGTTATTCAGGATTGTCTAAGCAGATGGGTTTGGCTCAAGATCAAGGTTACAGAGAAAGTTTTGAATCTGTTGAATTACTATGGTCCAATATTTGATGATGTTGAGGCACTGCAACGAATTAATGATTTATTGATTTCATCGTAAGGGGCCCTATTTCTTGGAGGGGATTTTAATTATAGTCAAGGTATTAGGATGGTTACATCAAATCAATTCAAGAAACAGCTGAAGTCCAAAATGATGAAACTGTTAAATAGTCTGGAACGTGATTTGTCCCTAATAGATCCACAGCATTTAGACCACCCAAGCTGTTCTCAATTCACCTGCTAATCCTCCAGGTACAAGCCTGCCTCATGAATAGATTTCTTCCTGGTTGATAAGTATATAGAAAAAGGGAAGTCAGCGATAATCACGTACTTTTTTTCTGATCACTCCACAATCTCTGTCATAGTTAAAATAGATGGAGTGGATACGAAAACTAGGTTGCGTTGAAGGTTTGATACATTTTTACTCTAAGACCTAGAATGGATTGAATCAATCAATCAATCAATCAATGACACTTATAGAGCGCGCTACATACCCGTAGGGTCTCAAGGCGCTTAGGGGAGGGGGGGGGTGCCGCTACTGCTCGAACAGCCAGGTCTTCAGCTTCTTCCTGAAGGAGAGGTGGTCTTGGGTCAGGCGCAGGTCGGTCGGGAGGGAGTTCCAGGTCTTGGCGGCCAGGTAGGAGAAGGACCTTCCTCCTGTAGTTGCTCTTCGGATGCGGGGGACGGCGGCGAGGGCGTGGTTGGCTGAACGGAGGTGGCGTTTGGGAGCGTAGAAGTTGATCCGGCTGTTGAGGTAGCTCGGGCCTTGGTCGTGTAGGGCTTTGTGTGCGTGGGTGAGGAGGCGGAAGGTGATTCTTTTGTTGACGGGGAGCCAGTGAAGGTCTCTCAGATGTCCGGAGATGTGGCTGTGTCGTGGGATGTCGAGGATGAGTCTGGCTGAGGCGTTCTGGATCCGCTGGAGTCTCTTCTGGAGCTTGGCGGTGGTACCGGCGTAGAGGGCATTGCCGTAGTCCAGTCGGCTAGTGACGAGGGCCTGGGTGACGGTCTTCCTGGTCTCGGTGGGGATCCACCAGAAGATCTTCCGTAGCATGCGTAGGATGTTGAAGCACGCCGAGGAGACGTTGTTGACTTGCCTGGTCATGGAGAGGGAGGAGTCCAGGATGAAGCCCAGGTTGCGTGCATGGTCTGTCGGTTTGGGTGCGGTGCCCAGGGCGGGAGGCCACCAGGAGTCGTCCCAGGCGGAGGGTGAAGAGCCCAGGATGAGGACCTCCGTCTTGTCCGAGTTCAGTTTCAGGCGGCTGGTCGTCATCCACTCGGCTACCTCTTTCATCCCTTCGTGTAGGTTGGCTCTGGCGGTGGCGGGGTCGTTGGTCAGGGAGAGGATCAGCTGGGTGTCGTCAGCGTAGGAGATTATGCTGAGGTTGTGTTGGCGTGCGATGGCCGCGAGGGGGCTCATGTAGACGTTGAAGAGGGTGGGGCTCAGAGAGGATCCTTGAGGGACACCGCAGATGACTTCGGAGGCCTCTGACTTGTACGGTGGTAGGCGGACTCTCTGTGTTCTTCCGTCGAGGAAGGAGATGATCCATTCCAGCGCCTTGTCCTGGATTCCGACGTTGCTGAGGCGCTGTACTAGGGTGCGGTGGCAGACAGTGTCGAATACCGCGGAGAGGTCTAGGAGGATGAGGGCCGCTGTTTCTCCGTTGTCCATCAGGGCTCGGATGTCATCGGTGGCGGCGATGAGGGCGGTCTCGGTGCTGTGATTGGCTCGGAAGCCGGACTGTGAGGGGTCGAGGGATCCATTCGTCTCGAGGAAGGCGGCCATCTGCTTGTTGACGGTCTTCTCGATGACTTTGGCTGGAAACGGGAGGAGCGAGATGGGGCGGTAGTTCTTGAGTTCGGTGGGGTCCGCTGTTGGTTTCTTGAGTAGAGCGCTGAGTTCGGCGTGCTTCCAGCTCTCAGGGAAGGTGGCGGTGTCGAAGGATGTGTTGATGATGTCTCGCAGGTGGGGTGCGATGACAGCGTCGGCCTTGTTGAAGACGTGGTGAGGGCAGGGGTCGGTCGGTGATCCGGAGTGGATGGACTTCATCGTGCGGATGGTGTCTTCGGTGCTGATCGGGGTCCAGGCGTGGAGGGTGGTGGTGGAGGGTGGTTGTTCGGTCATGGTGAGCGTTGGTTGTTTGTTGAAGCTGTTGTGTATGTCCGCGATCTTGTTGTGGAAGTAAGAAGCGAGGGAGTCGCAGAGGTCTTGCGATGGGGTGATGTCGTTGTTTCCTGCGCTGGGGTTGGATAGCTCTTTCACGATGTTGAAGAGTTCCTTGCTGTTGTGTGCGTTGTTGTCCAGCCGGTCCTTGAATGCAGTTTTCTTGGCGGCGCAGATCAGCTGGTGGTGCTTCCGAGTGGCCAGTTTGAGGGTGGTCCTGTTGTCCGGTGTAGGTTCCCTTCTCCAGACTTTCTCGAGGGCTCGGCAGTTCTTCTTGGAGCTCTTGAGTTCGTCGGAGAACCACGGGGCTTTCTTGCTGCTGGGTCTGCTGGGCGGGGTCCTCAGCGGGGCGAGCTCGTCCGCGCAGATGCTGATCCACTTCGTGAGGTTGTCGGCGGCCTGGCTGGGGTTCGCTGAGCTGGCAGTAGGGTGCTGGCTCAGGGAGGTGGCGAGCTGGTCTGCTGTGATCTTGTTCCAGCTTCTGCGGGCGGCCTGTTGCTGGTGGTGGTGGGTCGTCGTTCTCTTGAAGGTGAAGTGGACGCAGCTGTGGTCCGTCCAGTGGAGTTCTGTGGCGTGGCTGAAGGCGACGTCTTTGCTGGATGAGAAGACGGCGTCGAGTGTGTGTCCGGCGAGGTGGGTGGGGGTGGACACCAGCTGCTTGAGTCCAAGATTGGCGAGGTTGTCGAGCAGGGTGCTGGTGTTGCGGTCGTTGTTGTTCTCCAGATGGAAGTTGAGGTCCCCCAGGAGGATGTAGTCAGCGGAGGGGAGGGCATGCGGGCTGACGAAGTCGGCGATGTCCTCGCTGAATTGTGTGCGTGGTCCCGGAGGTCGGTAGATCAGGGTGCCTCTAAGGGTGGTGGTCGGGTTGGTGTGGATCTGGAAATGCAGGTGTTCGGCGTTGGTCAGGGTGTTGTCGGTGCTGGTCGTGAGACGGATGGTGTTCCTGTGGATGATGGCGATGCCTCCTCCCATCTGGTTGGTGTTGCGGTCCCTCCGGACGATCTTGTAGCCCTCTGGGATGGCGATGGCGATGTCGGGGGCTGAAGAGGCGTTCATCCAGGTCTCCGTGAGGAAGGCAACGTCAGGGGCTGTGGCGTCTAGGAGGTTCCAGAGTTCGATGGCGTGTCTGTGGACGGAGCGGGTGTTGAGCAGGATGCACTTGAGGTGGGTGCTGCTGGTGTTCGACTTGGCGGGTGCTGGTGCGAGGCAGGTCCGGATGCAGGTGAACTTGCAGGCGTGGCAGCTGAACGGTCCGTGGGTGCGTCGTGGGGTGGCTTGGTGGCATTCTGGGCGTCGGCCGGTGTTGAGTGCGATGAGGGTGGCGGCGGAGTACATCAGGCGGGTCGGTCGGGGTCTTCGTGGGCCAGGGGTCCTGGCGCTGGGCGCGGTCCGGTCGCGGACGGGCGCAGACGGGCTTACCTTTGGCGCGCCTTCGGCGCACAATCGGCGCGCCCGCTGCGCGTGAACGCTGCACGTTCGCACGGTCGCCATATAAGGCGAAGTGCGCGGGTGGGCGGAGCAGCTGGGAGGCGGGAGCGGGGAGGGAACAGAAGGAAAAAAGGGGCGGGGTCAGCGGTGGTGGCGGGAAGCGGGGAGCGGGGAGGGAAGACGGAGGGCGGCGAGATAGGCGGGTCAAACAGGAAGGAAACGCTAACACGGGCAACAAATACCAATAACAATACAAGGCACAAATGAAGGTCAGAACGCTAACACGGGCACAAAAGTAAGAATAAACAGGCACAAATGGAGGTCAAAACAAAACAAAAACAAACAGCAGCAGAGTCAGCCGGCAGCCGGCAGCGAGTCAGGCAGCGAGGCAGAGGGCAAGGCAATGGGGCACACGCAGCAGCTGGTGGCCGTGCGGCGCGGGGTGAAGTTTTTATTTAGAAGTTCTGTGCAGTTAAGGAGAACTCCGCCTCAACATTTTCGGTCTGGGAAGCTTTCAAAGCTTCTTTCAGAGGCCAGGTTATTTCTTATAAGTCAATAATAAATAAGTAAATAAATAAGTAGCAGTTACAGAAAATAGAAGTCCTGCAGGAAGATATAGAACGGTTTAGGTGCATATTAAATTTAGGCGTAATAGGGTCTCAGATAACCTTTTTGTATCAGGAGCTGCGCAGAGCAAAAGTGCAATTAAAGGCCTTTTTTATTTTGAAGGAATTATAGGGAATAAGGCTCATAAACAAAAGCTATATGAGGAAAGCCAGTATATAGGCAGATCTTAGTCTTGTGCTACTAAGTTTCAAAACAGTTGACATGCAATTGTCCAGGTGAGGGACCCAAATACAGGAAATGTAGAGGATAATAAGGAGAAGATCACTAGGTATTTCTTAATCATTTAAAAAATATCTAGTACAGGATATTGATCCTGAATTGTTGCCGCAATATTTTGGGCCCCTTCACTTACCACATATTTCGAATGATTATAGTGATTCTCTTACTAGACAAATTGATCAGGAAACGTCACAAATGCCCTCAAAAACATTGCCAATACAGAGGTGGCAGGTAATGATGGTATCTCCACAGAAGTCTATAAGACCTTCCAAACTGTGCTCCAACCGTTTTTAATACAGCTTTTTAATCAGATAAAAGGAGGACTGCTATATCTAAATTTTTTAAAGAAGCAGTAGCAGTAAGTTTTGTAAAGAAAGAGAAGGATCCAAGGAATCAGTCTATTAAACATAGATTATAAATTATTCATGAAAATTTGGGCATCAAGGTTGGCCCTGTGTGCTCAACGGGTGGTCTATAGAGATCAAACAGGTTTTTTACCACAGAGATTAATGGCCGCTAATACATACTTTTTAACACAGGCCATTGATTACCAGTAATTCAGCAAGGTCAATGCAGCTATATTGATATTAGATGCTAAAAAAGGCTTTGACCTTGTAGACTGGCAGGCTCTGTTCTTTATATTGCAGAAATGTAGGTTTCCCTCCTAATTTGTCACAATGCTACAGGAGCTTTATATAGGATCATAGGCTAAAGTAATTCTAAATAGAGAAGAGGTGTGTGGAAAAGTAAATTTTGCCATGTTCTGTGTCCCTACGTGTCATCCATCATATGTTATGTGTGCATGATTAAATATGCATATGCATTCCCCATGTTCGATTCAAGACGCAATTATAGTTGTGTCCACCTCTAGTATGTCAGTTTCCAGTTCTCGTGAATACTACGTATATCAGGTCTATGTAAAGCTACGTTGCCACGTTTCTCAGTGTGCACGTTATTCCATTGTAAAGTCCCCGTTTCTAGGCCTCAAAAGGGCCCGGACATCAGATTCAGCTCCTGTCTCCTGAAACTTCGCTGAGGAGCGATACAGCCCCCACCTGTATCCTCGACCCTTCACTTACTTCCTGCCTCGCAGTGCCCGGCTCACCCTGGCTCAGCCTCTGAGTCTGCCAAGAATATGTTATGATTCCAGTTATCAGTTCAGTCCTCCTTCTCTGCATTCCTAAAGCTACTGAATCGCATCGATAGTTTCCGTCATTGTCTAGCCTTCACGTCTCCACGTTAGAGAAATACTGCATTTAATGGTCATTTAATATTCTTCATCACGCACTACATGTAGAATAATGCATGGTCCAGTCTTAGAATCAAGTTAGCCTTTCCCCTCCTAACTTCTAGTTTATATCAACATGTTCTCTAAACATCAGATACTAGATACTGCTTAGGTACATGTCGCCCTGACTCTCCAGACTTCAGTCTCTGCTCCTAGCACAGAGTTCATAGCCCCCAGTTTCTCCTAGTGATACGTCATTGCTAGTTTGCGCGCACCATCAGGTTAGAGGTCCCGGCTCCTTAGGTAGCCCCCTCCATGGTTTCCGCCCCATTCATGACATATTCTGTTACGTTTGCATCACATGTCTATGTATACGCCCTGTTACACCTCTTTTCACCCTTATCTTTCGCGACTGCTACGCGTCACACCTTCTGCTCCACCCACTGCTACGCCTATTGCAATGTAATGATATGTGTTTGCGTTATGTATATATGCTCATGCACTGTTATTAAAAAAGTCATCCTTTCCCTTGTCCCGATCCTGACACCAGCAGCGCTGCTGGGCCCTGCCATCCTATTCCTATGCAGGTTGTCCTGTTCCTGTCCTTTATGCTGTAATAAACCTGCAAAACTCCTACTACCTCGAATTTTGACTCTTATTTATTGAGCTATCTGTTATTCATTTATGCATTCAAAAATAGGGTATTATTTATTTATTTACCACATAATGGCGCCCGAATAGGGACTTGCCCTTTCCCCACGCGTCGGTGAAGCCACGCCGACCCCCTGACCCTCTGCAGTCGTGACGGAACTCTTCTGCGCACCGGCAGATATTTCTGCTTCAAGTATCCCTCAGGCCCACGGAGGAGGCGGTCCAGCATCCAAACGAGACGGTGGAGGAACGCGCGAGTCCCGACCAGAGCCCAAGCCAAGAGTCCAAGGTCCGAGGTATCCGGAGGCCCACCCGTAACTGAAGTCCGAAGTTCGTCGTCCGTCGTCGTAGCAGTCCAGTCCAGTCCGAGGCCTTCCGTTCTTGCTGCCCGGTGAGTACCGTTACTGGGGTGGTATCTAGACAGGGTCAATCTAATTGACTCTGGTCCGTGGGTTGGTGGTACACAGACCCACAAACGAAGTGTCCACTTCGGTGGATGCGGGTCCTGACGTGTCTCTTTATGAGACCGGTAAGTTTCGTTTCAGCAGTGCATCTAGTTCCTGTTCTAGTCAGTTCTGTTCTCGAGAAAATTCATGTATTCTGTGTTCCGTATTCCAGGTAGTATTCTGTTCGAACTGTTATTTTTAAATGTTCTTCATGTATTTTAATGTCGTGGTATGAATGGGGAATAAGTATCGTGTTTATTGTGTATTGTATTGTGTCTAGATTATAGTTCAGTCATGCCGCTCTTTTCGAAATTACGTCAGTTAAAAACCAGAAAGGGTCTGCTGGAAGCAGCAGTTCCAGTTCCGCCTAGGGACAGTCCAGGTCATTTTATGTATCAGAAGCATGGCATAAGCGCCATATTGTATCTAGATTTATGGGTAGAGTATACCAAACAGTTAGAGGAAAAGTATAGATGGCCCGTATCGGGTACATGGGATGCCGAATGCATCATGCGAGTAGAAGAAGCATTATGGAAAAAGAAAGCCAGACAGTCACAGAAAGATGCCATCGAGTTATGGCGCAAAGAAGCTCATAAAAGAACTGAAAAGGAAATCAGAAAGTCAGAATTAAGTAGAGAATCCTTAGAACGAGCACAAGAAAAAGAACTAATCGAGATAGGTGAACAAGTCAAAGCCGAACAGTCAGACAGACAGAGGCATGCCCTTATTAGGGGTATGTATCCTCTCCTTGCCGAGGGCTTGCCAAAAGCGACCCCAGAGGCATCCAGAAATTTCCCGCCACCATTAGTTCCGACCAAGCTACGTCACAAACAGACCGCAGCTGATATTTTTATTTCGTCCTATTTGGACGACACAGTCCCAGAATATGCAAATCCTGTTCGCGCTCCGCCAGTCCCTGTAAATCAGGCACTTCCCGCTCCTCCAGACACCGGAGTACCTGTTACGGTACCCCCGGTCCAGCCCGCCATACAAGTCCAGCCTACATTTCCATTTCCCACTCTGCCAGGACGAAGAGCCTCAGTAGACGACTCTAGTTTAGGGGCCGCAGGGGGAGGTACTCCTCAAACCCCGCCGCCACACAAGCGTTTAACGACAGCCGAATTACATGCACAAGCGTCCCAGCGTACGCCCAGACATCAGACTGTAGCAGAAATAAGAAAATCCCTTGCCGAATGCGGCTATGATCCAGTCCCAGGCGAGGATAATATGGTTTTATATTCATTCCGCGTAAGAAAGGTGGCCGAGTATCTAGTCACCTTACCGAATATGAAAGAAGATCTAGACAGAATATATCGTTTCATCCGTACAGGGGATGATCCAGAAAGTATTAGCGAGGCCATGTCTCAAAGGAAAGCCGAGATCCAGCTCATGATATTAAAGTTTCTGATCAATTGTCTAATAAGAGAACAAGATTACCCGTCTAAAGATCCGGCTGAAATGAGAACCCTGACAAGGTGGAGTGATAATATAGCCGAGGGTAAGCACAAGACCGTCGGTGCTATGGAGAGTATGTACAAGAAAATCCGTAAAGAAATAATAAAATTACACGAACAGCGTAAAGCAGCACAAGTAAGCGAGAAAGAAAGTAACTCTGATACTGAAGAGGTAGAGGACGAGAATCCCGCCAGAATAGCGTATGTAGGAAAATCTAGATTTCCAGATCGCCATTTACGCCTAGAACACAAGCCTATTTTTCATTCTCCAGCACCAGAACAAGGTTCTCTAGAACAAGTATTCCAAGCTACCGATCACATTCTGAAATCACGAATCGGTTACAGTGAGTTAAGTACCATGCATGAACAAGAACTAGCCCGATCAGCAGTCCGATGGATTACTGATTCTACCACTTTTCCAGACGAAATAGTGGCACAGATGTTTCTGAAAATGCCCCCAGCCGAACAACGACTGGCGGGTATGTATATGATTCAGCACCTCATTACATTGTATGAGGGTCAGCACTCTGATCCAGGCCCGTTACATGATGTCCTGAACGAGTTACTCCAGTATAGATGGAAAGGTCTAGGTACCGATTTAATTAGTGTCATTCTAGAACAGCGTCACAAATATAGAACGTTTTTGAATCCGCATTTTGTTCCTGCCTCACCCCCAGAAGGTAAACCATTTTACATGGAGAGACAGAATCCGTTACGAGAAGTCCACCCAGTCAGAGGAACGGGTGGCGAACTAGAACGAGTGTTTGTTTACACTCCGATTACAAAGATGGAACTCCTCGAGATGAAGAAATTAATTCCCTGTCATGACAAAGATCCAGCAGGGTTCCATAGAGAATTAAAAGACATGCTCCGTATGGGAGAATACACGTATCCAGATATAATTAAAATGTTAAAGGTTCTGCTGCCCGCAGGGGTGTATGAAAAGCTCAAGGAAAAAGAATGGGAGGTGGGGGAGAAAAAGATCGATTGGGCAGTTCTAGAAGCTGAAGATAAGGCACGAGTACCAGGTACCGGTCTTGGAGATAAATGTAAAGAATTACCGGAATTATTAATACAAGTTTTACCCAGATTATTGACAACTAGAAAAGAAGACTGGGATGCAATCTCAGCCTGTAAACAGAAACAAGACGAAGATATTAGTGATTTTTATTCTAGATTTGAAAAATGTTTTAGCATCAACAGTGGCCTCAAGACAAGTAGTGAGTCATACCCTCACCTTTTTGTTACTAAATTAGTCGAGAATTCAAGTCCACAAATTAAAAATCGAGTTTTGAAAGTCGAAAGTACCTGGCAAGCTAATACCCCGTCCCAGATGTTGCAGATGCTTCAATACCACCAGAATAGAATCAGGGAAGAACAAGAACACGAGAGAAAACGTATGAAAGACACGAAAATGAAAGTACTAGTTGCACAATCTGTTCCTCAAGACAGTCAGAAGAGGGGTCCGAATCAAGCCAGTCATCCTGCAGCTCCCGTTAAAGGGAATTGCAATTATTGTAAACAGCCAGGTCATTTTATAAATGAGTGTGCAGTTCTGAAACACAACATAGCTACTGGTAAGACTAAAGAAAGACCACGTCCGCCTAGACAAGAACAAGTTTCACAGATTCCTCAGCCACAGAATGCACCACAGACAGTTACAACACCGCAGCCTATTGCTGCAACACAGCACGTTACACAGCAGATGTACCAGTATGCACAGTCTGAGTATCCAGAGTACCAGCAGTATTCATGAAACAGCCTAGAGAGGGAGGTAGGCTTGCCTCTCATCGAGATACCTGTAGATCAAGAAGGTCCCTATGTTCACAGTCAAGTATTAGGGAAAGACAGAAAGTTTTTGATTGATACAGGGGCAAGTAGGACCACAATTAGTCACGCCGAAGTTCCAGGGGCTCCGCTCTCAGGCTCAAGAAATGTTTCCCTTGGATTTTCAGGAAAACCCATTGTAAATGAAATATCAAAGCCAGTTACTCTAGACGTAGGTCCATTGTCCCGCACTACTGATCTGTTACTTACTAAGTCATGTCCATAAAATCTATTAGGCATTAAAACACTGAAAGAGTTAGGTGCAGTTATATGCTGTTCCCCAGAGGGAATACGATTGTTCCTACGTGACTTTAAGGGTCACTATGTATTACGAGATTTTGATTCAAGACTGTCTAATGTTCCACAGCATCTATGGGCGCAAGGTCCAACTGATGTAGGTTACATGCAAATCACACCCTATCGTGTGACTCTCAAGCCAGGTGTAGTGTTACCACGAATCAGACAGTACAGATTGCCACCTGAGGCTGTAGCAGCCTTATCCAAAATTATTGACGAGCTCATGGCTCAAGGAGTGGTTGCAGAAACTGACTCCAATGTATGTAATTCTCCGATCATTCCAGTCATGAAACGTACTGATCCAAATGCACCCCCAGTATATCGATTAGTGATTGACCTACGAGAGCTTAATAAATGTATTATTCCGCAGTACCCAGTTGTCCCAGACATCTCTTCCCTATTAACGGCCATTGATTCCGAAGCCACGTTCTTCACTGTCATAGACCTCAAGAACGCATTTTTCAGTGTTCCTATTCATCCAGACAGCCAGTTCCTTTTCGGATTTTGTTTAAATGGAAGGAGCTATATGTTCACACGCGCTCCTCAAGGTTTCACAGAAAGTCCTAGTATTTACAGTCAAGCACTCAAGAGACAACTAGACAACATTCACATGCCAACTGACACTGCCCTGCTCCAGTATGTCGATGATCTACTGATCACAGCCCGTTCTGAACGTGCTTGCGAGCAAGCATCCCTTACAGTCTTGTATTTCCTAGCCGAGATGGGGCACAAGGTGTCCCCTTCTAAGCTTCAATTCTGTGTCCAGCAAGTGGTCTACTTAGGACACTTGCTGTCCAAGTGGGGTAGGCAGTTGACACCTGACCGTATCCAGTTAATAGCGAGTCTTCCTCAGCCCAAGACCCAGAAGGAGGTACGTGCTTTTATCGGCCTCACTTCTTACTGCAGACAATGGATTCCTCAGTATGCATTTCTAGCCAAGCCACTGATACAGTTAACGACACAGGAGGCAGCCGTACCGACTGTCCTCCCTTGGACATCTGAACATACACTTAGTTTCAATGAGTTAAAGAAAGCCCTATGCCAAGCTCCAGTTCTAGCGACACCGAACTACAGTAAGCCTTTTACACTTTTCGTCACTGAACGTGAAGGTACAGCATTATCTGTTCTCACACAAGATCAAGCAGGACAATACAAGCCCTGTGCTTATTTTTCGAGCACATTAGATCCTGTAGCCCAGGCTCTGCCTGCGTGCCTCAAGTCAGTTGCAGCCACAGCACTAGCTATCAGACAAAGTGATTCCATAGTCTTAGGACATACCTTGACAGTACAAGTTCCACACTCTGTGGAAGTTCTTTTAAACCGAACACAAACTCAGCACTTGACAATTGCACGTTTAACAGGTTATGAATTGACACTGTTCCAGCCACACATAGAAATCAGACGCTGCAACATCCTTAATCCTGCTACACTGTTACCATCAGTTACTTCGAATCCTGACCCACATGACTGTGTGGAAGTAGTTAACATTACGACAAAGCCAAGACAAGATCTGACAGATACTCCGTTACCAGACCCCGACCTGACACTTTATGTGGATGGTTCATGTATGAGAACTAGTACAGGAGAACTAGTCGCCGCGTATGCAGTGACTACTGACACCGAAGTTATTGAGACACACCGTATTGACACCCTGTCCGCTCAAGCAGCAGAGCTAGTTGCTCTGACACAAGCCTGCATACACGCCAAGAACTTGAAAGTTAATGTTTACACAGATTCACGTTACGCATTTGGAGTTGTACACGACTTCGGAGTGCTCTGGCAGGAGAGAGGTTTCATGACTTCTCATGGAACCAAGATTCAGCATGGTCTCCTTATTCAAGCTCTGTTAGACGCAATACATTTACCGACATCCATTGCTATCATGAAATGCAAAGCACATACGAAAGTTACTGACATTATTTCCCAAGGTAATGATCTAGCAGATCGCACAGCCAAGTTTACAGCACAGACTCCAGACATTCCAGTTAATCAGACACATACTCCAGATCCGACTACATGTATGACAGTTAAGGACCCTACACAAGATGTCATAGATATCCAGTTACATGCTACTCCTGAAGAAATCAAGAAATGGTCCGAACAAGGAGGGGTCCAGACAGATCAAGGATGGTTAACAAAGGGTAGAGCCACATGGTTTCTCCCCGACTCTATGGTTCAAGTCATTATTAATACCGCACATAGTCCAGCACATTTAGGAGAAAAAGCTATGTTAGACAGTATCCAGAACATTTGGTTCAACAAGCATTTACGAGCTGCAGCCAAGCAGAAAGTCCGTACCTGTATGATATGTTGTCAGTTTAATCCAGGTAAAAGTGTCCCGGTGGAACAAGGTGGATTCCAGCCCCCTGACCACCCTTTTGAAGTCCTCCAGATGGATTATATTCAGATGGAGCGATGTCGAGGTTTCAAGTATGTTCTTGTAGTTGTATGCGCTTTGTCCAGGTGGACAGAAGCATATCCAGTCCCAGATTACACAGCCGCGACCACTGCCAAGCAGTTGGTTCGTGAGTTTTTCCCTCGTTATGGACTCCCTAGAGTCGTATATTCTGACAACGGCCAGCCATTCTCATCTGAGTTGATGAAACATGTTTCCCTTTTGTTGGGGTACCAGTGGAAGTTCCATTGTGTACGCCATCCTGAAGCAGCCGGTCTCGTAGAGAGACATAACCAGACCCTGAAAATCCGAATTGCCAAAGTGTGTAAAGAGAAAGGTGTGGACTGGCTAGTAGCTCTGCCAGTCGCTTTATTTTATATGCGCATGGTCGCACATTCCAGATCAGGTCTGTCCCCGTATGAGGTCGTATTCGGCCGCCCCCCAAATATGTGGGGTACTCCTAGACCCCGAAGTATTACCGATGTTTCAAGTAATATGCTGACAGATTACCTAGCTTCCTTGATGTCTGCCCTCAACTCATGTCGTTCACAGGTTGCCGCCGCATTTCCAGATAATACCGAGGTGGCACCGCATGAAATCGTTCCAGGATCCATGGTGTTGGTGAGGAATTTTGACAGATCAAGTCCGCTGGAGCCTCGCTGGAAAGAGCCCCGACAGGTCCTCCTCACCACCCGTACAGCCGTGAAGTTGGAAGGTCGCAAAGGCTGGGTGCACCTTTCTCATGTAAAACAATTTAATGGACTGAAACCCGTCTTAAAGAACATTTCCCAGGATTTGAAGGATTGCCAAAGCATTGTTCTCAAGGACTGTCCCGCAAAAGACATTGCTACAAACCCTTCCCTGTTAGAGAAAACTCCGCAACAGGAGTATAAACTCAAGTTAAGGTCTAGTAAAATAAGTCAGTCAGTTTGATTGTCTAAGTCCTCCCCTAGGTGAAACGGTTAGACTGTTTCTGACATGTATAAAATAGACCCCCATAGTGAGAGAGTTAGTCAAAACTCAATCCGATGTATCGTTTTTCTATGTTTCATATTGTTTCTCAGCATTATGATTTCCTGCACCAGTTATGCATTTTTCTTGTATCTCCCAGTTCTTCATGTAAATAAGTCTGCTAATGCTACAGTAGAGCACACGTTTAGTGATCTGCCTCCTCATGAACTCTCTTACCGCCTCGCTATGCGAAATAATTCCTTTATCCGCATGTTACATTACTCACACCAGACCAGCAATGCCACTAATTGTTGGGTGTGTGGTCGACTCCCCCCTTTCCAGATACCGAAGGGAGTTCTGCCACTTTTTCCTTATCCATTTTCACATAATGGTTCGTGTGGAGCATGGTCCACGTTAACGTCATCCTCAACAGATATGTCTTTTCTTAACAGTACATGTTTCCCAGACAAGCAAGGTCTCCCCCACAGAACAGGTTTAGATCTAGAAAATGAAGTGTATAATTTAGGTAACTATTCTTCGAATTTCATGGTCCTGAATGTTCAGTCTGATACTACTCCAGACTTACCTGCTATTTCAGTACTGCCAGTCAAAGGTGAATTATGTGTCCGAAATAATGGTTCCGTACATGTAGGACATAGTGATTGTACTACTATTGTCAAGTATAGTGACAGTGGGAAATCTATTTTCAAAGCTTCACGTCATTCTTATTTTATTTGTGGTCAAACTGCATATGTTCGTCTGCCCCTCGATTGGGAGGGAACCTGTTACATTGCCTTCCTACTGCCACCAGTTTTCCTAGCCCCACCTGATTATCATAGAAACACACATCTAGTACACGTTAGACATAGAAGGGAGTCCCCAATTGTCGATTATACTGAAACTGCTCTAGAACAGTATACAGATTTCAACAGAGGTTTCTTCTTCTTTATAGGACCTATCCAGAATAGTAAGCTAATCCGTAGGTTAACCAGAACCCTTGAAGCTGTAGTAAATATGACTGCCTCTGCTCTAGGTAATTTAACTGAAGAGCAATCTGCTATGAGATTTGTCGTTTTACAGAATCGTCTCGTCCTTGACGTCATACTGGCCGATAGGGGCGGGGCCTGTAGAGTCATCGGATCTAGTTGCTGCATTTTCATTCCAAATAACGCGCCGTCTGTTTATTCAGCTATAACCAGACTCCATAAAATTGCCCATCTGATACACCAAGATCCAGGCACCTGGACATGGTCCGGTTGGTTCTGGAATATAATTTCCGCCTGGGGATGGAAAGCCTTGTCCTTTCTAGGTATTACAGTAGCGATCATATTCAGCTGCTGCCTCTGTATACAATGTGGCCCTGCGATTTGCGGCATCTGTGCTACCTCTTGTATTCCTAGTCCCAAGCCCCGTTCTAAATCCCGTTCCAGGATAATTCGAGACGAGCAAATGATACTGTATGAAATGATAGATGGTATCATGAATATTGATGTTTCCTGATGGAAACGTAGTGACAAGGAGGGAATGTGGAAAAGTAAATTTTGCCATGTTCTGTGTCCCTACGTGTCATCCATCATATGTTATGTGTGCATGATTAAATATGCATATGCATTCCCCATGTTCGATTCAAGACGCAATTATAGTTGTGTCCACCTCTAGTATGTCAGTTTCCAGTTCTCGTGAATACTACGTATATCAGGTCTATGTAAAGCTACGTTGCCACGTTTCTCAGTGTGCACGTTATTCCATTGTAAAGTCCCCGTTTCTAGGCCTCAAAAGGGCCCGGACATCAGATTCAGCTCCTGTCTCCTGAAACTTCGCTGAGGAGCGATACAGCCCCCACCTGTATCCTCGACCCTTCACTTACTTCCTGCCTCGCAGTGCCCGGCTCACCCTGGCTCAGCCTCTGAGTCTGCCAAGAATATGTTATGATTCCAGTTATCAGTTCAGTCCTCCTTCTCTGCATTCCTAAAGCTACTGAATCGCATCGATAGTTTCCGTCATTGTCTAGCCTTCACGTCTCCACGTTAGAGAAATACTGCATTTAATGGTCATTTAATATTCTTCATCACGCACTACATGTAGAATAATGCATGGTCCAGTCTTAGAATCAAGTTAGCCTTTCCCCTCCTAACTTCTAGTTTATATCAACATGTTCTCTAAACATCAGATACTAGATACTGCTTAGGTACATGTCGCCCTGACTCTCCAGACTTCAGTCTCTGCTCCTAGCACAGAGTTCATAGCCCCCAGTTTCTCCTAGTGATACGTCATTGCTAGTTTGCGCGCACCATCAGGTTAGAGGTCCCGGCTCCTTAGGTAGCCCCCTCCATGGTTTCCGCCCCATTCATGACATATTCTGTTACGTTTGCATCACATGTCTATGTATACGCCCTGTTACACCTCTTTTCACCCTTATCTTTCGCGACTGCTACGCGTCACACCTTCTGCTCCACCCACTGCTACGCCTATTGCAATGTAATGATATGTGTTTGCGTTATGTATATATGCTCATGCACTGTTATTAAAAAAGTCATCCTTTCCCTTGTCCCGATCCTGACACCAGCAGCGCTGCTGGGCCCTGCCATCCTATTCCTATGCAGGTTGTCCTGTTCCTGTCCTTTATGCTGTAATAAACCTGGAAAACTCCTACTACCTCGAATTTTGACTCTTATTTATTGAGCTATCTGTTATTCATTTATGCATTCAAAAATAGGGTATTATTTATTTATTTACCACAGGTGGGGGAAACGGAGCCGACAAGGTACAAGGCAGGGTTGCCCGTTGTTCCCTCTCCTTTTTTCCTTGTTTATTAAACCCCTTGCGGATTCTCCCACGGATGCATTACATGCCCCATGCAACGAAATGTTCTGGCATACAAGGGACCCACTCAAAGTATTCTCACAGACTGAGCTGCTGAGAAAGACTTCAGTATCCTTATTTCCGACACCGGAATGTGAAAGGAAGCTCCCATTGTTCATGTATGAAACCTTCACCTAGCGCTTCATATTCGCCCACTTGATGGTGACGTAGACAGTACTGAAAGTGGAAAGTCGAGATTGACAGCATAATGTACTCATGGATTATCCAATCTGAGGACACTATCTCAGAAACGTTAAAAGGTCATTTTTCAAGCTTTTCAATGTGTAACATTGTGTCATTCCTATCGGACAGGTCACAACAGGTCACAACAGGTCTGGATGCCGCCTTATGCCTCAGAGCCCAAACCACTCCTCACCGAGGTCCCTCAGGGATCCACTCTTAGTCCCCTACTGTTCAATATTTACATCACTCCCCTGGTATATCTGGCGGAACAGTACGGGGCTAAGATTATCGGATATGCTGACGACACACAGCTGTTGTTCACCTGGCCAGATGACCATCTGGATACAACAACAGTCCAGCTCTGTCTGTCCTCAGTCTTTCGCTGGCTGACTATGGCTCAGCTGAAATGCAATGAGGACAAGTCTGAGGTCCTCTTCTATGGTTCTTTCCCTTCCAGCTTTAAAAACTCGCTGTGGCCACCTAACACTCCCAGTCCCAAGGTGATGGGAGGTCCCGCAAAAAATCTCGGCATATGGTTTGGGGAGGACTTAAGATTCGAGGACCATATAAAGAAACTATCTGGGACATGTTTTGCTACCCTGAGAATGCTACGAAGATTTTTTCCGTTGCTTCCCAGAGAAGCAAAAGAGACTGTTGCCCGAGCTCTCATCCTAGCAAGGCTGGACTATGCGAACGCTCTGTTTAGCGGTATCCCTGCTTATTTGGTTAAACGCCTGCAGGTTATCCAGAACGCCGCTGTCCGCCTCCTGTTTAACGTTCTGAGATGGAAGAGCGTTCGCTCTCACATGTGCTGCCTTCATTGGCTGCCAGTGTCACTACGCATCCTGTTCAAATCCCTTGTGCTCTTGTTTAGAGCAACTCATGACCAAGGGCCTGCCTATCTGAAGAAACGGTTCACCCTCTATGCCCCCACACGAGCTCTTAGATCGTCCTCCCTGTTCAAGATGACTCTCCCTCGCTTTAGGCGATCTAGACTAGGGGGTCAGTCCATATCCGTGGTTGCTGCCCGGGCTTGGAATGCCCTTCCCCTCCATCTGCGCTCCATTCAGTGTGTAGCCCAGTTTAAGAAAAATCTAAAAACTCATTTATTCACTAGTCTGACTTAAGCTGGTTTCTGCCCTGTCTTCTTCTGCTTTTCCCCATCGCGCCAGGACACTCCCAAGTAACAGAGCGCGTTATAAAATGGTTTATACATACATATTTTGCATCTTTCTGTGCCTTAGCTATCTGCTTTCCCAATAGGTGGAATGGTGAAAAAAAGATTAGTGATGTTAGTGTGTTGTCCCGGCACATGGCCTGAACATAATGTCTGTAGTGCCCAGCTTAACAATAGAATTGACCTAAGTTGGGACTACCCATGTTGTAATGCAGACAAGTCTTGCTGAAGTACATCTATTGTAGGTGCGACTATGTTACCCAAAGAATAAATTCTAGATGATCAAGTAGTCATACCATTGTCCACTACTGTAAAAGCCTGTTCTAAGTTGGCCCTGTTAATTTCACGCAGCCTTTCATCAGCTTCATGTTTAGATATTTTACATATCTCGTTATAGACAGCATAAAGGAAGTACTTTTGACGTGGTTTCCGAGGACCTAACAAGGAGTCACATAATTCCAACTCATCCAATAAAAGGGACAAGTGCTGTTTTACCTGAGACAGTGTTGAGGTTTTTAGCCAATCAAGGCACAACTTCGGAACACTGTAATTTGTTAACACTCCCAAATGTTCACTTTGCACATATTGCCTGTCAGGCCTGTTGGCTGCAAATTCCTTGACATTTGTTAGTGTCCAGTGGCCACACTAACCATTGGAATCTTATGTGTATTTCTACTCTTACGCAGTATAGTAAATAGTGTTTCATCATATGGTGTTAACCACTGTCAGCTGTCAAATCATCTAAAAGTGGAAACCCTCAGTGTATTCATATCTTTTATATTGGCTAAGCCAAGAAACATTGTCTGTTGCATGGTTTTGTTCAGGAAAATCATCTGCTGCGGTATTAAACACGCTCTGAATAAAGCCTCCGTTCCCTGAACCTGCCAATCCTGTCTCCCAGTTGGATTTTACATCTACTGTATCACTCCAAAGGTCGAAACCTTGTACAGAGAGTTGGGAAAGAAAAGAAGCAGATTATATCAGCTTAGTATCAGTTAACATATTTTTCTTTGTAGGTGACAGTGCAAGTCTATAACAAAATGAGACAGGGTCAGATATGTCATAACAAGAACACTAGTCAAATACTTTTTAACTACCCCTTGGTGGTGTTTGGCAATTTTTCCATTGTGTAAAGTTAACCACTTTACGAGGTGTGCTAGCCATGTGTAGGAAATGATGACCGTAATGTTGGAAACAGAACATCTCATCAAAATTAGCTGCACCATCATAAAACTCATCAGAAGAAAATACATGTGCATGTTCTAGATCTTCTAACATTTCATATACCGTATCAATGTCCCACTCATCAGAAATAGTACTGGGGTGATCATATTATTCAAAGAAATTTTAAACAAATTTGGAATTGAGTTCAGTGGGACCATAAACATCCAACGATACCCTGTCCCATACAATCCCATCTGGAAAAGGAGCAGCTTAAATGTTCACCAGGAACTAGTCTATTTGCTCATAGTGTGATGATGCATGTGGTTTCAAAACCACATTGACAGTGTGGACAGCAGAACATTCTGGGACAAAATGTTCATTCAGGAGAAGGAAGAACACTGTCACAAAACCAATCCAGAGTACTAGAAAAAGTAATGCAATTTTAATCCAAAGGTGTAACCATGGAGAAACAAAGTACGTTCTTTTCAGTCAACTAATAGAAGACACACGCCTTTAGTTCAAAAGGCAGGGGTGATGAGGGTGGTGGAAGCTCTGATGCATTAGAGGAGAAGGCATCAAAGTCGATGAAGTATCCAGTAGCTGTACGGCCCATGTAGGCAGCTCAGCTGGCTGGTTCGAATTAGATGAAGTCTTAATCTGTGGCACATTGACGTAGACCTTGTTCTTCTCAGGATTCTGAATTGAAATCTGTGATACTGTAATTGTAGACTGAACAGTTGTTATTGTTTTCAAAACAGATAGAAGGTACACGTCCTTGTTGTTCATCATTGTAGAGAGAAGGCTTCATTTGTAATTGAAGCTTCCATCAGAATCTCCTCTATGGCCATGAGAGGAGATTGGTAGCTACCCCTGAGTCCATTCCGCTTACAGTTGAAAATCGGCCAAATAATGTGGTCTGATCAGATCAATAGAGGCAACTCTTTTGTCTAAGCATCTGGCAAGGGGCAGGAGATGTACAGTTTGTGTACTTTCATGTAAATTCTCTAGGGCTACTTCAAATCTTTAAATCCCTTCAACCAAAATAAGGGAAAGAACAATAGTGACACTACAGAATTAGAAAAATACAAAAGATTTATTTATTAATTATTTTGCTCTTATTTTTTAATCATAATAAAAACGTATATTAGAAATAGAAACAATTCCTGCAGAGACTAGCACATATACACAACTTTCTTACCACATTCATTCAAAAACAAGCTTTGCACCCATCAAAAAAAGACCAAATCACTCATCAAATAATTGTTATTGTTTGGTCACAACATCCCATATCAATTTTATCATGTTTCATGAAAAGATCATATATATCAATATGATTAGGTGTATGTAGAATGTGTGTGTTTTTGAGTGAATGTGGTAAGAATGTTGTGTATATGTGCTACTCTCTGCAGGATTTTTTTCTATTTCTAATATACGTTTTTATTATGATTCAAAAATTAGACAAAAATAATTAATAAATACATCTTTTGTATCTTTCTAATTCTGTAGTGTCACTATTGTTCTTTCCCTTATTATGGTTTAAGGCATTTAAAGATTTGAAGTAGCTCTAGAGTATTGACATGATTGTATTTTCCCTGTCTAGGTATACATCTCATCAGTATCAGGGGGCCCCTACATTTTGCAACAGTTTGTGTACTTTCAACAGCCAGGACAGGCAGTCAGATGGCCCAAACTCTTTCTTGTCCAATATCTATTCTCAGACCAGATCCTTGATCTTTGGGATCCAGCATGTTCTTACCAGAACAACCTCAATTTCTCCAGTGGCAGTGGGTTTTATTTGGATGTTGCTTTGTTCGTCCCTGAAATTGTTTCTGTCACCACTGTGCTGGCATTATCGAGGTCTGGAACCCACATCTTAACCCCAAACAGAATCTCATAAGGGGTTCGACCACCCAGGGACTTTCTTGGCACATTGTCCAAAGCCCTCTGTACCTCATATAGATGATTGACCCAACTGCGACCAGAACCTAATACCCTTACTTTTATAGACTGCTTTAAATCCTGCTTTTTCCTCTCCACAACCACGTTTCCCTTGGTATGGTATGGAGACGAGAAAATCAATCCGAACTGCCTATGGCCTCTTTGTAAGCCTGAGAGCTAATAGCCAGACCCTGATCAGAATGTAGTATGCCAACTGCGTATGTCCCAATAAAGATTCAGAGATCCTGTATATAATAGTTCAGCCGGCAGCCGATCACTGTGGCTATACCTTCAGGAATCCACTGCCTACTAGGATGTGCTTGCAAGCCTCGTCAGATGATAGGGGCTGCAGTGGTCCAAATGCACACATGCTAGAGGCTTGTTTGAAATCAATGGAGGTGTCTGAGGTGGACGCACCATGGTGGAACCCTTCATCTGCTGACACGTCACATCTCAGGACAAAGTCCTTAGTCTGTTTGTAAAGACCTGGCCACCAATAGCGTTGCGGCAATAGTGAAATTGTAGTAGCCACCCCTGCATGTGCAGAAGTCAGACCCTCATATGCAGCCAGAATTAATCCCAGTCTGCAATCACTGTTTTGTATTACTCTGTCCCCTACTCCTGGAATCTGACCATACGGTGTGTTTTGTGCATCTAGCTTGTAGGAGTACTTGAGTGGGAAGCCCTTTGGCAGGTGTGTGTTGTTGTTCGCAGCATTGATGGCCACCGTGATGTCTCTGTCCATTCTCATACTTGAACGAGTGATTGAGCAACCACCAGTGAATTCCCTGTAAAGCGAATGCCAACACATTGATGACTCAATGAATGATTGACATGAGCCCATGGCAAGTATTCTCCCAGCTTCGCCACCTGTTCTGAAAGCAACTTGTGCTTCACTGTGCAGCCTTTAGAGTCCCCGAATACATTCTGGCTCCAATAATGAAGATACACATTTTATGACTCCACATAACAATACAAATCAGACACTATAAGTGTGGGGAATCCAGCATCCATATTCTGTAGGGCCAGTACTAGAGACTGAACTGCTTGTAGGTTTTTCCAGGATGGAAGTTTCCATCGTGCATACAGCCTTTTATGACTGCGCATGCAGCTGCATATTGGGGTTTGGTCCCTACAGAAGACTGAGCAGAACCATCTGTGAAAATGATATAGTTATAGCGTTCTAGAGGCATTATTTCATTAAGCAGAGGATGTTGTTGCTCTACTGGAGAAATGTTTCTGTTTGTAATGTAGCACCAAATCTGTAGTCTACATCTGTTGTAGAGAGGGAGTTTGCCCATTTGATCCATCTTGGATGTAGAGCTTTAGCGTTCAGAACACTTGCTCTGGTAGCCACCTCTAAGGTTGGTACCGGTATCACAACAATGATGTATTTCCCCTGAGCCAGGGCACATTCTCTCACTTAAGCAGTCTGTACTGCTGTCAGTATTTTTACAGTAGGTGTAAAACATATTTCTGCATTGGATATAGAGATGTCATTTTTATGCAATAGGTACTGCTTCACCTACATTGAAGATGGCACATGTGTACCCTGATGTACCCTCAATTATATGGATCATCAGATTTGTAGCATTTACATGTGTTTGTAGGTATTTGTAAGATATCATGACAGCTTGGATGGAATGTAAAATTTCTGTGTGTTCTTGTGTCCAATGTGTGCTTGAAATCTGTGGACGAATAAGGTTGTAGAATGGTATTCATCATCATCATCATTTTAACTTTATTTCGGTTTGTTAATGAACCATAAAAGTACATCGAAATTTGAAAAAATACATTTACAACTCAACCAATACATAGTTACATCTCATTTTAAATATTTGCAAAAAATCAGTTAGCGTGCGGTTTTATAATGTAACAATAAAAGCACTAAAACAATAAAATACAATACAGGAGCTAAAAATTTTTTAGAACACAATAAAAACTAGTTACTGAGACAGAGCATTCTACCCACAATGAGTGGGTTACTACAACGAATCAGTCTTCGTCTAGTTAACCACATCGAAAACAAAAATTTAGCAATAGCAGTAACTATCAATGCATTGGTATCAGTTTTTAAAATTCTAAGATAATCTATGTAGTTCCTAACTCCTAGATTCACACATAGCTGTATGATCCATTTTTTCCTGCTAGCAGAATAGGCAGGACAAAACAAGATCACATGGATTAAAGATTCATTTGGATCATTGCAACCTGGGCAAGGACGAGCTAAACCCAATTTCCATTTGTCAGAATAGGAATGAAGAGGTAATGTACCATATCTGAACTGTAAGAACAATTTTTTTGCTAAGACAGGTTCTATAGCATCTAGTTCTTTCTCAAAACTATAGAGATTCTTGAAATCCAAAAAACTGTCAGTGAGACTTGAGGGCCTGGTTGATCGAAGAACCTCTTCTAAGTTATAATATTTTATAGATTCAGCCAGGGTTCTCTTTGAGATGGATTTGCATGTGTCCTCCGGGTTGGACCAGAGATTCTCCATGCCAATCTTAGACGCCTGCCCCCTTATAAAAGATAACCACTTTATCCTCCCTACACCCAGGCGAGCCAACACAATCTTTAATTCTGTACAATGATGTATTTCCCCTGAGCCAGGGCACATTCTCTCACTTAAGCAGTCTGTACTGCTGTCAGTATTTTTACAGTAGGTGTAAAACATATTTCTGCATTGGATATAGAGATGTCATTTTTATGCAATAGGTACTGCTTCACCTACATTGAAGATGGCACATGTGTACCCTGATGTACCCTCAATTATATGGATCGTCAGATTTGTAGCATTTACATGTGTTTGTAGGTATTTGTAAGATATCATGACAGCTTGGATGGAATGTAAAATTTCTGTGTGTTCTTGTGTCCAATGTGTGCTTGAAATCTGTGGACGAATAGGGTTGTAGAATGGTATTACCTGTTCTGCATAATTTGTATTGTATGTTCTGCCAAAATTTAGAAATCCTCATATGGATTGTAATCTAGTCATCAGAGGTTAGAGCAATGCACATTTTTCTAAAAAATGCATTACCAGTCTCTTGCCTCACTTGACAGCTTGTATACCAGAAACAGGACACTGAGATAGGCAATTTTTGAATTTTTAAATTGAATCTATTGTCCATATGAGCATACCCCAAGATTATGCAGTCCACTCTGGTAAAGTGTTACATCAGGTCATCAACCATTAAGTATATGTCATCGACATATAACACTGTCTGGTCATCAAATTTTAAGCAATTCTTCTCCTCTGGCTGAAAACATCCTGGGGCTATTCTTATACCTCTGTGGTAAATGACACAACCGTTTTTGAGAACCTAGCACCATGAAGGCTGTCAAATATCAGCTCAAAGGTGCTATATTTTGGCAGAAAAATCCATTTGAGATGTCTGGTGTGGTTTTGCATTTTTTTGCACTATGTTGTTGTGAACGTATCTAGGACCCTATATAAATATTCCCGATTCATGCCCTTATGTGGTTATAACAAATCATATCCTTATAAAGGCATAAGAATCATATCTATATTTAGTCATAGCCAATGCAGTCTAAATACGACAAGGCTACTCCCATAGACTCCTAGAAAGTACAACGCGTTCTTTAAACAAACCAAGCCTCCAGCAGCCCGGGAATTCCCCCTGCTTCTGTTTTGATTTGTCCAAGAACTCCTGGAGTCCTAAAAGAACTGGCACCTTGCAGGTATAAATATACCAGCATCTGCCTTAGCAAACACACGGTGGTTTGGAGCAGATCGACTATCTACTTGCCCGACGCCATGCTGTAGCGAGTGCTGAAGGAAGCCGACCCTCCCATTGACGCACTGAGAGAGACGCTGTCTTTTCTCCTGCCGAGAAATCCAGCTCCAGTGTTTCCAGTCACCCTTGCGGGTTGCTGGGAGATCGAGTCCTGAGAAAGAGATACAAGACCTCCTTCATTCTATAACCAAGGTACGGAGCTGATTAGACCCTTAGAGAATTCTTGATTCAGATTCTTGGCAAAACTATCTTAACTAAAACTATATCTCACTTACTCCTTCCCACGTACTAGGCTTAGGTTAAGTACACCGGGGTAGGCGTATTTTAGAAACACCAGTTGAGCACGTTTAGTCAACTTTTATCATTGTATGTATTTTATCCGTTTTAAGTATCTTATGGCTTAGAAACCATATAAATGCTTTTACAGTATTATTTCATAATTCTCCTTTTACTGTACGCACTTTACTTTATGACAAGTATTGCAATTGTGGCAATTCACTTCTCTTGCATGAGAAAGAGGACTGCTCAATAAATAACCGGATGTATGACATTACAATGCATGCTTTTACCACGCATGCCTTAACATCGCTGTTTTTACAACGCATGCTGTTGCAACGCATAGCGTTAAGGGATGCTGGATAGTGAATAGTTTAATTTACTATTCCAACTCCAGTCCCCGTGGATAGTAGGGAAGGTGTTGGATAGTAAATTAAATCCATTCTCTATCCTAGAGCGCCCCCCAGCGCAATGCGTTGTAATGACATGTGTTGTAATAGTTGCGTCGTAAAGGCACTACGTGGTAAAAGTTGCGTTGTAAAGGATGTTTCCCCAAATAACCACTTTTATTGAAAACGCCCGTCTCTCTGTTTCTCTGCACTCCTGGTGAAACTAAGCATGCACGATTGACTGAGTGAAATAGCTGTCTATTGTTTCCGCGAATCTGGAGATATACTCCTTATTCTGGAGGGAGCAAAGTTGTCATGTCTATGCGGTTGTCAGAAACGAATCCCTTCTTGTCTATTCAGGAAAGTTAACACCTTCCTGTTTACTCGAGAACGTTTCTAGTGACCTCTGAGCTAGCTGGCATTCATAATTAAGTCTAACATATTCAAGAGAGAACTAGTCAACCTCAGTCCTACGTCTAAACTATCGTTTATGTTATTCCAATGCGCAGAGCCTATTGGGAATATAGTAACTACACTACATGGCGCCCAACGTTTGGTAAGGCGATAATCTAACGCTAGATACTAGAGTAACCCAGTCGTGCTTTTCACACAGACCCCTTTTTCCGTAAAAACTCCAATAGACGCCTGGAGTGGGTAAAAGGTTAATATCCGCCAGAACGTAGTAGGATGAGAATCCTATGTATTAGTTTTTGGTTTAGTCAATGTTGAAGGATACAGTGTTCCAAAATATTGTGCACCTAATCTTTGTTTCCCTTGAAACTTGCTCTACAACAAAAAACTTTCTGTCAGAAAAATGTCGGATAGTGAAGACGAAAGGGAGAGAGCTAAATTGGCAGCTCAACTGTTGTTAGAAGACACAACTCTCCAAAATGAAGACCAGGATGCAATACTCATCCCGGTAAATATAAGAAAAACTATAACTATGAAACGTATAAAAAATGGAGTATCATCAAGAGGTGGTACAGTCATATTTGTGGTAGAAGCACATGAATATCGGCAGACAGAGGTATTCTATTCCTGGATACATTTTCCAGCAGCACATGCAGTGACACGCGAGTTTCACTACTACAAAGTAGGGGAATCTCCAACGGAATACGCTCCCTTCGAGGACGTTGAAATTCCGATAACATACCAAGAGCACCAGCTCTGGTTTAATGGCGCCCTAAAACATCAAAATCACTTCACCAGGCTCGGTCCACTAGGTAGACCAGGAGCCACATGGCCAGTTCTAGCCGGCTACACACCACATCCTGACATTGAAAAAATGTCAAGCGGAGAACATTTAATTCAGCTAAAACAATTAATTAAAATATATAGACAATTGGTCCAATATGTCATGCGGACTTTAACAGTCCAACTAGCAATAAAAATTCCACAGCACACCCCTCACCAGGGGAACACAAATAAAATTACACCACAGACTATACAATCAGTCATTGGCAAATTACCCACAAAATGGGAACAAATACCGTTCTGGTTAGCTCAAAAAATAACTCAAATAGAGGCAGTATTTCCTGATACCTCACCTAATGAGAAACACAGAATTCTGACTATCTGTCTTCCAATGGGGATCGCACCACATGTGGAGGACTGTGACACTTCGGGCACAGTCTTTGCTTCAATATACACATCCTGACATTGAAAAAATGTCAAGCGGAGAACTTTTAGTTCAGCTAAAACAATTAATTAAAATATATAGACAATTGGTCCAATATGTCATGCGGACATTAACAGTCCAACCAGCAATACAAATTCCACAGCACACCCCTCACCAGGGGAACACAAATAAAATTACACCACAGACTATACAATCAGTCATTGGCAAATTACCCACAAAACGGGAACAAATACCGTTCTGGTTAGCTCAAAAAATAACTCAAATAGAGGCAGTATTTCCTGATACCTCACCTAATGAGAAACACAGAATTCTGACTATCTGTCTTCCAATGGGGATCGCACCACATGTGGAGGACTGTGACACTTGCGGCACAGTCTTTGCTTCAATATACACATCCTGACATTGAAAAAATGTCAAGCGGAGAACTTTTAGTTCAGCTAAAGCAATTAATTAAAATATATAGACAATTGGTCCAATATGTCATGCGGACATTAACAGTCCAACCAGCAATAAAAATTCCACAGCACACCCCTCACCAGGGGAACACAAATAAAATTACACCACAGACTATACAATCAGTCATTGGCAAATTACCCACAAAACGGGAACAAATACCGTTCTGGTTAGCTCAAAAAATCACTCAAATAGAGGCAGTATTTCCTGATACTACACCTAATGAGAAACACAGAATTCTGACTATCTGTCTTCCAATGGGGATCGCACCACATGTGGAGGACTGTGACACTTGGGGCACAGTCTTTGCTTCAATATACACAAAAACACATGCTGTTCCGTCTATGGCGATACCAGACGTACTAAGACAAATTCAAAATGAATACGGTCCAGAACCTGCTTTAACTCTAGGTATGAAATTACTGAAAGACTTTAAGCAAGTCCCGGCTATACTACTAGCCAACATAAAAGGAGAAGCAGCTTCTGTGGCAATCCGCCAAAAATTGAAAGAAACAGATATAGCAGAACAACCTTTTGAACTTGCTAGAATAATTGAAAAATCTCATGAAGAATTAGGTAGAGATACTTTGGGTGGGAAACCACTAAAACCACAACTAACTGAAAATCCTGAAAAAACCTTTATCAAGAATAATCTCAATACTCCAAAAAAGAGGTGGGAGGGTAATAAACAAACCACTCCCAGAGAAAAACAGTTTCAGTCCAGAAGAAGGTCTCCTCAACGGAGAGATAGATCTCCAGAACGAGGGGGCAAGTCTCCACAAAGGGAGCCCTCTAAAAAAAGATATAACCTTAGAAATAGGGACAATTTGAGAAAACCTGACAGATATCAAGATATTGATACACGTCCCACTCGATCTTTTCAGACTTCCTCAAAGAAATCAGAAAGAAGAGGGCGGTCAGAACATAAAGAAGAGCGCGTCAAGTCCAAAGACAAGGAACCTGCTCATCAAAGTAAAATTACAATTTCCAAAAAAGAAGGTAGCTAGTATTAAAATAAAACATGCCAAAGAATGGTGAAAAGATGGTGGCTGGTAAGTGAGTTCGGTCGGGAGCTCCGTGTTGCTCCACGATGAAATGACCTAATACTCGGCAAGACATCGGGAAATAGGCATATAGATACATCCCAGTGACAGCGCGCGTGACAGCACGCCTTGATGAGGGTCGCTTATCCACCTTACTAAATTTCCTCGCTTTTTCACTCCGTACCTGACTGATTGTACTGAGCGGCGGGCACGGCGAAATAATCACCCTGACTTCGACCCTTTCAACCCTTTCAACCTTTCAAGCTTTCCTGAACGGATATCGGAGCCCTTGTCACCAATCGATACTCCCCTCATCACCCTGTTACAGAGGATCGGACATACAAGGGGGATGCCAAAAACAACGTCGGATTCTGAAAATGTGAGTTTACCTGTGGTGTCTCGCCTGAAAAGCCCAGTGCTCCCCGGATACACACCGGCTGGTGGGAGGCAGCGACTGAGGCACACAGGAACTGCCGGAGGGCGGCGGGTAGAATAGCCGTCTTCTTCCGGGGGAGAGGAGGAGGCGTCAGAACTCACAATAGCGGAAGCGGAGGGAGCACAACTAAGTCGGTGCTCCAGGTGGGGGCAAAAGGACGTACAACAGCCTCAAAGAGCTGGGTCAAAGTTTTTGGAGCAGCGGAGGAACCCGCCGCAGTCGAACGGACAGCGGAGATAGAGAGGAAGAACTCCGGGGACTCCACTGAGCAGCACATGAACAAAACCATCACCGACAAGCTCGAAGCATTGGAAAACCAATCCAGAAGAAGTAACCTTAGAGTTTTAAATGTACCGGAAGGCAGAGAAGGTACAGATATTAAGAAATTCATCGTCACACTTCTGGAGGAATTTTTTCCATGGGGTAAAGTCCTTGGCTTAGAAGACGACATCCAGCGGGTGCACAGGGACCCATTTGGAAAAGGCAAGGAAAGAAAAAATCCGAGGAAAATATTGGTTAATTTCTGAACATACTCTCTCAAAGAAAGAAATTTAAGTGAAGCTTTAAAAACTGGATCATACAATAAAGACGACTGGTCCTTCAGGATACGTTCTGATATAGCAAAAGCAACACAAGATAGGCAGTGGGAGTTGGGGCAGATGATGCCAGAGTTGAAATCCCTTGGCGCTACAGTCCAGATGAAATTCCCGGCCTCCCTCCGGATCATGTGGAGGAACATAATGCATAACATTAGGGACCCTAAAGAAGTCGAATAATCCTGGAACAGTTGCGCGACCAGACGCGTGATCAGACGCAGAAATAAATATCACTGGAAAATCATACCAGAGTATTCTTAGCTTAAAATAAACAAAACACAGAGCTCAAAGAGGGCTATCAACAAAGCCCAGAGAAGAAAAAGGGAGGTTTCTCCAGGGAGGGGGGACTCTTAACTTTTAACTTGCACACTACAAAAAAAAAAGACAGAAATAAATCATGCACGGGAGATGGGAGCAAGTTAGGGAAAAAAAGCAAAAATATGTCCTCAGCATCACACAAAATATAAGAAAGAGGGGGAAATCGGAGGCCGGTAAAAGGAAAAAATTTAGAATAAATGAAAAAAGATATAAAATATGTGAAAATAACTTGCTGGAATGTTAACGGGTTACGAACCAAGAGTAGGCGAAGGAGAATATTAGAGTATTTAAAAACAATAGATAGTGAAGTTATAATCCTTCAGGAAACACATTTGTTAAAAAAAGAGTGGGAAGAAATTATGAAAAAATTACACTGGTTTGATTCGTACATTTGCACGAACCAAGATTGTGTTGTCAAGGGGGTTGCCATCCTCTTTAAAAAGTCTTTAAAAGCGAAAGTGGAATCAATAGAAACAGACCCAAAGGGGAGGTGGGCTCTGGCTAAAGTGAGGATATGTAACAATGTCTTAACAGTGGCAGGCTATTATGGTCCAAACACGGATGACCCAGTCCCCCTACAAACTCTATATTCACAATTACTCACGGCGTCATCTCCTATTATCCTAGGTGGCGATTTTAATATTATACTGGACCCGAAAATAGATCGCCTCCCCAGTGGAAGACAAACAAGTCTGCCAAAAATGAGAGACTGATTAGGGGTGTGTAAAAGGGATCTGAGTTTAGTAGACATTTGGAAAGAAAAAGGGGATAAATAAAACTATTTCACATTCAAAAATAAAAAACTTGGAATACAATCTAGAATAGATTACTTTCTCATAGACAAAGGGCTAGGCGAAAAAACTTTAAAGGTAGAGCATATTCCTTGCTCATCTCCCAGATCACTCGGCGGTCCTGATTACCATACAACTGAAGGTTAGTCCGGAAGGTACAAGATGGACTATGGATCGCACAATTCTCCTAGATTCCCAGATTGTTGAGCAGCTTAAAACACAGACAGAGTTTTTCTTTGAGGACAATAAGGATGGCACCTCAGTACAGACTACCTGGGATGCATATAAAGCAGTGGTTAGGGGGAACATCCTTAGCCTGGCAGCACATAAATCAAAGGGAATTAAACAAAAGATCTATAAATTAGAAGATAACATCAAAAATCTCGATCTACAAATAGCTGCTGCAACATCCCCTTCCTGCAAAGAACGACTGGAGGCGGATAGATCGAATCAAAAAGAAAATATAACAGAAATTTTGGAAAATAAAGTTAGAGAAAAATGGGAAGCAAGCAAACTCGCCCACTACGAGTATGGGGAAGGCTGTGGCAAGATACTTGCATGTAAAATCAAGACAGATCAATCTAGGAATAAAATCGCTTGCATTGACCCTCGAAACCCCGCTCAAAACGGCTCAGAGGAAGCTATAATAAAACAAGAATTTTTTGCATTCTTCTCAGATCTCTACAAAGAAGATTGCAAACCAGAAATTGAAGAAATAAAGCATTTTCTAGGGGCCCTGAACCTTCCATCTTTAGCACCAGAGTTGAGAGAAGAATTAAACCAAGAAATTACAATCCAAGAAGTAGAAGAAGTTTAAAAAAACCTCAAGAGAGGCAAAGCAGCTGGCCCGGACGCTTTGCCGAACGAATTCTACACAAAATTAAGAGAGACACTGGTTCTCCCTTTAACAACTCTGATGAATAAAATTTTCCTGGAAAAAGGCGACCTCCCAGAGTTTTGGAATGACGCCACAATCTCCATTCTCCTAAAGCCAGACAAAAGCCCAAAAAAATGCGAATCATACCGCCCAATCTCCATCTTGAACTGCGATTATAAGATCATTACGCAAATTATGGCTAAGAGATTGGGGAAAATAGCAGGGCCTCTAATAAATAGCAATCAAAAGGTATTTATACCTGGAAGACACATACAAGATTTAACACAAGAACTGATAGGCGCCATAGACATAGCTATCAATGAGAAACTCCCTCTATCAATAATTACCATCAACGCATCCAAAGCGTTCGATAGAGTTAACTGGTTATATCTGAACGAAGTACTAAAAAACTTAAATCTGGGGACAAATATCCAGAATATGGTGGAAAAAATCTACAGCTCTCCTAGAGCACAAATTCTAATTAATGGTAACCTCACAGCGAACATCCAGATGAAGAGAGGAACAAGACAGGGGCGCCTTCTCTCCCCCTTGCTTTTCAATTTTTATATTGAACCAATGGCAGAGTGTCTCAGAAATGAACCATCAATATCCCCCTTTTGATTCCAAAACTGGACCAGAAGGTAGCCCTATATGCAGACGATTTGATGATCTTCACAGATAACTTAAGCAGGTCTCTAACCACAATAGAAGAGACTCTGACCAGCTTTGAAAAAATCTCTGGCTACCAAATTAATCAAGCCAAGACGGAATCCATGAGGTGGAATGCTCACCCAACCAGCCCTTACAATAAGGATAACATCAGATACCTAGGTATAGACCTGGTCAAAGACTTAGACAAAGTAACTCAATTCAATATCCTAAGAATCAAAAGGGAAGCTAAAAAACCATTGAAAGTGTGGGGAGGATTGCCCTTGACATTACTGGGCAAGTCCAACCTAATAAAAATGACAATTTTGTCGAAATTCACCTTTGCTTTCGGTGCTATTCCATTGGAGTTCAACAGAGAAACAATAAAGAAAATCCAGGGAGAAATCACAAGTTTTATCTGGTCCTCAAAAAACCCTAGAATTGCCTGGAGCAAGCTAAGAAGGAAAAAAGAACAAGGGGGAATTGCCAGTCCCGACCTTCTGGAGTACTGTAGAGCCTTCCAATTTAAATCAAGCAGGAAGATGCTAAGCACATTTGAAAGCTACCCTTCATATCTCCAAACAATGACCAATAAAACTAGCCACTTCCTCTATAAATTCGGGCATCCAAAATTCTTCAAAAAAATCAAACTCAAGATGTTGAAGTCAGCTGCTAAATTATGGTACTGCATAAGATGTACTCTAAATATCCCCTATTACAGCGATTTGGCCCCAATATGGGAATCTCCAGGCACTCCCGAGTGTCTTAAAGATAAGCTAGCACTCCCGATAAAAACAGCAGGAATAACAGAGTGGGGACAACTCCTGTCTCAGAACAACATAATGGATTGGGAGACACTATCTTCAACAACAAATGCTTCCCTAGCAAAATTCAAATACTACCAGCTTTCAAGTTGGGCGAAATCTCTAAAAGAAGTTAGAGCAGGAAACATAACTTTGGAAAAAGAAATGCTGAAAAAGGATGCTATCCACAAAGAAATCTCGCATTGGTACTGGGCCTTGATCTTAGCAGGGGAGGAAGAATTCCTGATGCCAGAGAGAATATGGGGGAAAGATCTGCCGACGCTGGAGTTAAATAATCAATGGCAAGTATCTATGAGCAAATGCTGGACAATTGTAACATCGGCTGCCCTAAAGAGGAATCATTTATTTACGTCTCACAGAGCATACTGGACCCCGAAAAAATGGCCAAATTCACCGGGGCGTCAGTGAAGGTTTGCCCGAAATGCGGACTGGAAAAGGCCGACGACCTCCACATGTTTCGGCAGTGCCCCCTTCTCTATGGTTTCTGGAATGAAGTGGGTAAGACACTAGATGAGGTACTAGGAAGACATCTAAATGTAAGCATGGATCTAGTTATTTTTGGGGTAATGAGCTCAAATGTCTTAGAAAAATTATCTAAAGCACAGAAAAATCTACTGTTCTTACTGATATTACTGGCTAGGAGAGAGATCTGTGTTAAATGGGTCAGCCCAGTCCCCCCGCTACACAGAGATTGGTTGACTTCAATATTAAGAACATACAAACTGGACAAAAGGAAAACACCTAGTAAAAAGTTCAAATTTTGGGAGATTTGGGAAAACTATCATCATCATCATACTTTATTGTACAGTTAATAAAAACCATTACAAACCAACATAAATAAAAACAATTTCGAATGTCTGTAGCAGCATGGAAAGTTTTTAGAAATACTCTGATAGATTGTAAAAAAGCTATAAAAAAGTACTAAGATTAAAAACTATTAAAAGAGAGGAAGCAGGTAGGAGGGAAAGTTGGCCCACCACTGAGACACTTCTATTTTCCTCTTGGGGGTTTTTGTATAGTTTGGCTGACCTACTTTCCCCTTTGGAGTGCGTTTAATTATTGCAGTCCGGAGTCCGAGTGAGAGGCAAGACATTCTCTTCCCCATGTGCTTATGCTTCATGGAGATCTGTCCTCGTGTGCTCCTGCGATACTGCTGTGCCTCTGTGTGATCCGATTATTTTAACTCTGTGGATACAGATGGTACACTGGGTTCCATCAACTTGGCTTTTTGTTAAGTCGGGCTTCTGCAACTTCAATGTATTTTACCAGTCTGCAAGTCATTTGAGCTTCATCACCCGAGAGACATGCAAGGACCGCTTGCCTGCAGGACCTGATCCCTTTTTTGTTAAATAATGGTCTCAAAAGGTTCCGGCGATCTTGCTGCAGCTCCTTGCAGGTGGTAATGAGGTGTAACATGTTTTCCTCGTCATTCCCACACAGGCGGCACTTTGCTGGCTTTGGGGGACGCAGCCAGGGGGCCATGTGGTCTGCCGAGGGCAATAATCCTAACCGGTATTTCAAAAATATCTCTTTTATTTTTTTGGTGAAGCTTGTCTGAAGATATGTTTGTGGGCTGGGTTTGGTATAAGATTGTATAGTTAGCCAGCCGTGTGCTCGTTCCGACAATGAAGCTTTGTCCTGCAAGAGAGATTCTTTTCTGACAATGTTGTTTACTGCCTTTTTGAAGCCTGCCAGAGGTCCTTGTAGATCCCACAATTGTCGCACCCCCAGTTGTTTTATTGCGTCCTCTAGAAAAAGACTGGCCGGGCAATTTTCTTTAATTTGCAGTTCTTTCCAAAGGAGAGCGTTGAGCGTGTTTGCTTCTCCCCTGTTTATTTTATACCAGCTTTTTAGGTATACTCCTTTGCGTGCCAGCTCTTCCTTTGCCAACCCAAATTCGAGTCTAATTTGTGCCGGTGAGGTGTACCTCGGCAGGCCAAAAATCATGCGCATCGATTTTGTTACTGTTCCATCTACTGTTTCGGCATCCCTTCCTCTCATCGCTTCGCTTCCGTAGGTTATAGATGGAATCAGTTTTGCTTGAATCAGCTTTATTAGAGGAGCGAGATTTGGTCCAGCGATCTTATTTTTTAAGTTTCTTAGAGATACAGCTGTCATTAGTCCTCTCTTTTTTATTT
The DNA here is from genome assembly GCF_964261635.1 of Lissotriton helveticus. Taxonomy (NCBI): domain Eukaryota; kingdom Metazoa; phylum Chordata; class Amphibia; order Caudata; family Salamandridae; genus Lissotriton; species Lissotriton helveticus. The sequence continues at coordinate 1,416,377,554 of NC_136059.1, read as the reverse complement.
CATCGCGTTGTGGGTTGAAGCTGCCCCTGTGGTCTACAATGACCCCCAGATATCTGTATTTACTTGTTACATCCAGTTTCCTTGTATCCAGGAACCAGCTGGGTGCTGATTTCTTTTTACTATGGATAATGCACATAACTTTTGTTTTTTCATGATTAATGCTGAGTTTGTTTGTTTTAGAGTATTGGGAGGTAATATCTAATAGCTGCTGTAAGCCTTTCGGAGTCCGGCTGATCAACACCAAGTCATCCGAGTAGAATAAATTGGACAGCTGGATGCCCCCTAGCTTTGGTGCGTGGGACTTGTTTTCATTCAGCAAGATTGATAGTTTAGCCATAAAAAGATTAAATAAAGTTGGCGCAAGCACGCATTCTTGCTTTACTCCTGTGCTTGTGGGGATCTTCTTAGATAAGAAGTCTCCTGCTCCTAATTTAACCTGGACCCAGGTATTGCTGTGCAAGAGAATTAGTTGGTTCAGCAACAATGGTGGAATTTTCATTCTCTTTAATTTTTGTCACAACATGTTTCTGTTTACATGGTCGAAGGCGGAGCTATAATCAATATAGCACAGGTATAGAGGTTGTTTTACCGCTACAGCCGAGTCAATCAAAAGCGATAAGGCTAGTATGTTTGTTGTCGTCCCCATATTTTTCCTAAAGCCGGTTTGGGTATATGGGATTGCTGTTGTTTCTTCCACCCAAGGTGTTAACTCATGGAGTAGGAGGCCAGCGTAGTATTTTGCCTCATTGTCAAGTAGGGCTGTAAGGCGATAGTTTCTTGGATCATTCCTATCTCCTTTTTTAAAGATTAGGGAGATAATTGCTCCCCTCCAGGATCGTGGAATTGTGGAAGTCTGCCAGATTTTTTCAAACATTGGTTTGAAAACACCGGCCCAGTATTCTGACTGGTGTTTGAATACCACTGGGGGTATGCCGTTTGGGCCTGGTGCTCCCTCTCGTCTTCCTTTCGAGATTCTATTGCAAATTTGTAAGTTCGTGATTGAGAATTCCTCGTCACATGCAGGAATTTCTTTGTATGGAGACTTCTGTACTTCAAAGCCGGTTCTAGGATTAAATGGTTAATTCCACAATTCTTGGCCGTCATTAAAGTGTGTGCCAAGGAAAGTTATACAGGCCTCTTCCATCGCATGGAATTCAATCCATGGCTTCGATCACTGATCAAACTATTGATCTTTTGCCAAAACTGCACGCTGTTGTTTGTTTTGGCGTCGTGTAGGAGTTTTCCCCCAAAAACCTCGTCAGCATCTTTTTTGAGTTGCCATATTAGTTTCCTGCGCCTATCTTTTAGCTGTCTCAGCGCTTGGCAGGTAGTGGGGTCTGTCCTAGCTCTCCGAAGAGTGTTGTTAATCTGGGTCTTTAACCTTTTTAGCTGAATATCGTTTCTGAAGTTGTGATGGTTCTTGTTTTTCGCGGAGTTGACCTTTCCATCCGTCCTGGTGCTTTTGTTTATTTCTGCTTTGTCTCTCAAGTTTTTTGTGAACGCCTCCCAGCATATAATTAAATTTGAGGATGCGGATTGTGCCTCTCCTAAAGCTTGTTTTGCTTGCAGTAAGAGGCTTTGTGGATTTTTAGTTTTACACTTTATCCGTCTTTCATTTGTTGAGAAATCTAAGCCTAATCTATTGGCACCAGGAGGGCTTAGTGTTGTTGGTGCCTCGATATTGATTTCCAGAGGGAGGTGATCACTGTAGTCCATCGCGCTGATATGGAAATCTTTTACCCTTTGATACATGCTGCGAGAGAAGAATGTAAAATCAATTGTAGAGCTGGCCAAGGTACTGTGAAATGTCGCGGATTGGGGTCGGTCACCTGGAAATCTGCCTTTGAGTGCTCGGAAGCCCAGCTCTTCTAGTTTCGCAAATAGGCTCCTAGCTGTTTTTGAGCTTCTGCCTCCCGAGATGCGGTCTTGATGGCTTTGCTCCCAGGCAAAGGGGTCCTCGTCGTCGTTAATTTCGGAGGCTGGGTTGCTGAGCATGTTTAAGTTGAAGTCCCCTGTGATGATCAAACTGTTCATTTTCTCAGTTTTTATTAATTTTGCGAGTTCTTCCTTCAGCTGTTTTGCTCCCTTGGTTTTTTCCTTGGGATGTAAGTAGAGGTTTATTAGGGTTATATCCTCTTTTTTGTTCTGTTCGCGAAATGTCAGTCGCAGTGCTTGCATTGCATTTGGGGGGGCTAGCTTGTAAGCCAAGGGTACTACTTCGACAATAGATTGTAGCGCGCAGTAAGTGCCAAGACCTCCTTTCTTATGGCCAAACAATGAGCTCTGTGTGGGTGGCAGAAAGTTTCAATTGTATCCCGACAGTGCTGGTGGAGAATCCGACCAGGTTTCTTGCAGTGTAATGATGACAAATCTTTGCAGGTAGATGTTTAGTTCTGCGTCCGAGAATTTGTCCCCTAGGCCATTGATGTTCCAGGAGCACAGGCTAAGGGTGTTGGGTGTGTTATTTGCTTTTGCGTTACTATGTCATTGGTTTGTGGCTTTGACATTTAGAGTTCTCGATAGCCCGCTCCACTTTTGCGAGGTCGGACTACAGTTGTCAGATAGTCTCTTATTTGACTGTTCTCGATGGGCTAAGTTATCCGGGGTTTTACTCTGAGCCCCTCTTAGAACTGTATTCAGGTTTGACTGCCCATTTGCTTTTTTTCTTTGCTGGTTATCAAGTGTCAAAGGATCTGGGTGTCTTGGTTTAAGAAATGGCTGGAGTTTTATTCCCCAAGAGTCGAACTTTGCTTGTTCTTTTAGAAGTCTCTCTGGGAATTTTTCTGTAGCCCATACTGTTTTTGTTGCTTCTACCCCTGAGTATCCCAAGAGTTCTATAAATTCTACCGATTCCAAATCGCTGGTCGATATGTTTTTGAGGCTATCGATAGTTTTCAGTAGGCGTAAAATACTACCCCTATTTAGGGTGTCTATTGTGCCCCTCGATTTGTACTCCGGGTGGAAGACTATTGAGGTTGTGCCAGTTTGCCCCCCATCTTGTGTCCGGCAGTTGTCAGCATTAGTCGAGTCCTCCCCTGGGCCGTGGCGTTCCTTGATTCCCACTGCATATCTTTTTTTACTCGTTTCACTACTCTTCGTTGGTTTTAGTATGGGAGGGCTTGCCATAGTTGCCGCCCGATGAGGGCTTCCTCTGGGTTGTCTTTCTTCCTTTGTCTGGGTAGGGCTAAAGATAGGGCTTTGGTCTTGAGATGGGTTCCTTTCAGGGATTATCCTGTCTTCCAGGTTTCCAGTTTCTTGTTGGTTGTACGCCCTTTCTGTATCATTTCTCATCGAGTTCGGCCTTTCTTGTGGTTGGTCCGATGTTGTTTTCTCGCTTTTATGGGAGGGGCTAGTGGTAGCCCTTCTTTCTAATGACGGTTTTCTTTCAGGTTTTTCCCCCTTCCCGATTTATGGTTTCTGGAGTGTTATATTCCGTGTCTGCAGCGTCTCTCGTCTCAATCAGCCCGTCTTGCGATGGGTTGGATGTCGCTTTCACACTGGTGGCGCCTTTGCCCCAGGCTATTACCACTGTTGTTATTTTTTGGTTTCTTCCCTTCCTTTTCTGTTTTCTACCCTTTTTTCCTTGTTGGAGGTGTTCCAAAGCTGAGTCTTTTTGAGACGTTTTGCCAGTGGCACTATGTTCTCAGTTGGTGACATTTGGGTTCCTTCGTGTTGTTGTCTGTTGCTGACCGTTGTATTTTTTGCAACTACGGTTTCCCTGATTGGGTGTGGATCTAGGCTCATCTTTGAGTTCTTCTGAATTGGTGGCTGTAATCCAGCTTGCGTTGGCGATGCCGTTTCGTGACTCTTATTGACGGAGTTGGTCAAACCGTTGTTTTTTACAGCCTCCCTAATATCCGAAAGGAGGTTGTCCATTGCCCTTGGGAGTGTTTCCAATTTGTCCACAATTGTTATGCAGGAGCAGTTAGATTGTATTAGTTGGGTCTCGGCTTGCACCCTTTTGACCAAGCTGTTCAGCTCTGCTAGCTTGCCGTCAATGTTAGCGACGAATATTGACAGAGAGTTGCAGATCCATCTTATCAGACAGGTATTGAATGGCGTTTACCGATAGTTGCATTGTGTGCAGAAGAGTTGACCAGATGTCTTCTTTTGCATTTGGTATTTCCTTCCCCAGATTTGAGTTGATGGTCCCTCCTGACAATTCCCCCTACGAAGCCGTCGGGTAGGATGCTACCAGTTCTTCCCACTCTTCTGGGGTGAGATACGAGGTTTCAAGGTCGTTTGTCCGAGGCGATGTAAGTCGTGTGTTAATTGAGGTAGGTAGACTTAGGGGATTTATTTTAGTTGGTCTTGGGGCACCTCCTTGCTTGGCGTGATCCTGTTGTTTCTCAGGGTTCTTGCATTGTAGGTCATTCGTTAGGGATGTACGCTTTCCCTGGGCTCTAGCTTTCTGTGTGGTTGTAGTATTTAATTGCCCAACTACATCTATGTCTGTCCTTGTTTTAAGTTCTTTTGTGTTCCCGATTCCTGCCTTGCCTGCCTTACCTGCATGTCCTCTGGCGTTGTCACTGCGTGTTTATAGGGTGTTGTTACTGTTTGTATTATTGAGTCGCCGTACTGCGTGAGTTCGCTGTTCTGCGCGTCGCCCTTGTGCTGCAGGGTAAAATTCTGAGGCCGCCAGTTTGCTGCTCCTTCCGGTCCGTCTTGTCTCTCAGAGTTTCTTTGCCTCTCTTTCTTGGATGCTGAGGATTCAAAGTGTTCATCTTCGTCTGTATGATTATGGTGAATATTGTGTCCTATTGAACTTGTGGGAGTTATAGGGCTCCTCTCCCTATTTGCTATAGGTGCGAGGTTAGGGTTTGGGGTCGGATTTTGGCCCTCTATTTTGTACTCCTTTATGCCTTTGTGGTCCCAGCCGTTTGAGTTTGTTGAGTTTGTTTTTGTACTTGTGCTAGAGTCTGCCAACTCCTGATTTTGTCCCTGATCCTGCGCAGATTGATTACTTGGTGACCCCTTGCTCGGTTCTTTTTTGTTTGCTGGTGCAGCCACCTCTGCACTGATCTCCCCTTTTCTGAGGTCAGCTGGGTCCTTTTTATCCTTCCCCTCTGAATCTTGTGTCAGGGGGGTTACCATACTTGCTTTAGTTGGCTGAAGCGGGGTTGGTAGATCATTTGTATTGCGGCTGTTTAAATAGAGGGCCGTGTTGGCGTCTTTGATGAATGAAAATTTTGTATACATTTTTGGTTGAGAGCCAGATTTGCTCCCTGGGAGGCCATTTGCGCGCTCCCCCACCTTGATGTCTGGTAGAGTTTTATGGCTTATAAATAGGGGGGAGATCAGGGGGAGTTCTTCCCTTTCCATTTTCCTCTCCGTTCCTTCCCTCGTCCATCCCATTGCCTTCGTCACTGATGTCCATTAGGTCTTTTCTGAGGCTTTTCTTTGCTTTCCTTGCTCTTTTGGGGGGGTTCGCGGGCGTCGTATAGTCCCTTGGCTTCCCAGACCTCATTTCGGAACTTTATTCTTTTTATCCCTTTTTTCCCCGGGGTTGCTGGGAGTTTGGTTGATAACTGGCTTACTAGCCTGCCTGCTTGCAAGCAGGTCAGCCAATCAGCAAGTCACACAAGTCACACGGATCACACCCCCGCTCTGGGTGTAGGCTTTTGACAGTGCCTCGCTGGCGGAGTCTCTAGCTATAACCCCCGCACAACCCAACACGGCGTGGCACGGCCCTTCCCCATGATCGCTGAGGCGCGGTGAGTGGATCCGCTGTGTGCAACCCGCAATAGTCACTCAGCCCCCCCACAGCCTGCCAGCTATGGCCTACCTCCTCTTGAGCGCCGGTCCTCCGGGAATGCTGTTTGCGCGTTGGTTGCAAAAGCAGAAGCAGGGGGCCGGAGCTCCTTTGATTCCTTTGGCTCCCTCGTCCTTGAGCTGCTGAGTGGCTGCGGGGACACGGTCACCACCCGAAACTCTGCACGCAATTGGCTAGTGTCCCCCGCTTGTGTGTCCCACGGTCCTCCTCTCCTGGCAAAGGTAGGATCCAGCAAGGTGTGGTCCTGGGGTCCTGGGGTCCTGGGGTCCTGCGACCTCAAAGCTCACGGCTCCTGGCTGGTGACAGTCGTGGCTTGCTGGCTCGCTGTTCACTGCCACAGGCTCTAGGCACAGGCTCTAGGCACAGAGCCCAATAGTCCCCTGGCTTGTGGCTCCTCCCTGCCGTGGCCACTGCACCACACCGCACTGCCGCTGGCTCCGGGCTCACAGCCCCTTACTTGCCTGCTTACTCCTGCGACTTCGGTAATTCGCGGAAGTTCGCGGCTCCTCACTACCGTTGTTGACACCACCGAGGGCGGGGTGGTGGTGCGGAGGAGCGAGGAGGAAGCGAGGGAGCGGGAGATAAGAGGCAGGAATGCCGTGGCTCTCCGCAGCTCCACACACCTCGCCTCGCGGTATGGCTCGGCACCCTCAGCACTCTGCTCTCTGCGCTCGATTACTCAGTCTGCAAGTCTCCAAGACCACAGCAGTAGAGGCCAAGAGGGAAAACTATCAGCTAGGATTAAACTAGACAGTCTTAGAGATAATCCTACGGGTAATGTTTTAATTGATGGGCCGGTATAGAACTGTCTTACCGCAGTCCAATGATTATGTGTGAGCAATGATAAGCCAGGAGAAGGCCTGCATGAGTAGCCAGAATGGCTTGCTCCCCCCTACTCGGTAAATCCTTCGACAGAGTAATGGAAATAAGGGGACTCTCCTTTCTTCAAAGCTCCACAGGGGTACGGTCCAGACCCACAAACCCCGCTTCATGGCAGTGAAGGCAAAGAAAAAAAGAGAGAATGGGGCCCCGACAACTCCTTACTAACAATATTGCACAAATGAGGACTAAAAAAAAACAAAAAAAATACATGCCAAGGATTCTGAGGACACAACTGAAAAACGGAGAATGGGCCCAGACAATGCTAGACAGCGCAGCAGAAGTGACCATAGCTCGCAAGATCCTGATGAATCTTCTGGAGACAATGGACACGAATGAATACATTCAGGTGGAAACTGCAGACACCAGAGTTAGCGTGCCCCATAAAATATACGAGATAACATTGCGTATAGAGGGGGACAAGACTAGGAAAATAAGGGGTCTCTTTTGGGATAACCTATCGAAAGGCTATGATATCCTTCTAGCAGAAAAAGACTGGCCACCAGAGTTTGTCAGGGAGTGCCCACATGGCGAAGAAAGGATTATGCCTGCCTTCTCAAATCACATTCCAATTCATAAAAAATACACATTTGCTAGAAAATGGGCAGTAGCCCAAGCCCCTGCATTATATAAAAATCATGTAGGATGGGATGAGGATTCTCCTCACCACAAAATTCAGTTAAAAAATCAACCTACTGCACAGAGGCAGTATCCTGTTAAGCAAGAAGCTAAAAAACAAGTCAGGGAGATCCTAGATCAACTTGAATATCAGGGGGTGATTGAAACATGCACCTCACAGATGAACAATCCTTTGTTTCCTGTCTCCAAGCCAGATGATTCATATCGTCTAGTTTTGGACTACAGACACCTAAACTCTTGTTGCAAAACATTTGCAGTACAAAACTCACACAGTGCAGCACTAATGAATAACATCGCGCGCAAATAATATAAAACGACATTAGATATTTCAAAGGGTTTCTTCTGTCAAAACATAGCACCGGAAAGCAGGTATTTGACCGCTTTCTCCAGTATGGGGGCACAAAAGCAATTTTTGTCGTCTCCCACAGGGATTCAAGAATAGCCCAGGATTATTCTCAGCAAGGGTAACAGAGTTACTACAAATGTATGATGATGAGGCATTATCTTATGTCGATGACATCTATCTTACAGACGACGACCTGGAGACACACTTGAAAAGAGTGAACACCATAATACTTGGGTTCGCAGCTGAAGGGTATAGATTCAACTTTAAAAAGTCATGAATTGCCCACCTAACTGTCCTGTTTTTAGGATATGAGTTATCAAGTGAAGGCAAAAGCCTAGCAGACAACTTCTTAGAGAAGTGTGCAGTACTCCAAGCTCCAAAAACGCTGAAAAACTTACATTCAATTCTAGGTTTCCTGAATTTTGGAAGAACATACATTCTAAATTATGCAGAGAGGGTTAAACCTCTCTACGAATTAATAAAACCTGATTTCAGACCAATTAATTGGACTCAGAAACACACAGAAATGTTACGATCATTACAAACAGACATGTTAACTAAAACAAAACTGCAAACACGCGCAAACGAACGCAACCTTGTAATCCGAGTCATCCCAGGAAGATGCGGATTCACATACCTGACCTCTAATGAGGGAGAAACGGTACCAATAGCTTATAAATCACACTTGTACACACAAGCTTAAATAAAATTCAGTTCTACTGAAAAAATTCTAACTGCGGTTCAAACTGCTGTAGCAAAAGAAAGAGCCCTAGCCCAAGGGAGAAGCATATCTGTCCTAACAGCAGTATCAGCCATTGAGGCAGTAACAAGACCAAGCATTCAGAATGCTAAAGCTTTATTTCCTAAATGGATACAATGGGAAAATTCTCTTGCTGCAACAGACTTGAAACACGCATTTGATCCCAAAATGAAAAAGCTAGAAGATCTAGAATACGAACATGAATATCCTCTGTTAATTGAAATTCTGCCTCTCGAACAATACACCTGTGTAATCTACACGGACAGATTTGCACAACACTACGTTGTGAAAAAACAAGTTTACAATGCAGCATGCGCGATAGTTAAAGGTCGCAGGCGCTTAGGAAAATTCAGACCACTGGTCACTAAAACTCAATCACGCGCAGACTGTACAGCTCAGCGAGCTGAACTACAGGCTTTTAAGATGGCGCTTGAAAATACCGATCGCGAATTCCCCACACTAATAGTGTGCGATTCATATTATTGCCTCCAGTCTTACAATGAATACTTGCAGAACTGGGTTCAAAATGGTTTCAAAGATGCAAAAGGTGGCACAATCAAGCATAAAATGCTTTGGGAACAAGTAGTTCTTTTACAAAAAGAACTACAAAGACTCACGTGATACATACACTGAGTCATCAACGTGATGGCGTTCACGTTGCAGGGAATTCATTGGCTAACAGAGCCACAGCGGCAGCTGTTCAATCGGCTTCCGTAGCTACAAAAAAGCATTCTAAAAAACAAATAGATGGTGAAACGCTACTAGCAGTAAAAGCCTCAATGGAAGGCAACTATGCGGCGTTACCTCTAAATTATCCACTCAGAAATACATACATAATTGATGCAAACTCCGTTCCTTTTGCTCAAATCCCTGGAGTGGGGGATAGAGTAATTCCAAACACGAACCGGAGAGCTTACTTGATTCAAGAAGCACACATGTGAATGGGTCTGAGGCACCAAGAGATCTTGAAATCTCTAATAGAATTGCAATCACAATACTGGTGGCCGGGGATGAGCGTGCAAATTTATAATTTTGCAATGGATTGTCAAAACTGCAATAGAGATCGCAGTTGTGAACCGGACCAGATACCTGCCCGGACACCTCTATTAGACAGTATTAGCCTATCTATACGCAGACATCCAGACAGAAAAATGCGATCCCATAATTATTAAGACGAGATTCATTTGGCTGTGGCCCCAGCGCTCGGCTGACACCAAAACTGTTATAAAAGATTTGCTAGTTTTTATCGGCACATACGCAATTGGCATGCTACATTCTGACCAGGGTCCTGCGTTTAACTCTCGAGCTTACAAGGAGGCCATGACCAGCATGGGCATTGCATTGCGGTACTCTAGTCCATTCCATCCCAAGGGAAATGCGGTAGTGGAGAGAAAAAACCATGACATAAAAGCAATTTATAACAGCAAGGGTATTAGGTTCGGGTGACGGGTGGGTCAAACATCTAATAAGTGTCCAACGTAGTCTTAATAATCTGCCAAGAAATTCTCTAGGAGGTGTCACTCCGTACGAAATATTGTTTGGTACTAGAATGATCATTCATGATCTCGATTGTCAGACTTCAGTGGTGAAACAGAAAACCTTTGATATCAAAGATCGTTTGGCTGTTTTACAGGACTTAAATGAAACAAGAAGAAGTCTAAGTAACACAAAGCTAAAGCCAACGGCCACTGAAGAAAAACCACCTGTCCCAGCAAGACCTGTCTGGATTCCAAAGATTGGGGATCTGGTCAGAGAAAATAACGCGGTGAAGAAGGAATTTGGGCCTTCTTACAGAAAAGCAGTACCTGTCTTAGCTGTCAGCGGAACAAGATCAGTAGTACTACCGCCCCTTGCTGGTAAAAAGGAGAACAGAGTTGTATCAATTCGACCTGGTAAAACCACAATCATGTGGCCAATAATAAGTAGTAGGCCCAGTGGACTCCCGAGAAGTAGCAGAAGTCCAAACCTTGCTACAATCCAAGAGGTTCAAACTGAAAGACTAATCACTTTTGATAAACCTGCAGTGAATAAAAAAAGGACTATGCAACAAAGCCATGGAACTTGTGCCTCTTGAAACCCAAATTGCAACAGTTTGTCAAGAAACACCAATCTACAATGATGTAGCCTATGAACATACAGAACCAAAGATTAATAACAATTCGGAAGCAATTCCAACAATTGACAGAACTGCATCTGGCTACTTCATCAATTTCGATTACTTTTCTGATGATGCAAGTGAACATGAAGAAACGCCAGCAACTAAAACTTTCAAAGAAAAAATGACTGAACTCTTTCATCAACTGAAAGAAACATATCTGATTTCATCATGGATTGAATTATGGATTATGTTAGGTGTACTTTTCCTCCTACTTCGGCTCATCTTGGTTTTAAGTTTGGGTAAATTCATTGATGGAAAATATAGTACAATGGACACAGCAAGTCAGAACTTCAACTTGGTCCTAAAACCACACAGATCTTCTCACATCGAAAAAAGAGAACTGTCATCAGTGAACATCACAGCCAATCCTATACCCGGTGGTGTAGCATGGGACACAACGGATTACAAAATCTATAGCCCGATTGAGGTCTTGAAATATCCACATCAGTTCAAGGTTTCATTAAGTGACTTTGTGACACCAAGTACTTTCTCTGATGATTGGGACTTAGAAAATATTAATAATGTGATGTCAGATTTAGAAATGTCAGCAAAATTTACAGAACATGATTATTTACAGGGTTCGTCGAACTATGAAGAAATGTACTGCTTTAATCATTATGGGCATCACTATTTGCATAAATCTGCTAATCCTAGAAATGTTTTTACTTATAACCAATGGGAACATTGTCCAACACCACCAAAGGGCAGTTCGAAAACATTTTATGAGAAATTCCCATACTTCTCAGGGTTTAACATCACAGATCCAGAAAAGTTTTGTTTTAGAATGTTAAATAAGACAGGAATGAAAAACATGTTGACAAATACTAAATTGATTTATTCTAAAAAAAAATATGAAAAAATGTCTACATTTGGTTTTGGAAAAACAACATTGAGACAAAAACCATCTGGGGTACAAAAGACTGGCAGGTACAAGGTCCAGAAGCCTTATTCAGAGCCTGCATGATCCCAGAACAGATAATATTCCTGAATTCAACAAACAACCTGTCTCGGCCTAGCCAAGATAAAAGACTTAAACAAACCGTCTATTCCAAAGCCCATACTTGATAGTAATAGCACTACAGATGTGGATATAGACGTATCCCATATTTTACACCAAAACAGAACTAATTCTGATTGAAAAAAATGGTTGATCTGGTCCACAGACACGAATAACTGTCAAGATAGATTCCTGAACAAAACACAGGGGTTCAAACAGCCCAGGCCAGACCCAAGATATTCCCAGAGACAACATCCAGGGATAATTACAACATACAGTGTAGGAAAACTATGCCTCGAGTGGCTACAGAAATCCACACTACCTGAAATTAAGCAACACTTGACTTTACTTAAAGAAGGTGCTGACTTGCGAGATTTCATAATGGGACCTCGCAAACAGCGTCAAAAACGTTTCATATACGCCGGTATATACGCTGCTTACAACAAAGCTTGGAAAGTAATGCAAATTGAAACTGCTTAAAAAATACGATAAATTGATCGTATTAATTTGGAAAAATCACTGTCTGTAGTGGACAATGAGTTAACGACTCTGTCCTCCAGAATTTATTCACTGGACAGCATTGTATCATCTGCTATTGATATAATAGAGCAGGACTTGCTAATGTTACAACATGGCCAGTCCCAATTACGTTCTATTGTACAGTTAGGCTGGACGTTACAAAACCTCCGATCAGGCTACGTGCCATGGCGTCTAATCAACACAACGTCATTATTTTCTATCTTTAACCTTACTGATAAACAAATCTCTTTGGCACAAAAAGGAGCAGACTATACGGTGCTGAGCATTGAAAAACTAGAAAAATTACCATTAACAATGTCCGAACGACCTGTCATTGAATGGATAATACATGGTACAATTACAATTCCGATAACGACTTTTCAGTTTCAATATTGCCAAAAGTATATACCAGCAGGCCTGTATGAAAGGTTGGGTAAAGGATACATCAAGTCAACCTGGAATTTACCTTATACACATAGATGTTATAGTGAAGGGAAAAAAGAGGTATTTCTTAGTGGTAACAACTGTAAAATATCACTAAGCGGTAAACTTCTGTGTCAAGGTATTAACTTGCATGGAGCCTGCGAAGGTTCATCAAATACCCTTTCATGCCACCTGCACGGCACCCCTGCAACGCAGATAGAGCCTTTTTTCAGACAGCTTTCCAACGGCAGCTACGTTATAATAAGTGACCACAGCTGTTGTGGCATGGTGCCAGGAATAACCTATCTTGTGAGCGTTACTTCCAGGGTCATTTGCTGTATGCAAGTATTGTATCCAAACATTAAACCAGACAAGGAGGCAGCAATATGGCCATCTCTGAATATCTCTTCTATTCGAATTGATACTTTAAGCAGAATGAAGTCTATTCTTTTACAGATAACTGTGCCTTTAACCTCGTCCAAAGAGACGTATGATGTGCAAGTTGCAAGGACAGCGGCAGAGATACATACACTATTATAGACAAATTGCCCCGTGCATTTCGTAGAAATGTTAGGTCAAATCTTAAACATGTCAGATACCAATGGCATCGCACATGTATTTAAGACAATTTTTTCGGGACTATTAGCACCTTTTGAAGCAGTCCTAAACATCTTCCCGAATTTCGTGCACTCTGTGTTCGGTGGCCTGCCTCTTCTCTTGGGACTCGTAGCAGGAATTTTATTTTTGTCCCGTCTGCTCCGATATGGCAAGTCAAGTCACAGACAAAACCCAGGCAACAATGGAAGAAACGATCCTAGCGATGGGATACCGAGAAAGGATTACTAAGGTCCTCGGCTTGGCGAAGCTAAGAGATCTGAATACTACCTGGTTTCTTTCATTCAGACCAATCTGGCAAGATTGCATCTTACCTGTTCTACGATGCCTGCTATGCGGAGAAGAATGCGTGTTGGACGTCTGTCTTACACTACCATCAGCAGTACCTATGGATATCGATACTTTGCTTGGTTCAGTAACGACTCATGCAACGTGTTGTCCCCAGCGGTTACCTATTCTGATGACGGCATTTGTTGAGACCTCACCATTACGATTATGTGGCGGTGAGGTACGAGATAAAAGCGGCACACAGGTACAACCTTCTGTGAGCATTGCTGATCCAGACATCGATGATGGCAATGATTCTCACATTTGCACTATTTCTACTTTTTCGGATTTGGTCCAACTTTCACCTACTGTTGTAGACAAATTCTTTGCCAGACTATCTGAACTTATGTTCTCCCCTAACAACAAAAATAACTTTTAAAACAAAGCATGAGCACACAGCGTTCCCTGAATTCTGAATTCGGCCTTCAATTTTGATAAACAACTGCTCTGAAAACATTGGAACTATTATTTTTCCTCTCTTCGCCTGAAAGCGAAACTATTTTTTCCGTTCCAAAATATTTACTTTTTTTTTTGGCACATGATACTCTGCTTGAAGTAGAACTATTCTTAGAGAACAGAATTTCTAAGAAACTCTAGAGACAATATTTTGACTTAGCCTCTAGCACATGTGCAGTCTTGTATAAATATGTGATGAAATGGTCTCGACCTTCTCTTCTGTATTAAGAGCCATTTCATAAATGTAATTTTCACAAATCATTCAGCCAACGTACCATATATGCATTATCTGAATGTTACCTCTGCTTGAAAATGTACAGTATGATACTCATCTTTCGTGTATATACCATATACCATTTCAAATGCATTTTTTGTATTTTGGGGTGGGTTGGAAAACACATTGTTATATGTTTAGTATTGCTTAGTATTTAGTAATGATGGACATTATACGTGGAGTGGGTGTTGTGAACGTATCTAGGACCCTATATAAATGTTCCCGATTCATGCCCTTATGTGGTTATAACAAATCATATCCTTATAAAGGCATAATAATCATATCCATATTTAGTCATAGCCAATGCAGTCCAAATACGACAAGGCTACTCCCAAAGACTCCTAGAAAGTACAACGCGTTCTTTAAACAAACCAATCCTCCAGCAGCCCGGGAATTCCCCCTGCTTCTGTTTTGATTTGTCCAAGAACTCCTGGAGTCCTAAAAGAACTGCGAGTTCTTAGTGACGTCTTATGTGCAACCTTACGTCAAACTCGGCACCTTCCAGGTATAAATATACCAGCATCTGCCTTAGCAAACACACAGTGGTTTGGAGCCGATTGACTATCTACTTGCCCGACGCCATGCTGTAGCGAGCGCCGAAGGAAGCCGACCCTCGAATTGACGCACTGAGAGAGACGCTGTCTTTTCTCCTGCCGAGAAATCCAGCTCCAGTGTTTCCAGTCACCCTTGCGGGTTGCTGGGAGATCGAGTCCTGAGAAAGAGATACAAGACCTCCTTCATTCTATAACCAAGGTACGGAGCTGATTAGACCCTTAGAGAATTCTTGATTCAGATTCTTGGTAAAACTATCTTAACTAAAACTATATCTCACTTACTCCTTCCCACGTACTAGGCTTAGGTTAGGTACACCGGGGTAGGCGTATTTTAGAAACACCAGTTGAGCACGTTCAGTTAACTTTTATCATTGTATGTATTTTATCCGTTTTAAGTATCTTATGGCTTAGAAACCATATAAATGCTTTTACAGTATTATTTCATAATACTCCTTTTACTGTATGCACTTTACTTTATGACAAGTATTGCAATTGTGGCAATTCACTTCTCTTGCATGAGAACAAGCACTGCTCAATAAATAACCACTTTTATTGAAAACGCCAGTCTCTCTGTTTCTCTGCACTCCTGGTGAAACTAAGCATGCACGATTGACTGAGTGAAATAGCTGTCTATTGTTTCCGCGACTCTGGAGATATACTCCTTATTCTGGAGGGAGCAAAGTTGTCATGTTTATGCGGTTGTCAGAAACTAATCCCTTCTTGTCTATTCAGGAAGGTTAACACCTTCCTGTTTACTCGAGAAAGTTTCTAGTGACCTCTGAGCTAGCTGGCATTCATAATTAAGTGTAACATATTCAATAGAGACCTAGTCGACCTCGGTCCTACGTCTAAACTATCGTTTATGTTTTTCCAATGCGCAGAGCCTATTGGGAATATAGGAACTACACTACAATGTTATTCATTAGTTTGGCACGGTGTGCAATTTGTACTACAGATGTATGAGGAGCTGTGTTTAACTGTCTGTAATCTAATACTAGAAGATATGATTGATCTGGTTTAATTACTGGAATTATTGGATTATTTATTGAAGAGGTGAAACTTTCAATGACACCTTGATATTCAAGCTGTTTTAAGATTTCTCTAACTTGTTATTTTGCTTCATTTTTTGGGGTATTGTCTTTGAGGTTGGGGGGTTGTCCTCAATGGCATATCATGATAAGGTGAGCCATCATCCCACCCCACATGGTTGCAGTATAACGCAGGAGGTAAGGATAAAGCCCACTCACTGTTGTATGCGTGTTTAATTGATCTCTATTTCTACATTTGGGCAATCCATTACGAAGTCAGGTGGGCAATAATTTTTGGCTAGTAAAATGTCATAAACTTGAATGAGTTCCTACCAAAGGAGGACATTTATAAATCCAGGTACGCCCCTTCCAACCTTAGCTGGACTACTTATAAACGATGTGGAACGCTTACCCTGGTATCCAGTGTTTCCTCCATGATATACTCCATCAGGTTCTAGCGAACTATTGTAACTTCTGCCTTGCTGTCCAGCATTGTCAATGCCCATTCCCCGTTCAGAAGCAGAGTCCTCAAACTCTGTGGCATGCCTGGCCTTTAGTCTGGCTAGCTTCTTCTTTTGAAATTGAGGTTTTGATGTTTTAGGCTTGTCATCGTGTATAAATATGTAATCAGATGAAAGTTGCAAATCCTACCTTGGTTTCACATGCTCTTCTGATCTGCGCTCTGATCATTGTCTTTTCTACGACTGTTTATTGAATTATTCCTGAAAGGAATGAGAAGGACGTGCATCAGTATCCTGATACCTATCAGGCAGTTAGACATTATCACGGTTTAGTAAATTGTATCATTTTTGGGACGATTCCTGTGAAGGAGACCCACCCCGTGTTTTTTCTTTTTTATGTCCCTCCTGGGTTTGGCTCCCGAGGTCTGACCTTCCTCCTTTCTTTGGGATTGGGCTTGCCTAGATCAGCTTCTGTGTGATCAGTTATTGAGCAGCTGCAGATTTCCTCTACAACCCTTTCTTTCCCAGGTACTAGTCAAAGAACTGATAAAGTGCTGTATGTGTGAGGAGGCCTTTGATCTTCCTTCTCATCAGTAAAGTAATTAGCTTGACTCAGTGGTGGAAACAACGGCATAATCTATTGTGGCTGAGTCAGGGAAATATTGTTGTATGGCGTTTTAGGATCCAAGTGAAATTTCCAGATTCATGCCCTTATATAGGTTCAATTCGCATTGCCCTAATATAGGCATAGAAATCATACCCATATTTAGACATAGCCCATGCAGTCCAAATACAGGCATGGCTATTTCCACCCGTACCAGAAAGCCACAATGATTGATTGGAAAATCGGCTTAAGCAGTCAGGGACCTCCCCTTGCTTGAATATTGATTTGTCCAAGAACTCATGGAGTTTTCAAAGAACTACCATTCCCTTGGGGTTCTTTACTGACGTTATTATGCCTGACTTTACGTCAAACTAGGCACCTTCAAGGTATAAATATGCCTTCACTTGCTCAAGCAAGGACACAGTGGTTCGGAGCAGCTTGACAGCTCGCTACATCAAGTGCCAAAGGAAGCCGACCCTCCAGCTGACACACTGATCGAGAAGCTGTCCTTTTTCTCGCTGAGAATCCAGCTTCAGTGTTTCCAAGCTCCCCTATCGGAGTGTTGGGAAATCGAGTCCCGAGACAGAGATACCAGACCTCTTTCGTTCTAAAACTAAGGTATGGAGCTGATTAGACCCTAAAGAGAAATCTTGGATAGATTCTTGGCAAAGAAACTAAACCTATGCTACACCACACTTACTTATTCCCTCGTACAAGACTTAGGTCAGGTACATTGGGGTAGGCTTATTTTATAAGCACCAGTTGAGTACTTTTAGCCTTCGTTATTTATGTATCTATTTTTATATGGCTTAGAAATCATACAATGCTTTTACAGTACTATTTTATAATACTCTTCTCGCTGTACGCATTATACTTTGCAACCTGTATTACGATTGTAGCAGTTCACTTTACTTGCATGAGAAAGAAGACTGTTCAATAAATCCTTTTATTGAAAACTCCCATCTCTCGATTTCTCTGCACCTCTGATGAAACGAAGCATGCACGATTGACTGAGTAAAATATCTATCTATTGTTTCCACGACTCTGAAGATACATTTATTCTTGGAGAAACAAAGTTGTCATGTTATGCGGTTGTCAGATACTAATTATTTCTTGTTTATTCAAGAAAGTTTCTAGTGACCTCTGAGCTAGCTGGCACTCACAATTAAGTTTAATATATTCGATAGAGACCTAGTAGACCTCAGTCCTACGTCAAATCTATAGGATATGTTATTCCAATGCCCAGCGCCTATTGGGAATATAGGAACTACACTACATGGCGCCCAATGTTTGGTAAGGCACTAATTTAACGCTAGATACTAGAGTAACTCAGTCGTGCTTTTCAAAGAGACCCCTTTTTCCCATAAATACTCCAGTAGATGTCTGGAGTGGGTAAACGGATAAAATATCCGCCATAACTGAGTAGGACAAAAATCCTATGTGTTAGTTTTTGGTTTGTTCAACGTTGAAGGATATAGTGTTCCAAAATATTGTGCACCTTATCTTTGTTTCCTTGAAACTTGCTCTGCAGCCTTTCAGCCTGAAAGTCTGAACTGAAAGTGATAATGACTGAAATTAAGAATGGTGGGGCTACAGCACAACCAGGCTTAGACATTACAGGTTTCCAACAAGACGACCCGGATGCTATAATCATCCCGGAAAACTTTAGGAAAACCATCACTATAAAGCTTATAACAAATGGCCTATCACCAAGAGGTGTTAGGGTAATTTTTGTCATAGAGGCACATGAATATCGGCAGACAGAGGTAATCTATTCGTGGATTTTCTTCCCTGAAGCAAATTCAGTAACACATGTGTTTCACTGCTACAAAGTAGAGGAACATCCAACGGAATACACTCCTTTCAAGGATGTTGAAATTCCACTAACATACCAAGAGCATGCGCTCTTGTTTAAAGGTGCCCTACAACCTCAAAATCACATTACCAAGCTCGGTCCACTAGGTAGACCAGGAGCAACATGGCCGGTACTAGCCAGCTATACACCACACCCTGACATTGAAGAAATGTCAGACGCGGAACTATTAGTTCAACTAAAACAACTAATTAAAATATATAGACAATTGGTTCAATATGTCATGCGGACTCTAACAGTCCAACCTCCTATAAGGATTCCACAACAAACCCCTCACCAGGGGAGCACAAATAAAATAACACCACAGACTATACAATCAGTCATTGGTAAATTGCCCTAAAAAAGGGAACAAATTCCATTCTGGATAGCTCAAACAATTACTCAAATCGAGGCAGTATTTCCTGATACTACCCCTCATGAGAAACACAGGATTCTAACAATCTGTTTACCAATGGGAATCGCACCACACCTGGAGAACTGCGACACTTGGGGTACAGTCTTTGCTGCAATCTACACAAAAACACACGGTGTTCCGTCTATGGCGGTTATACCAGATGTCCTGAAACAAATTCAAAATGAATACGGGGCAGAGCCTGCTTTGAATCTAGGTATGAAACTACTGAGAGATTTCAAACAGGTCTCAGCTATAATATTAGCTAATATTAAAGGTGAGGCAGCATCCGTGACGATCCGCCCAAAATTAAGAGAATTTGATGAAACTGAGCAACCATATGAACTGGCCAGAATACCTGAAAAATCCTATGAAGAACTAGGTAGAGATAGTTTGGGTGGGAAACCAGTCACGCCCCAACAAACAGAAAGTCCTGAAAAGGTCTTTATTAAAAACACTCTCACTACTCCTAAAAAGAAGTGGGAGAATACTAAACAAACTTCTAAAGAGAAGCGTTCTCAGTCCAGAGGAAGGTCTCCTCAAAAGGAGCCCTCTGAAAAGAGGTATAACCTCAGGAACAGGAAGAATTTGAAAAAACCTTATAGATATCAAGATACTGATACACGTTCTTCTCGTACCTTTCAGACTTCGTCACAGAAATTGGAAAGAAGAGGATGGTCAGAACACAAAGAAGAACGCGTGAAGTCCAAAGACGATCAACAGGTTCCAAAAAATAAGAAAACACAATTCACCAAAAAGAAGGTAGCAGGTCTAAAAACCAGACATGCCGAGGATCTTGAGGACACAACTCAAGAACGGGGAGTGGGCCCAGACAATGCTGGACAGTGCAGCAGAAGTCAACATAGCTGGCAAGATCTTGAAGGATCATCTGGTGACAGTGGACTTGAATCAGTACATCCAAGTTGAAGCTGTCAATACCAGGGTTAGTGTTCCCCATAAGTTATATGAAGTAACGCTCCGGATGGAGTGGGACATAACTAGGAAAATAAGAGCACTCTTTTGGGAAAAGCTCTCTAAGGGTTATGACATTCTTCTAGCTGAAAAAGAGTGGCCACCAAAATTCGTCAGGGAGTGCCCACATGGCGAAGACATCATTATGCCAGCCTTCTCGAATAATATTCCAATTCACCTAAAATACACCTATGCCAGAAAATGGGCTGTAGCCCAGGCTCCAGCCCATGTAACCTCATCCAATCATGTAGGATGGGATGAGGATTCTCCTTACCATAAAATCCAGTTAAAAACTCAACCAACTGCACAAAGACAGTATCCAGTTAAGCAAGAAGCTAAAAAACAGGCCAGGGAGATATAAGATCAACTTGAATACCAAGGGGTGATTGAAACATGCATCTAGTCAATGAACAATACTTTGTTTCCTGTCTCCAAACCAGACAATACATATCGTCTAGTTTTGGATTACAGACATTTAAACTCTTGTTGCAAAACCTTTGCAGTACAAAATGCACATAGTGCAGCACTAATGAATAACATTGTGCGTAATAAATATAAAACCACATTAGATATTTCTGACGGTTTCTTCTGTTAAAACATTGCACCTGAAAGCTGGTACTTGACCGCTTTCTCAATTATGGGGACACAATGTCACTTCTGGGATTCAAGAACAGTCCGGGGTTATTTTCAGCTAGAGCAACAGAGTTACTACAAACGTATGATGATGAGGCATTGTCTTATGTCGATGACATCTATCTAACAGGCGATGACTTGGACAGGTACTTGAACAGAGTGAATATCATTATACTTGGATTCGCCTCTGAAGGGTATAAATTCAACATTAAGAAATCAAGAATTGCCCACCTCAACATCCTATTTCTAGGATACGAGTTATTAAGTGAAGGCAAAAGCCTGGCAGCCATCTTTTCAGAAAAGTGTGCGCTGCTCCAACCTCCGAAAACACTGAAAAAGATCTTGAAGAATCATCTGGAGACAGTGGACTCGAATGAGTACATCCAAGTTGAAGCTGTCAATACCAGGGTTAGTGTACCCCATAAGTTATATGAAGTAACGCTCTGGATGGAGTGGGACATAACTAGGAAAATAAGAGCACTCTTTTGGGAAAAGCTCTCTAAGGGTTATGACATTCTTCTAGCTGAAAAAGACTGACCACCAAAATTCGTCAGGGAGTGCCCACATGGCGAAGACATCATTATGTCAGCCTTCTCGAATAATATTCCAATTCACTTAAAATACACCTATGCCAGAAAATGGGCTGTAGCCCAGGCTCCAGCCCATGTAACCTCATCCAATCATGTAGGATGGGATGAGGACGTGCGCTGCTCCAACCTCCGAAAACACTGAAAAAGTTACAGTCAATTCTAGGTTTCCTAAATTTCGCAAGAACATACATTCTAAACTACGCAGAAAGGGTTAAACCTCTCTACGTAACCTAATTTCAAAACTACTAATTGGATTAAAAAACACACAGAAATTTTGCGCTCAGTGCAAACAGAAATGTTAGCAACAAAACATTTACAGACACGCGTAAACGTACGCAACCTTGTATTAAGAATAATCCCAGGAAAATGCGGATTCACGTACTTAACCTTCAATGAAGGGGAAAAAGGACCAATTGCTTATAAATCACACTTGTACACACAAGCTGAAATAAAATTCACTTCTACAGAAAAAATTCTGACAGCGGTTCAAACTGCAGTACCAAAAGAGAGAGCACTCACACAGGGAAAACGCATTATGGTCGTTACTCCTGTACCTGCCTTAGAGGCAGTGACAAAAGCAAGCATTCTGAATGCAAAGGCTTTACATCCTAGATGGATACGATGGGTTCATTCTCTTGCTGCAACAGACGTTGAATACATTTTTTACCCTTATTTGAAAACACAAGAATTCCTACAATACGAACAAGAATGTCCTCTGCCCACTGTATATAATTTATATAGACGGATCAGCACAACCCGCAATTGGGGATAAACAAGCTTATAGTGCTACATGCGCGATCGTTAAAGGTCGCTGGCGCGATGGTAAATTCCGACCTACGGTCACAAAAACGCAATCTCTCGGAGATTGTACAGCTCAGCGAGCTGAACTACATGCATTCAAGATGGCACTTGAAAATACTGATCGCAAATTCCCCACACTCATAGTGTGCGATTCGTATTACTGCGTTCAATCTTACAATGAATACTTGCAGAATTGGATTCAAAACGGTTTCAAAGACGCAAAAGGTGGCACAATCAAGCATAAGTTGCTTTGGGAACAAGTAGTTCAGTTACAGAAAGAACTACAAAAGACTCATGTGATGCATACACTGAGTCATCAGCGTGATGGCGTTCACGTTGCAGGGAATCCATTGGCTGATGAAGCCGCGAAGGCAGCTGTGCAAGCGGCTTCCTTAGCTGCAATCACTCGTTCTAAAACAAAAATAGACGGTGAAATAATGCTAGCTGTCAATGCCACAAGCAAAGGCAGCGGTGCAGCGTTACCTCAAAAATATCCACTCGAATATTCATACATAATTGAAGCCAACTCCGTTCCTTTTGCTGGATTCCCTGCAGTGGTGGATAGAGTAATTCCAAACAGGAGACGTAGAGTAGCTTTGATACACAAAGCACATTTGGGAGAGGGTCTGATACATCAAGGGATCTCTAAATCTATACTCAAATTAAAGGAGACATACTGGTGGCCAAGGATGAATGCCCACATTTATGAATTTGCAATTAATTGCCATGACTGTAACAGAGATCGTAGCAAAGAACGCCACCAGATACCTGGCTGCAGTGTAGCCAGCCCAGTACAGACAGCATTGTTAGACAGCATTAGATTATCTGCACGCAGACGTCCCTATGGACAAATGCGGTCCCACAACTATTAGGACAGATTCATTTGGATGTGGCCTCAGCGCTCGGCTGACGCCCGAACTGTTAAAAAATATTTGCGAGTCTTTATCGGCACATACGCAGTCGGCACGCTACATTCTGACCAGGGTCCTGCGTTTAGCTCAAAGGCTTACAAGGAGGCCATGGCCAATCTGGGCGTTGCATTGTGGTATTCTAGCCCATTCCATTCTGAGGGAAATTCTGTAGTGGAGAGAAAAATATGGGACAAAAAGCAATCTATAACAGCTAGGGTATTAGGCTCGAGTGACGGGTAGGTCAAACATCTAATAAGTGTCCAACGCAGTCTAAATAATCTGCCAGGAAATTCTCTGGGTGGAATCACTCTATATGAAATCCGTTTTGGTACTAGAATGCTTGTCCAGGACCTTGATTTCACACTTCAGTGGTAGAACAATAAACTTTTGATATCAAAGACCATTTTGCAGGACTTAAATGAAACAAGGAGAAGTCAAAGCAACACATTGCAGAAGCCAACGACCACTGAAGGGGAACCACCCGTCCCCGCAAGGCCTGCCTGGATTCCAAAGATTGGGGATCTAGTCAGAAAAAAGATGATGAATAAGAAGGAATTTGGGCCTTCTTACAGACAACCAGTACTTGTACTAGCAATCCACGGATCAAGAACAGTGTTACTGCCGCCCCATGCTGGAAGAAAGGAGAACAGGTTTTTATCCATCGACCTGGTAAAACCACATCATGTGGCCAATCATAAGTAGTAGGCCAATGGACTCCAAAGATGTAGCAGACAACCAAATCTGGCTACTATCCAAGAGTTTCAAACTGAGAGACTCATCACCTTAGAAGAA
This sequence comes from Lissotriton helveticus, assembly GCF_964261635.1. NCBI lineage: Eukaryota > Metazoa > Chordata > Amphibia > Caudata > Salamandridae > Lissotriton > Lissotriton helveticus. The sequence continues at coordinate 1,416,353,778 of NC_136059.1, read as the reverse complement.
TCTGCAGTGCGAAAAGAAGGACTAAGCAATAAAGCCATGGAACTTGTACCTCTTGAGACCCAAATACCAGTTCGTCAAGACACTCCTGTCTACAATGAGGTAGCATCTGACTATACAAATATGACATAGGATCCAGTAAGTCCAGTGATCTCAAGTAATACTGATGCAATACCTACCATTGAAAGAACTGCATCTGGCTATTTCATTAACTTTGATACGTTTTCCGAGGATCCGAGTGAGCCTGAAACGACGCCAGCAAAAAAACATTTAAAGAACAAGTAACAGAACTTTTTCATCAACTTGGAAATACTTATCTGGTTTCACCATGGGTTGAACTTTGGATTGTGCTAGGCGTCCTTTTCCTCCTACTTTGGCTAATTCTTGTATTAAGTTTGGGAATGCTGATAAATGGAAGATATAGTAAAATGGACACAGCAAGTAGGAACATCAACTTACTCCTCAAGCCACACAAATCATCTCATCGTGAACAAAGAGACTTAACATCAATGAACATCACAGCCAATCCTATACTTGGTGGTATAGCTTGGGACAGAACTGATTATGACATCTTTGGTCCTGCAGAGCTGTTGAAGATTCCACATCAATTCATGGTTTCCTTGAGTGACTTTGTTTCACCCAGCACATTTTATCATGATTGGCACTTTGAGACTGTTAATAATATGATGTCAGACTTAGAGATGTCTACAAAATTTACAAAACATGAATACTTAGAAGGTTCATCAGATTATGAACAAATGTACTGTTATAATCAGTATGGTCATCGTTATTTGCCCAAATCTGCAAACCCTAGAAATTTTTATACTTTCAATCAATGGGAACATTGTCCGACATCACCAAAGGTTAGCTCAAAAACATTCTATGAAATATTTCCATACTTTTCTGGTTATAATGTCACAAATCCAGAAGCATTTTACTTTAAGACAGGAATGAAAGGTATGTTGACTAATACTAAGCAAATTTATTCTGCAGCCTTTTATGCCCAGCTGTCCTCGTTAGGTTTTGACTTTTGGAGAGACAACATTGAAACAAAAACTGTCTGGGGCACAAAAGACTGGCAGGTGCAGGGAATAGAAGCTTTATTTCGAGCCTGCATTATCCTTGAGCAAATAATGTTTTTGAATGACACTATCCTACAGACATCCTCTCTTGGCCTAGCTATGATAAGAGATTTGAACAAACTGTCCATTGCTACACCTACACCTGATATTAAAAACACTACGGAAGGAGGGGTCGACGTAAAAACTATTTTACTTAAAAACGGAACTGATCCTGTTTGGAAAAAAATGGTTAATCTGGCCCAAAGACACAAAAAACTGTCAAGATAGATTCCTGAATAAGACACAAGGGTTCACATTCACTAGGCCAGATCCAAGATATGTCCAGAGACAACATCCAGGGATAGTAACAACATACAGTGTAGGGAAACTGTGCCTTGACTGGCTACAAAAATCCACACATAGGGGCCCATTATGATGGCGGGCCGCCCGCCATCCACTCACGTTTCCCCCCGCCATATTAGTATGGCGGGGGGGATCTCGGCGAACGGAAAGACCGTCCGCCGCTTTTCCGCCCCGGTCGCCTTACGGCCGGGACGGAAAAGGAATAATATGGTGGCGGTGTCTATCAGACACCGCCAGTCATATTATCATGGGCATTTTTCAATGCCTTTCCGTGGCAAGGCAAGCGGACTTCAGAATGAAGGAGAGTAGGGGTTGCTGACGGGGGGTGCCTGCCGCTTTGATTATGCAAATGTAAAAGTGCTTTTTAAGCATTGTGGCGGGCGGTGCTGAGAGCACCGCCCGCCACAATGCTTAACATGCAGGATGTGCCCGCCACTGTGGCGGGCTCATCCTAATACCACCCCCGGGACCCCCGCCCTACCGGCAAGATGGCGGGTGGACAAAGTCCGCCCATCATCCTAATGACCCCCCTACAGAGGTACACAACACTTATCTTTACTTAAAGTTGGCGTTGATTTAAGGGACTTCTTACAAGGACCTGCGAAAGGACGTCATGAACGTTTTATGTACGCCATTTTTAATGAAGCTTGGAAAGCGACACAAGCAGAGACTGCAGAACTAATACGAGAAATTGATCGTATTAATTTAGAGAAAGCTCTCTCTGTAGTTGACAATGGGTTAACGACTCTGTCATCCAGAATTTATTCTTTGGACAGCATAGTATCCCCTGCCATAGACATAATGGAACAAGACTTGCTCATGCTACAGCATTTACAGTCACAATTGTTTTCTATAATGCTTTTAGGCTGGACGTTGCAAAATCTTCGTTCTGAATATGTGCCATGGGGTCTAATCAACACCACGTCATTGTTTTCTGTATTTAACCTTACAGATAAACAAATCACTTTAGCACAAAGAGGAGCAGACTACACAGTGCTGAGCATTGAAAAGCTGGAAAGATTACCATTAACTGTTTTTGAAAAACCTGTGACAGATGGCTAATACACAGAACAATCACTCTGCCTGTCACAATTTTCCACTTTCAGTATTGTTTGAAACATATACCAGCAGGCGTATATGAAAGGTTGGGTAAATAATACATTAAGTCAACCTGGGAATTACCATATACACACAGATGTTGGAGTGGGGTAAAAGAAGTATTTCTTAGTGGTAGAAATTGCAAAAGCGCACTAAGCGGTACACTTTTATGCCAGGGTATTAATTTACATGGAGCCTGCGATGGTTCTTCGACCAACTTATCCTGCCACCTGCAAGGTTCTCCAGCTGCAGTGATAGATCAAATTTTTAGGCAGCTTTCTAACGGAAGCTATATTATGGTGAATGATCACAGCTGCTGTGGCATGTTGCCAGGAATAGCCTATCTCGTAACTGTGTCAGCCAGGGTCACTTGTTGTATGCAAGTATTGTTTCCTGAAACTAAGACAGACGGGGAGTCGCCGTTATGCCAGGAATAGCCTATTTCGTAACTGTGTCAGCCAGGGTCACTTTTTGTATGCAAGTATTGTTTCCTGAAACTAAGACAGACGGGGAGTCGCCGTTATGGCCTTCACTGAACATCTCTTCCATTCGAATTGATACTTTAAGCAGAATGAAAGCCACTCTTTTACAAAAAACTGTGCCACTGACCTTGTCCAAAGAGACGTATGAACTACAAGTTGCAAGGTCCTCTGCAGAGATACATGCCCTATTATCAACAAGCTGCCCTGTACATTTTATAGAAATGTTAGGTCGTATCTTAAACATGTCTGATACCAGTGGTGTTGTACATGTATTTAAGACAGATTTTTCGGGACTGCTAGCACCTTTTGAAGCAGTCCTCGGCATATTTCCAAACTTTGTGCACTCTGTGTTCGGCAGCCTGCCTCTCATTTTGGGACTCGTAGCAAGAATACTATTCTTGTTCCTTCTGCTCGGATATGGCAAGTCCCGTCACCAGGGACACCCAGATTACCATAGAGAAATCTTTCCTGGCAATGAAGTGTCACGAGGGCATGATACAGATTCTGTCCTTTGCTCGTTTAAGAGATCTGAATACCACGTGGTTTCTATTATTCCGACCAATCTGGCAAGATTTTATCTTACCTGTTCTACGATGCCTGCTATGTGGAGAAGAATGCGTGTTGGACATCTGTCTAACTCTCCCATCAGAAACTAATCCCTTCTTGTTTATTCGAGAAAGTTTCTAGTGACCTCTGAGCTAGCTGGCACTCACAATTAAGTTTAATATATTTGATAGAGACCTAGTAGACCTCAGTCCTACGTCAAATCTATAGGATATGTTATTCCAATGCGCAGAGCCTATTGGAATATAGGAACTACACTACAATATGACAATTCTTAAAGTGTTGTAAGGAGTAGTTATTACAAACATGACAGTGGATCTGCACTTCGTATATATTTATCCTAAAATGGATACCTGACCAGTATCTCTAGGCCCAAGTGTGGCAAAACTGTAGTGGCACTACAGACTTAAACTTTGTGGCACTACAGACCTGCACTATGACTGCCCACTCACATTACAAGGCATAAAACAGGTTGGCACCAAATTCCTGAAGGGTCTCTTCTGTGACATGTCACCTGCTCACACATACCGGGCTGAGCTTGACAGTAACCTCACATTCTTAGCCAATGTGTTTCCATGTAAACAGCCCAGAGGCTCATAGAATAGCTGCCTAGCAGCAGCAGCATTATCTTAAAAGGCAGTCACATAACTTTTAGTTCATTTCCAGTGAATTTACCATGAGTGAGACTCAGTTACTGAGACTTGCTCACAGTAAAAGTCCAAAACCAGGTAGTCAAAAAGTAAAAAATCCAGGCAGATTAAATTACTGGAACCCACTTTGCCATGTGACCACTCCACAATCCAACACTTTCCCTGCTGTTGCTTATGCTGGAGTGGTAATAGTAAATCCGACCCCCTCTAAAGTCCAACACATTCCTTACTATTGCTCTGTTTGGAGTGGGTGCAGTACATCTGACCCACCAAGTCCAATACTTTTGTTACTGTTGCTCAGCTGTTGTGGGGGGGGAAGTAAATTTTACCCTTCAAAGTCCAACATTTTCCTTACTGTTGTGCAGTTTGGAGTGGAAATAGTAATTCTACCCCTTCAAAGTCCATCATGTTTCCTACTCTTGCACATTTTTTAACTAGAAAAGTAAATCTGACCCATCCAAAGTCCAGCATTTTCTATACTCTATGTCAAGTTGGAGTGGAAATTGAGAACCTGACCCCTCCAAAGTACATCACTTTCCCTACTATTGCTCACTTTGGAGGAGTAATACTAAATCTGGATGTAAATTCAAGAAATTACTAATATTGTGGGAAAGTTCCTTATAGTTGAGCACTGAATTTCTTCTCCAAAGTGAAATAGTTTGTCTGCTATTGCTATCTGCATGGTTGCTTTACAGGTGGGGATGTTGGAACTGGCTGGACTTGGTAAAATTCTCTTTGTTGTGTAGGTTGTGACGTTTCCCTTGGGTAAGGCCTTCAGTTCCTGATATGGTCTTTGTTACTGACTTTGCTGTAACAGTTTGTGTTAGTTTCTTGAATACTCTATCTGTCCTGTTCTGTTTCTAATAATTTTGCTGTTATGGCGTGCTCCTTTTTATCTAAGCTTTTAATCAACTATATCAACTCTTGCCTCAACTCTTGCCTCAAGGCCTGTAGTTTCAGCTTCCTTCTCCACTACTCTTTTTAAAGATTATCATGGTATATCAATCTCCTTATTACCTTCTAGTCATTTTGGAGATACCTTGTGTATCAAGTGAGTCTTTAATTGCCCCCCCTCCCATGCAAGGACCCTTCCTCCTTCTCCATGTTCCCTACATGTTTAGATAACAATGTTACATGGGAAATTATTTGCTTGGGCTTACCCCATCTGGGATACAACTTGAATTGTCTTTGAAAAACAGACACTGTTGGAAATCAAGTAATGGCTGGTGAGGATGTAAACAATTAGATGTTGCACATGGCCTATTGCATCTATCTTCCTCCTCCTGGATATGTGTTTATAGACCAGCCATGCAGGTGGTGAAGGTTAAGCCGAGAGGACCTGTACAAGACATTGAGGGGCAAAATGTAGATCCTGCAAACATGTCAACTTACAGGAGCTCAAGTCATGTCACTCTTCCATATCTTACCTGAGCTCAGTCTCAGTGTTAGTTATGGCCACTGACATGCCAGGCAGATACTCTAAGGAATGATGGAGTTACGGTGAGATGGGGTTTTTAAAAGGGAAAAACAGTGTGTCGGTATGGCTATCCAATTTTATTTCTTTCAAAGAGTGAGTCTGGAGAAAGTGGGAGCACAGGGAGGGAGAAGGTGGAATAGAAAAAGCAGACTAGAATGTGCTCAACAGTAAAAACCCTTTGCTTCTCTATATACATCTCCTCTTTGATTGCTGTTAATAGATACTGTAGGAAATCTGCCTTTTCTGCGTTGTCACACAAGATGTTTTTCCTTTTATGAACCCTATATTTTTGCTAGCTTAAGAACTCTGGGGTTCATTACGATTGGGGTGAATCCGCCACGGGCAGCCTGCTGGTGGCGGATTCACTACCAAATTGCGGCCGTTCTCCGCCTGCCAAATTATTATGGCAGGAGGTTTTCTGGCGGACGGGAATTCTGTCCGCCACGGGTCCGCCACAGGCAATCATTCAGATTGCCTGTCAGATACCTAGAATGGTGGCGGTGCCTAACAGGCACCGTCCCCCATATTAGGATGCCTCATCTTCGCAATCCTAGAATGGCGGTTCACCCGCCATTCAAAGGCTGGCCAAGATTGACTTTGGGGGCCCAATGCGGGCCCCCTTCAGCAGGGGCACTTCCCTACTGCACTTGGGGGGCACCTATTTCCCTGCACTATGTGGCAGGCACCGCATGGTGCCTGCCACGTAGTGCTGGGAAATGCAAACCCTGCATTTTTACCATTGTGGCGGGTGCTGCAGCCTGGTAAAAATGCTCAATGCGACTGCCACCGTGGCAGTCGTATTGTGGGTCCATGGGCAGGACCGCCGCCATATAGGCAGATGGTCCAAATTCCTGTAACGATGGTGGACAAACTCAAGTCCGTCCGCCATCGTAATGTGCCCCTCTCTGTGCTTTATAGCTGCTAACCAGTAGTAAAGTGCCTGTGCTCCCAGCTTAAACATGGTTGAATTGGCATAGTCTTAAGTAGCATATTTAACTTGCCCATAAGTCTGTAGGATATGGTACCAAGTGTGATCAGGACCTGGAAGTTAAATGGCATGAGTGGACTGCAGCACCTATTGTGCCATCCACTAGAGTAGCATTGCCAGCATGGTTTTGGGCCTACCATTACAGCCTGAATGTAGCAGTAGAAAAAACACAATTTTACTTGTCAAATTAAAGCCCTTTGAAAGGGTAAAACCTCCTTTTTAATTATTACTGAGTCAACACTAGGTAGGGCTTGTAGTCCACAAGCAGAATGCGTGGTATTTAAAAGTAGGATATGTTGAAATTTTAGCACCCAAAATCTATTTTCACTGTGGCAGCTTTGGCTGTCCTATGTGGAAAACAAGAGTGCATATTAAAATACTATTAATATATCTCTCGAATGGGACCAGCTAGAAAAGCAACTATTTTGAATAGTTATTAAAATTCCAATTGTGAAGTTGGGTTTTTCATAAATATTAAGGAAAATTGAACTTTAGAAAGATACCTTTTCCCTGGCTGAAGTTCCTGGCGGCCAATTGATAATGGGTCTTCAGCTTATCCCTTTTAGTAATTAGTAATGAATAGGTGTGAAATGCCTCTATGAGCAAACAATAGGCTGGCCTAAATGGGCAGGGATGACTCCTCTGAACTTAGAAGAGGTAGGGTGGGAGCCGTGGGCATTCTCTTTGACACAAGCTGCTTTGAGTATCAAATCCTGCTTGAGTGGTTTACTGAGTTCAAATACACCATGTGTTATACGCTTGAAAGGGGAGAGAACAGGATGCCCAGACAATTCTTGTGGATCCACTGCCTGGTTGCTGAAAGACTATGTTGTTTCCTACTAGACTTATGTTTTTGGGCTTGGTGTGGGCACAGTGGCTGCCTTAAACTAGGTTTTAGTGTTAGATGTAGAAGGACACAGGGATTACCGAAGTACACTCCTGACATATACCCCAGCTCACAGAGCCCAAGTTTAGTGTGGCCAGAGAATTTTTACCATTTTGAAAATGCCCAAAGTGGGAAGGGTTGGCCCTTGGGACTTTTACCCTGTTGTTTAGGGCATGCACAGGTCTCACTCCCACCCACGAGTCAGTGCCAGGCATATATGTGGCACTTCTAGTCACCCACTGCAGAGCATTTTTTGAACTGAAGAGGCATGGATCTACAGTCTGTGACCTGAGAGGAGTCCTGAAGGAATGGACCTGGTCCCTCTTGTGCCCCTCTTGTAGGACAAAGAAGTGAACTCCAAGGGTAAGTTTGCTGACTTCCTATGTAGCTACACTGAGAGAAAAAGCTCCAAAGGCCTTTTCCTGGATGTATTCAGCTGACCAGTGGTAACTGGGCCTGGTCTGGAGTCTGCTGTTGGCTTTGTGAGTCTCTATGTACCTCGTCTGATGTCTTGTGAGACTTTAGAAGTGTACTCATCTGGTGGATTGAGCCTTAAAAGACTAAGCCAAAAGGTAAAATCTAGCAATACTAGCATGAACCTTGTTGGTGAATCCAGCCCACTCTCTATTGTGGTGAGCCTCAAATTTCACCTAGGAACAGGTATACTGCAGCTAATGACTATGATTGTTTTTTTGTGCCTTTTGGCGCTTTTTCTACTTATACCTTTAAATTTCAAATTTATGGTTCCCCTTATTGGATTTTTGTCAGTTTGCTGTAATTTTTTTCATTAAATTAAATGTTATCCTAATTCAGTTTGCGATTTGGATTGATTTCCATTTTTACGGTATTACTGTTTTGGTACAGCCTAAATACTTTACACGTTGCCCTAAGTTAAACCTTTCTGCCCGGTGCTATAGCTACCAGGGAGCTGAGCCCAGATTAATTTAGTGACTTGAAAGCCTCATCCTAACAAAGGTTGTGATAATTCCTTGAGTGGGCAGTCACCCACCACAAATAATAATTCAATTTCTTACTCTTGCTGTAGTTCTGAAACTCTGAATGAGATAGATTGTCCTTCAATGAATTGCATGGCTATGAACTGTTACTGAATCCATCTACTTCACCACGTTATGTCAGTAAGAGTTAAGTAATTAAATCTTGGTATCTCTCTGCTGAAAGAGTCTCCAGAGGAGGTGCTCAATTTGGTGAAATAGCAAGTGTACATGAGTAAGAAAGAGAGAAAGAAGGCAAGAGAGAGAGTTTGTGTGTGCATGTGTGTGTGTGAGGTCATACCCAATATAAAACCATTGTACCCTTGCTTCATCAATATATTAGAAGTCAGAAAATAAGTTGGGATTGCACGCAGTACAGAGACAGGGAGAGGAAGGCAAGCGAGGAAGAAATGAGCAGAACAGCCATGTAAGAAACGGGTTTGCTGGTTTAGGGGGTTGGTGAAACCCTTCTCAAGCAGAAGCCAGGGTAAAGTGACAAGCAAACACCAAATTCTCCTGTGTTCACCCGTCTGGTAGTTTGACATGGAGCAGTCAGGATTAATTTAGAGGCAATGTGTAAAGTGTTTATGCAGTGCTTCAAACGCTAATAAAGTGACAACACAACACAAGAAAAACACAACACCAATTAAAAAAAATAGCATTACGTTTAATAAATGAAACAAGACCAAAATGGCAAACATTTGATCAGTTTAACCCGAGGTATGAAATTTTAAAGATTTTGGTGAAAATAGCACCAAAAAGCACAAAGGGGTAACTGTGGATATAAAGATGCGGTAGACAGGAACAAGGTCACAAGCTTCAGCCGATTGCAACGGAGCGTTGCTTGGCTACAGGGACCCAGTTAGGTCCAATGGACATGAGTACCCTAAATCCTGGTTGCAGAGAGGTCCGAGGCCCTGCATTGAGGATGCATTGCACAGTCGTGCTGATGCGTCGGTTCTGATGAGCTATGAAGTTGCGATGTGAAATCCTGCGTCATTGCCGAGGATCCCGCCGATGAGGGCTTGCAATGTGATGTCTGGCACCAAGGATGTGTTGTGTAGTCAAGGTGATGTATCAGTTCCAAGGAGCTGCAAGGCTGCAATGCGAGAACCTGCGTTGTCGTTGAAGCTGCCATCCCATGTGTAATGGGATGTGAGGTACTGGGTTTTTCAGAACCGGTACCGAACCGGTAACCCAGTGGTGTCAGGGTACACACCCAAAGACCTCGAGTACTTTCCTGATTTAGACCACAGAAACTCAGAGTCTTCTAGGTGAAGTCAAGGATCGATTTTATTGGCTGCAACCAAGTAACAGTTCCTAGAAGTACAACAACACGGGATGTATATTCTCAGGAGACTGCTCAATCTTACAAAGCCAGGCTTCTCTTTTTATACAAAATATTCAGCTCCAGGCAAACATTCTTACATTTACAGTAGACTATTCACATATTTTTACTACAAAGAAAAAGCAGAGTCATGATGACAAGCCCACATTCCAATTTGTTCAGCCCACAATAAATTACCCGGCAAGGCCCAACATTTTCATCAGATATCGGTGTACCCCCAATAAAAACGGGCACCTCCTCATCATAAAGCAAGTGAGAGAAAAGAGCAGGAACAGGTGTGAGCAAGATTAGGCAGGGTGTGTGTGCGATGAAAAGGGTTTATGGCATGTTGTGCCTTGATGCTATCTCATTCGGCCACTGGGAGAGGAACTGACCAAACAGGTACGGCCTGGGGCAATGGTTTCAGCTTGCTCAGGTCAGAGAAAAGTCAATTAAGGTGTACGTGTCCTTTGGAATCAAATGTAGCTGTATTATAAGCCTATGTGAGGGCAACCCAAAAAATGGCTGCCGTACACAAAATGGAAGCCAAGGGTTCAAGACGAAAATGACGATTTCGAGGTGAAATCGTTACTGGAATATGACGAAAATGCTTGTACATAGTGTACTAGCCATTCTCGGTATTTTGATATAAAAATCGTCATGCAGTGATGAAGTTTTATTCACGAGTCCAGAATTTTTAGAACTACAAACCCTCCTTTCGCCCTTACATAGGCAATTTAACCTAATCTCATGCTAATCTGAGTCCAGGTCTATATTCCTAAAGTCATTGAGATGTTGCTGTAACATCATTCTAGTACTTAGCTCGTCTCTTGATACAGGTTTCCTTACACATGATGTAGCACAGAGGCCACATATTGCAGGAGCACACTGCACGCACAGACAGAACAGGAAAAGAATGGCTAAGACCATCCCAATGACCATCAGAATTTTCCATCCCCAGCCGGATATCAGTTCCCAGAACCATCCCATCAAAGACCAATCTCCTTTATCCACATGAATAGATTCGGAAATCTTATGCAGTTTAGAGATGGCCTGGTACACAGTTGGAGCGTCATCTGGAATGAAAACACAGCAACTCGATTGGATCAATCTACATACCCCACCTCGGTCTGCAAGTATGACATCTAATGCGACCCTGTTCTGAAGGGTCATAAGACGATCCGACTGGAGCTCAGCAGTCAAGTTACTAAGGGCACCAGCAGTTTCAATTACGGTGGACTCAACCACCCTTGTCAATTGCTGTTAACCATGGGTCCCCAGAACGGCAGAAAACCCTTTACGAAGTCCCCAAATTCTTGTCCTGCAGTGTCTTCTTCGCTGAAGACACCTCTAACTATCCTTGTCTTGTGGTAATCTGCCGCCGCTGTGTAGGTGGGAGGCAGCAGGAACGAAACAAAACATGTGCCTGAAAAGTCAGGGGGCGACCATATATAGGCTCAATCATGGCAGATGAAATAGGTACTCTTAGCTGCTAAGAACGGAGGGGAAGTCTGAGATGCAAAAACATATGTTTCAGTGCAGATGCTTTTCCCTAGCTGAGCTCTGGGATTCTTGCCAGTACCTTGCAGACACAGGTGACCCTGATGGGGTACAATCCAAATCTGGGAAGATCTCTTAGCTTGCTGTTTCTCACTCAGAGTAGCTCCATATCCGGTTACGTTCCATCCTATGTATACTAGTGTCTCATCTCTCGGCATAGTCTCATAGGAAATGTCTTCCTTTATCATATCTACTATACCCTTAACTAGAGCACTATTTTTAGGATTGTCTGTTACAGAACGTAGGGGGTAGATTTCATGTGCATATATGAACATTGTTCTGTATGCCCACACAGAACCATTGTGGCTGAAAGGCAGGACCAGATAAGGGATACCTTTATCCGTTGTGTGAGGCATAAGACCACACACCCAACAGTTAGTCGTGTTCATTACTAGTTGGTGTTGGTGCAAAAGCTGAACAAAGGAGTTATTAATAAACTCTAATCTCCTAGCTGATTCGTGTTCAGGAAGGGATTGAAAAGAATGTGAGGAAACAGTGGAAGGAGGAGGTATAGGCGATGTAGTGGGTGCAAATGTTACTCGAAAAGAGAATAAAACATAACTTATTAAAAATATCATCACACTGAATAACATGAAAATGCACAATATCAAAAAGCTTTTCTTTGTCATTATTTTACGTATCCTGGCTTTAAAGTTCATTGTTTTGGCAGGTCTCTCCATCTCGAAAAACTCCATCCTCTCTAAAGTGCTGCCCGCGATGGGAGGTTGTTTCTGCTAAGGAATGCTTCTGTCAGTCTAGGGCAACTCCCTTGGACCAACCAGAACTGTCGACCTAACGTCGTCAGCAGCACCCCAAAGACTTTGGGGAATCGCGGCCCTAGCAGCGGAACCCGGATGGCGGTTCGAAAATCAAAAATAAGCAAGTTTCTCAGATGGGAGAGCTGCGCTTTCAAAAATAGTAAAAAAAAGGAAAATTTTGTTTATTTGTCCATAGGTCTCGGCCTCAAATTGTATCTTTGCTTTCCATGTATGCTATGATCTCGGAAAAGGAGTTCAGGCTCTGTAGTGTTCAATGGAACTGACGGTGATACAGCTGGTTGCAAAATGTTGTCGCTCTCTTTTTCAGTAAGTGTTCCTTTTATACGTGCATCACTGAAAGGCAGAAAACGTGGCACAGTTTCAGTCTCTGAGTCGGCGACACCCTTCTGGACCCACTGGTCGTACGGCAGAGGTAAAGGTACCCTCTTGCAGTGGACTCCGTGGATCCAGTGCTTCTTCCCTTCCACTCGAACAGCTGATCTCGTGGAAAGAAGGACGAGGTGCGGTCCGGTCCACCTGGGCTGGTCGTTCTTGGTTCGCTGGAAATTCTTCACGAGAACCCAGGATCCAGGGTCGATGGGGTGACCTGGAGTTTCAGAGACCGGAGGCAGGGTGTCATGGACCTGTTGATGCAAAACACGCAATTTAGCCGTCAATTCGTACAAATAGTCAAGCAAAACAGGGTGTTCTATTTCACTGAACTTTGTGGGCCTCGGCACTCCCCATATGTTGGCCGGGCGGCCAAAGACAATTTCATAGGGACTAAGTTTCACTCGCGAATGCACAGTCATTCTGGTTGATAGGAGTGCTAAGGGTAGAGCATCAGACCATTTAAGACCAGTGCTCGCTTGAATTTTGGCTAGTTTTAACTTAAGCGTGCCATTATAACATTCTACTAGTCCAGCTGATTGGGGGTGATTTGCAGCGTGGAACTTTTGCTGAATGCCTAGCCCTTCACATACTTTCTTCATCACTCGACCCACAAATTCACTCCCATTGTCACTCCAGACCATTCTATGCATTCCGAACCTGGGGAAGAACTCTTTCACAAGGGCTTTAGCTGTGGATAAGGCAGTGTTGTCTTTTAGGGGATATGCTTCTACCCATCTTGAGAAGGCACAAACAACAACGAGTACGTATTTTAAATTGTTGCACCTCTCCATGTGGATGAAATCTAGCTGTAAAACCTCGAACGGATACGTAGGAGGTGCAAAATGACCAGCTGGAGTTGGGGTTCCCCTACCAGGATTATGTTTCAGACACACCATGCAATTCTTGACCACATTCTCTGCACACTTAGGAATTCCTGAATTTTGCCATACTGGAGCCAACAACTTGCAAATCCCTTTCACACTGATGTGAGCCATTCCGTGAGCCATTGTAACCACTGCAAGCACATATGCATCGGGTAACAACCACCTCTGATGCTCTGACAATTCAACCCAACAACCATTTGCATCCATTCTACCCGTACTTTCTCTCCACATGTTCAACTCTTTCTCTGTAGCCTCAGCTTGAATAGACTTCACACTCTCTATCGTGTCTTCACACATTCCAACATCACCAACCCATCTTGCAGGGCCTGCAACATACATTCGGCTCATCACATTCCTTGCAGTTTCTTTCGCGATTTCGTCAGCAAATGCATTTCCACGACCAACATCATCAGTCACTTTCTTGAGAGCACTACATTTCACAATCGCCACTTGCAGAGGCAAGGTCAGTGATTCAAGAAGCTCATTCACCAACTGACCATGCTGAATCTTAGCTCCATGCGAAGTCAGGAACCCACGTTCTTTCCACACCAAACGCATACTGACTATCGGTGTAGATGGTCACTTTCATTCCTTTTGACAACACACATGCTATCGTAAGTGCAATCAATTCTGCTGCTTGAGCTGAATTATGAGGGATACGTGCAGCTTCAACAATTGTATGCAAAGTCGTGATAGCATATGAGCATATGCTGCAGTCGTATCCCCATTCGGGAGCTTGAAGCATGAACCATCCACCCATAATGTACCATCACACTTTGCAAGAGGAGTATCTTGGAGATCTACTCTCCCTTTCGTTTCTTCTTCTGTTCTAAGAAAACAATCATGCTGTTCAGAAGCATCTAGTTCCTCTACAATTGGCAACAACGTAGCTGGGTTGAGAGTGTTGCATCTTTTTATGTGCACATGACTCGCTAACAAGGTTAATTCGTAACCTGACAATCGAGCACTAGTTAAGTGCTGTGTCTTGGTTCTGTTTAACAACGTGTCCACTGCATGTGGAACCATCACAACTAACATGTTATTCATTACTAAACTAGCAGACTGTCGAATAGAAACAGCTGCTGCCGCTGTTGCTCTTAAACAACTTGGCAATGCTTTAGCTACCGGATCCAAAGTCAACGAAAAATATGCACATGGACGCTGCTTGTCTCCAAACAACTGTGTCAACACTGACAATGCACAACCTTGTTTCTCATGGACATACAATGTAAAGGGCTTACTGTAGTCAGGGGTACCCAACACAGGAGCCGAACATAATTCTGTGCGCAATTCAGAAAAACTTTTCTGACACTCTTCAGACCAAGGGACGGGATTGGGTGTATCTTTACACGTTAATGCCACCAAAGGTTTGGCTAATAACGAAAAATTTGGTATCCATTGCCTGCAATATGATGTAATGCCCAAGAAAGCACGCACTTCTCTCTGTGTTCTTGGCACACTCAATTTCGCAATTGCCTGAATTCTTTCTGGGGTCAGTTTCCTTCCCTCCTTCGATAAGAGATGACCTAAGTAGGTCACTTCTTGTCGACAATATTGCAATTTGGAAAGTGACACCTTGTGATGCCAATCACACAGATGACGCAACAATGACAACGTGTTTTTTTTACAGATTTCCTCAGTGTCTGCAGCAACAAGCAAATCATCAACATACTGAATGAGAGTAGCGCCGTCAGGTAAAACAATTCTATCAAGCTGTGTCTTTAGAGCTTGACTATATATTGATGGACTTTCACAGTAGCCCTGTGGAGCGCGTTTAAAGCGGAAGCTTCGTCCTCCTAAACTGAAGCCAAAAATATCCCTACTCTCCTCAGCAATCGGGATGCTGAAGAAAGCATTCTTCAAGTCAATCACCGAAAACCAGGTGGCAGAAGCTGAAATCATAGTCAATAGGGCAGTAATGTCAGGAACAACTGGAAATTGTGGCACAACTATTTTATTCACCTCTCTAAGATCAATCACAAATCTGTAAACAGGTGGCTGGGAAGGGTCAGTTCGTTTCAAAACAGGCAGAACAGGACTATTGCAAACGTTGCCTCTTGTCTCTTCAATTACATCTTTTTCAATCAGATCATAAATGATCGCTAACAACGCTTTTTCACCTTCACTAGAGATTTTGTATTGGGGAATTCATGGCATTTTAACATTGGCTTTCAATGTTACAACATATGGTGGTATTTCCAAAAGACCCACATCATTAGGACCAGTAGCCCAAAGAATATTAGGGAGAAATGACAATTCTGTCGGAAGTTTATCCCTTGACAAATACATTGGAGAAACCACTTTCTTACCCAATGTAAATTGTACTCCAGAAGGAGAACAGTACAAAGTTACATACAATCTTTTCAGCAAATCTAATCCTAGAAAGTTTTCACCACAACCTGTTGTCAGAATAAGGGGTGCTTCGAATTCACAAGGTCCAACAGAAAGGGACAAAGGGTCAGAAATCGGATTTCTAACTGGGGCGCCAGAAAAACCTACTGATACATTCGTTTCGCCAGACAAAGTTGCGCCAGGGAGTTTTGAGTGCATAATAGAACTCTTTGTAGCACCAGTATCCAACAGAAAAGGCTCTGACACACCTGATGTAATCACCTCAACGTATGGTCCACTCTGATCTACTGGAACTGAAACAACTCCCTCTCTTTGCCTATGGCTGTCCTAGCAATCATTACCTTCCATATGCTCATCTTCTGCATAGTAATCATCAGCATAGTACTGAGCCGTCCTACCAGATGCGTTATTCTGCTGATCGAACCTATTCATCGAATTTTGAGGTGGAAGAGACTGTGTGTTCTGGGGGAAATTTCCACGTCCTCTACCTCCAGACACTTGTTGAACACCTCGACCTCTTACACCAGAAGCACCATTTGCACGCTGTAATAAAATAGGACAACTTTACTTGAAATGACCCTCTTCCTTACAATATGAACACTGATTGGGGCCTACAGGGACACGTGGTTGAGTATACTCGACTCTTTGCGAGTTCCTCTGAAACTGTTGAGGTTGCTGATAGTTATTCTGATAGTTACTCTGAGCACCACTATTTTGACCACCACGTGGCGGATATGCTTGCTGTGACAAAACCTTCATTTTCAACTCTTTAGTTTTCTTTTCTGCTCTATCTTTCTCATCTTTATCTCGATTTTCGTAGTACTGTGCAGTAGCCAATATCTGTGCTGAAGAGGAAACTGCCCAAGAACTCTCTGAATCTTTTAACTTTTTACACAACTCGGGAAGCAGATTGTGCACAAATTTATCGACGAACAGTCGCTGACCACCTTCTGTACTCATATCTTGACCACTGTGGTCCACAAAAGTTTCTTCAAACCTGGTGAAGAAATCTGAGACCGTTTCATCTTTCTTCTGCTTACATGCAGACAACTTATCCCAATTTACACGCATCGCAGGCATTATCGTTTTCATATAATCAATGATCTTACCAGGCAGTTCTGCTACTAAAGGCTCAGGTTTAGCACCACCAACTTGTCGGTCATCTGCAGCAGCAATATTAGCCCATGAGTCACCTAACTTCTGATCATGATCTGCATGACGAATCTTTCCCCATAAAGGCTGTGGAACAACGTTCCCAAACAACATGTCTATATCCGCTAAATTCATGATACATGACCCAGCAGTCTGTGACAACTCCTTGTAATACCCTGCAGGATTTTTACGGGGATCAGGCAATGTCTGTTTAAGAGCCAAAACTTCAGCTCGCTTCCAAGGAACATGTACCCACACACGCTGAAAATGTGCTGGTACAGGAGGTGGAACATTACCAGGACCAGCTGCTACTGCTGCCTTCCATACTGGAGGAACTTCTCTCATGGGATATTGTCTTCCCTTCTTCTTAACAGAGGAATCAGACTCAAACAACGACCTAGAAACACCTTCAGTCCTAAGCGATAACAACGTCGCAACTGCTTTCTTAACATCTGAACCCACAATTGCGCCTTTTGAAAACTCAAACCGTACATGGCTCAACTCGGGCGGGTTAGAGTCCAAATCATTGTCCTCTAAATCTTCACACAGGAAATCACACATTTTCTCAAAAACGTATCTCTGCTTCGATGTTTCCCACTGGGTGAAGACATCCATAACACATTCTAAATCATATTTTTCCGGGTCAGCAACCCATTTATGTGCCAAACAATTCAACGTTTCCTTCTCCCTAGAATCAGGCAGTTGACTACGCAATTGCTTGCACTCTGTGTCCGGAGTTACACTCGTTGCACCAAAGAGAGGATGCAAAAAAACTAGCGACAGTACTAGCCACTCTCTGACGAACAGAAGGAGAAGTCGATGAAAAGACAAGAGGGAAAGCAGGGTGAGACAAGGCAGATGCAGAGGCAGTGTCAGGAGAAGTACCAGGAGTGGTAGTCGATATAGTAGTCAAAGTTGTAGGAAGTATAGGAGGAGCAGATGTAAAAGTCGGTGGCCCTTGAGGAGGGTGCACCGGAGGAGCAGGAGCCAGCTGAAGAACAGCTGGTGGGTGCTGTAGGGGAGCAGGAGGCAATGCATCCACGCAGGCCCGGACTGGTGAGTCCGGGCACCGGGCAATCCCCCGGTCGGCTGGATGGTTTTGGGGGCCGGTTTTTCCGAAAAGGGGGCCGGTTTTGTGTCTGGGGGCCGATTTTGCCCCCGGCAGCGTGCGGTCACTCACAGGCTTTGTTCAGGGCAGGGGCACCGGCACGCACTCGCAGTCGCACATAATTTGCATGCAGGCAGCTGGCCTGCACGAACGGACACGGACCCCCCCCCCCAGCAAGCGCTGCAAGCCTGATTGTGTATGTGCACAGCAGGGTGCAATTTGCAAGTCGGGTCCGTCCGTAACCGTTTTACTGTTAGCCTTTGGTAACATAAACAAATGGAGGAGGAGGGGGGAGGTGCCTGTGCGCAGCGCGCAGAATTATGCCTGCCCCCTCCTCTGCCGCGTCTGCGCGCGGCGCGCCTCACTAGGGTGCGTCACTGTGGCTGGTGTCATTCTCCTCCTTCCCGCATGCGCATTGGCAATTTACTGCGCGTGACTGACGAGAGGAGCGAGCAGCCTGCAGCCAGTCGATGCGCACGTCCCGCCAGGCCCATAAATTAATTTTATTCTAGTGGACTGGCTACTAGCCAGGCCGGCGCCGCCTAGGCCTAGCCCGACCCCCCTGTGTCTGCCACAGTGCCTGTGCCGCCCACCGTCCGACCGTGACCGACACTGACCGTCGGACCCCAGTCAGCAGACACTGGTTAGCAGGCCGCCGCCTGAGTGAGGTGAGTGACGATGACGATTCAGTCAGTTTTAATTTCTGCCCAGCCCAGCCCCCCGAGAAAGTAAAGAAGCAAGCAGCTTGCTTCTCCAGCGCTACGTCACGTGACCAGGCCCTGGTGGCAGTGGACGACGGTGGACTTGTTGCATGGTGCGTCCAACTAGTCCTCTGAAGTAACTGAAACGAGACGCGCAGCACTCTATAAAATATGCAGCTGCAAAAACAAAGCAATTGTACAGTTTAAATAAAATGCCAACTAAACCGGTTAGATCGAAAAACAGAAATTATGAGTTTTGGGGGCCACTGCTAGACTACTAGATGAGGACAAATACTGTATTTGTGTGCCAACTATTTCCACGCTGTTCTTTTTTTTACCTAGAAACAGGTGATTCTTTTATGATAGGCCCCCTTGGGGTTGTTAAACCTTTGGCAATGGCTCTTACAACACTCTGGCATCACACCGCCAGCGCTGTCCACAAGCCCACCTTGAATGACATGCTTTCCTTCTTGTCACCTTCCTTTGAATTGTGCGTGTCCAGGAACCATTTACACTGAATTAAGTATGCAGTTGTTGATGTGAAAAGCCAACAGGGGTGAAAGCTGCAAAAACACTGACTGGCAAACTTTGAAATGTTAGTGCTCACAAACAACCCTGTTTCCCA
Source organism: Lissotriton helveticus (assembly GCF_964261635.1). Lineage (NCBI taxonomy): Eukaryota > Metazoa > Chordata > Amphibia > Caudata > Salamandridae > Lissotriton > Lissotriton helveticus. The sequence continues at coordinate 1,416,334,360 of NC_136059.1, read as the reverse complement.
AGCTCAAATCCCGTGACTGACTTGTAACACTACCTGATTAAGTTATAAACTCTCGACTCAGCTCGGCCCGAGACTGAGGTTATAACTTATCAGGTACATAGTCCCTCCACGGGGAGCCTTTCCACCCCTACAACCAGCACCGCTCCTTGGGTATTACTGATGCTTGCTAGTTGGTTCTACTTCTAATGCACAATTTTCGGGCATTTGATCCTGAAATAATCTGATACATAGTGAGTATCTCTTTCTGGTACCAGCTCTAAAGCACATTGCAGAGTATTTGATGCTGGTACTAGTTGTAATGCAGAGAGCAGGTATCCTATGCTGTTGCTAGTTCTATCGAGCGTTGCAGGATTATTCTCAATTCAACATATATGTGTCTTGATGGTATGCACATCGTCATGGTAAGTAGATGTGTGTGTGTGTGTACCTTCTGCTGCTGCTCATGTTATACCTGTTCAGTGTGAGGAATGCTTGCAAGAATGTTGCCAGGGCTGTGATGGGCAGCAAGGGTTCCAGGGAATGTGTGAGTACCCTCAATTGCTACTGCCTGCTTGAAATGTATACTCCGTGTTCGAAAAGTGTTTTGCTCTCCTTATGCACCCTATTAAAAAAAAAAAAAGTGAATGTTCCTTTGTTCTTAACTTTGCTTATGCTGTGAGAAAGTCTGACGTCCCTGGTTGCTCCCTAAGAATGAACCTTATTCAATAACTACTGCATTAACCACTAACCCTGCTTTCCAGACGGGCGTACTCTTTTCTGTAAAACCTCTCAACACCTTGTAGGGGTAAGAAGTGCTATTTAAATCCAATTCCAATACTCTTGAGTTCATGCTTAATGGCGCACCCTGAAGGCCTAAATGGTCATCCCTGTGTTATCCACGTTAGTCCTCCTTTGCAGGCAGGCATGCCTGGGGCCTAGTAGGACTGTGGTGGTTGGAGTGAATGAATTATTGCCCTCTTCGTCATGCAGGAAGCAGCTCTTATAGATTTATTTTCCTTCAAAACTCTATTTTCTCATTGTTCATTCTTCCACAGTGTTATCTGATTAGTCCCATAATTTTGTGTTCGGAATGCAAGTTTTTGCTTTGTTCTTTTATGCTGTGTTCAGAGTCTGCTCTCTTGCCCAAGGTAAAATAAGGCTCTTAAAAGCCATTTGATGAATTACAAAGGTTTAAAAGTTAATAAAATGCTAGCAAGCTCGGTTAGCAGTGGCTCTTAAGAGGTTTTCTTCAGTAGACAAATTCGTTAAATGGCACTTTATGATGTGAAACTAATAGCGTCTTCTGGCTCGTAGCAGACTGTGTAATGTGCCTGGCATGAGAGCGTGCACTTTATGAACTGCACAGCCCTTCTGATAGCATATCTGAACGGTGACTTCAATGAAGACGCAGTAAACAGGCTAATTATGTATTCCCTTTTGCTGCTTGCCTCCATAAGAAATGCTCAGACAAATTACTTGTAATTAAAAGATTGCTCGATGCCCAGATAGAAATATTGTGCCGGCCGCAGCGTGGTTGTGGAGTGTACACACTCCTAAATCCAGTATTGGTGAAGCGCTAACTACTCACCCTAAAGAGGCGCTGAGCTGCTGCTGGAGCCTGGAATGATTGTAATCATTATTAAGAGTTACACTGCATGGGTGTGATGTTTCAATAGTTTCTGGCCTCTGTGCCCTAGGTGCTACTGCTAGTTATCAGATGCTTATGTGTGACATTTCCAGAGTCTCTACCCTCAGTGCCTAGGTGTTTATGAGTGACATTTCCCCAGTTTCTGACCTCGGTGGCCTGTGTGACATGACATCTCAGTGCTTAATGTGTGACAACGTGAGTGGCAATTAATTGAAAGTACAATAAAGATTATCAGACTGTAGTTTTTATGCTGTAAAGTTATGACGTTGAAACAGTGTTAAAAAAATGCCTAAAACGCATAGCACTTTGTTGAAAAGACAAGAGTGGCCCGATTCGCCCGAAGGGTGTTGTGATCATCAAGGGCACTACAGTGATGAATCATCACTGTAGTGCCCCTTAAAGAGTCCTGGGTAGCATTGTATGCAATGTCACTCTCTTTTACACCTACCCAGGGAGTCTGTTGGTTTCACACCATGCCTCAGTCTGACTCTGTTCAATGACGCAGTTTCTCCTTCTGTTGCGATTTTAGCTTCTATGGAGTTTCTCGGAGTATGTCCTGGGAAACACTCTCTTCAAGAGATATGTTCACTCAACATTGTGCAGTCTACTCTTGAAACATGTTCCCGCACTATAGTATGCTATCTTTTAAAGTGCACTGGAGAGAAGCCTCTTACTCGGTCTTGGACACCACCACTCCCATCCTTTACCACATTATAGCTGCCTGAATCTATAGGATTCCTTGTTAGGAAATGAAATTGTGCAAAGCAAGCTCTACGCACACGACGTGACACAATACTTTCTGTGTACATATAACCAAGCCCCATGCATTAGGTGTGGGATGTGTTGTTTCAAATTTATCAGTTTGCATCCACCTTGAAACCCCTCTTGAAACCCCTATTTCTATCATTTTTAGATTTTCAACATGGATATGAAAGGTGCTGGGAAGAGAAAATCACACAAGAAAGGAGGAGCTGAGAAAGAACGTGAAAAGAAGAAAAGAATGCAAGAGAAAGAAGCAAGCCAATACCAAAAAATGACTGATATGTTTACTCCCAAAAAAGATTTAATTTCTTTCGAAGGCGGCAGCACGTCTACCAGCCGCAGGATTGAAGGTACTGAACAAACTGCTGAAGACCAAAGAATTGAAATAAGCAGTGAAGGCACTGTAACTCAGGCCACTTCCACGCATATAGAAGGTTACATTGAAGTAGAAAGTGATGTAGATTCCGAAGAGAAGTGTGAAGAGGACCCTGTAGTTGAGAAATTGGCATGTGCTGATGTGACTTTAACTCATGCAGCTCTTGGAAAGAGGAAAGTGCACCAGAAAGGAGGAGCTGAGAAAGAACGTGAAAAGAAGAAAAAAATGCAAGAGAAAGAAGCAAGCCACTACAAAAAAGTGACTGATATGTTTACTCCCAAACAAGATTTCATTTCTTTCGAAGGCGGCAGCACGTCTACCAGCCTCAGTACTGAAGGTGCTGAACAAACTGCTGAAGGCCAAAGAATTGAAATAAGCAGTGAAGGCACTGTAACACAGGCCGCTTCTAAGCATATAGAAGATTACATTGACTTAGAAATTGATGTAGATTCCAAAGACAAGTATGAAGAGGACCCTGTAGTTGAGAAATCAGCATGTGCTGATGTGACTTTAACTCATGCAGCTCTTGGAAAGAGGAAAGTGCACCAGAAAGGAGGAGCTGAGAAAGAACGTGAGAAGAAGAAAAAAATGCAAGAGGAAGAAGCAAGCCGCTACAAAAAAATGACTGATATTTTTACTACCAAAAAAGATTTGATTTCTTTAGAAGGTGACAGCACGTCTACCAGCTTCAGAAGTGAAGCTGTTGAACAAACTGCTGAAGGCCAAAGGACTGAAATGAGTAGTGATTCCACAGTAAAGGAGGCAGCTCCCAAGTGTTTAGAAGGTGACATTGAAATAGAAAGTGGGGAAGATTCCAAAGAAAAGTGTCAAGAAGACCCCATCGTTGAGAAATCAGCATATGCTGATGTGACTTTGATTGATCCAGCGGAGGAGGACCAATGGTTTTTGAGACCAACATCTGAAAATTTGAATGCGTTTTTTAAGTTTCATCCCTGTCAACCTGATGGTCTATGTTGGAATGCTAAAAGATTATATCAGCAAAAAAATGGGAAACCAAGGCAGTGGTTGACTTATTCACGCAAAGCCAAAACCTTTTTCTGTGTGGTATGTCTAGCTTTTAGCAAAAAGACAGATAGAAGTGCTTTCAATGATGGCTGTTCTGATGAAAGGCATATGTATCAAAGAATCGATGAGCACGAAGACAGCATCCTTCATCACAGTACTTCGGAATCCTTCATGATGCGAACCAAAAACATAGATATATGTAGTCATCTTTTTAAAAAACACACAACTGCAAAACAAGAGGAAGTGAAGCGAAAACGTGCCATTTTGGAAAGAGTAGTAGAAACAATAAAACTGATTGGCAAAAGAGGCCTGAGCTATCGAGCAACTACAGAAGCTAGCTACACCTTGGAAGATGTATCTATCTATCTATCTATCTATCTATCTATCTATCTATCTATCTATCTATCTATCTATCTATCTATCTATCTATCTATCTATCTATCTATCTATCTATCTATCTATCTATCTATCTATCTATCTATCTATCTATCTATCTATCTATCTATCTATCTATCTATCTATCTATCTATCTATCTATCTATCTATCTATCTATCTATCTATCTATCTAAATACCTGTCCGTCTATCTATCTATCTATCTATCTATCTATCTATCTATCTATCTATCTATCTATCTATCTATCTATCTATCTATCTATCTATCTATCTATCTATCTATCATAAAGCTACCATATTGGGGCCATTTTAAAACACCATCTTTTCTGGTGTATTTGATCCACACTTCATTATATGTGATGGGGCCTACTCCATGTTTCACATACAATTCATAAGTTGGAGTTCCAATCGGAGGAACCGGACACAACCAAGACAAAACAAATGTCCAAGTTTGCTAAGACCAGGCATCTTCGCTCTCTAGTCTAGCTTCAAACTTCAAAGGATTATCGATTACGATATTTCTCGTGAATACACGAGTCCTTCGGCTTTGGCTCTTGCAAGTTCCAAACAAAGTGATCCCAAGGGGATACCGAAACTAAGACCAACTAAGGACTGGGAGACGCTCCACTTATACTTAACTGAGATATCAATGACGTCACCAGAAGACTCGTCTATCGTTTCGCTCTACCAAACTTCAAGGGTCCAAATCAGGGCGATAGCCAGGACAGCAGTCCTTTGTAGCCGTCGGGAAGCGGGGAACCTCGCAGCAAAGACTTTCGGACCATGTCGACATGCAGGGGTCGATGAAGTGGCGGCCTTCCTCCAGAATTTTCACACAAAGCTCCTCACGAACCTCAGGCTTGGACCGGTACCGCTGGTATCGCCCCGCGTTGGGCGCCAACTGAGGTACTGGGTTTTTCAGAACCAGTACCGCTCCGGTAACCCAGTGGTGTCAGGGTACACACCCAAAGACCTCGAGTACTTTCCTGATTTAGACCACAGAAACTCAGAGACTTCTAGGTGAAGTCAAGGATCGATTTTATTGGCTGCAACCAAGTAACAGGTCCTAGAAGTACAACAACACGGGATATATATTCTCAGGAGACTGCTCAATCTTACAAAGCCAGGCTTCTCTTTTTATACAAAATATTCAGCTCCAGGCAAACATTCTTACATTTACAGTAGACTATTCACATATTTTTACTACAAAGAAAAAGCAGAGTCATGATGACAAGCCCACATTCCAATTTGTTCAGCCCACAATAAATTACCCGGCAAGGCCCAACATTTTCATCAGATATCGGTGTACCCCCAATAAAAACGGGCACCTCCTCATCATAAAGCAAGTGAGAGAAAAGAGCAGGGACAGGTGTGAGCAAGATTAGGCAGGGTGTGTGTGCGATGAAAAGGGTTTATGGCATGTTGTGCCTTGATGCTATCTCATTCGGCCACTGGGAGAGGAACTGACCAAACAGGTTAGGCCTGGGGCAATGGTTTCAGCTTGCTCAGGTCAGAGAAAAGTCAATTAAGGTGTACGTGTCCTTTGGAATCGAATTTAGCTGTATTATAAGCCTATGTGAGGGCAACCCAAAAAATGGCTGCCGTACAAAAAATGGAAGCCAAGGGTTCAAGACGAAAATTACGATTTCGAGGTGAAATTGTTACTGGAATATGACGAAAATGCTTGTACATAGTGTACTAGCCATTCTCAGTATTATGATATAAAAATCGTCATGCAGTGATGAAATTTTATTCACGAGTCCAGAATTTTCAGAACTACAGATGCAGTAAGGAGAGGAGGCAGGAAAGTGGGGGTGACAAGTAGTAGTGAGGAGAGAGAGGATTACAGGTATGACAGAAAGACAACATATTTAAGATGTTATTTCTGCTCACATTACCTCTGGCAGGGATCTCAAGGGTGTTTGGAGGACTTACCAACACCACCAACTTGGATACAAAGTGAGCATCTTCCAAATGCCCTCATTCCGTTTTGCTTTATTTTGCAGTTTAGATGGGTCTTGTAAACATACAACTTGTATTTATGCCACTACATACAAATCATGTGTACTCTTGATGATTTCAGGTACTGCTCATTGGTAAGAAGCACATTCACAGCAGCACGTGGTACACAGCAGGAAATGTAATCCTGTGGATTCATTTTAGGGTATCCTGCGGCTCTAGAGGACCTGCAAGAAGTGAGCACTATCAATTTTGTAGCCTTTGGTTCCAGTGGGGATCAGTAACTTTGTGGCTTTAGGAAGAGACTGGGGCCAAACTATTACTGAAACTGTGACTTCAGTAACAACTTCAATTGCCTTTCATCACACTCATCATATTTATCTATATGGAATAGCATTGTTAGATCAATGTACATGAGCTGAATATGCCAATGTAGTTGATGGAAGCTCTGCATTGGAAACAGACAGGGATATGGAAAATGGTACTTACCTATAAAAATCAGTTTGCTGGTTGTAATGGTGTAGATTCACATGCTGTGCACATTTCTGCCATCTAGTGTTGGGCATGGACGTTGGAAGTTGTTTCTTTTCAAAGAAGAGGTTTCAACATGACTTGTGAAACCTCCACTAAAACTCACAATGCACAAGGACATGGAATCCACCTTCAACTGTTTTTTCCCTTAAGTAACAGTGTGAGCAGGTGTAGAGATGTAAATCTGTAAAGTCTAAGGGCCTCATTTACGAGGCCCTAGCAGCACTTTTGCGCCGTCTGAGTGTCACTTTTTTAATGCTCCGGTGGTGCAATGTGCTGCAGCATATTTACAAGGCCATGCAAAGCCACGTTTTCATGGCCTTGTAAATATGTGCTTCTTTCACGCAGAACACTGTTTGATTGGGGCGTTCCATGGGTGTTGCTGTGGGTGGTACCACTCAACACCCATGGAATCTGAAGCATTCCTAAAGTTACAAGGAATCATTACCCTGGGAATGCGTCAGATACCTACACCCCCAATAATACTTTTATTTCCCCTTGTTTTTTCCTCTTTCTATGCGTGCTGCATTCTGCAGCACGCATAGAAAGAGGAAAATTCCATCAATAATTGTGTTTGTGCAGGAAGGTTCCCCTTCCTGAACAAAAATAATAATCCATGCAATTTTAGGTACCTTTGCCACATAACGCAAGGGTGTCTGCGTTGGCACATGGCTGCTGTTTGTGCACCGGTGCTGGGGCTAAGGACAGGAATGTGCCATATCTTGTAGATACGGTGCATTCCTGCCCTTTTCTGTTGACGCACCACAGTGCAGCAGGAAAGCCTAAAGCGCTGCTCTGCATCAAAAGTTTGTAAATGAGGCACTATGTGTACTGGTAGATGAGCATGCATTTAGGAAGATAGTGATTGTCAAACATGATCCCTTGAGATTGCATTTGGGGAGGTACATGTGAATCTACAGCACAATGTGCTGCAAACTGATTTTTTTCACGTAATGTTTTTTATTTGCTGTAGATCACATACTGAGTGAAAAGATGTTTGGAATACAAGTTTAAGCATAGTTTGACCGACTTATGTCTCTAGTAGTGCATGGATGTCCACACATGTGTGCTTAATAAATGTGTAGACAGAAGACCATGTACCAGCTTTACAAATGACTGCACGCAGGATATTGCCTAGGAAAGCTGCAGTGGCTCCCTTATAGTGATTAATTATGTTTTAGGCATGGAGCATAGTGTGTGCTTGCCTTTGGCAAAACAAAGCTAAATACATTGACAATCTAAATGGCAAGGCATGCATTGGAAATTGGTTTTTAACTAGGTGAGGCTAATGAATTACTAAATAGAGCTACTTGGTTTTCCGGACAGATTTCAAACGATAAATGCACCACATACAAATTCTTTTAACATCTAGCATGTGTAATACTCATTCTGATACAGACAGAAAGCACAGCACAATAATTACAATGTTTACGTTTAATGACGAGGCTGATGATTTCCTGGTATAATTACCCTTTTATAGGCCTTTCATAAAAATTTAAACAACGAGAATTTTGAAGATGGACTGAGGTTTGTTCCCTTTGCTGAAAGTGAGCAGCTAACATGACTAGGTGTATTCTTATGAAAGAGTAAGCTAGCATGTCTTTTGCAAGAGGTTTGTGTTGAACAACTGGCCCTAATTTTGCTTGTGAAGGTTTGGGCACAACAGTAGACTGAGTGTATTGTCATTTCTAGTAGTAGCAAGTACTGTGGTTGCTTTGCTCAGGTGGGACCCATGAGGATTAATCTCATCGGTGTTTGCCTCGCCTTTCTCACTACCTATGAACTTGAATGGTAAGAGGGACACGCCGAAGCAAATATCCTTAAGCAAATGATCCATTGTTCATTGCCCATAGATTGTGGGCTTTGGTACCTGGAGGGGAAGTTTCCTCATTTTAAATTTTTGTCTGCAGTAGGTTCCCTCAACGGTGAAGTAATTGTGGGAGTACTGGGGCATTAATATTCAATTCTTGTGTTTGTGTATTTTGCTGAACAGATCCACAAAGTTGTTATTTATTCCTGAGAAGTGTTCTGCCAGGAGGAGGCTCTAGTGATGAAATGCCCAGAGCCAAATTGTGTTAGCTTGGACAGATGTGTTGACTGCGTACCCCCTTGCTTTTGCAGGTAATACATGGTTGTGATATTGTATGTACAAATGAGCATTCTCCTGTTGAAAATGAGTTTAAAAAATGCTCTCAGCACTAGGCGAACTGCCATCAGTACTAGGCGAACTGCCATCATTTCCAGTCTATTATTATACAGTTGCTGTACCTGAGCTGGGACATGTGTGTGCCCCACTGCATGAGGGATACAAAAGGGGGTGGTAATGGACGGAGCATCTGAACCAATCAAACACTCACACCCAGTCAAAAGATCTGGGTTTAATCCATCACCGTTCTTTAGCCCACTCTGCCACCCCAGTTCTGACATGGCCGCCATAAGTGTGGCAGGGTATGCTCAGACGTGAGTCCCTTGCTCACTTTGCCACTGGATTCAAGCAAGCCGGGCTGAAGACGGCTGTAATGCCAGAAACCGGTCCTCGGAAGCTTGTTTCCGGTCCAGGAAGGCATGGCTTGGCCATTCGGGCTGGGGGTGGAGGAGCAACCTACACTGTAGCAAGTTATTATTGTTATTGTTGTTCCATCATTGCAATCTATTCTGAACACTGGACTCCATCAACACTAGATCTTTCCTCTCCCTAGTTCCTTCTGACCATTGTTTCAACAGACAGTCTTGCACAGGACATATGTCACAATTGGGTATTTTGGACTATAGAAATGCATTACACCATAATTTTCAACAGTTTCCTTATCCTTCTCACTGGTAATGCGATGTCTGATAAAGGAGGAGCAATTTTTCTAATGCCAACTTTGAGAGGGTTGGGGTTTACTTATCATTGCACTTTGTATAGTTTCCAAAAACAGCTGTGTCTGTTGGTGCACAGGTTGGATTGTGTGACGATGAACCCCAATGTGTGGAGGAGTAAAATTGCTTTTTGAATGTGAGTAAGACATTGCTCTTGGCAGCTGCTCATTACCAGCCAGTCATCCAAATATAAGAACACATGCATGCCAGTTCGGCGAAGATTATCTGCCACCACTGCGGGGCATTTGGTAAATATTTGTGAGGGGAGTTGTAACCACAAATGGTAGAATTTGAGCTGATAATGAACTCCTCGTTGAATGTGAAAATAGGCATCCTTGAGATTGAGGATCAACATAAACTCCTCCATGCAGAACAGTCAAATTAAGTATTGAAGTGTAATCATTCTGAAGTTATGTTGAAGTGCTCTGATGTGATATATCGATTTTCCAGTATAATGTGGAGTATCAGCTGCAAAGTCCCATCTTTCTTAGGGCTTAGGAAGTACAGATTCTGTTTCCTAGGGCCATTGGTGGTCTTAACTGATGCTGTGCTAGCATAGTGGAATATTTGGTGATGTATTGTGGAATCCCAGGAAGTACTCTGGGGTAGGGATGAAAAGCACCTACTGGTCGGCGGTCATATCCACTTATTGGGGAAGGAATAACCTGACTGATGTAGAGTGACTGGGGGAAGGTGTGAAAAGTAATTGGTTTGAGGTCATGGAACTCTTATTCTGGGCACCAGAAGCCCTTCTCTGGTTATTTTCATTGACTCCACCTCTGGAGTATGTTTTAGTAGTCTGTGTTTCCAGAAAGGATTACTACCCTGATGGCTGGTTCTGCTGCATGTGTTTGCTGGTGGAGAAATCCCTACGTCTGAGCATGGTTTCATAGTGCGCCCATGGTCTTCACCATTGCTCTGTACTTTTCATTGTTTACCAGCATGTAATCCAGCAGTTGGTCGAAGATATGTTTTCCATCAAATGGCAGGTTGTAGATGGGATCCAGGATTACCAGGCGGAAGCTAGAAACTCTTAGCCAAGGATGGTGCCATAAACAACACTTGTGTTTGTCTCACTTGAGGTTTAGGGTCCACCCGATGTTGTTTCAAATTCTCATTCCTTTCGGAATATTTTCTGTGTCTTTCTATAGTCTCTTGTAGGTGCTTGATGAAGTCCTCAATTTCCTTGCTTAGGTGTCTTTTATATCTCAACAGAGTTTCAATGTGCCATTGTGTAGAAACTCCCACTGCTACCCATGGTATTAATTTACTTAATCTCCTTATCGAGTGAACGTTTATGACCTATGTCCTTAGGCAATCCCGTCCTACGTACTTTGTGTATGACAAGGGAGCAGGTGACATATGTCCATGGATGTCGGTAGGCTCTTGTGAGGCTGCCATCTATTTTTCTCCATCTGCAGCCTGACAATACTTGACTTGTTTTCACAAGGTATTTAAAGGTTTCAGACACACACTTCAACAAGTATTAAGCATAGGCAGCTATTTAAGAGAACACTTCTTTCTCTGAGAGGATCCTAATAAGGAAACCCTCTTCATCCACATAGAGCTTAACTTTTTTAATGGTCTGCCACCAACCGGGAGGGTTAGGCAAGATATTACTCCAAAGATGGGTCATTTGATGGGTTCCATTATAAGCATGGGGCAGTAGGCATGGGGGTTGTCATGTGGCTTTGGATGTTTGTCAGTGGGTTTCTGGTCTGAATCTGTATGGGTAGAAACAAATGAGGTGGGCGCAGGTGATAGAGCTAGCAGTGGTGCGGGCTCCCTAGGCTTCATCTTTGTAATTTGTAATTAGAAAAACCCTGTGGGGCATATTAGCAAGGGCTGGCAAAATAATTATCACCGCTTTAGCGTCCGTTTTCAGGCGATAAGCGGCGATAATTATATCGCAATATCATCAAGGACACGCTAGCGCGTGTTTCCTTGATGTAAAGCCCGTTTTTTCACAGCCTCGCCTTGCATCGCTAATGAGATGCAAAGAAGGCGTGGCGGTGAAAACAACACATGAAAATATCGCGAAGGCAGCTTCGCGATATTGACAAGGAGGTGCAGCGATAAAAAAAACTTGCGCTACCTCGGCCTTACGCTGGAATTTAACGTCAGACTAAGGCATACTAATATTGGTAGGTGGATAATGCTGATACTGATAGAGCGCGCAGGTCACCCGAATAATAATTTTACCATATGCACACTTGGGCCCATAAATTTCACTACACCATACTAAATAAAATCGGGTAACCTACACTCTACTACCAGTAACCCAGTTCATTCCTATTTATTTCCAATGTAACCGACTTACCAATCCACGTTACGGGTACCTATGATCACAATGGATCAGGGAGCTAGCTGCAAAAGATAAGCAGTCACCAAAATACAATACCATTTATTTCATTTGCACTCATAAAATAACCAGAGACACGTGAAGTTTTGAAAACCTTTATCTAGTTGTCATCAGATGCAGAAAGCATTAAATTCACAGTGATTAAACTATCAATAACCAAGATCGTAAAAAGTGTATATCCGTGTAAGAATAAGATAATGCCCACCATTTAGAAGCCTAAAGGGAAGGTAAGAACAGGGAACATGCTAATAAGAAACTTTAGAGTTTTAGAGTTAATATAGAGTGACTAAAGGACGGGAAATAAGGAACATGCTAAGTATCCCAGTTGAGTATTTCTTCGAAGACTAAAGGAGTTTTGAATAACCATGTGGCTATAGGGAAGGGGAAAAAATGGAACGCGCTAATAATTCAGAGCAACAACTTTAATTCAACTAAAGGACAGGTAAAGGAAAAGGGACATCTATATTTCATGACCTGTATTTCAGGCTTTTCTTAAAGGATGGGAAAAAATGGAACATGCTAATAAAACAGCAAGAAAAGTGTAAAACTTTATTATCGGTCAGCACAGGAAGGGTAAGAAAATCAACAATGCGCAAAGTTAAGACTTTTAGCAGTTTTCAGGAAGCAAAGAAAGGACGTAAGTGTGTTTCCCTCACAGATGTATATTTACCTAGAATGGTGTGTAGACCAACCCTGGCCACGGGTCAGTAAGGACAGGTGAAACCCCAAAGAATGCAGTAGCCAGTAGGCCAGCAGGTGCAGAATGGAAACCCAGGACAGGAAAACCAGATTAGGATCAGGACAGGACCACAAAGGCAAGACCAGCACCCGCAGTTCAATTGCAACGCCTGCGCTACACCCTCTCTGCAGCTATCAGTCAGAACCCCAATTGGGTTATCAAATTCTCGAGCAAAGTGCACCGCCAGCACTTAAGGTTCTCAAAAAACCCTGAATGGGTCTCTTAGTCTGTCGGACAGAGTGCTCCGCAGCACCTCTGTTTCTTGATCAGCTATTGAGTCCGTTGGGTCAGTGACAGGTCAGCTATTCGGACAAGTCGGACAATTTCTCTAGCTAAACGTAGGCTAGTTATACTGTTTTTGGGTCAGTGTACCACCCCCCCAAATGTTGCAAGTGTAAGAATCCCCAATTTCGATTGGTCAAAAGAAAGGACAGGTCATCACACCACCTAGGATTTGACTTTCTCAAGCTCAATATTTGCATTTCTCAAGACCGGCCATCGAACTTCAGGTTCTCATGATGCACAACAATACATGTTCTATTTACAAATACAATGTATTCGACTAGGGTTCGAAGGGTGAAGTTCCCATGAGCATCTTCTCAGTCAGTCAGCTCCTTGGCAGTATTCGAAGGTCATCTGCTCTGGAGACTTGCAAATCTCGCGCAGACTCAGTTTCGAGCAAGATGGAGAGCGGCAAAGGGAAGCAGGCCAGCTTTTCGTAATGTATCATGAAATAGAAAGAACAGCTTTAGAACACAGAAAAAATGAATGCACTGTATACCATGAATCCTTATACTACTCCCAATATTTTATAATAACTATAGCATTAGGATTAATGCGAAACAAACATTATAGCAAAAGCTGCGGTGCAAGCTTCGCGCATGTGAAAACACAAAGCAGCCATATTAACTCTTGTGCGCAATTGCAAAAGATTCCCACCAGAACTGCGAGTACGTCACATCACATGGGTATGACCGACGCATGCGCAGAAGAAATTCCCGCGTAGCAGCAGCCATTTTAGGTTGCAAGCGTATTAAGATTAGTAAACACATAGGCAAGCATTACTGGAACACCACAAATGTCAGAATAAAGGGAAATTAGTAAAACAAACAGATTGATTTAGTTCATTAAGGTTATTCGAGGTTCTTGAATACAAGCAAGAGGCTTTACGTCCGAATCCTTGCTCCATCAATCCCCTCTTTGATGATATTTTATATCATCACAACTTAATGGAACCAGATGCCAACTTTTCACATTTTCCCCAGTTCAATCTCTTCAAACATTCTATTAAGCTTTTTCTCAGTCTCTTTGTTAGGGTGAGAGTTTTTCACCCGTTTATAAATCTGATTATTTAGTTCTTCTAATTCAAGTTCATCCACCTTTCGTTTCACTCCTCTCTTGTTCACAGTGTATTTCTTTTGGTGTTTTCGACATTTGCAGCAGACTATTATGATGAATACTGCTAGACCTATTCCCGCAGTTGGCATCAGTATTTTACTCAAAATACTTTTACTTAGGTTAGAAAACCAATGACCTACAGCAGAGAGACCATCAGTAAGTCTCTTCCAGGCACTGTCAACCTCAGGTGGTTTGAGCACTTTTTCCAAATTTGTAATGTTCCTCACATACCTTTTGATTTCCACACTTTTGTCAGGTATGTAAGTGCAACAATGTTGCGCTTTCAACATTCCGCAGACTCCGCCCTCTTTTGCCAATAGGGTGTCAAGAGCAAGTCGATTCTGTAAAACCATTGATCCACCGCAACCAATTCGGTATTGACCATCAGGAAACCTCCAGCAGTGTCAGTAGATAACCCGTCCACTACTGTTGACAATTTGCAAATTCTGTGTGTGTTCAGAGCCACTCCCACTGTAGGTATCATTGCACTAAAAATATCTCCTACTATTTCACCCACACTTCCCCATTTAGTACGTACTAATTCATTAGTCTTTTGAGTGCTTCCAGTGATTTTCCCCACATGGTATATCTTTGGAAAGACGATACCAAAGTAACAGCTTCCGTACCAATGGTGGGGCAATTTGAAATAAGCCTTATTTCCACATATAAAATAAATTCCAGAAAACACAGGCTCTGACCCATCCTTGAAACCCCAACCCCCAATTACCTTGTAATTGTGTTCACAGTCACTGGAACCAATGAATATGTTATTATAATAACTAGTCATTTCTCTATAAAGACAAAGTTTGCCTTTCTTTTCGAAATCCAGCAACATGGCAGCGTTACCTCCACCATTAGAGGTGCTCCCTATACTCTCTGCCCATTTAGGAACTTTCTGATTTTTGTCTTTGGATTTCTTTTGGAAACTTTCTCTTCTATTCTCTACCATACTCAAAAACTCTTTCTCCTTTTCGTGTAATGAACAGGTCAAGTTATTTTTGTGTGCGTCATCTATATTTATTTTACCTACAGTTAGAAAATAATCACTCATGTATTTTGCTACATCTCTAGTTGTATGTACAGGGTTCAGGTTTCTTCGGACAGGAAGTTCAGAAAAGGTCACATCAAGATTTGAGTAATAATACTGTAAAGGTCCTCTTCTATAAAATAAACTAGTTAGTATACTACAGGAAATTCCATAGGTTAAGGGCAAGTGGTGGTATGTCACACCTTCAGCTACTGAAGTAGGTAGCTTCATGCAGACATAACAGTCATCTATTTCCATAGCTTCTACATACTGTACTAACAGGTTTGCGAAAACATTTACATGAGTTTTGTTCTTGATTTTGTTAAAGTGTAATCCTTCCTCATCTGGTGCTTCTGAATCTAATTTTGTTTGCTTAAGGCTAAGTGGCTTGTCTAGTGCATCTGCTCTTTGTGGTGTACTTCTAGTGTGTGATTCTATAGTATCATCAGGTAGATTATTATTTGGGTACAGACCTGGGTTTTTACTCATCATAGAAGGGATAGTTATTGTTAGTCCTATCCAAAGTATCAGTACTATTGCTACACTACATAAACATACTTGGCAGCATGTTTTTAAACAACTTCGTCTCGGTCTCCCATTCACAGAAGAATCAGACATTTTGGCTCAAAAGAAGCTTCACCCCTCTTTGTAACTCTGCACAGCTTGCTTACTCGAGCAACTTTTCAGGTTGGTTCCGCTTCTTCTGCGGCCTGGTCAGTAATCAATTCTTCATTACTTTCGTCACTTATTTCCAGATTCTCAAATTCTTCCAATACAAAGTAAGTCCACTCAGGACTTGGGTATTTGTTATTCAGTTTCTTTATACCAGCACTTCTTCTCTTAGGTTTCGCTACTGCTGGGTCAGTTTGACTCGAGACCTCATTTATCTGTTCAGGCTCTTCGTTTATAGTCTTTAGACGCAATCTCAGTCTTTTCACAAATCTAGGTACTGAGTCACCTTTTCTGAGTCTTTTAACTGGCACTGGGTCTTGGCCTTCTTCAAACACTCTTTTGTTTTCGTTCAGTTGTGGCACATTGGAATCAAATTCGTCTTCAGTATTGCTCCCTAACTGACTAGGTCCAGGTCTTTCATCAGTTTCTTCTGCCTGGTCCTTGTTCAGGTATATGCTGAGTTTGCCTTTGATCTGTTTCGACTTCTTCCTGAACACAATTGTCTACTCCTATCTCTTCCTGTTCAAGCTCTTCGAACTCTTGATTTTCTTCTGCTTGAACTTCCGCCCTAGTTTCTATCTGTCCCTCTTCTGGTGCAGGTGTTCTTGGCGGAGTGTCGATTACCTGTTCTCTCCCTATCTGGTCCTCCTCAGAATCAGATTTGACTTGGATTTCGATGATCTGAGTACCTTCTTCTATACCTGTCTCGTCCTCACTATCTGTCAAGACCTCCGTCACCATTGTAAGCTCATTCCGAAAGCGAAGCAAGAAGAATCGACAATTAAAAATCAAGTCCAAATATCCACAGTGGCGGAGAACTCATCTAGTTACTTCGTTATTTGCCAAACGATGTTTAACCGAAATGAGTGGTCTGACATTGAACAATGGCCGTCAAATATGGACGCGGTTAAAAATGAAAAGCCGGTCTAGTCTTTTTGGCCGCGTGCACAGTGGCCGTAACAAGGCGCACGTTCAACTAACGAACTGTGCACTTCAACTGTCAAGTTCCAGCGTTCGCCACGTTTTTCCTCACGACTCCAGTTTTGCAGAAAATTCCTGTTCAAAATCTTGCCAGTGAAGAAATATCGCATGCGCTACGTGGGACAAACGGCGAGGTATTGCGGTGCTCCTGTTTAGCGTCTGCTAGACACACCGGTTGTGAACAATTTGTTTGACTTTATGGTGAAATTCGCACTTCATGTTCAGAGGAAAATTATTGTTCCCTTGGGAACTCGATAGTGCTCGAACTATCTAAGTTCATTCAAGCCTCCTAAGTTTACTCATAGTTAGGTGTACAGAGTCCTGGAGTTTAAGAGATTTTAGTTACTAAAACAGTTGAAAAATATTCCAGCTATCGTCTGCCAATCAAAAGGTAACAAGAGATGCATAGTGTTCATTAGAGTTCATTAAAAACTGTTGGATAGTGTCTTAATGATACTGTGTTGCGCAGGTACAGACGAATTAACTAAACAAGCAACTACTACGAGGGAGAAGCTTTAGCCCCGGTTCTTAGGGTAAGAGTTCTTGATTTAAAACAGTGTAATAGAGAATTTAGTAGAATTGTGGTTACATGTTCTCTTTGCCTACAGGTGTTAACTATTACCCCAGCAAGAACCCAAGGTGACGACGACAGTCCACAGAAGGTTGTCACCCGCTGTCAAGTGCGGGCTCTCTCTCTCTTTATCCACTTCCCCTTTCTCCCCTGCTTCAGGGGTTACCTTGAGATATCTTCGGGTGGCTCTTGGGGCGGAGGGGCGTTGGGACCTACGTCGACTCCTGTGGTTCCTGGCCTTCATGACAGATTGAAGTGCCCTTAACCACCTGAGTCGACATGGCTGAGAGTATAGACCTCAAATCCTTAGCGGGAATCTTAGATGGGTTACAGAATCAACTTACGCAAACAGCAGAGGAAAATAGAGTCCTTAGAGAACAGGTAAAAAAATCCCAGCAAAAAACGCATCATTTGCAGCAAAAAATGGAACAAATTCTCGCAGGGACAACTCCTTTGCCAACTCAGGATCTAACACATAGTTCAGCATCAGAGGTAGCAACTCAGGTAGTGCATTCGGTAGCTCCCATCATTCCCTTAGCTAACCCAGAAAGATTCAACGGGGATCCTCACAAGGCCCAGATATTTATCACCCAGTGCGCTTTACATTTTCTGTGCAGGTCAGTGGTCTTTAAGGAGGACCAAGCCAAAGTCGCCTTCATGCTGTCCTATTTGAGTGGTGATGCTGCCGCCTGGTCCATGCCATTAGTCTCCCGTAATGATGCTGCATTATACGATTTTGAACTTTTCAAAAAAGAGTTCTTAAGGACATTTGACCGAACAACCGCCAATCAAGCAACCGATAACGAATTATTGGACCTCAAACAAGGGAACCGTGAGTTAGTATCCTACATTGCTCAATTCAACAAGTTAATTGTAGAGACTGATTGGCCCGATAGTAAACGCTCGGCAATATTCTATCGGGGCCTTAAGGATGAATTAAAGGATGCACTAGCGCAGATTCCAAAGCGTCCGCAGGATATTTCAGAGCTGATAGATTTGGTTCTGCAAATCGAACATCGGCAGTTCGAGGGACGGTCAGAGAAGAAAAAGGAATACAGACCAATTGTACCCCGTCTTGATCGAATCAAGCCCGAAGGAAGTAAGCCGGAAGTCAGCTCCGGGGACGAACCCATGCAAATTGGCTCAATTAGAGGCCCACTTTCTAAAGAAGAGAAAGAGAAGCGGAGAACCAACAATTTGTGTTTGTACTGTGGTGGTTCTGGACACTTTGTAAGGGAATGTCCAAAAAAGCCGAAAATGAATCAAGGGTTAAAAGACAGATGCCATCAGTAAATGGAGTTGCTCTGATGGGATGTTCAGAAGAGTCAACTCAGGGACCACAACAGTTGGTCAACACGCTACAGTCGGCAGCGCCTCATTTAACTGTTTCCTTCTCTGTAAAGTTCGGAATGCAAGAAATTAAGGAAGTCTCCGTCATGATTGATTCTGGTGCTACGGGCAATTTTTGCGACATGAAGTACGCTCAAGAGATTGGGGTCAAGGCCATTCGGAAGAAGCACATAGAGGTGGTGAAGGCCGTAGATGGCACCAATTTGACTTCCGGTCCAATAGTCGAGGAGACTGAAACCTTGGAACTGGAAGGATTACAGGGACATCGAGAATATATTAGATTTAATTTGATCGATGCACCACAATTCCAATTGATTTTGGGATTGCCGTGGTTGACGGAACACAATCCTGTCATTGACTGGGAGAGAAGGACAGTAAAAATGACCTCAGAATACTGTCGAAAAAATTGTTATTCCAAGTTAAAACCAAAATCCGAAGGATCTCCAGCTACTGAATTGGCTCAGTTTCCAGTGAACATTTGCATTGTCGACTCGCATGAAATTCCGGAGGAGTATCAAGACCTCTCAAGTGTGTTTGACAAGAAGAATGCGGAAAAGCTTCCGCCTCATAGAGAGTACGACTGCAAGATTGATTTGGAGGCTGGGGCGGTCTTACCTTGTAGCCGCATATATGCGCTAACAGAAGCCGAGAACACGTACTTAAAGAAATATTTGGATGAGTATACCAAGATAGGATTTATACGTCCGTCTCAGTCACCAGTGTCGTCGCCTCTATTTTTCCGACCCAAAAAAGATGGAACCTTGCACACATGCATTGAATACAGAGCATTAAACCAGGTTACTGTCAAGAACCGCTACCCATTGCCACTTATCTCGCAATTGTTGGATCAGATAAAAGGGGCCAAAATCTATACGAAGCTAGACTTACGAGGGGCCTACCACTTGGTAAGAGTCGCAGAGGGTGACGAGTGGAAAACAGCCTTCCGGACGAAGTACGGATTATTTGAATATCAGGTCATGCCTTATGGGTTGAGCAACGCTCCAGCAGCGTTCCAGAATTTTGTCAATGATGTCCTTCGGGATTTTCTGGTCCGCATCGCCGTGGTGTATATCGATGACATTTTGATATATTCAGATTGTCTGGAATATCATGTCAAGCATGTGAGGGCCATTCTGCAGAGATTGTTGGAAAACCACCTTTTTGTTAAGCTAGAGAAGTGTTCTTTTCACGTGGAGAAGGTGGAGTTTCTGGGGTTCATTCTGTCTGCTGATGGAGTATCGATGGATAATTCAAAGGTTCAAGCTATACAGGATTGGTCGTCCCCAAAAAGCGTGAAAGAAATACAGAGCTTTATTGGCTTTGCCAATTTTTATCGGAGATTCATTCCTAATTTTTCCACCAAGGTTGCGCCCATCACTCAGTTGTTAAAGAAAGGGAAAAAGTTTGATTGGTCCCCGGAAGCGGAGTTGTCCTTTCGAACCTTGAACAAGGCCTTCGTCACCGCACCAATTCTAATGCACCCAGATCCAGATCAACCTTTCTTTGTGGAAACTGATGCGTTGGATTTTGCAACTGGTGGAGTGTGAGACAAACAAACTGGCCAAATCCACCCAGTCGCTTACCGGTCCAGGAAACTGTCGGACCCTGAATACAACTATTCCATTGCAGACAAAGAACTGTTAGCGGTCTAGGAAGCATTTCAAGACTGGTGAAATTATCTCCTTGGGGCGAAACATACAGTGACCGTGTTCACGGATCATCGCAATTTGCAATTTTTGAAATCTGCAAAAACACTTACCCCACGACAATTGAGATGGTCACTGTACTTTTCAGAGTTTGATTTTGTGATAACCTACAAACCTGGCGCAAAAAATGGCAAGGCTGATGCTCTGTCGCGAATAAATTCTTTTGATGAAGTTCGTGTTCCAGCCCCTGAGCCAATCGTGCCATTGGATAAAATTATAGGAACCATCCATTTGAAAGAATTTGTAAAAGAAATACAAGATACTTGTTCTTCAGATGAGTTAAAAGCGTGGACAGACTCAGGGAATGAAAAGACTCTTGTTAATGGCTTACCTTACTACGAAGGGAAGCTGTACCTGCCAACTAAAGCAATGCAAGAGAAGGCAATGAGAGGTTGTCATGACGACCGTTTGGCAGGTCATAAGGGAGTGAAGAAAACTACAGATTTGATCAAGCGACATTTTTGGTGGCCTGGCATGGGGGCTCACATAGGGCAGTATGTATCGACGTGCGAATTATGCATTAAGGGAAAACCTAGTCGTCAAGCTCCTCAAGGTTTGCTACAACCCTTGCCAAACGCTCCTTATCCCTGGCACACAGTATCCTTAGATGTAATTGTCGACTTGCCATCTAGTCAGGGTAACACAGTGATTTTGGTGCTGGTGGATTCATTCACAAAAATGGGCCATTTTATCCCTTTTAAATCAGTACCCACAGCCATGCAGTTAGTACAAGCATTCAACCAACACATCATTTGGATTCATGGGATCCCTCAGGTAATCATATCTGATCGAGGCACCTAATTTATGTCAATGTTTTGGAAAACATTCATGCACAATTTAGGTGTCGATTCACGATATTCAACCAGTTATCATCCTGAAACTGATGGTCAGACAGAGAGGCTGAACCAAGAATTAGAGCAATACTTGTGTCTCTACTTGTTAGAGCAGGATGGGAACTGGTCTGACTTATTGTGGACCGCGGAATTTGCCTATAACAATGCGGTGCACAATTCCACTGGTTACACCCCCTTTTATCTGAATTCAGGTCGTCATCCAAACATGATTATGGGTAACCAGAATAAAGATGTACCTGCTGTTACTAGTGAGTTAAAAGAATTGAAAAGGTCCTATGAGAAGGCTTTAGAAAATCTAAGTAAAGCTAAGGCATCATACACGGTACAGGCAGACAAGAAAAGAAGAAGAAGGATGGAGTATAAAGTAGGAGCGCAGGTGTGGTTGTCCACAAAACATTTACGGTTGAAAGGGAATAGGAAATTCCAACCTAGATTCATTGACCCGTTTAAAATCTTGAAGATTATAAACCCAGTGATAGTTAAAATCCAATTGCCCAAATCATTAAAAATCCATCCCACATTTCATGTATCCTTACTAAAAAAGAATCCAGAGAATGTTAGATTCAAGCCAACCCCTCAATCAGTAATGGTAGAGTCAGGAGAGGAATTTGAGGTTAGCAGAATCTTAGATTCTAGAGTGACAAAAAACAAACTGTTCTATTTGGTTGAATGGAAGGGGTTTGGTCCAGAGGAAAGATCTTGGGAACCTTCCACTCATATTCATGCCCCAAGATTGGTTCAGAATTTCCATAAGGCACATCCTAAGAAGCCCAAGTTGGGAGAACCCCTTTTGGAGGGAGATACTGTCAAGACCTCCGTCCCCATTGTAAGCTCATTCCGAAAGCGAAGCAAGAAGAATCGACAATTAAAAATCAAGTCCAAATATCCACAGTGGCGGAGAACTCATCGAGTTACTTCGTTATTTGCCAAACGATGTTTAACCGAAATGAGTGGTCTGACATTGAACAATGGCCGTCAAAGATGGACGCGGTTAAAACCGAAAAGCCGGTCTAGTCTTTTTGGCCGCGCGCACAGTGGCCGTAACAAGGCGCACGTTCAACTAACGAACTGCGCACTTCAACTGTCAAGTTCCAGCGTTCGCCACGTTTTTCCTCACGACTCCAGTTTTGCAGAAAATTCCTGTTCAAAATCTTGCCGGTGAAGAAATATCGCATGCGCTACGTGGGACAAGCGGCGAGGTATTCCGGTGCTCCTGTTTAGCGTCTGCTAGACACACCGGTTGTGAACAATTTGTTTGACTTTATGGTGAAATTCGCACTTCATGTTCAGAGGAAAATTATTGTTCCCTTTGGAACTCGATAGTGCTCGAACTATCTAGTTCATTCAAGCCTCCTTAGTTTACTCATAGTTAGGTGTACAGAGTCCTGGAGTTTCAGAGATTTTAGTTACTAAAACAGTTGAAAAATATTCCAGCTATCGTCTGCCAATCAAAAGGTAACAAGAGATACATAGTGTTTATTAGAGTTCATTAAAAACTGTTGGATAGTGTCTTAATAATATTGTGTTGCGCAGGTACAGACGAATTAACTAAACAAGCAACTACTACGAGGGAGAAGCTTTAGCCCCGGTTCTTAGGGTAAGAGTTCTTGATTTAAAACAGTGTAATAGAATTTAGTAGAATTGTGGTTACATGTTCTGTTTGCCTACAGGTGTTAACTATTACCCCAGCAAGAACCCAAGGTGACGACGACGACAGTCCACAGAAGGTTGTCACCCGCTGTCAAGTGCGGGCTCTCTCTCTCTTTATCCACTTCCCCTTTCCCCCCTGCTTCAGGGGTTACCTTGAGATATCTTCGGGTGGCCCTTGGGGCGGAGGGGCGTTGGGACCTACGTCGACTCCTGTGGCTCCTGGCCTTCGTGACACTATCCCACTGTCTATCTAAAAAGATTTGTCTTCTGGTTTGTAAAGGGTCGATAGTCAGGTCGATTATTGGGACCCAATCATCTTGACTGGAGCTCGGTTGTTCTTCTTCAGCTTCTTCAGGACCGATATCTTGGGACCCCCTTAGCTGCACAACCTTCAGCCTCAGTTTCGTCAGGTTCAGTCACTTTCTTTGTGCGGCTGGCATGTATCCAGCGAGGTACTCCTGCACACTTCACAGCTGTGGTGGTTACAAGGATCACTTGTCGTGGCTTTCCCCACCTTGGTGCAAGGCAACTTTTCCGAGTATGTTTCTTTATTACGACCCAGTCACCTGGATTCAGGTCATGTGCTGGAGTCGTTGGCCTGGCGACGGCGTCTCCCCCAACCTGGTGAGAGATAGAACGCACTTGGTCAGCCAGCTCTTTACAGTATTCTAGCACCAAATCATCAGATATGCTTATAAGTTTGTATCCTTGCACCCATGCTTGCCGCATTGCTCTTCCCATTAGGATTTCATGGGGACTCAAGCCTATGTTCCGGTCTGGAATACTTCTGAGTCCCATCACACAAGAGGCAGAGCATCTGGCCATTCCATTTGAGTGTATTCACACATCTTTCCCAATCTTGCTTTAATTGTGCCATTCAGTTGTTCTACCACTCCAGAAGCCTCTGGGTGATATGCACAGTGTAGTTTTTGCGTAATTTTGAATGCTTCGCAGATTTGCTTAATTATTTCATTCTGGAAATTCCCTCCTCTGTCTGATTCAATCGTGACTGGGAATCCGTACCTAGGTATTAGTTCCCTAAGTAATAATTTGGCTACCGTGATGCTGTCATTTCTACGGGCAGGGTAAGCTTCCATCCATTTTGAAAACAGGCAGACAATGACAAGTAGGTACTTCATTCCTCGACAAGGGGGCAACTGAATGAAGTCAAGTTGTAGTCTAATAAATGGGCCTTCTGCCTTTCCAATCTTTCCTGGTAACACCACAGTTTTCTTTCCAGGGTTAAATTGTTGACAGATCAAACACCTCTGGCAGAGTGCCTCTGCTACGTTTCTGAATTTCGAATTGAACCATGTCTGGCGGAACATGCGTATCATCGCATCTCTGCCCAAATGTGTATCTCCATGTATTAACCTAGCCATAGGAGCAAGCAGACAGTCTGGCAACACAGGCATACCATCCAAGTAAACAATGACACCGTCTTCCACCCTCCTCTGGCAACCAAAGTTTTTCCACCTTTGTTTCTCCTGTGGCTCTGCTGCTTCCTGTAAGTGTCTCACTTCCTCCCATGTATTCACTCCCTCTAACATCAAAAGTTGGCAGCTGTTTCCGTTTCACCCAACCTTTACATTGATTGCTATTCGGTATTTTGCACAATGTTGGGCCACCTTCCTCATGTCTCATGCATGAGCCGTCTACAAACAGCTCATAATCATCGTCAATTAAAGGGTTTTCTTTTATGTCTGGGCGTGGTTTTGTACTGAACTCAGTTAAATCAATGCAATCATGTTCAGTTTCCTCCCTCACTTCTGCTGCGAATGAACTTGGCAGTAAGGTAGCTGGATTCAGAATATTACATCTAGCAATTGTCACGTTTCTTGCACCTACAAGGATTCTCTCATACTTAGTCAGCCGACTAGGTGTGAGATACTGAGTCTTTGTCCTCGTCAGCAAAATTACAACAGAATGTGGAACATACACAGTTACTGGATGTCTCATCACAATGGACTCACTCTGTTCAAGACTCATGCATGTTGCAGCTACAGCTTTCAAACATCCAGGTAATCCAGCTGCTACTGGGTCCAATGTGGAAGAAAAGTATGGCACTGGATGTCGAGTCAAATCATGAATTTGAGTCAGAACTGAAAGTGCACAATTGTCTCGTGTGTCACAGAACAGTGCAAAGTCTTTTGAATAGTCAGGCATTCCTAATGCAGGAGCTGTACACAGACATTCTCTCAATTTCATGAAAGTAGTCATGCTTTCGTCATCCCACTCTACAGGATCCTTTGCTCCTTTCTTGGTCATTTTTATCAATGGTCTTGCTAGGACTGCAAATCCTACAATCCAGTGCCTACAGTATCCTACAACTCCTAGAAACATTCTGATTTCTTTCTGGGTATTTGGCAATTCCATGTTTTGAATTATCCTAATTCTTTCTGTGGTAACTTTCCTGATACCCCTCTCTATCTGGTGCCCCAGATATTTTACTGATGTGGTACAGAATTGAAGTTTTTTCTGGTGACACTTTATGTCCACCTTCACCTAAATGGTTCAGCAAGGCAATGGTGTGAGTAACACAGTCTCTCCTGCTCTTAGACGCCACCAAGAGGTCGTCTATGTATTGCACCAGGACTGATTTTCCCGGCAATACCAGAGTTTCAAGGCATTTTTTCAGGAATTGATTAAAAATCGAAGGACTTTCCGTGTACCCTTGAGGAACACGATTCCAGACGTAGACATGGCTGTCGAACTCAAATGAGAAAAGAAATTTGCTGTCTGGATGCAATGACGGTAAACCATCCAGCATTCCATGGTATTTGGTATAGGATCACTGCATGGTTTGGCACAACAGGACAGCAAGGAACTACAATTTTGTTAACCTTGCGCAGGTCCTGTACTACCCTGTACTTACCACTAGGTTTCTTTATACCAATTATCAGTGAGTTACAAGGACTGCTCAATACTTCTTGCAAAATTCCTGCTTCTAGTAATCTTTTTATTTCAATGGCAACTCCTGCTTTCACTTCTGCACTCATTTTATACTGTTTAGTATTTGGGTAGACTGCATCTTCTTTTATGGCTATTCTTCTCGGGTCAACATTTGCCATTAATCCCACATCTTTTCCGGTAAAATCCCATACTTCTGGTTTCACTGTCTCTTGGAGCTCTTCAGGTAAGTCTTTTATTGTCAGTCTTTTAATTTCTGAGTCAGGTCTTGCTAACATTAATTTGTAAATCCCATCTTCGTTTGGGGTCTGAATTTCAACGCCATTTGGAGTGCAAAAGATAGTACAATTCATTTTGCACAACAAATCTCGTCCTAGCAGGTTTACAGGACTGGAATCACAAACAACGAATCTATGCATTTCTTTAAAATTCCCAATTGTAATTTCCATAGGTTCAGTAACTGGGGTACTAATTAGCTGATTAGAAACGCCCCCTACTTGGATGGCTTCTCCTGAGAGGGGTAGGTTTGGAATGTCTGCTGTTCTTACAGTAGAACGGGTAGCACCAGTGTCCAACAGAAAGGTGACATAATTTCCTTTAACCTTTCCTTCAATGTATGGCCCTGACTGGTCCACCGGCAAGGAGGCGCCAAGCACGCACTCCTCATCCTCCCCCCTCAGGCACCGTCAGTAGGTGTCATCACAGAGAAATGTATCATTTAACAGAAATTGTGAAGCTGCTGCATTTCTATCCTCCCTTCCTTCCCAACCATCAGTGTCTTCACTCTGTTGTGCTTTGCTCCTGTAATTTGGCCTAGGTGCACGAGGCAACTGATTCTGTTTTACCTGCTGCTGGGTCTTCCGTGGAGTTTCATTCTGCGTCTGTGGATTTAAATCATTAATTTGCACATTACCATTCTGCACAGCCTTACACTCGTCTCTCCAGTGACCTATCTTTCCGCACCCGTGACAGGGGAATTTCTTTCGTGCCTCCTCTCGGCTCATTTTTACTCTGGGCTTTCCCCCACCCCCGGGGCCTTGACTCTGATTATCAGTCATCTTACTTAACTGCTGTTCCTGGTGTTCTGCTAATTTTACCAGTGCCCACATGACTTTTTCCTATAACTCTTTTCGTTTATCTGCCAGCTCATCTTCGCAATATTTTGCATATTTCAGAACTTCATCAATTGGTTTAGACTGCCAGCAAATTTTATTATCTTTGATCCACTGTGAAATCTCAGGCCTTAACCCTAGCACAAATCGATAAATGAAGTGGGTCATGTCTTTCATCTCAATGTTGTCCAGACCACTGTATGTCTTGAACACCTGTAACAGTCGTTCATAGTATGAATGCACAGTTTCATCTCGATTCTGGGTAGTTCTATCTATCCGGGTCCAATCAGTTTCTTTTGCAGGCACCTTTTCTTTCAGATACAACATCACCTGGTTGTACTTCTTCATGACATCCCCTGAAGGAGCCCCTGTCTTTGGGTCTCTAGGGAATTCTTCACTAGGCCAATCAACAGCAATTTTACATTCTGTCCACAAATCTACAGGAACTACAATGTCAAAGAAACCATCTAGATCTTTCAGGAGACACTTCTGAACTTTCACAAATCTCTCGACCTGTCTGTACCAATCTACAGGTTTTTCTCGTAATTTTGGGAAGTCATTTGTAAAGGACACAATATCTTGTCGGGACCATGGAACATGTACATATCCTCCACCTGGCACTTCTCGCATAGGATATAATTTTTCTGCCTTGTCTGCTTCTTTTAAGACATACTCAGAAGCCATTTGTTTAGATCTACTGTCTTCCTTTCTCTTGGCCCACCTGGCTTTCCATTTTTCTAAATCTTCCCATTTTTGTAATAGGTTTAACAATTCTCTGATCTGCACCTTTTTTCCTGACACATTCATGTTTTCTAAATCTTTGTCTGAGAATTCTGCTCTGTAGGGTTTTTGCAACACTTTAGATCTGCTAATGTCTATTCCCATACTAGCTGTGGTGTCCATTAATTTCTCATGGTACACTCTGGTATTTCTGGTAAGGCTTTTACAAATGAATAACAACTCCTCTTCACTAAGGGTGTTCAGTCTGTCCAATCCCACATTCCCAGATATCAGTTCCTCCAATTCTATTCTTAACTTGTAAATATCTAATGGTTTTGGCTGAGGATTTTGTTTTTCTAACTCTCGGTCCATCTTTCAATTTCTTCAGGAGTCACTACCGTGGCACTTCTAGTACCCGAAGATGACTCAATCTGCACTTTTCTCGAAGTCAAAGGAGTGTTCTTTCTCTGTGAACTCCCTTCTGACTCCCTTATTGGCAAATCCATCAAGGAAATCACAGATTCACATTCACTTGCCTGATCATCTATTATCAAGGGCTCTTTTCTTGGCTGTACTACAGATGGGGTTATAATTGGAGTCTTTGGACTACCTTGCTTATCCCCGTATAGAGGAACAACTGGACCAATAGTTACTGGAATTGTCAGCGCTTCAGGACTGGTATTCAGTTGGGAGATATTCTGAATTAATTCTGTTCTTTGTTTAACTAAAGCTTCTCATTCTCTATCCTGCAGTACTTTTTCAATGGTGGTTTCATGTACTATTTGCGGAACTAATGGAGGACTAAAACTTGGGGCAGTCGGGTGTGTCATACTCGGTCCTTCACCATAATTAGGTTTCAGGAATGGATTTCCCGTACTTAAGGGTCTGGATTCCTCCTGATAAGGAGGTCTTAGACAGGTATCTCTCCCACTCAAGGATCTTGGTCCTTCATTATAAGGTGGTGGATTCTTCATTAACAAATCCTCCAGATAATCATCGTCTGAATCACCACTGGTCATTAAATGCTTTGTCTTCTCTGTCCTTTTCCCACCCATGGGTTCTTCTACAGTTATTACAGGGTACAGTCCTTCTACCATCATATTCTGTCTCCATTCTTTCATTCTTTTTTCTCGGGACTCTCTATTTACCTTCGGGTAAAATTTTGTTAATCCTTTGTCATTTCTAGGGCTGTCTCGCTCAAAAGCCTCTATTTCCCATTCTTCTAGTGCCTCACATTGTGTCAATCTAGGTCTAGGATGCAAATCATTCATTCGGGTTCTCAAATTGAACAGAATCCTGCCATTAAATGTACCTTCTAACGGAAATGCCACAATTCCGTCATCTTTAGTATATTCCACCCAATATTCCAACCACACGCAAGCATGGTAGCCTCTGTCAAACATCATAAATGACGCGGGAGTATTTGGTGGTGGAATGATAACTCCTTCTCTAGTTTTGATAGGCTTGTCTTTCTTGAAATAATTCTTTACTTTGTCTACAAGAGTCATCTTTCTCTTGCTCCCATACATAATGTTATATCTAGCTGTTCTCCACTGATCTCTCACAAACCCTTGATATCTGGGATCCGGTCGGGACTCGGGATGATTCGAATACCACATATACTTTTTCGCAAATTACTTTTGTTTACAAAATCACTTCCAATACAAATGCGTCTTTTATTTTTCTGCCACCAATCAAATGTGCGATTTCAAACAATCTCAACCAATGGGTGCGGGGCGTTTCTCGTAAACGAGTTCTCACGCTCCTGTGCTCACCCCTCCATTACAATGCTGTCTCAGCTACACGCCCGCTGTCTTGACCAA
Organism: Lissotriton helveticus; assembly: GCF_964261635.1. Lineage (NCBI taxonomy): Eukaryota > Metazoa > Chordata > Amphibia > Caudata > Salamandridae > Lissotriton > Lissotriton helveticus. The sequence goes on along the minus strand of NC_136059.1, from coordinate 1,416,304,947 downwards.
TACCAGCGCGGCACTGAGTGACGTCAGCGCAGCTCCGCAACTGACTCCCTCCTTCCCAAGGTAAGGAAAAAACTTCGATTTCTACCTTTTTTAAAGTGCAAATGCTCTGTTTAATTCACAACGCAAACACATTCGCCACTGTACTCGAGTGTCTAGAAAGAAAAGATTTGTTTCACTACAAGTAAATCTCTTCCATTTACTTTTCATATACTGCGAGTAGATCCCTTCTGCCTACTCTTCACACAAGCATTAGAGAACCTGCTACTCCTTTGACTCATCCACTTTGGGATATATACTAAGCCAAAAGTTTCACCAGTGAACCCCTTTGCTATCAGTCAAGCTTAGACGAACCTGCTACTCCTTCCGTGTGACCCTTACTAGGTGATATCACAATAGAAGTTTTGCCAGCGAACTCTTTGCTATCATTTATTCATACATTTATACAGGAAACCCTAATTAGTGCTTCCAGTTCTACCCAACCTGCACCAATTTTCCTCGAGCAACTGACCTCACTGCGAGGTGGATTCTCCTCACCACCCGCTATTCTGCCCCCTGGGATTCCAGACAAACATATAACAATCACTAACGAGTTTTGTTAGAACATTTAAATCAATATAACAGCATTTCAAAAACAATTTTAAACATTTTATAACATTTCAACACAATTTTCATTTGATCGATCAATACCTATAGCAGCCAAACATTTTTTTCGCAGTTAGCAGCAGTTTACCTATCTACCTATCTTAACTAGTCCTACCTAACTTTAACTAGTCCCTAACCATAGCTCTGCTACCAGAAAATTACTGATAGAGTGCGCAGGTCACCCGACTAATAATTTTACCATATGCACAATTGGTCCCATAAATTTCACTACATCATACTAAATAAAATCGGGTAACCTACACTCTACTACAATAACACAGTTCATTCCTATTTATTTCCAATGTACCCGACTTACCAATCCACGTTACGGGTACCTATGATCACAATGAATCAGGGAGCTAGCTGCAAAAGATAAGCAGTCACCAAAATACAATACCATTTATTTCATTTGCACTCATATAATAAGCAGAGCCACGTGAAGTTTTGAAAACCTTTATCTAGTTCTCATCAGATTCAGAAAGCATGATTAAACTATCAATAACCAAGATCGTAAAAAGTGTATATCCGTGTAAGAATAAGATAAGGCCCACCATTTAGAAGCCTAAAGGGAAGGTAAGAACAGGGAACATGCTAATAAGAAACTTCAGAGTTTTAGACTTAATATAGAGTGACTAAAGGACGGGAAATAAGGAACATGCTAAGTATCCCAGTTGAGTTTTTTTCCGAAGACTAAAGGAGTTTTGAATAACCATGTGGCTATAGGGAAGGGGAAAAATGGAACAAGCTAATAATTCAGAGCAACAACTTTAATTCAACTAAAGGACGGGTAAAGGAAAAGGGACATCTATATTTGATGAACTGTATTTCAGGCTTTTCTTAAAGGATGGGAAAAAATGGAACATGCTAATAAAACAGCAAGAAAAGTGTAAAACTTTATTATCGGTCAGCACAGGGAGGGTAAGAAAAGGAACAATGCGCAAAGTTTAAGACTTTTAGCAGTTTTCAGGAAGCAAAGAAAGGACGTAAGTGTGTTTCCCTCACAGATGTATATTTACCTAGAACGGTGTGTAGACCAACCCTGGCCACGGGTCAGTAAGGACAGGTGAAACCCCAAAGAATGCAGTCACCAGTAGGCCAGCAGGTGCAGAATAGAAACCCAGGACAGGAAAACCAGATTAGGATCAGGACAGGACCACCAAGGCAAGACCAGCACCCGCAGTTCAGTTGCAACATCTGCGCTAAACCCTCTCTGCAGCTATCAGTCAGAACCCCGATTGGGTTATCGAATTCCCCAGCAAAGTGCTCCGCCAGCACTTAAGGTTCTCAAAAAACCCTGAATGGGTCTCTGAGTCTGTCGGACAGAGTGCTCCGCAGCACCTCTGTTTCTTGATCAGCTATGGAGTGTGTTGGGTCCGCGACAGGTCAGCTGTTCAGACAAGTCGGACAATTTCTCTAGCTAAACTTAGGCTAGTTATACTGTTTTTGGGTCAGTGTACCACCCCCCCAAATGTTGCAAGTGTAAGAATCCCCAATTTCGATTGGTCAAAAGAAAGGACAGGTCATCACACCACCTAGGATTTGACTTTCTCAAGCTCAATATTTGCATTTCTCAAGACCGCCCATCGAACTTCAGGTTCTCATGATGCCCAACAATACATGTTCTATTTACAAATACACTGTATTCGACTAGGGTTCGAAGGGTGAAGTTCCCATGAGCATCTTCTCAGTCAGTCAGCTCCTTGGCAGTATTCGAAGGTCATCTGCTCTGGAGACTTGCAAATCTCGCGCAGACTCAGTTTCGAGCAAGATGGAGAGCGGCAAAGGGAAGCAGGCCAGCTTTTCGTAATGTATCATGAAATAGAAAGAACAGCTTTAGAACACAGAAAAAATTAATGCACTGTATACCATGAATCCTTATACTACTCCCATTATTTTATAATAACTATAGCATTAGGATTAATGCGAAACAAACAGTATAGCAAAAGCTGCGGTGCAAGCTTCGGGCATGTGAAAACACAAAGCAGCCATATTAACTCTTGTGCGCAATTGCAAAAGATTCCCACCAGAACTGCGAGTACGTCACATCACATGGGTATGACCGACGCATGCGCAGAAGAAATTCCCGCGTAGCAGCAGCCATTTTAGGTTGCAAGCGTATTAAGATTAGTAAACACATAGGCAAGCATTACTGGGACACCCCAAATGTCAGAATAAAGGGAAATTAGTCAAACAAACAGATTGATTTAGTTCATTAAGGTTATTCGAGGTTCTTGAATACAAGCAAGTCGCTTTACGTGCGAATCCTTGCTCCATCAATACGACCACAGTGTTGTATCAGCAATGTTATCGCTGTTTTCCATTGAACTTTGCTGTAAACACCGCTATCGCTGTGCAGAGGGAGGGCTGCGGGGAGGTGGGGCAGGGTGTGGGGGGAGTGGATTCGGACATACAGTGGCAAGAGTAAAGTAAGTAAATAAATAAATAAAACTATTTACCTTGCGCTCACTGCATCGCCAATTCGTAGATGCAGCGAGTGCAAGGTAAATAGTTTTATTTATTTATTAACTTACTTTACTCCTGCCCATCGTATGTCCAAGTCGACAATCCCACCCACCCCGCCCCTCCCCCACCCTGCCCCACCGCCCGCAGCACTCCCTCTGCAAGCTCCCACTGTACCCCCTGAAAGTGTCCACACCGCTGAGTATTTGGGCCTTACCTTGATCTAGAACTTTAGCTGGTCTGCACAGATCTATAAGAGCAAATTGATTCTTGAACATTATGAAGGGGGCATCCTGAGGGGTTTTAAGGGTTTCCGTTTTGGACCCGCATTTTCGGGCATCCAAATCTTTAATATAAAAGCATTAGACGGGCCTTGTATGGGGAGAAGAATGGGGCAGGAGTGGGCTACCACACTGAAGGTAGGTGAGAACCAATTTATATGATCTTTGGTGACTCTCCCAATCAGTACCCCACTCCTGCCATTACAGTTGGATCTGGGCCACAGGTTCATTGCTCATAAAGCTGCCCTTAGACCTTTGCTGTAATGGAGGCGGCTATGGGACTCGGTGAACCTATTCCCGTATTGGGCATGATTGGAGGGGCTACTCAGGCAGCCTGGAGTTTCTAGGATTCCCTTGTTTAAGCACATCAATACTTACTCGGCAAAGATGGAATGTGAACATTAACGTGGGGGCCATTTGCGGTGTGTCTAAGGCAGCATTTAAGGGGATTTACTGGAGTTATATAGATGGAGAATTGAGCAGGTACAGGAGTTTGGGTACCCTGATACTAGCCTTCTCGGAATTCAAAGATTCTTTCCTTATGGAAGAATATATGGATTCCATTAAAACCCCTTTGGCAAAAACCCTGCACATTACATTTTGATTTGGAACCCTACTGTTGCGCCCCTTCACTGCTAAATGGAGATAACAGGATACTAACCCAGCCCTTTCTGTCCCCAAATCAAGGAATGCATCAATCGTATATTGTTTTTCTGCTAGCGCTACCATAATCACCGGAAGAAATGGATACTACCACTATGTTGGAGTACGTGGATTGGTGATTTTGGGGTGGACTCCAGAATCCTCAGATCCAATACATCACTCTTGATTGTGTTTGCTCTGTACCGCTTCTTAGTGGGAGTATGGAGAATCAGATAGGGCAGTGTAGGGCCCTGAATACTGTATTACACTGCCCGTTGCTGTTGGCAATGTGACCCAGACAAATACTTTAGTTATACCTTCTAATTCAATGGCTTCCTTAACGGGGTGTTAATTCTCCATTAGAATTCAGAAGTAGTAGTCATATGGCTGTAGCCTGTTTTATGAAATCCTAAAACTAGCAATGTTTAGTCATTAAATACTGTCCATAAATGGCCTTATGACAGCTTGTTTTATTTTATTGGTATTACTGCTTTAAAGTTTATATGTCAATTGTATTTACATAAACCTTTATGGCAGCATTTGCAGCATTTGCAGACTAAAGAAATGTCCTATTATGCCATAACTACATAAACACTATAAATGAAACACCACTACAAACAAAAGTACAAACACAGGTTTAACCACAATGGCTTGGAAATATTCATTAATGTGATTATGCTACTCATATGAAAATGAAACAAATAGGCATGTTGTGCCATCCGTCGATCTTTTTCTTGTAAGCATCTACTTCACTCAGTGCAAGGATCCTTCAGGTGTTTCTCTAAGGCATAAAAATTAGTTCATCAACAGTCAGCTAAAATAGATCTCTTTATCGTCCAGTCTCAAAAATGCCCATACGTTGCCACTTAAGAGTCTATTCATTGGCACAAATCCAAGATTGCTCTGGGATTTGAAAAAAAGATTTGCTGGAGTAAAGGGAGAAACAAATAAAGTTTCCAGAAAGTCTACGGAAAGGTGGAATTTACTTCAAAAGTAGTTTAACAAACAAGTTCTGCTTTTGTAGAGGAGTTAGTTTCATTTTACATTCATCCTTGCATTTTTCATCCCGAAAGGATGAAAACTTTGAGCAGATTCTTGTGCGCGCTGATGCCCCTTTCAATGAGAGATCATCATTTCTGCAGGAGGAGGTGGATCTACATTTTCTACAAAGGTTGGCTGTATCAGCTGTGGTGTTCCATAACGGTAACGGGTATTGTAAGATGATGGGTGAAGTGAATCCAATGGGAAGAGAGTGCGCACTGCAGTCTACAAGAGAAAAAAACAATTATATGTGAAAGCATTGAATGAACAAAGTTGATAAAAAATCTGTCAGAGCTCCTAATTGCTCAATAGTGCAAAGAAAACTTAAAGAAACAAAACATCACACTACAGAAGAAGTAATAGGCACGGTCTACGAGTGCGCAAGGAAGGAAGGATATGGCAAAATGAAAACAGTTATCTTTTAAAGAAAAGTTAGAAACGTACAACTGAGATGGTTCACTGACCCTTACTTTGCAGTGAAGATGCATGGTGGCTTAAAAGCTGGGCAACCCTATAGAGAGTCTTCTAACTTCTGTATAAACCGTTAAAATTATTTTCTTTGCTAATAATGAACAGTTAACACATCTGCTGGATGAGGTCTGATGTACTGCTAGTTGATAGAGAGTTTCCAGCGTCCTTAAAACCACCTTACTATTTACCCTTACTGGTGGAGGGATTAGTGGGTGGGATGTTGTCTCTGAGAGGCAGAGGCACGGTTCTTGCATTAGGCCATGATGACCTGGAACCAGGACTGTCTAGCGCTTTGGGTCAGTCCATACTTGCTCAACATTCAGGCTTTGGATTTTAATAACCCAACTTTACTTATCAATTGGAGAAAACATAGTTCAGAAGCTTAAAATTTTCTGAAATTTTTCATAATCACAATAACCGCTGCAGTATCATTGTTTATCTTTAACCCCTTCGCTGCTGCCGCCGGCCGTTGGACGTCACGCGAGCTACCTCCCTGGTGCTGCGCACGTCCAACGGCCGACATGGCCGCACCCGTTTCTTGGAACACTGCTGCCATGCGCCGGCACCCTTGCACCATGATGCAAGGATGCCTGCATCGTGGGGAGATTGCTTTGAGCAGGAAGGAGCACCTTCCACCACAAAAGCAATCGATTGAGGTAATTTCCTCTTCCAATGCATGCTGTAGAATGCAGCATGCATTGAAAGAGGAAACAAAATGGAGAAATAAAAACATTTCCCCTCGTTGTCCCTTTGTTGCACCTCGTTACGCCACCCATAGGGTGTAGAATTCTGACACATTTCCTGATTTACAATTGCTCATAAATCTGGAAATACATTGTGTACATGGGTGTTGCGTGGAAACACACACAGCAACACCCATGTCACGCCCCTAACATGCAAAGTGATGCGTGAAAAGGGGCGATATTTACAAGCACAGGTAAAGCCACGCTAGGTGGCTTTAAGTGTGCTTGTAAATATCAGGCAGCAGGTTGAGCTGCCAGTGCATCACGCAACGTGATGCACCAGCAGCACAAGGGGCTTGGAAATCTGCCCCTTAGTTCTTTGTTCCAGTTCCGGGATGACATGTCAATTAATCAATTTGTGTGGCAAGCACACCTTAATGTCCGGATATAACTCAAGTGAGACCTCTTAATTTCCCTCCTCATTTCTCCTTAAGATCGAGAAGTGCTAGGATCCAGCTGTGGCTGGTGGGCTCCAGTGCTGTGACGCCATTTTTGGGTGTAGCCTCTGACAGGGTGAGTGAGGTCACTTGGACACCACACCCGACATGAGTTAATTTAGCCACAGCTGGCACGACTTTCTAATTCAGACCAGCTTCATAAGAATTCAAAAGTAATAGCAGCGACCACTCCAATGCAGCACTGACAACATTAATTAATAATCATCATCATGAACAAATGGTGAAACACAATGTAATACATGGGCACAACTAATCCAGAACTTCGGGTGGGACTAACACTCTAACCTCAGCTGGTCCTAGCACTGGTCGCACATGGTGCAACAATCTTTTTTGACTCCCCCTCCCACATTTCCTCCTTGTCCATGATTTTCCTCACTACCACTCACCAACAATGCACCTCATATCTCTATAGCACCTTTCTGACAAAAATTTCATTTTTTTATAGTGCTACTCATAGTTTACTCACACTCAGTTCTGTGATCAACATCATTCTTTGTAGCAGGCACATTAACCCTCGGCGCTGTGTGGGTCGCAGGAGTACCCATGTGAGTGCACGGTGAGGGATGCAGCGGTGTGAGAGTAGGGTAAGAGGAGTGCCTGCAGGCTGAGTGACGTGACCATATGAATTTGGGTGCGGATGCAAGTGCGGAGTGGGATGAATTAATGCATTGTTAGTGATTGGCTTATTTGAGTGAGATTGCAGAATGAGCAGTGAAGGGGACAGGTGAGTGAAGAGTCACATGAGTGCAGGGTGAGTAGTGTGCTCGTGTGACTGCAAGGTGAAATACAGTGTAAACAGCACAAGTGCATTGTGAGTGCAGAGTGATCACTGTGAGTGCAGGTTGAGTGGGTGAATTGTGTGAGTGAATGGTGATCAGTGTGAGTGCTCTGTGATTGCTGTGAGTGCATGGTGAGCGTGAAAGAGAAGGGCGAGAATGAGGAGTGAGATGTCTGAATGCAAGGTGCAATCCCAGACACTTAAAGTAACTCAGCATACTACTGACGGCGGGGTAGGGTTTCAGATATGTTAAACTATTGCTATTATGGCATTAATCAGGGATCGAGTGTGGAGGAAATAAATAATTAAAGGGAACAAAGACAGAGAAGTCACATTACAAATGAATGCATACTTTTTTTTTATAACCCTATTTAGTGTCAAGACAAGGTCTTTGCAAGCTCTTTAAACAACACATGGCTGGCATTTTTCCTTTGGCAACCCTACTTTGCATTTCTTTCCATGAAATGCATTCTCACACTATGGCAGTAAATGTAAAATGCAAATGTAAGAAATAGGCTGAGTGGGGTCCCAGGGGGGTACTGGAACCAGAAAAAAGAACTAAGCCTCGGTAACCAGTTTACAAAGGTATGTAAATGGTCTTTAAAGACCTGTGAAAAACTCGGGTGTGCAGGAGATAAGAATCCAGACACTGCCCAGCCGAGCCCCACAGCAGCTCGAGCTGCAGCAGCCCGGGCTGAGACACAGAAGGGGGGGAGCCCTTTTAGCCCTATGGGCGTTGCGGGCCTCATATAATGTATCATGTAAAGGAAGCATGATGTACGCACAGCATTTCAAGCACATATTAAAAGAGGGCTGAACTGTGCCAACGTTGATAAATTATTTTGGCTGGCACAGTTTTGGTCCCGTAAAAGTGCAGAACTTACATACCACATCCTTCCTGATATTTTTGACACAAATGTGGGCTCTGCGTGCTTTTCAGTTCTGTACTTAAACTGAACTATGCTGCTGTCCTTTTCCCGGGTTTGAATTATTCATGATTAAAAACGGGGGGTAGGTGGGTTTCGGCTTTTAAATCTGTAAAGTGTAACTCAGTTACCCGTTTGTCAAATCAGAGCTAACCCTCAGGGATTAAAAATTGTGTTTTTATTAAAGATTGGTACATAGTAATTTCAGTCAATTGTGGGCATTTTTATAGCTAGTCAAGGCATTCAGATGTTCGAAGAACATAGTTGATAATAATTCTGTAACCTTGAAAAATAATGGGATGCTACATTCTGATTTGACAACTACACGATTTCAAGGGAAATACGTGCAATATTATTTTGTGGTGTAATATAAAGGAAAGGAATTCATGCTACTAAGAGTGTTGCAGAGTGCTGAAGAGCATATCTACAAGTAAGTGCTTCATTGTTAGGAACACAGACTATGGCACATACAGGGTGAGCTGGAAGGTAACAATGCAAGGTTAGCATGTAGTCAAAATCATGACAAAAGAGTGCAGGCTGTATGCGTTTATTCAGTAGCTTGATATTTTTATCTATAACCTTACTCTTATATTGGTTAGATTATGCTGACTTCGGTTGTGCCTTTTTTTTACAATTAACTTTACAATTAACTGTTAATAAACATGTTTGCATGTTTTATGGAAAGGTTATGGGTCTGCGAAAAGCATGCAATAACCTGTACAATGAGCTGACTTTTCAGATTTATTGGGCCTTGTTCTTAATTGTTTTGGCATGATATTTATATATATATATATATATATATATATATATATATATATATATATATATATATATATATATATATATATATAATTTTTTTTTAAATTTAATTTAATGTTTTATTGAAGTTTTCATAAAACAAAAACAAAATCAAGCGACATATATAGCAAGATTACATCGCAGACTACAGTGTACAGAGGTACGCAACAGTCCATCCAAAGTAGGGTGCAGTCTTCCCACATATACATTTTGGCACAGTTTAACAGATATTTTATGGCTACAGCATTAACCATCACGTAACCATACAGGATTCCATCAGTCAGGTGATTGAGCTATAATATATATTTAGTAAAGGGACCCCAGATGTATTTAGATGTAGAAGCTCTGGGCAGTTCCTCCCAATAGCACAGAAGTTGATTACGACAGAAAGCTATATCCTTTAGCCATTGATGAACCCTAGGCGCAGGCTTCCCATCCCAATGCAACGATACCCTGCGTTTGGCCAACAACCGCGCCAATGCCATCAGCCTGCGATTACATGATTTAAGATACAGTACATTGCCTAAAAGACAGATAGGCTTGGTGCAAAGCACAGGCTCTCCCACCATTGTTGTTAATGCTTCGGTTACTTTCCCCTAGAACTCTGCTACCCCGCAACAACTCCATGCCAAATGCTGAAAATCAGCTGCCTCAGCCCCGCAGCGTCTACAGTTATCAGAATCCCTTAACCCATATTTAAAAAGTTGCACGGGCATATAATATATTTGATGAATGTATTTATAATTAATTAAACGCAAATTTCCATTAGCAGCGAATTGACCTGTCAGTTAACAACAGGTGCCCCATTCGTCTTCTGTCAGAGCCTGCGGCAAAATAGCATTCCATTTATCCATCGGACCCACACTCACATACACTTCATCAGCTTGCGGAGCATTATATAAACGAGTAATCATTTTCGCCCTAGTTTGTGCAACGTAAATATGTTGTAGCGCCCTAAGAATGGGGGGCTCAGCCGGATAGCCAGGATACAAGGCTTTAATCGCAGATCTCAGCCTACTATATATAAAGGTAGCCATAACCGAGCCACCCCCATCTCCCAAAAAGGCCTGCAATCCAAGAAACTCCCCACCTGAATACATATCCCCCATAGTACACTTATCCATAGACTGCAAAATTTTCACAGCCCCCATTTCACACGTCACAGAAATTTGGATGATGGAGCAGCAGCATAGTCGGCGCCTACAAGGGCAATTTCCCAGCCCGTCTTCCAAGTTCCCTCCACGCATGTCTCGTGCAGTGTACTGTGTCGTTCTCATCTTTCTCGAAGACTGTGGTGTCATTAACTACCATTGCTTTCAACTGTATCACATGTGGCGTGAAGGGCGGCGCGATCTGCCAATATGACGCATATTGCGCTTGCGCACACAAATAATACAGTTTCATGTCTGGCACACGGAACCCATCCTTTTCGTACGGTAGCGTCAGAACTTCCCACTTTATACGCGGCTTTTTCCCTCAACAGACCAGAGTGATCAATATACCGTGCAATACGTAAAAAAAATGCTGACTTAAAATAACGGGAATGTTGACAAATAAATACAGAAATTTCGGGAGGACCACCATTTTTATCAGCGCCACTCTGTCTGCAAATGTTAATGGGAGCTGTATCCATCAAGCAACTTTGTCTTCCGGTCCAGGGAAGACATGGCTTGGCAGTTCGGGCTGGACTGTTCCCATGATGCACAGGGTCAAGGCTAATTTGCATATGGCCATGTCTGAACTGGGGTGGCTTGGTGAGCAAGATAACAATGGATTAAACTCATATCTGTGACTGGGGGTGAATGTTTTGCCATTGTGCAACATTCCGTCCATCATCTTGTGTGTTTTGCTGTTCACCCTATGTGGGAAGGATATGCCCAGACGTGGGTCCCGTACTCACTACGTCACTGGAGTCAAGCTAACCTGGCTGAAGACGGCTGATAGCCAGAAACCGGTCCTAGGATGCTTGATTCCGGTCCAGGGATGACATGGCTTGGCAGTTCGGGCTGGACTGTTCCCATGAGGCACAGGGTCAAGGCTGATTGGCATATGGCCATGTCTGAACTGGGGTGGCTTGGTGAGCAAAATAACGATGGATTAAACCCAGATTTGTGACTAGGGGTGAATGTTTTGCCATTGTGCAACATTCCGTCCATCATCTTGTGTGTTTTGCTGTTCACCCTATGTGGGAAGGGTATGCCCAGACGTGGGCCCCGTGCTCCCAACGCCACTGCAGTCAAGCTATCCTGGCTGAAGACGGCTGATAGCCAGAAACCTGTCCTAGAATGCTTGATTCCGGTCCAGGGAAGACTTAGCTTGGCAGTTCGGGCTGGACTGTTCCCATGAGGCACAGGGTCAAGGCTGATTTACATATGGCCATGTCTGAACTGGGGTGGCTTGGTGAGCAAAAAACGATGGATTAAACCCAGATCTGTGACTGGGGGTGAATGTTTTGCCATTGTGCATCATTCCGTCCATCATCTTGTGTGTTTTGCTGTTCACCCTATGTGGGAAGGGTATGCCCAGACGTGGGTCTTGTGCTCACTATGCCACTGGAGTCAAGCTATCCTGGCTGAAGAGGGCTAATAGCCAGAAACTGGTCCTAGGATGCTTGATTCCGGTCCAGGGAAGACATGGCTTGGCAGTTCAGGCTGGACTGTTCCCATGAGGCACTGGGTCAAGGCTGATTTGCATATGGCCATGTCTGAACTGGGGTGGCTTGGAGAGCAAAATACCGATGGATTAAACCCAGATCTGTGACTGGGGTGAATGTTTTGCCATTGTGCAACATTCCGTCCATCATCTTGTGTGTTTTGCTGTTCACCCTATGTGGAAAGGGTATGCCCAGACGTGGGTCCCGTGCTCACTACGCCACTGGAGTCAAGCTATCCTGGCTCAAGACGGCTGATAGCCAGAAATCGGTCCTAGGATGCTTGATTCCAGTCCAGGGAAGACATGGCTTGGCAGTTCAGGCTGGACTGTTCCCATGAGACACAGGGTCAAGGCTGATTTGCATATGGCCATGTCTGAACTGGGGTGGCTTGGTGAGCAAAATAACGATGGATTAAACCCAGATCTGTGACTGGGGGTGAATGTTTTGCCATTGTGCAACATTCCGTCCATCATCTTGTGTGTTTTGCTGTATTCTAATTGCACCCTTTTTGTACAGTCTGTTAACGCAAACAACACAGATTCGTCCCAATTTATTCCCAACCCAGAGTACCATTCAAATCTAATGTATTTCCGTATCAGTTTCTCGAGGTGTACCTCAGGCTCACGGACATATAGGACCATATCATTGGCGTACACTGCCCCTTTGATAACCACACCAGGGCTACATCAGCTAAATATTCCGCTATCTCAGACTCCTCAGCAGTTCGCCTGCATCTGTACATACCCTCATAGTGCTCAACAAAGGAGGCCAGTATGCCCTCACTGTCACAATGCCTGATCCCATTCACACAAATAGAATTGACTGTGTTGTTTTTGGCCCAGCGTTCAGTTAAATTTTTGCTGCCAGCGCTCTACCCGGCCGCCCTCCCTCCATAATAATATCTTGCCGTCCATCGTCTTGTCATATGTTTCACTTCCATGTACGCGAACTCGTTATACTCAGTGATCTTTGATTTAATGGTCGCTAGTGTAGCGACATCTGACTCTCTGGCATACTGTCTCTCAAGTTCAAGGATCTCCGATTCAAGTGCCTTTATGGAACCACGAAGTGACTTAAGAACCCCAGCCTGGAGACCGATACACGCTCCACGGATCATCACTTTGAATGCCTCCCACAAAGTGTCTAAACCTTCCACCGTGCCTGAATTGTGTTCAAAGTATTGAACGATAGCTTCCCTGACTCCCTCAAAAAACACTTGCTCTTGCAGAGCTGAGGATTGCAATCACCACTGAAACAGCAGTGGGGTATACCTAGGGATAAGCATAGTGAACAGTGAAGGGGAATGATCAGAAAGTGTGCTAGGTAAGTGGGTGACGTGCGTAACCCGCGAGTTTATGTCACCAGTGGTCAGCCAATAGGTCAGGCGGGAGCAAGACTGATGTGCATAAGAGTGGCAGGTACCCTCCCGTGTCCCAGGGTGTCGCAACCTCCAAATATCTATAAGGGACAAGTTGTGTATCCCAGTCTGAACCGCCTGTGCGGCATTTTTAACAGTTGGGTCAGAGTTGGTGTGCCTATCCAGATCTGAAGTCAAGATCACATTAAAATCGCCACCACAGATAATATCGGTCGGCTGGAGCCTATAGACCTTATTCCACAAGACATCATAAAAGACAGGATTATCCACATTAGGCCCATACACATTAATAATGGTGAGCATCATTCCACACAATTTCCCCTGCACCAATATGTACCGACTGTCCGTGTCATCCTCCACGTGAGATGGTTCAAAGACCAAATTTTTCTTGATCAATATCATAACTCCTCTCGCATATGAGATGTAGGACGACACAAACTTGACGCCTGCCCATCTAGTGGCCACATTACTTGCTACTTGGTTGCTTAAATGAGTTACCTGCAATAAAGCGACTTGCACATTGTGCGGAACCAAAAAAGCAAGAACCTGCCTGGTTTTCTTTGGATTATTCAATCCCCTGACATTCCATGTTATGCATGTCACCTTGCCACCCGCCAACAGTAGCAATAATGTTCAGAATTATAACAAGAGCTGCACCCCTTGCACCTGCATCACATACAAGACAACTAACTCACCTCTGCACACCACTCCGCAAAAAGCAACCATGTATTGAATCCCCAACATACCCCCCCACCCACTTAAGCATCCCAAACATGTTAAGTCTCCCCAATACCAGGAAAAACAGAACCCAAACCCCCCACCCCACCCATTGTGAGAAGCTAGTCCTCCCACAGTCTACACCCATATCGAAAAAGAATTGCGTGGGTTATTCCCTCCTCGGGGACACCCGCCGCCCACCGACCCCATGGTGGTACCTAGGGGGGGGTCAGGGCAAGTCTACAGTCCCTTCCCAGCACACCCCACAGTCATCAAAGAAACAAAAATAAACAATACATGGACAGAATCTAATGCGCAATCAAATGCATAGAAACCTTGCTCCACAGATAATCAGCAGAACATATCGCTTAGCAGTCTCACCCCTGTATACTAGTAGCCAGAGAGATGCGGACATTACGCAAAGTAAAGTAAGCTCCAACTTGCCCGTATTGGTGGACTCAGGCACTCCAGTGATGCGCACGTTTTTCCGGCGCAATCTCACCTCCAAGTCCTCATTCTTGGCCCTTATGACCTCCAATATCTTATCCACTTCAGAGCAAGACTTCGTAATACGTTCCACTTTGTCCTCAACCGTGGAGATACCTTGTTCCACCTCCGTCAGACGCACACCATGTTAGCCTAACTTTGCTGACATGGTGTCCATACGCAAGTTTAGGTTTCTATCTTTCCATCTATAGTTTGAAGACTCTGCTGCATTGCCAGCAAAAATGTTTCCAGCTTGGAGCAGCTACCAGATTGCATATCTGTTTCTGTGTCGGATGCTGCCTGTTTTTGCGTTTTCTTCAGGAGCTTAGATTTGAAGGAGAGCGTAGATTGCAGGTGCTTGTCTGGCTTACCCATCCTGCCACCGGAACAAACAAACTGTAGACTGCGCACTACACTAATCAAACTACAAGGTTACTCAAGGCCTCCACAATCCGTCAGGGCCGCACGCACACGGTGCTGGTCGCAATCAGAGCAAGCAGACACACTCTAGAAAGCTGCCCCCAAACAATCCGCGGGCAACAATCCAAAAATAGTCCTGCCACAGCTCCTATTCAATACCGGTGCAGCAGCACTCCCCAAAACCTCTCCTGAGGTATGTGTAACTCCAAGAAGGCCCGGACGCAGAAGCAGAATCAGCAGTCCACCATGCATCGCCACAACAGCAACACAGAGGAATCCTCCAGCAGATGTCACGCCAAGTAATTAGTCTCAAGCTTGCGCAGAAGTAGGCACCACTCCAGCTGGTCCCACCAGCAGCAAAGGTGTACCCCAAACAGACCAACCACAGCATTCGCAGGCCTCAACAACCTCCACAGCGTTGGCCAAATGTGTAGCTGAAGGTGCTATATCGATTCAGTAGGCTCCACCATGCACACCAGCAAGAAAGGAGGAGTGCCAGTTTCTCAAGTTGCGAGGGTGCACAATAGCTCCTGAACACATCCCCCGCCGCCTTAACTAACACAGTCCACAGTCCAATTATCCCAAGAGGGCCTCCGGTTCACATCAGGTCCACCGAACAGTCTCTGCTCCCGCCTCAAGCTCTCCGCCTGCAGAAACGTTCACTACACCACCATACCGCTCCCGACTCCAGCCAGAGCCACGGATCCAAGCAGCGGCTCCAGACAGCGCCACTCCCGAAGCCCGCAACAATCACAGGACACCAAACCTCTCTTCGGTCGCGAGGCCCACCACAGCCTTGGTAAGGCCACACCACAACAGTCTTGCAGGCCCCGCACAGCGCACTGGACACCCTCGATCCTCCGCAGCTGCTCACCCCACAGAGCACTGCCTCCGACTTCCAGCCGCATTCCAGCACTGGGGCGTATCACATCTGGGGCAAGGCCGCGCCGCAACGGGCCACCCGGCCTCTGCGCGCCTACCCGCCGGCAAGCCCCAGTCCATAGCCAGGCCCCAAAATTCTCTGACGTGCTCTTGACACACAGCAGTTCCATGGAGCACCGCCACAATGTCGCTCGTCCCAACGGTGTCTCCTTCAAACACCACACTGCAGGCTTCACTCCTCGAGCAGTAGCGCCTCCAACACAGCCAGGTCTTTTTGGCACCTGCCTCAGTTCCCAGCTGCCGCCATTTTATGCACGACCACCAGAGGCTGCATATCAGCTTTCCCGCAGAGGCAGCAGCCACATAAATTACCGCATCCGATGCAGCAAACAATGTGCAATCCAACACGCTATCTCTCCACCTCAGATGACTGGAGGAAATAAAGGATAGTGGACAGTTTGTGGCCCCGACCAGCAGAGCTGCACTAATGTGCGGCCATCTTGCTTCAGGCTCACTAGCGCTCCCAGCATGATATTTATATATTTATGCATAAGTATTTATTAGTACCATAGGCATCATGTGGCCAATAAGCAACTTTGCAGTGCTGAGTGATGCTAGGTGACTGATAAATGATCCCAAAGGACAGGTGTCCAAGTATGTTTGATCCATACACACTCCCTTGGTCACTCGCCATTTATTGAGGCCAATGCTGTGATCTGAGATAGAGTTGCAGGTTCTTTACTTCCTTGGGATTCCTTGGGAAGTGGCGGCAGTGCGTCTCAAGATAACCTGACTGAACTAGAGGACTCTGTGAATAAGCGGATTTTCATCGCTTTTTTATAGTTATAGTGTTTAGCTGGGGAGTGCCCTTCGGTGGGGTTCAAACAATTCGAATTAGCCTCTGTTTCTTCTGTCTGTTTTGTTAGACGTGAGGTACTGACTGGAAGAAGAATGGTAAGGAATCTTTTTAGAGGAATGCTAGCATTTTTGCACTAATGGGTTTATACTCACTGCAGAGCACTGTAAATGCAATCCTTACTTCCAATGGGAACCTATGGAAGTTTTTACAGCTGGCTAATTATGGTCTGACTTCCTTATATATAGACAGATTCTAACCACTTGGTTTCACATGCTCTGCAGTTAATGAAAATGCTCCTTTGAGACCAATGTAGATCGAATAACGACTGTCTGAGATTGACAGCATTGGATTTAATGTTTGACTTTTATAAATTAAAAATTTGTGAATCAGACATCCGTTTCCATCCGCTCACCTCTGGCAGAATTGGGATCGTGTATCACTTGTTTTGGTGTAGAGCAATTGGCGCCTCAGGCGTCCAGCGTCACCACTGCTGTAGGAAATAAACATGCAACCATAATACAGCTGCAGTGCGGCATGACCCAACTACTGTTTAGTATGAGATTTGACGCTGGAGTTCCCAGTCACTAGAGTCTAGAGTGCACTGCCATTGTTTTGGTTCTCTGGGCCGTATCAAGATAATTAATTCTGTTACTGATTACTGTTCATGAGGTACACTGCTTCTGAGTGAAACATGAAGATATTTAAATTCACAAATGCAATTGGGGCACCTACATGGAAATACCACAGAGGCCAAGCAGGAAAAGAGCTTTTTTGCATTATGTTTCCATAATGTTGGACTAAAATAGCGATTACGCAGGCAAAAGTAGGTTTTGAATCCATCTGTATTCTCTCAGGTTAAATGAATAAATAAAAGACAAATGAGGTGGGATTATAATCATAGAATAGGGAATCAACATCCTACACTTTAGCCACCTGTCCAATATGGGTTGTCTGTAGATGTCTTTGGGGTGTATTAGCTACTGCATGGTCAGTCTCTTCTCAATTGATTTTAGGAATAACCTTGTTCAATAGCAATACTTCAGTATTGTTAAATTAGATTATTTCATTAATTTGAAGGTAGGACTAAAGAACTATTGGCTGCAGCCTAATTAACCTTACCTTGTTGCATTTCCGTATTTGTGGGGAGAGGGACAGCCGAACTTACAAGGCGTTGAACGTACTTAAAGTTTCTGACAGATAATGATAACAGCAGATAATTCTTCCTAAACCCAGGCGCCAGACTTTATTCAGAAACTCTTGCAACATCTGCTTCTCCCTAACAGGTGGCGCCATCAGCCTTCATAGTGACTTCGACCAGTCTCTGTACATGACAACACAGAGTTCCATATAGGTGCTGTGCATGCGTGCTGACATTAGTTTCTCTTTCTCCAGTCCTGCCTAGTATCACGCATCAGGTGTTAGACTAACGCATTTCAGTGTGGTGATCCGCATCACAGCACTGAAATGCATTGTCACGCATTTGCATGGTATCTCAGCATCCCTGGCACTGCCTAAATATCATGGAGTCGGTGAAAGTGTGGCAGCTGTGTGCTGTTCCCACTGCAGGCTTGGGTCTTGCAGCAGTGTTGAGGCTGCAGTAAGGCTCACTGCACAATGCAACAATGTTTCATGGTGATTTCCGCTGTGTGGCTTTCACGCAACCTGACGTCATGGTAGTGTCCAGTATTAGTCTGGCGCCGCGGGGGTTGGGGGATGTCAAGTCCTGCTTGCGAGGCGGGGAGATTGTTATGGGAGGAAATGGTTTTGTGTGGCTAAAAGTGTGCAGACGCCACCGCAATCTTGGCGCTAGCAGCACTGCCTGCTGCTTGCACCTGCCCAGGCCGCCATTGTGTTTTGTACCTTGGTGAATTACATTTTTCATCACCGGAACTCTGCCTCACGTCATTTAGTCAGTGACCGGCTGTTGCAGCGGCCGCCCAAGACAGCCTGACTGGAAGACAGCAGACTTCAGGACAGCAGGCCCCTGGACTAAGGAGGCGGGCGGGAAACCTGAACTGCCACAGTGACTTGCAGTCTGCTTGCCTTGCAGTCGCTGCCTGCAAAAGAGTCAAAATAAGTACCAGTCCCGCGAGCGTGTATGCTTAATTGACCCAGCGAAAACAATTCCTGAATATTTGACTAAACCACAAGCAAGCCAAAATAATTGATAATGGTGATTTACAAAATAATAAGAACCTTGATGCAAACATTAGCATGCCATGAGTCTGCATTTTTATTTGAATGGGTTTTTCCAATGATTGGCGGGTTTTGAGCATGTAAGTGTCTTTGGGGGACACCTGAAGGGTTCTGAGAATGTTCTATATATTGGTCATGAAACCTCATGTCCGGTTCATGCCCTCTCGCTGTGTTTCTATCACAAGTAGTTCCTGTTGGGCACGGATCCTTTCTTGGGTTGTTTTTCTAGCACCCTGCTGAGATTGTGGTGAGTGTGATTGTCAACTCACAAACGGATATCAAGTAACCCATAAAAAACAGCAGTTTATTGTTCCCAGATAGTTTTGAGCCAATCATTGTGTTTCAGTGCTACAAGTGAAATGACTGGCACGAAAATGTAACATGCATTTGGTTAAAACGCTATTCTGGCTGGAAAAGCAAAACATGACAGAAAAAACTTGGTAAGCACTGTGGTCTAAACTGCAGAGGTGGGTAAAAATAAAGGCCTGTGCCAGTACCTTTTTTGGGAATAATAGTAACTGTGCAAATCCTAATCCAAAAATGCATCACAGCGTGTGTGCCATCAGGACTGAGCTTAATCTTTACCGCAGAGCTGGCTCGTCACCTTCCTCAAAATAAAGTGTTCTGAAAGTCAGGTCAGTGAGACTATGTTATCAGCCTAGCTGTGACCTAATGAGTGCCTCCCACGCTCCGCTTTCTAATGCAGCCCTGCTTACAGCTCATGTGGTCAGCACCAATCGAGTGAGTCGGCAGGTTACTCATCTGATTATAATAAATTATGAACAACTTCCAGACTGCTTGATCTATTTTCCGCAATTTTGGCTACAGTCTGATAAATGAGTTGTTTAACAATTATTTTTTATGCTTTGAATCAGTTAACTTAGCCTTTCTTGTTGCTCAAATTGGTGTCATTTCTGATGTTTATATGTTTCCCTTCTCTTCATTGCTCTATTTTGTTTGTGAGCAAGTGTCACTCTTAGTTGCTGAAATGTCACTCATAATTACACTGTATTTATGACAATGTCACACATAGCAATCTGAAACCTTGGCAGCTATGCTTCTCTGCACTCTTTGGCACGAATTCGAAGCTCTGCAGCTACCTATTTTGGCTCTTTTTACTGATGTTTGCTTAATACTTTTTTGTCAGATTACAGAGGTGTCAACCCTTCAGGCAACAGCATTCAAGCCATATGTGTGTTGTTAACATAGGTCAGTCAAAGCCTTTCACAATGTTTGTGCCTCTTCATCAAACAGGACTCCATGTCTCTCGTCATCTCTCGGAAACTATGCTTGGTTTGCTGGGCCGGACTGGTAACCAAAACCGGCCCTGGCAAGGTGCTTGGGCGGCCCCCTCTCCCGCGGGGGGGTTGTGGGTGCCGCCGAGCTCTTTGCCAGGGCTGGTTTTCGGCCAATTTTGTTACAGGGCCTATTTTGCAGATAAGCTGCAAAAACGGCCCTGTCACAAAAAAGGCCCCCAAGGGCCCCAAACCGGCCCCACACCCGTTCGGCGCACCGGGGGATTGCCCGGTGCCCACTACGGCCAGTCCGGCCCTGTTGGTTTGTCATCTCTTCCGACACTCTATTGCCATCATACCTCTTATTAACTCTCTTCTCTATCTGTGTCAGCCACTATCTCTTCATCACACCAGTAACCCAGTCTTTTATGTATCTCAGATTTTCTTCAAGAATCCATCCCATCCTCTCGCGC
Source organism: Lissotriton helveticus (assembly GCF_964261635.1). Lineage (NCBI taxonomy): Eukaryota > Metazoa > Chordata > Amphibia > Caudata > Salamandridae > Lissotriton > Lissotriton helveticus. The sequence continues at coordinate 1,416,284,408 of NC_136059.1, read as the reverse complement.
ACTTTACCCACTTCACTTTTTCACCTTCCTATATGACAGCATTTGTGAACAGTTAGTAGGTTTCGAAAAAATTGGTGGATTTTAAATTCCCATTAACAAATATAAAAGTGAAGGGAGTTTTAAGTGGGATAAAGGTAAACCGAAGCAGCTTTTTTGTTTAAAAATTGGGATTCTCACAACTAGCTTTACAAGTGTTACTATGTATGCACCCTCCTAATGCACCTTTCTCCGTATTTCAAGTACTATCTCGCCTTCGGCTCTATCTTTTGTTCTCTTCTCCATTAAATACCCTCAATGCCACCCACCCTCATTCATCTCTTGTACACTGATAGCTGTCTCTTCCCATATACTCTGTTGTTTCCCTATTAGTGGCTATGTGACTTGTATACAATTGAACAATAGCAAGCTAGAAATAGGGAATCATGAATAGGATTTTGAACCTTTTTATCTTGTCACAGGAAGTTAGAGCCTGGTAGTCAGGGAAGGTGAGATAAGAGCGAATTGGTTGAGTTTTATTTGCATCCTTGCAGCATTATGCACTTGCTGAAGGAGGGCATTGGAGTTCTGAAGAATAAGGGCAATGGTACTTCCGTGAGTCAAGTCATTTTGGAACAATGTCTTGATCAGAAACAGTACCCTGATGTCAAATAGAAAGATTATGCACAAAGCTAAGATGGTGGCTGAGTGAGACCTCAGTACTCACCTCTGCACCACTCCGGCCCTCTAAAGGAGTCTTTCATCTGAGAGATGCGCCCAGGCGATCGATGCTGGCTTCGCTAGCACCAAGGACATCATTGGCATACAATTGATCGGGGAGCGAGCGTGGAACGAGGTAGCCCCTTGGCCGATCGCCGAAGCAACCAGTCACACAGCCCGTGCTGGGAAGCGCTGGCTCGGCTGCTCCCTACTGTATTCGCCGGATGGAGCGAAATCGACGTGAGCAGATACAGGTTGCATAGCAACCAGGACGCCAGGGAGAACGGAGCGTGCACAAGACCGGCAATGGCAGCAGACAGAGACGGAGCAAAGCCCGCTCCACAGTGCCTATTCCTGCAGCGATTTCGCGGTCCGAGATAAAGGCTAACGCCAAAACGGAGGTGGGGAAAGCCAAACCCGGCGTGAATTCCAGTAAGAGCAGCAAAACCTCGGCAGCAAAAACACTGAATCCCCCGCTATTAGTGATCATCCTGCCGTTGGGGAGAAAAAACAAACTGTCCTCACTAATCTGTTCCATAAGAAATGCAATGTCGACTCAAATGCAGACGTAGATCTTGTGACTGGTGACAAAAGGAATCCGGGGGTAGGAGAAAAGAAACAACAACTGCCCCTTGTGAACCTGCCAGAAACCATTGAAACATGATTATAATGGGGTTCTAGCAGCGAGATTACAGTACTACTCTCAAATGACACTACAGGTTATCCACTACAAGCGGAGCAGGTTTTTTTTAAAAAGCGGGCTGCAAACTACCACTAATATAGAACTTGAGAGGGAAGAAACTGTCACTTGTGTGCCCGGGAAAGGGGGTCCATCTCCAGATGAACAATCAAAGGGCACGCTAGTAGCCCCCCTTGATAACACTGAGCAGGGGTACATGTCTCCGGATCCCACCAAGAACTTTTATTCATTGAATGAGGAATCCGATGGCTCTGAAATCTCGGACTCTCACAGTGATAGCAGTGGGGACGGGTGTGCTGATACCTCCACTAGTAATGGTAGCCAATATGAGGGTAAAAAAATTCAGAGGAAATCTAAAAGGGCCTCTGAAGGGAGGAAATTTAATCAGAAGGTGGACATGGAGGAAGAACCCGACCTCCGATGGGACTATTCTGATACCCAACCGCTCTCCCTACTGGGGGGTCATGTCTCGACAAGCACAGATAAGAGATTCCAAGAATGTGTGGACACACTGAAGGAATCAGCACAAACACCCGAACCTACACAGTCACTAAGTGCATTCCAGAGTGAGGTAGAATCGGAAAACAGACTTGCCCGCATGGCTGCGAAAAAACTACAGGCTCTGTATGAAAAATTAGTAACACCTGCACTGAAATTGCTGAGAGAATGAGTATGGAGGAGAATCAAACAGAGATACTGGAAAATACAGTGGATATCTCGAAAACACAGGTGACATCTCATGGGAACGCGGTGACTGACATCATGTGGAAGCAGAAAACCGCCAACGCCGAAATAATGTTTGAATTCTTGGGATTCCTGAAAACAGCGAAGGAAGCGACATACGTGCATTGATCATTAATCTTTTGAAGAATGCGTTCCCTGAGCTGGTGCAGTGGGATTGGGACAAAGAAATCCAGCATGTACACCGATTCCCGCTTTCACTACCTAGACGTCCACGTACAGATCAAACTTTCCCCAGAGTCATACTTTGGGCAATTTTCTATATATGATCTTGCCCATCCAAACAAAAAAAGGTGCTGGGAGAAATTCTCATTTTTTGCAAAACCGGATTTCGCACATGCCACGGTGGAGAGGTGATGGCGGCTACGACAGCTGATTACACCCTTCCAGAAAGCTGGGGCTCTCGCTTTACTCCAGAACCCTGCCAAACTGAAAGTAGTTTCACAGGGTCAAACTTTGTTTTTTCCCTCGGAGATACAGGCAGAACAAACCCTGATATATAAATTCCCTAGATAAACATCTGGAAATGGCCACCCCGGACACCCCCCATGTGGGTAACTCTGCAGTTCAGGTCCTTCTTTATGCTGACGATGCGGTACTGTTGGCCCGCACAGGACTGGGGCTGCAGAGACTTTTAGATTCCTTTGGTGGCTTTATGGAATCTTTAGATCTGAGGGTGAATAGTAAGAAATCTCATGTTATGGTGGTTGGAAAACGCCCAAAATCATATAAAACACTGCCCTTCTCTTGCAATGGTGTAGTTCTATCCATCGTCCCAGTATTTACGTATCTTGGTGTCATTTTTGATCTAAAGGGAAGCTGGGCCCCTCAAATTAATGCGAAATGCTCAGCGGTCGCTAGATCATCCTCTGCTCTAATGGACTTTGCAAGGCGGTTGGGATCCAGGCCTATGGAGGCACTTTTATCTATTTATAAATCTAAATGCCTATCTATAGCGTTGTATGGGGCCTCACTATGGGTCTATTTGCAACAGGATAAATTACAAAAAATTGAGAACAAATTTTTAAGGATCCTGTTAGCTGTTCCTCAATCCACGCCTGTGTTTACAATACATACTGAGTTGGGACTGAGCTATATTTCCGATCTTATACGCTTAGCCCCAATAACGTGTTGGGTTAAAACCTGGATTAATAAGGAGATTTCATTGAACCATGCTATTTTAAAAGATGTAATGGCACTCGAAAAAGCACACAAAATACCCTGGCTATCTTATATTAGAGATGTCTTTGTTAAATTGGGGCGTCCAGAGCTTTATCATTCCCCGCATCTGTTACAAAAAAGTGATTTGAACTGGACAAAGATGAATTTTATGAGGATGGTTGAGCAAGAGCGGGAATATGTGGAAATGAATAAACCTCTCGTTAGATCTAATTATGTTTTAAAGACTACTCCACATTTCGAACCATACCTCAGAATGGTATCAATACCATATCATCGACATCTCTTAATTAGATTTAGATTAAACATTGTTCAGTATACTTTGGGCATTTCATGTGTGTGGGGGAAACCAGACCTTACACCTCCTTGTAGCTGTGATAATGCCTCGCCCCAAACCCTTTTGCATTTTATTTTGTTTTGTCAGCACTTTTCTGATATTAGGAAGCAACATTTAGTTCCTCTATTAAGAGAAGCAGGATTCACTCAAGCTAAACCAGCACTGATGTTTTTACAATTGCTAAGCACTCCGAAAGTGATGTTTGGGGTTGCAAGCTTCCTGGTGGCTGCTGTACGCAATAAGAATAAGAGAGTGGCTTTTAGAGCCTTGGAGAATTTATTATATCCCTCTGCCAATGAATTTTGACGTTTTTTACTTTGTGATATGCCCATTAACAACATTTGCGCTTGTATATTTATATACGTTTTATGTATAATACTGTGTATTAATCTTGGAAATATTTTAACGTTTTTAATATTTCTGTATAATGTATTTTTGTGACTGCTTTTATGATTTTTATTAATCGAAATAAAGTGCTATTGACTTGACTTGGCTTGACTTGACTTGACTTGAAACCCTGAAAGACATCATTGCTGGGCAAACTGGGGGTGCAGGGAACAATCGTTGATTTCTCAACATTAATTGGACTATTGTTGTTGTTTTTTCTCTGATATCCCCACCATCTTAATATCGGCTCCCTATTTTTCTTACTTTTACTCGTTCTTTTCTCCCTGTTTGGGCTGTCTCACATCTTTTTTTATTTTTCTTTTCTAAAAGTTTTTTGTTATATATGCCCGGTGGGCTGAGAGATTGGCTGAGGTGCCAGGGCATTGTTTATTAGTATGGATAAGAGGGAAGGACGGGTGGGGAGTGTGGGTGAGGTTGGTTAGAATCTATCACACAGGCTCAGGATTGAGCCTGGCGGCTTAAATATTTGAGGGGGGTGGGGGGGATCAAGGGTGGGTAAGACCAATGGATATCAAATACAAGATGGGTGGTAAAGGTGTAGGGTGGAGGGGTCAATGCATTAAGAAAATGGCAGGGAACGTATCCATGAAACAAGTATGCCACTATAGTAAGCAACCGATGGCAGCTCAAACACTAGTATGGCAAAGTTAAAAACCATCTTGATTAACATTTGTGGCCTTAACGACATAAAGAAGAGACAGAAGGTCGCTATGGGGCTACAACTAATGGAGGCTAACATTGTATGCATGCAGAATACACACATCGAAGGGTCGCAAAAATACCTGCTTAAAACACTAGGGTATAAACTCATCACTGCCTCAACTCACGGTGCTCGAACCAGGGGGGTGGCTATTTTAGCTAAAGGGAGGGGCTTCAATTCTTAAGATCATTATCCGATAAATTTGGGTGTTGGGCCATCACCGAATGTCATTATAATAGTGGGTTAAATAAGATGACAATCTGTACTATCTATGGCAGCGTCAGTGATGACCCGGATGTGTTGGTTGGTGTTTCCAGTGAACTAGTACACTGGCCCCTACCCCTGATTGTGTGTGGGGACCTTAACTTACACCTGCCAGGAGATTGGTCGATGGGTCCCGAGTTTAAATATCACGGCAGGGAACCAAAGGTTTTCGGGCACTAAAATATTTTTGTGTATCACATGGGCTGATCGACAGTTGGCAACTCAAGCACTCTGGGGATCCCGGATTCACATACTATTCTTATCCACATTCCCGTCATGCATGCTTAGATTATATGTTAATTTCTATCTCCTTGAAACCCACTAGCACAATAGAAAAACTCCCAAGGGCGTTATCGGATCATAACCCATTAGCACTAAGCCTCGCTAGTAGTCAAAATAGTCACATAATAAAGATATGGACTTTTGAAAAGGCATTATTGAGGAACGAGAAATATTGCCAACACATGAGAGAATTGATCCCGACATTTTTAACAGATAACCTGGGCAGTGCACCTATCGATGTGGTTTGGGATACCCTGAAGCCTGGCATTAGAGGAGAAACGCTGCAATTCTCACTTAGGTTTAATAAGGAGGGGAAACAGCATTTAGCAACACTACAGCAGAATCTGGGCAAAGCAGAGGAAGATCTGATCAAAGTTGCTCAAGAGGGAGGGATGATGGATAACGAATTAGCTCGGGTAGCTATTGCTAGAAATCTTATTTCTGAGATATTAACGGAAAAGACCATAGCTAAAGCAGCAATCTATAGAGAGAAAGTATACAAGCTAAGCGAGCAAGTTGGTCATCAGTTACCGGTTCGTATCCGAGAGGAGAGCTCAGCTAATATAGTGAACGTAATTCAGGATCCGGAACTAAGTTTAAGATCAGAACCATCAGAAATAAGAGCGTCATTTCAGAGATTCTATCAGGAGCTATATACAGAGCCAGAAATGGGACAGGAGGATCCTGAACTATATCTAGATCTAATTATAGGTAGCAGATTTGAGAAGGAGGATCAAGATAAGCTGGATAATCCTCTCTATTGGGATGAAATTCTCCTCTCCATGAACACGCTGGCCAGCGGGAAAGCAGCTGGTATAGATGGGATCCCAATAGAGTTCTACGTTAAATTTGCAGTTCAACTCAGAATAATTATGTTAAAACTATTTGTTTTTATATTTCAGGGGGGGATCCACCTGCCTCATGGTCAGCTGCTAAGATTGTGGTCTTTCTGAAAAAAATAAAGATCCCCTGGAAATGGGATCATACCGCCCTATAATATTGATAAATGGGGATTCCAAAATCTGTTCTAAACTCTTGGCAGCTCGACTGGCACCTATTATAAATAAGATAGTGTCAAATCGCCTGTTTGGGTTCATCCCTGGAAGATCAACAGTAGATCATGTCCAAAGAGTAATCTCCCTATTTGATTATACAGAGATGACAGGAGACCCTATGGCGCTAATTTTGCTTGATGCAGAAAAGGCGTTCGATAGGGTCTCCTGGAAATTTCTGTGGGCAGCCATGTCTCACTGTGGAATTACTGAGAGTTTCATAAAGGCCACGCAAAGGTTATATATTAATCCAGTCCCCAGTGTTCTGATCAATGGGCTTCTATCGGAGAGTTTTACTATCACTAGGGGGACTAGACAGGGGTGCCCTTGCTCCCCTCTTCTATTCGCAATTTATAATAATTCATTTGTCGTCGGCTAGAAAATCATGCGTTAATACCACCTGTCCAAATACGTAATCATAACTCCAACATTTTGCATATGCCGACGACATTGCACTTGTCACCAGCGATCCCAATCGAGCTATAAATGTGATAGAAGATGAGGCTCCACGGTCCCGACTCGTCTCTGGGTACAAATTAAATTCAGGCAAAACCCAGATCATCCTCAATGACAAAATCAGGATGAGGGACGCAAGAGTCACAGAAAAAGCAGTTTACCTGGGTGTTAACATAAGTGCAAAAATAGAAAATATTGTTAGTATCAATATGGATCCATTGATAACTCGTACAAAAAAAGAGTTGGTACGATTGAATAATTTGCATTTGACTATTGGTGGCAGGTGTAATATAGTTAAAATGCTTTTTCTGCCCAGATTCTTATATTTTTTTCAGGCGATATGTCTGGAGTTCTCTCCCCAATTTTTCAAAACTATAGATTCAATGATTTCAAGGTTTATTTGGGGATTTAGGAAACCCTGTCGGGCCCTAAGATGGATTACTCTACCAAAGGAAAGAGGGAGATTAGCAATGCCCAACTTTAAATTATACTATTGGGCTACTGTGTTAAGGTATTGCGCAATACTTATCTCTAAAGAACCCAATAACCATACTATCCCGACCCCACAAGAAATCATCCCGGAGGAGGGCTGTGAAGGATGCTTTTGGCAACATGCCAATGATAGTTATTTTAAGAAAGTCAAATTCAAGACAATATCTAGTGTATACAAAGTGTGGAGTAATGTACGGAAACTACTGGGGTTGGGGCGATACTCGTATTATACCCCCGTGAGCCATAATAATGACCTGCCAGAGATCTTTCAGGATAGCTGAATGGATAGATGGGTGGAGGCCGGGCTGCGGCAACTAGGTTGCTTTTATACGCCGAATGGACTCAAGAGTTTTGAGGAGCTACATACCGAATACGATATCAGCCATAGGGACTTTTTTAAGTTTCTACAGATCAGAGATTTTTAATCAAAGAAAGGGGTGGTCGATTCAAATTCCAAACTAGCCAATTCATAGAGAATTTCTGTAAAAAACCCACGCCTAAGACTGGGGAAATATACAATGCTATGAGCTCGGTATTTCCCGATGACATTGATAAACAATCAGCTGTTTGGCAGGCTAAACTAGGAGTACGATCAGCAATTCCCCCTCTCGCCTATGAATTATCCCGAACATGCCTGATGTCTATCAAACTGCAAGCCCAATATTACAAAACATTCTTCTCCTTATACTACACCCCTCATAAAATAGCAAAATGGGGGACTGGAAAGGGAACCACCTGCCCGCGCTGCACATTGTTTGAGGCTGACATTGTCCATATGTTCGCCACATGCAATACTTTTTCTAGTTTGATAAAAGACATATCTGTTTTTTTTATCAGAGGTGTTCCAAACAAGAAGGAGTATTTCAACAATAGAGATCATGTTGGGGGTAGCAAACTGATCTCTGTGGCTATGGCAGTTTTGCGGCTATGTGTAGCTTCATCATAGCTTGACTCGAACCCACCCGGGTTCTCACAATGGAGGGCTAGATTGCTCGTGACATGTAGCCTCGAGATGGCCATTTATAAGAATAAAGGGCATAACAAAAGAAAAAGAGGTATGATGATTTGGGAGCCACTGCTCCAGTGGATTCATAGCCACGCTTAAGTTTGGTGCTTGTTTCATATAGATATCTGTATATATAATCACGATGTCACAATGTACATGTGACCTTTTTTTTTTTTACATCCATCTGTATATAATGGATTGCTATCCCGAACTTATGGATGTAATAAGTTGTTTTTTCTTTTTCTAGGGCTTTGACTTTGGTCTCATGGGAGGGGGAGGTATGTGTGTAATGGAAAAACTGTGAATAAAGATATATTTAAAAAAAAAAGAGAAAGATTATGCACAACTCATTTTAGAGCTTTATGCCTATAAAAGCAATAACTAACAATTACAAACAGCTGGATTTCTAACTGGTATTTGGAAACAGTGAAACAGATATACCATCTCCCCAAGTCAGAGCACAGTGCTATGTTTTGCACATCACCCACACTGTGATCCAAGCAGGTATTTGCACAATAGTTTTGTTAAAGATTTTTGTATATTTAATTGCAGGATGCATTTTTACACTCGATTACACATGTTCGCACTGATATAGAACCAATATTTCTGGAATGATTTTCTCACTTTGTGTAGAAGTGTGTTTTTCTGACCCTTGCTAATTAGGCCTCAATTTGGGACTAGCTGCCATGATTTTCAAAATGGGTGTCACCCTTGTCTTCCCCTTGCACATCTCACTTCCTATTATTTTTACAGAACAAGTAAAATATTATTTGTTTATTTCCATTGTCATTGTTCATGCTGTTTTCAGTTAACTTTCCCGGCTTAGTCAGAAAACTGCATCTATTTCTTCAAGATCACTGTGCCTTATCCATTCATATAACATGCTGTTAATGTATTTAGGCCTAGATGTAGGTAAATGTGATTTACCGATTCATAAATACCGAATTTTACCGATTCTGTATTCATGAATCGGTAAATCAAATGTAGGTAGAAATTCGGTAAAAAATACTGGATCGGTATGATTCGGTATTTACCGATTCTGTAATTACAGAATCAATATTTGCCATTGATTCCTATGGGCCTTGAAGCCCATAGGAATCAATGGCAAATACCGAATCGGTACTTACTGAATCGGTAAAAATACCGAATTTGCAAGGGGAACAGGGTGTCACTTTGAGACCCTGTTGCACCCCTGTGTCTGGCTTGTGTGCCATGTGACACACATACATGCCCTTAGGGCATGTCTGTGTGCCACATGGCACAGGTGTACATGCACAGATGTGCATGTACACTGGAATTCGTTATTTACCATGTAATAGTATTACATGGTAAATAACGAATCGGTAATGGCCTGTGGCACTGTTTTCAGTGCCACCTACATCTGTATTTACCGATTCAGTAAATTTACCGATTCGGTATTTTACAGAATCAGTAAATTGACCGAATCGGTAAATATACCGATTCTGTCAATTAAATTCCACCTACATGTCAATTCCCAAATACCGGTCGGTAACGGCCAAAATCGGCCGTTACCGAGCGGTAATTGGCGACCTACATCGGGCCCTAAGTTCTTTATAGCATCTCCGGATGACATTAACAAAGAGGGGACAGAATAATCATTCATGTAGTGGGATAGTGCTTAGGTACTAAGGGAATATGACAATATATGAGCCTCTGCTCTGTTTACTAATGAAAGGATACATTTGTTCATACCACAATAATTCTGTAGTTATGTATGTTATGTAGGAAATCTGTACTCATCAGGATCAACCCGAAACTCGGGGATCTGGCTGAAAAGGAGCCATCCTCTAAACCTAATGGTCTCCTCTTCGGGGAGGACATGATTAAAACTGTAGGGAAATATGTGGCAACATTTACAGCTCTGGATAGAGCCCAAAACAACATGAAGCGTGTTTTTGGTCAGGCCGGTGGAAGAGGCCGTTCTTCCGGCCGAGGTAACTTCCGGCCCTTCACTTATGGAAGAGGAAGAGGTTCATCGGGAAAGGGTAGAGGTTTCTATCCCTCCAACACCAGACAGTACTTCCCACAGAGAGGCAGAGGCTCACGCGGAAGAGGCTTCCCCACTCGCGGTGCCTCCAACAACACCTCCTCAAGTAAGTGCCTTTCCTTCCTTCCCCCCAATGGTCGGCGGCAGACTCTGACACTTCATTCACACCTGGGAATCCTTGACTCAAGACCCTTGGGTTCTAGAAACTGTTTGGGGTTTCAAGATAGATTTCACAGAGATTCCTTTCCAAACTACCACTCCAAAACCCCTAATCCTTTCAGCAGATCATCAAAACATCGTCAAAGAAGAAGTTTCGTCCATGCTAAAGAAGGGCGCGATAATAGAAGTTCCTTGGTCTCAGAAGACCTTTGTGAGCACCCTTTTTCTAGTCGAAAAGAAGGACAAAGGTTGGCGCCCAGTAATAAACCTTCGGGAAGTAAACAAGTATCTAGTATACCGTCATTTCAAGATGGAAGGCATCCATCTGCTCAGGGATCTTCTTCTCGAAGGAAATTGGCTAGTCAAATTAGACTTAAAAGATGCCTATTTTACCATACCAATGGCAAAGAAACATCAGCCCTTCCTCCAATTCGTCTGGGACAATCGCCTTTTTCAATTTCAGGCCCTCCCCTTCGGTCTATCATCCGCCCCCTGGTGCTTCACCAAAATGATGAGAACGATAGTCTCTATTCTGAGAGCCAGGGGCATTCGCCTCATCATCTATTTAAACGATATTCTGATAATGTCCCAATCTCACTCACAGATCCTAGAAGCCTCCATGAACCTCATAGAAAGCCTTGGCTTCATTATAAACAGGGAAAAATCCATCCTCTTACCCTCCAAATCTCTGGAGTTCCTGGGCTTCACCGTGGACACATCCAGGTGCCTCCTCCTACTCCACAAAAAGAAGATTGCCAAAATTCGGAAAGAGATCAGATTTGTTCTCAAACACCAGTCTCTCTCCCTCAGAGAGTTAGCCAGGCTCCTTGGTCTTCTTTCTTCCTCGATCCAAGCTATCTTCCCTGGTCCTCTGAACTACCGTGCTCTTCAAAGAGTGAAAGCCAAAGCTCTCAGATCCGGACTTTGGTACGGAGACCAAGTTTCTCTGGACGTACAAGCCAGATTGGAACTTTCTTGGTGGCTGGAGAATTTGGACGCCTGGAACGGAAGGGCTATCTTTGGTTCAACTCCAGACTTCGTTCTAGAATCAGACGCCAGCCTTCATGGCTGGGGTGCTCGTCTCCTCGATCAGGACACTGGTGGCGTTTGGACCCCTTCGGAGGCTTCCCACCATATAAATTTCCTAGAAATGACGGCCGGGCTCTATGCCTTGATGAGCTTCAGACATTCTCTTCAGGGCAGATCCGTTCTCCTGAAAATGGACAACGTCTCCACAGTCTCATATATCAACCGCCTCGGCGGTACGAAATCTACCGACCTATCAGATCTGGCCAAGAAACTCTGGATGTTCTGTCTAGAACACAAGATCTCCCTGAGGGCGGAATACCTCCCCGGGAAATCCAATCTCTCAGTGGATTGGAACTCGAGATTTCTAGTAGATTTCAGCGATTGGAAACTCAATACGACCATCTTCAATTCTCTAGCTCACCTTTGGGGTCCTTTCGATGTGGACCTTTTTTCAAGCCGTTTGTCCTCCCAACTTCCACAATATTTCAGTTGGATGCCAGACCCGGGTGCTCTCGCAGTCAACGCCTTCCTACAAACATGGGCTCCTCTCCACCCCTACGCCTTTCCCCCCTTTGCTATGATCCAGAGGGTTCTGCAGAAAGTGAGACAGGAACAGTGCTCTCTCGCCCTGATAACCCCCTTCTGGCCGTCTCAAGCTTGGTTCCCCACAGCTCTGGAACTTTCTTGCGACGTTCCCCTCTTGATTCCGGCCTCTCAAGGACTCCTCCTAAACGCCAACAGAGAAGATCACCACCTGGTTCTTTCAGGGAACCTGAACCTTCTTGCCTGGAAAGTGTCAGGCAATCTAACCAATTGTCTGGACTTTCGACATCTGCTCTCACACTCCTCAGTGAATCTTGGGCTCCAGGTACACACTACAGATATAATACCATCTGGAAAAAATGGTCTAGTTGGTGCTTGGAGAGGGACTTGGATCCCGTGGAAGCTCCTATCGTTAATATAGTCAATTTCCTAGTGGAACTTTTCGACAGTGGCCTCTCCTATAGATCTATTAACTGCTATAGATCTGCAATTTCCGCAGGACACTCTATTGTCAACGGTAAGACGGTAGGTAAGAATGTTATTATTTGTAGAGTCCTTAAAAGTATCAGACTTAAAAGGCCCCCCAAGACCTAAATATCAATCTGTGTGGGACGTAAAACTGTTGCATGACCTGTTTTGTTCCTGGCCTGATAACTCTCTTCTTAACAGAAAATGTCTTTCTATTAAACTTGCCTCTCTCTTATGTCTCATTTCTTGTCGCAGGGTCTCTGACGTCAAAGTTCTAGATATATCTCACAGATGTTATGATATGTTTGGAGTTAAGTTTGAAATACACAGAAGAACTAAGACTATGTCTGATTTTATTTTCTATCCTCGTTTTGATTTTTGCAAAAAACTTTGTGTAGTAAATTGCATGAAAGAATATGACTCTAGAATGAAAGACCTTCGCCATCTGATACTAATCAACTTCTTATCTCCTATGTCAAACCATTTAAACCCATCTCATCCTGCTCTATTGCTAGATGGGTCAAGTTGGCCATGAGCCTTGCTGGTATTGATCTTTCTAAATTCCAAGCTCACTCTCTAAGGAGTGCTATGTCCAGCAAATCCTTTTGGTCCGGTGGTAAGTTGAATGTAATTCTAAACTGTGCAGACTGGTCTAATGCTTCTACCTTTGCACATCATTACTGCAAACCCATAGAACATGTCTCAGATGCTGTTCTTCAGGGCTACCAACATGCATAATGTAGCCTCCTGTCTTGTAATGAAATTGCGATTCTCCTATTAACATGACCAGAGAATCTGAATTTCATTAAAGACACAGAGGCTCACATTATCCCCCCCTTCCCTCCCTTAGATGGAGGATATTCTGGTCAATTTTAAATATTAACTCTTGAGTTTTTAATGTGTATTCTACTACGAAATCGAATTTTCTACTTCAAATGTAATTGCTAAGTTTATGATTATCTCTGTTCCACTACAGTTCAGTTTTTTTGATGTTCTTCCTTTTGTTTGCAGATAATTCAAATTAACGACTTCCTAAGCTTCCTTCTCCCTCTACGAAGGATTTCAAGCCATTCTTCATCTCCTTTCCAAGTTACGGCCTGTCTGGTCTTATCTTCGTTCATCTGCATTTAAAAGAGGCAGCTCTACTACAGGACACGGCTTATATTATTGTCATGATGTCATCTTGTTCTTATTATTCCTTTGTGATGTAAGCGGCTGTTGTGAGTGGCATTAAAAGATTAATGCATAATGTTAGCCTCCGTGTCTTTAATGAAATCCAGATTCTCTGGTCATGTTAATAGGAGAATCGCAATTTCATATGCAGGAATAAAGAGTGAAAACCCCAAACTTTGGTGATGAGCCACAGACTTTTCACTTCTACTAGGGATGCTGTTGACTAAATTTAGATTTTGCGTTCCTCTGAATTGCCCTATTTACTGGGAACCTTCATGGCATGTATCGCCAACTTTACAATTTTGTGATAAAACTCTTCAACCACGCCGTTAATCTAGAACTCAGTTAGGCTGCTGCTCCTGATTCGACCAGGTAGGGCGGCAGAGGTATATATGAGTTACCTGATGCTGTTTCCACTCCGTCTTCCTCCTCTTCCGCCCACTACGTAGATGTCCAGATGCCAATCCCAGCGCTGCGCATGAGAGCAGTGCTAGGATTGGTCTAAGCGGCCTGCTTTGCCATTTAAACAGTGTCTGGAAGCCTATGGCTCTTCTCCACCAGGCTGTGTTGTAAAGCTGGGTGAAGAAATACAAACTGTGCATGACGGTTTGGCCAGCCTAAGACGGCCAGCCAAACCATCATGCCTACGTAGTAGTGCTCACAACTCCTTCTCCTGAAGCTCAGGAGGATGGCCCGGCCTCACCACACACATCTGCTATCCAGCAGGTGTAACAGTGTAAAAGAAAATGATAATGGAATTATTTTATTATCATTTTCTTTTTCACTGTTGCCTCTTCTGGGTAGCAGCAGTGGGGGGAGGCTCCTCTGCCATAGTGGAGGAGTCGCCCCTTTGAGTCGACCCTTTCATTTTATCATTTGCATTTCTGATACTTCTGATGTGCTGGGAGGTGCCTTACCTCGAGGAAACATTGCCTCATGAAACAGACAATTACCACTGTCTCCCATTTATCTAAATTGTGGGCATTCAGTTGAGGTAAATTTTGGGGGTCAAATTTGTCGGGTCCCCGCGCCCACATTAGATTTACAGATCCGGCACAGTGCAACAATATGGAGGATTTCAAAGGAGAACAGGGAGCCATCCCTGCCTTCTCTTTTGCACTCCTAAAACATTGCATGTTATTAAGGGGACATTGTGTAGACATTGTATCAGTTCAGTCTGATCTTTCTGATGCTGGTAGCTGTCAATCAAGGAAAGGCTTATGATGATTACAGTATTACAGGTCCATTACTGTCAATTACGCTTTCAATGTGTTGCAAGGTCTACCACTGGGTTTGGAGTACTGATGTACAGTGTTCTGCTGGATCTGTGGGCTGGGATTTTGGTCCCAAGCTCCCCAATGGAGCATTGTGTATCAGTGTTCTAAATAATACAGATTGAGCATGTCGGATGGGCTGAGCGGAGAGCACTGGTCCATAAAGATGTAGTTTTTTTCTGCTTGTCGTGCTAGGCTCCAGCTGTATTAATGCTTTGTGATGTATTTGAGTCACTTTTTTGATACAAACCTGGTGTGAAGTGCTAGTTTGGGATTCGCTATGCAACAAAAATTAGGATTTGCTTTACATAGTATGCCAAAATAACGCAAAGCTACACTATTCACTGCTTTTGGTTAATTTGTGTCAAGTGGTGAAAGGGTGGTGCATGTGCCTGCGTTCTCATGCAACCACCCATGAGTTTTGATGCAATTCGCATGTACAAACATTGGTAGTCAGGTATTTACACCAAAATACTTTTTTTTCAACTTGCATTTGCTGCCTTGTACAGTGCAGAAACTAAGTGGTAAAAACCTTAAAGCATACCTAGTTTCTGTAGTGGATGGAACCCCTTCCAGTACAAATATACACTTCAGAAAAGGCACACAGCCTTGCACTTTATTGCAAAGGTAGGTGTTTTGGCACTTGGCATCCAAAAATACACCAGTGGTGAAGGAGAGAAAAAAAGAACCATATCTTAGTAGATATGGCACACTTTTTCTCTTGCCTTTTGATGCAATTCAGGACAACATCTTTGGTGCAACCCTGTCTTACGCCAAAGAATTGTAAGCCTGGGCCTTAGATCCTAGGACTGTGTAGGGGAGGCAAAGGCGCACACTTTTCGATGCCTTGAGCGACATGCAAAAACTGATTTGGCACTGACCGAATACGTGAACTTGGACTCATAAGGTAAAGGTAAAGTGTGTCTTGTAAAGCGCACTGCTACCCGCACCGCAGGCCTCGTAGCGTTATAGACCGCTGGGGAACCCGTCCTGGCTTTCCCTGTGAGATAGTCCCCCCTGGGGGTCTCCAAGGTGAAACCAGGCATCCCTGGCGTTTGTGGGGGGCCGTTGTGGAGATGAGGCAAGCTTAATGCCCAGAGTTACCGAGTGTGGTCCCCGGATAGAGTAGGCACCGAGGCGAGAATTATCAAGTCCGCTGATCCTGGTCCAAGACCCTGCCACGTCGGGAATCAAACCCTGGTCCCAGCCCGTTCTCTGCTCTCGGGTCGGCCGCCTCTAACCAGTGAGCCACACCACTCCAACTTGATCGTACCTGAAAATGTTACTGACCAAATAACCTTCCACGGACCCTCAGACTCGAACCTAACTACCTGGCCTTCCGCAAGAAACTTAAAACACACCTCTTCCCTAAATAGTGTCCCCATATGAGTACCTTTCCCCCCCCCTTCCCCTCAACAGGATTGTAAACTCACAGCGCGGGGATACCCTAGGGTCACCAGGCGCTTTAGAAATCGCTATTAAATTAAATTAAATTAAATTAAATTAAAGTTTTAACTTGTATCTGAAAATGCAGATATCTGAGATATTCCTGAAAAACCATCCTCCCATTCAGCCATTTACTAGGTTGTAAAAAAGAGAAAATCATACATACCAGGGGTGGATATTTGTAGAACACAGCATTGTTGGGCTCGATGGAGTTAATGCTCTGAACTTCTGCATCTCTTGCATTAACAATGCGAATGTACAGCTCTGTATTATCCAGCTGCAGAGTGAAATCAGGCAAAATGAACAGCTACAAATTGACCCAACACAATCACGAGAAAAAAGTGCAAATTGTGCAAAATCTACGCACAAAAATAAAGGCAACGGGTGAAATATGGAACTCCTTTAACTACATGCACATAATTGTCTGAATATTATTTGATGATGTTCATAAAATGCCTTGTTGGCATGAAATGTTGGCAAACCTTGAAAAGGAGCATAAACACAGACGACATTGACCATTTGTCATGGCAGTAGTTACAGATCACAGGTTTAACTGAACCTGTGGAATTCCAGCCCTTGACCTTACAACATAAAACAGGATCCATTTTGTAGGAATGAAGAGAATAACAAAATCAATTTGACAATTGATTTTTGCATAATCCATTACCAATAAAGTGTACTACATGCTCTGAGGAAGATCAAAATTATTTAACCATTATCAGAAGCAAAACAACTAGGTACTATGAAGAATCAATAGATCGACAAATCAAGAAAAACACCTCAATGATTCGATTTTTGAAGATAGTTCCAAAACCTGAACACAATTCCTGAAATCTAGCTGATTTGATCCTCATTGAGCTACCATTTTTAGGTAGTCAATACCGAATGGCTTTGCAAAATAAATATGCGAGTTCTCTGAAAAGCATCCTCCTGATTGTTCATCATTAGAGGAGATGAAACTGGGAAATGATCTAGGCTAGTAGCAGCTGCGCTACATTTGGAGCATGATTGTGAATATTTAGGCAGTCTAAAATCGAAGTATTTCCTTTGTCCTTGAGCCTTGAAATAGACCCAGGGAAGACTGGCATAAATGGGTGGGACACATGGCGGCTTTTTGTTCTCTGTATCTATCTATTTTGTTCTCTGTATCTATCTGGATTGTGTTTCACCGAAGAACCTAACATTATCATTTGTATCTTAATTATGAATGGGTTTTCCTTTAGATTTACACATCATTACAAATAGGAACGCCCTGCGGAGAGCTAACAAGACACACCTCATTTTAAGGAGTCAGCACAGAATAAAGAGAATTACACAACACCCCACAATTCACCACAATCTTAACATTTCAATTAGGTTGTAATTCCTGACCACTTAACATGGGTTTCAAATCCCTCCTGACTGCTGCAATAGGGGCACTTGGGGTCCAGATTATACTGAAACCACTATACCCCCCATGTTGCAATTACTACTGGAACATGGTAGGCCAGACACATGGTTACACTACTCTATATGGGGTCTTTGGACTCCTGCAGTTACTGGCTTTAAGAGATAAATGGACCCTCTCAACCGGATAGGGTTTTACAAATAGACAATGGTCGCTTGCACTCTTGAAACCCACAACTGAAATATACATAGTTTAACTATCTGCAGCAGACATACCTCATCCTTGCGCAACTGCACCATATCTTTCCAGGAACAACACCAAATTGCCATTGGTGCACATGCCCAAAGGCAGACTTTTATCACATGGTGTGGTCCTGTCCGGAGATCGGGCGCTACTGGGAAGGAGCATTGAAAACACTAATTAACATTATGGGACAACCTCTGCAGGTAGATCCATTAGCCTGCCTACTGGGACTGACCTCCTGCACACGCACACACAAAAATATGCCACAAAATTTGTAGAGCTGGTGTTTCTCCTAATAAAATGTCACATAGCAATGACGTGGAAGTCAGCTACGTCCCCTCTCTTTGGCTTAGAGACCTACTTAAATGGGTAACCGCTGAGATGACCACCTGGTTCTCACTCCAAGCACATCGAGGGGAAACACTGCAGTGGGATGCATTGGACACATACATAGATAACCTCATTGCGAGGACAGATTTACAACCAGAAATAGGGTATATACACCAACGGCGGACCTTTTAACCGCACCTAACTCACCATTCCTATTGGTATAATTTGGTGCACTTCAATTCCAATATCAGCCGTTATGTGATCAGATGCAGATGAGGGCAATACTTAAAACAAAAATGGAATGGTGCACCCATAGAGAAAAAAAATCAACACATTTTCAAGTTCATTTTTTAGAAAACGGCTTCTTTTATTTAATTCTAATTTTAGAATGCAAGATCTAAAAACCAAGCATCCAGTCTACATCCAATCTTGTAGGTTCCTGATGAGGAACAAGTTTTCTATATTTTTTTCAAAGCCCTGGTGAAGTTCAATTGATTTTGAATGAAAATTGTTGGCTGGATGTGTTAGTTTTTGGAACTTACATTTTAAAATTTGAATTCAATAAAGGAAGACGTTTTCTAACAAAGAACTTGAAAATGTGTTGAGTTTTTTCTCTGCAGTGCACCATTCCATTTCTGTTTTACAGATTTACAACCGCCCCGAGCCCCGCTATACCCAGACTGATACAGCCTGGGGAATTTTGTAGGGGTGCATGGAGGATTCTTTTATATGGCAGGCCACACACCTGGGGAGCACCGGGGCTGTACGTACCCTGCAGACCATGCCTCTCCGGCACCACACAGACTACCCAAGATTATCCATCCTTCTAAATGTGCTATGGGCCCAACTCAGACACCCCTTGAATAGACACAGAGATCAATAAGGAGACGGCTCTCCCATTGAGAGCTCGCACAGATTAGTACAGCATGACAGATGTTAATGGTTATGCCAAACCCAGGCAATGTTTACCAGTTCTATTTTCTCGCCTGTTATGAAAAGCTGTAGTAGACTTTATGCACAGGACACGTGAGTACCCTCAATCGACCTGCCTGCAGAACACACATGCCTTGGCCACTATAATGTACGGGTGTTTATACCCGAAAATTCTACAAACCACAGTAATACGGGGCAAACTTTGGGAGTGGAATACACGTTGTATACCTTTCTTGGAATGCTTGGTGATTCCAAATACGTCACTGCATGTACCTGAATATACTTTGTAAAACTCATTACAAATCTGAATTTTCACTTTCACACATCTAAAGATTTTTGTTTGATTTCTATTACCTAAAGAAATTTCCCAATGCTTTTGATGGTGATAGTCATGAGGAAATTCTGAGTGTATCTTCAGTATGTGATTTTAAGAATTTACCCTAATATTCATCGGTAATACCAGTCACTTGTATTTACAAACAACCTATACACTCCCTTAAAGGCCAGTGCTTACTATATGTAATACTGTAGTAACTATTGCATAAAGCAAGGAGGGTATAAGGCAAGGGGTAGAGAGAAGTTGGAGGAAGATGGCTGTACTAGGGAAAAGATGATGGGGATGAGTGAGGGGGCAGCAACATGGAGATGGGAAGAGGATTTTGATGACAACACCTGTTAACGGAGGAAGTGGGTAAGAACATGAAACTGAAAATAGCAAGTGCAATTGCATGGAGTAAGAGTGAGTGAGTATGTGGCATGGGAATGAACTGAAAAAAAGTCAGCAGCATGGAAGATATAGGGAGTGAGAACTACTTGAAGGACAGTATCACCCAAACCTAAAGGGAACAGTAATGGGACAATGGGGCGAACCAGTAAATGCTATGAAACCATGAAAAACCCTTGAAAGCAAATGGATGAAGAAACCTGACCACACCCCACTCTCTTTACTATTTCCTACATACTATATACATATACACATACATATATACTGTTTAAAACCGTATTAACATGACATCTCTCAGACAAAGCTGTCTATAGTGATACTGTTGTAGCGCAAAATTTGCTCTTTCATTTGTATGCATGCATTATAATCATGGGTAGGCCGCACCTACACAAAATTATTTGTTGTATGGACTTAAGACATTAGAATGTGACCTGTAATAACATGAAGGGTGATGTATTAGGAATATTATCAATGTGAACATGAAAAAATTAACATTGTAACTACGTGTGCTTAGTCGAAAACATTAAAGTGTAGAATTCCTACCTGCCTCTGAAAATTATTCACGTTTTTGATGTGCTTATGTAATGTGTTAATTTAGATATGCTCAGTAAATAATGTTAATTTTATATGTGTAATTTCATAAGGCCTTGTGCCATTTCTTATGCCATTTCTTATGTTGGCCGAATTCTGTAGGCCTGAATTGTATTTTTCCCCTGGAAGCTCTTTTATTGGATTTATTAGTGAATGTATGGGAATGTTGGAAATGTTTGTTACTTATGTTTCTATTGCAGGTTGGGAAATCATCCTTGATAGCTAGAATAACGTCTTTATTTTAGGAGTTAGGCTGCAGGCAGGAGGATACATTGAACGTTGATACTGATAATGTAGAACGGTTGTACTTTTTCATTGGAGTAAGCCTGGGAAACAAGGTCATCTCGCTAAGACCTGGGATCATCACTGCGAAATGGAAAACCACCTACGAGGAGGTGGCTTGACTGGATGGTGTGAAGCTGCAATGCAGGGATACTACCTGTAATATTGATGTATCGAGGTTAGGGAACAGTCCTGGAACTTCTGCCTTACCTTGCAGAGCATCTTAGAACAAATGTAAATGTAAATGTAAATGTGCTGGATTTGTAAAGCGCACGGCTGCCCGTGAGCATCCCGGCGCTTGCTTAGGGAACCCGTCCTGGTATTCCCCTGTGAGAAACCCCGGCAGGGTGTCCACAAGGTGAAAGCCAGGCATCCCGCCGCGAGGGGCCGTAGTGGAGATTAAGCAAGCTATTGCCCAGAGTCGCAGAGTGTGACCCCGTGGGTTGAGTAGGCACCAGAGCGAGAATTGTCGAGTCCGTGGAATTTTTTGAGCCCGAGACCCGCCGAGGCAGGGAATCGAACCCTGGTCCACGGTCGATCTCAGCTTCCAGGTCTGCCGCCTCTAACCACTGAGCCACGCTTCTCCAACCAACTATGTAGCTTTATGCTACTTGACCCATCAATGTGAAGAGACTTCTTAGGAAGACTTCCCAAGCTGACACTTTAATGGATATTGTCACGGGAAATGCTAGGTAGGGATGGCACTCTAGTTGTAGCCTAGAGACACACTAATGCTTTATACCCATAACCTTCCAAGGAAGGGGAATCTCGATGTCTGCACTGTCATCTTCGGTATTCTAGTACTCAAACTGATTATTCTGTGCATTTTGCACCGTCTGAACTTCAGCCGTAGGTTTGGCTATGTATTAGTTCTGATGTATATCTATACCCTCATCTTGAGGTGTCTGTTTGTCTAACTGTTCTTGGCTTTGCAACAAACTAACTAAACTAAATTGAGAATTTGTGATTATTCAGAGTCGTAGTGCATTGGAACTACATTGATTGATTGGCTAACAATTGATTTCCCCTCCACGCTTGCATGCTGATGCTGATAAAAAGAGCCATCGACCTGGGATTCCAGAGCAGATCTAGAACACAGAACCCGGTTCCTTCAATACCTAAAAACAAAGGTCAGACAGAGTGCTCCATTATGTACCGGATGTAGCACTACTATATCTTGTCTATGCGCCTTCTTTCAAATTAATTGATTTAAATTGCAAAGCAGCATATTAGGAAAACAGAATGTTATTTCACAAATCACATGCAGTGAAGATGGTAGAAGATTTGTTTTGATTACATTCATGCATTGGTGATGAAAAAAGGCAGGCGGTGGAATCAATTAATCAATCAGGGTCTGTAAAGCACAGCTACTCACCCATGAGGGTCTCAAGGCGCTGGAATCAAAACTACAAAGGCTTAGTCTTCAGCAGCCCAGATTCCTATGAAACACTTTGCATTTCTGCACTTTTTCTACATTTGCAGATTAAGCACTGGATTTACCCTAAAGCATGTCACATACTATCATGCATATGGTGCCTAACAATAGGGCTGGTTTACCTTTAAAGATGAGTTTATTTTAGGAATAAACCATGACATTGCCCTAAACTAATAAACAACCTGGTCAAGAGCTGCAAATGGTTGCTTTGTGCAGCCACAAACATCACAATTTCATCTGCAAACACTATCATCAAAGGTGTCATATGAGGACTGCTGACTTATGATAGGCAACGTATTCGAATTATTTCATTGCTACCGCGGCCAACCAGCCAGCATCTATCGGACTTCGCGCCCCCGACGCTCGGAGTCCACAGCTGTGAGGAGTAAACGCGTTTGGCTCGCTGAGTCTCCCCCTACGCTCTTCTCCTTGCGGGAGCCGTCCGCCGCCTTGCTACCGCGGCTGGCCAGCATCTACCGGCAGACATCGCCTCCTGGCGTCCTCTGAGCTTTGGTCCACTGGGTGCGGAGAGGTGAGAGCTTGCGGGGCATAGCGGTGCAAGCGGGACTGCTCCTTTCATCACTGCCACCGCCGCAACCAGCCAAACCAGCCAAACCGGACCTACTGTACTGCTGTGGGGCTGTACTGCCGCCGGTTCTCCCCGGCTCTCCTGGCTTCTCCTGGGTCTCCCAGGCTCCGCTGCTGTTACCACCGCCTCCAGTTGGGGCCCCAACACTGCCACAGTGGAAAAAACCTCCGGTTTTCCAATCACCCTCCAAAGTCAACATTTACGGTGAGGGGGCAGCGCGGCAGGGGGGGGCACAGTGGAGGCTGACCTAACGTGACCTAAGGTAACGCGGGTTCGTGGGTCTGCTGCGGGATTTGCAGTGCCGAGGGGTGGCTGATGGGCAAGGACAGTCTGTGCCCGCGCCCCACCATTTCTGGCAGAGAGGAGCAGTGATCTGTTAAAAGAAAAAAAAAATTAACTAAAATTGTTAATTGCCCACGCCTCGCCGTCGCCCTCGTTCCCCGCCACCGGCATCAGCTGCGCCTCCCCGGACTCCTTGGGTCCCCTTGGGCTCCATTAGCTTTGCAAGCTGGAGCGGTGCTGTATGCTGACTGTTTGACATTGGGCTGCACAGATCTGAGGCAGGGGTAAGCTGAGTTTCTCCCGCTTGGTCTGCCGTTTGTGGATCCAGTCATGAGATCTGGCCGACTCCTCCTACAAACCGGCAGCGAAGGAAGAAGGAAGCAGACAGAAGAACCTGGTTCCAGTATTTTAAGGTTTAACACATACTACTCGGCAACCCGACCCACGTGGTTCCTGTCGAAACCTGCAATTCCAAGCATTTCGGCTAGCCCATCACGCACAATTGTTAATGCAGATTTTATATATTTACCGAAAATGAGCAACTTGATGGAATAAACACCACAAGCCAGTTACCACTACCTCTAAGTATCATTTATGGAAAGAGAGTGTCCTACTGGAACGATACAAACTTACTTCCTCGCAGCTATTTACAGCTACCTTGCCATCTTGGCTGTCGATTAAGAACTATTAAGTTACCCCAGCCTTCTATTCATTTGGATTGACTGTACCCTGCAGACCGGCAGCCTTAATCAACTAAAACTATCCAGTCCTAGCAGATAATTAACTAGAGATGATTCTTGTCCTGATGAAGACACGCTTGTGTCGAAACGCGTAGAGAAGAAATCGTCTGGTTTTCCCACATTCATTGGGTCACCAACCAAACTGCTGTTTTATTTTTATTTTTATTTCATATGTTATGAATGTTTGAAAAATGTTTTAATTTTAAGTATATTTTATGAATATGTACTCAATCTGCACTTTACCAATTTTTTATCAATATATTAAATTTGATATCTTTATAATTTTCTAGTGCCCAGATTGTTTTATCTGCACACATTGCCATTCTCTAGTTTTGCCTGGGCATGTTAACTTACATAAAAGGCAGGAGGCAACATTATTAGAACAAAATCTCAAAAACTCGGCAACCTCAAAAAACACCAATGAAAACCAACCCCAGGGGGGATTATCCACCGAAGTCCTTTCGTCAGAAAATGAGGACCAACAAAAACTGCCGCCAGCGGGCCCGGCAAAGGACTGCTTCTCATCCTGCAAAACCAAGTCTCGATCTGACCCTTTACCACCTTCCCCCAAATCTGTTATCCAAGGAGTAGAAAATAACAATTCTCTGCAATTATGCCCTATTTCACAGGTCGTAATCCCTACTAGTAAAATTAAGGAAAGGATAACCGATGAAGTGGTCAGCATCACTTTCATTCCGGAATACATATCACGGGGAAGAGACGACATATTAAATAGGGAGAATGTATTACGACTCTTAAATTCTATCCCGAGACTTGGAAATATAAACTCAAAGGATTTACTTTCCATAGAATTCCTTCCAAATAATAACCCCCTGGGCCAGGAGGTGACGAGGACAAGATGGAGCTCAAGTGAAATCGCAAATAAAATCAAGGAAGAGGAAAGTATGTTCAAGCACTGGGGTATAGTAATGTTATTCGAATTGAAATCTTCTTATCCAACTCCGTTCTTAAGAGATCCAACCCCCGCCCGAGACCAAAATACCACCTCAGTATTAAGAGGGGCAAGAAGTAGAACCCCCGGTATGCTCACGGCCCGAACAGGAGGAGTTAAGCTAAGCAGTAACTCAAGACAACTAATTCCATTTGGGTTGCCGGGTCCAGAAGTTCGGCAGCAAATTACACGCACACTTTCAACAAATTGTCCAAAGTGACAAGTGAGTGAAACCCCACGGATCGCCCCTCTTGTTCAAGAACAAACTAAACTTTGCATTTGGAACATTAACGGCCTGGGGGCCAAACTAGACGACCAGGAAGTAGCCAACTATTTGAAAACATTTGACTTAATACTTCTCCAGGAAACCTGGGAAGAGAATGCCAAGGATCTCCAAGGTTACTGCTCAGACTTTGTCCCGGCAACAAAGGGGTCAAACTTTGGTCGCTGTTCTGGGAGACTAATGATGTTGACTTCAATTAATACAGTGGGCTCAACAAAGCCCATTGAGGTAAAAATTACATCACCCAATGCTGCTCATGCAATACTGATAAGGCTCAAAATTAACAACGTGATTCATGAAGTAATAATAATTAACACCTACGTACATTCAAAACATAAAGAACTGGCTGTAAAGGAGCTGTCAAACGAAATAAAACGGATTATGGATGAGCAGGAAACTGACCATATTATCGTTTCTGACGATTTCAACCTACACCTCCTTGGGTCAAGCCAAGATGACGGCCCTGTGCACAAACTCACTTCACGTTGGGGAATACCGACTCAGGGTAAAGTAAACAATAGCAAACCCTCAAGATTGGCTAGACAGCTGTTACAAGAACTAGAACATCTAAATTTAAGAGCACTGAATTGGCGCTTTCCTGAAGATACTCCACCAGTTGCTACTTTTCACTCGTCAAACACATTAGCCATGTTTGATAAAATATCAACCTTCAAAATAGGTGACATGGCCCAGAGTGATCAACTCCCACAGGAAACAACATTGAAAGCGACATCTGCCACTACACTAGACATCTGGAAACCAATTGCTATCGAAGAAGTCTCTAATTTAATGCGTTTAAGGTGTAATGTCAACAATATTAAAGCCCTTTCAGCCTCTGCAAAAACCTTGTTTGAGAGGGAAAAAGAAAATCGTATCCCAATTGCAACAGCATGGGAAAACTTTATCAAGACCTTCAGTTGTAATTTTGCAACTAGGACAGGGGTCAACTCAAGACAACTAGAAGACGGATTAAAAAAAGTAAATTCCAGTCCAGAAACTAAGAGCCTCAAACGCACCATAAACCGAACCCTTCGTCAATTGCGAAAAACACCGGGGAATTTGGAGATGCAGTCATCCCTTAGACAAACGAAGACACTACTTAGACGGAGGAAGTGGAGAAAAACAAGGCAAAAGAACGACGAAACATGGGCTAAATTATTGCACGATGCCAAGCAACACAATAGTGCCAAGTTCTGGCAAACAATTCATAAGATAGATCGTCCGAACCACCCTGGAATCTGCTCCAATATAGCAGAGAACACCTGGGTTGATTACCTTTCCGCTCATTTAAATAACGAGGGAGCAGATACCGTGACACCTGTCATCGAATTCCCCGACAAGGGAGCAGATACCGTGACACCTGTCATCGAATCCCCCAACAAGAGAAAAGTGACACACTTGGTCAGCAGCACCAACTTCCACAAGCAACAGGGGACCCCGATGGCTGGGGATGCAGACCCCACAGACCCTATAGCAGAGGAAGGGTACGCCCCCACAGAAAAACAGATAAAAGGCCTAATAACCAAGGGCAGAGACATGGGAGTGCCCGGCCCTAACGGGATACCGCCGAAATTGTATAAATATGATGCCAACTTTTGGAGCAAAGCTCTATTACGAGTTTTCAAGAGCTTAAAAAACACGGCTACCATTCCGGAATCTTGGAAAGGATCTATTATTAGCCCAATATTCAAGCAAGGCAAAAGAAATGATCCAAATAATTACCAATTGATCGCCCTCCTCGACGTAGATGCCAAATACTATGCTGGAACAATCTTAGACGAGCTAACATCTTGGGCTTCAGATCATTCCATCATCCCTATCAATCAAACCGGGTTCCGTACTGGCCAAGGAACTACAACAAACATACTGGCTCTCACACTACTAATGGATGCAGCCAAAACTTCAAAGGTGCCTCTCTTCCTTTGTTTTATTGACTATACAGCCGCTTTCGACCATGTCGACCATTCCAAACTTTGGGTAAAACTGGACAATTGGGGTATTCCAACTACTCTTTTGGAACGACTAAAACAGCTGCACACAGACACATGGATCAGGGTTAAATTAGGTGAAGGGGCTTACATCTCAAAACGCATCAAGACCTCTAAGGGCCTCAAGCAGGGGTGCGTCCTGGCCCCGACCCTCTTTAATCTTTTTTTGGCCGACCTGCCAGGGGAGTTGGTCAGTTGTGTGTCCCATGCTCCCAACTTGGGGAACAAGCTAATGTCAAACTTGCTATATGCGGACGACCTGGTTTTAATTAGTAGGACACCAATTGGCCTTCAGCATTTGATAAATACGACAAGCAGTTTTTTCTTATCGGAACTCCCTAAAAATAAACCTCAAGAAGACGAAAATTATGGCAGTCAACTATCATAAAAAGAAGACCCATAGTTGGTTCCTCGACGCCCAATGCTTGGACCAAGTACAAAGCTATAAATACTTGGGCATCCTAATGGATCATAAAAACACATTTAAACCCCAGCAAGAGTCCATCCGAAGAAAGGGGACCACCACGTATCTAGCCCTGAAATCATTGAAGAGACATCTCCCCGACCTCACGCTTGAACCCTTCTCACAGGTCTTGAGGGCCAAACTGCTGCCGTCACTGTCATATGGAAGCGAGGCT
Organism: Lissotriton helveticus; assembly: GCF_964261635.1. Taxonomy (NCBI): domain Eukaryota; kingdom Metazoa; phylum Chordata; class Amphibia; order Caudata; family Salamandridae; genus Lissotriton; species Lissotriton helveticus. The sequence goes on along the minus strand of NC_136059.1, from coordinate 1,416,256,598 downwards.
CTAAAAGGGAAAGATGCAGCAGTTTTAGATGTCGTAATAGCTAACGCCTACAGAGCAATTTTCCACCTCCCAAAATATGTCTCCCCGGCTCAAATCCGGTTAGAATTTGGAATTCAAAGACAAACTGTGGAAAGAAGGAGCGCCTATGTTAAAAGTTGGCACAAAATCCGAAGCGCTGAGGCAGGAACCTTAAACTTCCATCTTTGGAAAGCCCTGGTCAGCCAAGAAAAATGCCCAGCCAGGGATTACTTGCTCGATTCAATTGAGTTACTGGGCCTGTCAGATCTCTGGTCCATTCCTCTTTCTTTCAAAAAAGCAGCACGAAAAACATCATCAATGCTATCTGTCTTAGAAGACAAAGCAATTCTCACTAATAAGGCACACGGCTGGATAGTGCTCAGCGATTATGTAAGGCTGAAACCCCCAGCCTATTTGAGTACCAGAATCAAGATAAGTAAGAAGGAAAACTTTTTGAGGTTGCGGCTGGGGGTAATTGCGATTAAGCCCCATCTACCACCATGGGAGAGGAAAGGTGGCTCTCCGACTTGTCGCCTTTGTGGAAGTGGGAAGGAAGACATCATCCACGTTATCTGCAACTGCCCCAACTTAAAGGATATAAGATGCACCTTGTTGCGCCCTTTTTTCAGGCTTTACGGCATCCGGTCCTGTAGGCAGGCAGTGAAGCTATGCTTCAAACCCACTGATGTTCAGCTCAACTGTCGGCTAACAAAATTTTTTGCGACTGTAACAAAGAGACTTAAAACCCTGCCGCTTTCCGATCCATGGGGATAAACTTTGAAAGTATACTATTAACTCAATACTTGGTTTTAGCTGCATCAGTATTTTAATCATCAGATCTTTAATCTGGACAGTGGCCTTGATCAAGCTGTGCCACTCGATCTGGGAAGTTGTTGTAGTTATTGGCAGATAGCACTACATGAGATGCAAAAGCCTATGTGAATAATGTATAAATATAGAACATGCAATTGATGACTTTTAGATTACGCATCTTTTAACTGTTTTAATTGTATTTAATTGTGTATATTGGGAATAATTCTTGCTATGTATTTGCAACGATTTTAATTAATCATGCAAAATAAAATATCCTATCATTCATTGCAGTGAATTATTTCCAGGGAGTACTCGAGTATAAAGCTTTGTGTGGGCAGAGATCCTCTGTAGTAATATGCATTTCACAGGGTGAGGGCGTATTTCATTTGACAGGCTGGTGGGGCACCTTGCGTCACAGCCACGCACAGAGAAGTCACATTCAGACATTGCTTTTTTCATTCCTCTCTACGTTTCACTCAACATAGTGAAGCAACTTCCTGAAACCAAAATATAAAGAGTGGCTTGGTTTGTGGGACTGACACATTGAATGATTTACCTGAGGCACCCCATTAATTTCTCCTGTTGTCAATGACGGCTTTAAGGGAAGGGTACGAACTGGAACTCTCCACTGTCCACTGATGACGCGATTCTGGTAGTCAAAAATATCAATTTTTACCCATCCCCTTGCTACAAGGCGGTTGACTTCCTGTCCATACGGGTCATATCCTCCGGAAGCTTGCAGCTCAATGACCAGAGCTATTGTTGGAGATGGGCGCACTCTGTAAGAGATCAGTTCACAGTTAGTCGTGCATAACAGGGTGATTCAGACCTTATTTGAAACATGCAGTGCCCTTCAGACCCTGGTAACACATGCAACTCGATGACAATTGAAAAAAGCCCTATTCATCACGAAACATGCTAATGCACGATTTTCAAAGCATCGCCATACATGTACACAAGCAAGCAAAAATATATATTCGGATTATGATCTTTAAAAACGTTTACATTTTATCTTTTCACTTAAACATGGGATCACACGAATGTGCACTATAAAAGGTTTTTTCCTGACTTCTCAGGAGAACTTTTCCCTGAATTAGCAGAGTAGAGTGCTCTTGTCATGTCAAAACTTGACTTGCTTACTTTTCTTTTTGAGACAGTTATATAATAGTTTGTCTTTGTTCATGATCTTTGATTTTTTAATATCGACTAATACATTCATGTACTGATTATTGGTTTAGAACTAATCTGATGTTTGAATTTGCAATTTTGCGAATCCTTTAATAAAACTATATGGTTTGAAACGTAAGCACTCTCTGCCATTGTGAAGCCAAATGTGCTTCAAGGTATTGAAATGTATTGAATTTTGATGTCAGCCTCAGTTGGAAGTAAAGATTAATCAGACGGCACTTCCTGAACCTGAGTTTGCACTAGAAATGGCATGTAGCAAATCACCCTACCAACTGCAGTGGAAGACGTCATATCTCCCGCTTACATTTCCAATAAGGTTCACTCCCTGCTGAGATATGGGGTTATGATTGCTGCACCCACTAAAGACTGCTTTGCTCTTACTCCTGTCCCATTGTTTTGATTCGTAGGGGACTGTGCATTTTTAATAGCAGTGTTCAGAGTTTCACTCATGCATACTTTGAAGTTTTCAATAGTTTTGTTGCAGTCTGGCCTACCACAGTCCTTTCCTTCTCTAGTTGTCAGAATTAGCATCCTTGACAATCTGCGTATTATTGCTTCCTCTTTGCTTTAATACACCCAGCATGCCTTAAGCACCTTTATCCCATAGCACACGGATACATTATTTATATCTAGACTATCCATAAGATAGAGAGATCATAAAATCACCTCTGTGTATTTTGATTTCAATGAGATACTATCTATTAAGTTTCATTCAAACAGAAACATGTAATTTGTGCATCAAAACATTAAAAGTACATTTAATAAATCTGGGTAGTCTCTGGAATTTGATGCACTGTTGTAGATTAACTAAGTTTCATGATTTCTTATTACGTGATAAATGGCTGGAAGAATGGGAGACAATGGTACGATTGCTATCGCTATTTTTAATTACGTCTGTGAGTGCATTGTACACCAGTGGAGTTTTAATTCTTCGTGAAATGATAATGACAAATGAAGAAATGATTTACATTAGGAATTCGAAGATATTAAATATAGCTAAATTGACATAGGTGTAATTTCAGGATACCTCTGCAGTTAAAGAGGTTGCTCTATTACAACATTTACAGAAACAGAACATTTTACAGATACTAAAAACATTTGATAAAGTGTGTAAACACAATGCTGGTTCAGGGGAGGGTGCTCTTTATTGAGATATTTGTGTGAAAAATACGTGTAGTTACATTACAAGCATATTGCAATTGCTGTATATTTTATACATTAATTCTTTCGGGCTAGAATATGCATATTATTTTTAACATGTTTGTTATACAGTTTGAAAGAGATACCTGGGAACAGCCTGCTTGGTAGCAAGGATGGCTATGTTTCGTCGCTTGTTCTCAGGGAAAGTGGACATATTGCCTAACTCGCAGTAAGCAGGGGGAAGAGATGAGGGATTTCCAATCTCCAGTCCTCCACTGTACAGCCCCACCACTAGACGGCACACCCTGTAGGAGGGGTCAAGGCCCAGAAGGAAGTCATAGAACACCACAAAACCAGCACTGAAATAGAGATACAAGTCACATTATTAAGGAACACATAATGCTCTGTGTCTTTTTCTGAAAAAAAGCTCAGCCATTAGATCAACATTGGAATGCTTCATGCGTAACAATGGTTCACTATGCCAAATATGTAGCCAGAAGGTGACCGTAGACTTACATCAGTCAACCTCACACTTCACAGCATTTATTTTATTATATTCATTTAGCAATATGGGTTCACAACTTTTCTTCTTACAAGGATCTTTTCGTGTATAGACTGTTATGTAGTTACCTTCTGAAGATTGAATCACCTTATCAACACCAATTTGGTGGACTTACTATCTTGGTATCTCTCCTTCCACAATGCCAAATCTCTGGAAACAGCGGTAATTATTAACATTTACACACAGGGTGATGTATTACACCTCTGCAGTTTATTTCTGCTAGGCCATGTGTGAGTTTGCCATTGTGATTATCACTAATTTGCTCCTATCACGGTGGGCCTATTAATCCCATTTTGGAAACTAACTCTCACACTGGCTACATTTCTTATTAATTTCCTGTGTTCATCAATACAACATTTTTCTATGTTAATGAAAATACTACTTTGCTTACATTGGGTCATACGGCGCTGGTCCCAGCCCTTCACTGACATCTAAGAAATGTTTGCCATGTGTTGGAGTCAAAGACCTGATTTCTTCCTAAGGAAAGGGAGCATATCACAGTTATGGCAAAGTTTATACAACCAACAGGGCCATTTGTCGTTGAACAACAGCAAGTTAGGTACATTTCTCTAGGCATAACAATCGTACGGATTTTTGAGAACGTAAGCACATACATATTTGGAGGCCATCTTTTGAAACTTTCTGAGGTATTAGTGTTTAAAGTGACATAACTTCAGGAACTTGATACCAAAATCCATAGGTAAAGAAAGAAAGAAACAGCAAAATAAGAGAGGATTTAAGAGGAGGAATAAAGAAAAGTAAAAGCCAATGGATCTGGTATAAAAGATGCAGATTGATTGAACTAATGAAGGACTAGGAGAATGGGCCATGGAGTTGGATAAATGAAATATAATAGAAAAAAGAATGAACAAAAGGGGAAGTGAAGAAAAGAATGAAGGAAAGATTAGGAAGAAGAAGAAAAAAGCAGCTGCAGGAAAGAGAGCAAGAAAGAAGTGATAAAAAAAGTGGGCAAGTGATGAAAAAGTAGGCAAGACTGGAAATGATATCAATGTAGACATACATGCTGACAGAGGGTTGAGAAGAGTAGTTTGAGACATGAAATTGGAGTGGAGCTTGAGAAGGAAGAAACAGGTGAGAAGGAGACCACTGTAAATAAAAATAGGATGAAAAGAGAAATGGAAAAGGAGTGCAATTAGAAACAAAGAACAATGGCAGTATTTTGGAGGGATAAGAAGGATAAGAGTAAGACAGAGAGAAATAGTGATTCAGGTGAGAGTCAAATGAGGGAGTCAAATGTGGAAAATGGTGGAGGGTGAAACTGAGAAATGGAGGTGTTCAAAATACAAAGAGTTGGTGATTAAGATAGAGTAGTCACTCATAGAGCAGAGGTGGATTCCAGGAATTATGCTGGTCCTCTTTGGAATTCTGTGGACATTCTAGACGTTATAGTGGCCCTGGCATAAATTAGCTCTCCATGACACTAGCTCCTATGGGGGCCACGGGACAAAGTAACCCTTCTTGTCATATTGTTGGTATTAAGGGAACATGGTCATTATGATGTCCCTTTTAGACCTAATGTGAGCATCCTATACATCATGGAGGCCATATTTAGTACAATGTTGGTCTTGGCAAGAGGTGCCCATCCTTAGCATATTGTCAGCATCCTTGGCATTATTATGAACATTTGAGGCATAATCTTGCACACCTTTGGCAAACATAACAACCTATGATTTCTGCAGGTCATCCTGTCATAAAGTAGGCATCTATGACATTTAGTTGCCACCAATAACATGTAATGGAAATCCCTGATGTGTTGTAGAGGCACGTGGGCATGTGAATCTTCGAGGGCACAGTAATATTTACTGTAAATGACAAACCAATATTTTCAGATCAAACACAATTTACTGAAAAAGAAAATCTAGAGTTTGCGGGGGTGCGGGGGGGGGGTATTGTTTTTAAAAACTTTTCTTTCGGAGATCTGAATAGGTTTAGCTAAAATGTAAAGCTTTCACATGGGAAGAAATAGTAGGTTCTTTTAAACACAAGCTAATGTTTATGTACAAAATCATTACATTTCCACTATGTATTTATAATTGATATTTGGATAAAAATTCGTGCCAGAAGGAACTAACTACTATGATTGTCTCTTTCAATGATTCACGTGGAAGCTCTTCATCTTCTATATTGATAAACTCTTCTATGGCATTAGCTTCAGTAATTTTGTGTGAAGTCAGAGCCCTCATGATCAATGTCACCTTAAGGATATGGCTGCGCTCTGAATCTGTAAAGTCTCAGGAATCTTACTAGTAGCTCCTGTTGATAGCTTATCTTTCTAGCCTGAGGGACAGCAAAGCTTTCTACTGATCCAGCATATATATTAATTTTGCCACCCTTCAACATGCAAGTACATTATCAGTGGTAATAAATAACTGCAAACCTACTTCGAAGGGGCAGTGTGGGAAAAGGAAAGGCCATCAGTGACAGAAATGAAGGAAAAATGTATACGTCTAATTTTGAAAATGGTAGTCCAATGCGCCAATCTCCATTTCCACAACTCTGAATGTGACTAATGTGCACTACTATGCTCAGCTGCCACGTTAGAGACATGTCCCAGAAATTCTCTTCACCGTTAAGGAGGAGTCCCTCCGCTACCCTCCCATAGCAGGAAAAACATAAAAAGCTGCCAATTTTTCAGTACGCATAAATGTGACATTTTTATGTTTACAGGGAGCCGTGATGTCCATTTGCTTCAAGTGTAACACTTTGAGTGCCACCTTATCGCAAACAGTTTCAAATGAAAGTTCATGCAATGCAGAAATACTGGGAATAACGGGATTGGATTAACTAAGTATTCCTGACATGGGTTAGCTTGAAATGCCTTCTGTAAGGTACCAGTCTACATTTGTATGGCTTAGGTCAGGGTACTCAAACTTCAAATTTTCTAGGCATGAGTAATAATTTGTAAAGACCATGGCATCAGAGGGATATACATCACACAACCTTTCTACTTCAATTATACTGCAGAAAATAACATCGGAGAAAGCTGTAATTGTTTAAAAATAACACTATTAACTCACTAAACTACACACATTACCAAAGATGGCCCTATGAGGATTACCTCAGAAAGAGGAGAGCGGCCCCACTACTCCAAGAACAGGGTTCCGTAAACACACAATGTATCAACAGAGGGGATCTCTTGGAGGAATCAACAATCAGACAAGTCACATACCATTATCAACGCAATCATAGACTACTCACTTCCAGTCTTAAAGGGACCCAAAAGGCAATTATATCAAATCTATTTATTTAAATAAACACATGATAAAAAAGCAATTGTACAATTACATAAAATTTATATAGTGAAATACAATCTAAGCTATTTAATGGGAAATATATTGCAATTACGTTATTAAAATAATACATCAAGAGAGACACAACAATCAAGACATACATATTTGTCATTTAGAAACTTGAAAAAATCAAGCAAGTTAGAACATCTAAATACTATTTAACTAATGGTTCATTGTTCCTCAAATGTAATAAAAACGGGGGCGTTGACACGTTTGGGTGGAAAAGCAGTGCAGAAACACCTTCTTCAGGATAACAACAATAATTATCTCTCTAACCAAATATGCAGTGTTCACCTAATATTGTATTATTATAAAGGTGAGACACATTGTAGACTCCAAAATGTGGCCGCGGGCATGTGCAATTCTTTTCTATTTTGTTGCTTCCGTGGGAGCTAAAGGCCTGACCATCTAGACACCTGTATTGATGGATATCATTTGATTATTATAGGATTATTTGTTGGTTGGGCTTTAATGACTCCAGGATATAATTGCTAATGCCCCGAGAGATATATGTATCACCAGCTCTAAGTTGTGTTGAGCGTTAATTGTACCAGTGGACCCATCCAGTAACACGTTAATGGCTCAGTGAAACGAGGCCTTGCCATGGCCTCACTCATTCTCCCCTGTCCACCCCCCTCATATCAGCGTGTGAGGCTTGGTGCTTCCAGACATACACAAAAAGCAGTAGTTAACATTGGCCAAGGGCAGACCTAGGGGAGTTGTCTCATGGTGCTGTCTAAAAGTAACCAACCACTGCTTTCAATGAATAGCATACTTTGTGAAGCCCTGTTGTCAGTACTGAACTGATCCAGTGTGGGTGGTATACCACCAGTAGCTTACCACAGGTGTTTCTTCAGAAGGAAAGTCTGCCAGCAGACCATGGTAAACCATGGTAAAAACAAAAAAGGTGTTGGCCCATGTCCCTTGGCATTTGATTGATTGCTGGAAGGGGATTAGTTCTCTCTTCTAGCAGCAAACATGCCTTCAACCAGGCCCACTCAATCTAACAGCACTGGGGCCTGATATAACCAGGCCATGAGCAGGAAGAACAATGTGGAAAGGCAACGGCGCATACGTGTCTCATCTGCATATGGTGGCCAGTGCTTAAACATGATCTGTACAAGTGTGATGTATGCCTGATTAGCTAAGCTCTTTAATTTTTCCAATGAACTTCATGGACTCGCAAGGGCAGCCTAGGAGGCCTGGCTGCTATAAACCATAAACTCTCCTGCTATTGGAGACTTTGTGAAGCTAGGGGATGGGGCGCTAAACTGCACATAGTGTTTCATTTAGAACATAACCGCTGAGCTCAGCTGGACCTTGGACCTTGGCGTGAAGAGTGGAATTAAAAAAAATATTTTACTCTAATATTTTATGTGTAATTCTTGGCAGGACCATGTTTATGGAATCTGCAATCTTTTCAAACTGATTAAATGCCTTTCAAACTTCCAACTTTCTTATTTTCAAAATAATTCCATGACAGGGTATTTTAAATCAAGGTACCAAATTATGTCTTAAATGGGATCATACAGGTTTAAATCTTTAGAGTACAAAAAAATTGAAGACAGGAAACTTCATCACAAACATGGCAGATGTCCCTTCCGCCTTATTGAAGTTCATTATAGCCTATGGCACCTGTAATATGGCGAATGGATGGATATCCGCCACATTTTGACGCAGTAGCCTTCCACAAAACTCCAAATAAGGCCCTTGCTTAGCCTCTGTAGGATTTGTTTCAGATGTTGCTGCAGAGGCAAGAGAACAAACTAGGAGGCATCTAATGTTGTGCGTGGAAAAAGCAGCTATTTGCCGAATGTGATATTAGGGTGGAATTCTAATGCAGGATGTTTTGGTTGAAGGGTCTCTTCAGGGCCACTTGGCAAGACAGAAATCTCCATTCAAACATAGCACATGGGGCTGATGATATGTCCTACCTGTACCATAATATTTACGTGTTTGCTGTGATATTAATGATGGCACATATTGTGTTCTCACCATAATACCAGGTGATTGAAAGTAGGTAACAGGAAATTGTTCTCATCTACTCTTGCCGCTGGGAAATCATTTTGTACCCAACGATAATCGGGAATTCACATCTCTGAATTTTGTTAGTGTGACATATGGACCCAATTTCCTGGAAACATTCAGGGGCAGAACAACTAATTGATGATGTTGTCAATTTTTTAATCCCTGTGTAAAACTATGTTTGCAGGAAACTTGTGCCTTTGACAAACTTACTCAGTCCAGCTTTATAAAATATTCTGTCCCAGCAATATTACTGCACAGCTATGGCTACCCCTCTGGTGATCACTCAATTTAAGTATCAGTCAAACTTAAGTTTAAGATCACTATTCTTTCTCAATCACTGACACTGCCTAATGCACTTATAATAGAGGGGTTTACTTGTGCAACTGCCATGATCATTTAACTCTTCGCTAATCTTTATGTATTTCTTCATCATCAAGTCAGAAAGATACAGGTAGAGCTTTTCTTTTCTAATAAAAATGTGCTTGCTAATGATCGCGATGCCGATGTTCTAGTGACAGATGATTTTGACACAATTTAATTACTGCTGCCATGGATCTTGATACAGTGGCTGCTTGAAGCAATGAGGGCAATATCAGCTGCATACATCTTCCACAAAAGCTGGTTTCATAGCTGATTATTTCACTGCACTGTCACTTTATTTCGGGCTTGCCATGTAGTAACATCCATGTGTCTTTTAATATGATGACGGTGCTGGGCTACATCATGGCCTCTCTGTCATTATTTTTAGTTGATTGCCTTTGAAAATTAGTGCCAAGCCTGACAACTTTCTGTAGGTGACCTCAGAAACTTTTTCTGTGCTTTTGAGAAAGTTTAAAAGACCACAATAGGAACCATTATCATAATATATGCCTTAAAAAAGCATAGGGGCGAAACATGTCGGCAGCTCCTTTATTTATTTATTTTTATTTTACAGAGTTTTATATAGCGCAAACTTGACCCGAAGTATCGGGTATCAGAGCACTTTACATAGCACCAGTTGCTTTACATGAGGATACATTAATTTTTTTTTAGGCACGGCTTTGCTTTTGTCACTTGGCTTGAAATGAAGAAAGAACAATACATATGACCTTTGGATATTGAGACATTTATTCCAAGGATTTAATCATATTTGGCACAACCTGTCTTTTCCACAATCACTTTCTGAAATGGCCAGCGTGGCATGTCCAATGGTTTGGGCCTCCGGCTCTGGGTGCACTCAGTGAATCATTAAGTAAGTAAGCACAATTTTTTTCAATAATCAAAAATGACTACAAAAAATATGCGTAAGATATACATTTGAGCATGGTTAAAAACAGAAAACCCATCAAAAGAGATTCGTTTCTAAATTAACAATTAACTATTGGATATTAAAAGACCATAAGTCAAATCTGAAAATCTAATTTATGCATTTATAAATGAAGGAACTTGATTAATAAACCAGAGCTCGACTGCATCTTTGAAAATCCTGACATGTGCCTCAACTAAATGTTTCCTTAGATAGAACGTACGCAGCTTTAACAGATTGGGCAGATACATAAGAGGTGATCTAATGTTTCTAGTTTGTGACCGCTCAAACAACAGGAGCTGTTCGGTTGAATTCGACGATTTCTCAAATTGAGCCAAAGGAATATAAAGGAGTCTGAATCTCAGAAATTCCCATTTAGTTACAGCTTCTAGGATGGAATTCAGATACTGTTGCTCGACATTCAGATATGAGTTTTAAAGTAATTCACTGTGCTTGTGATACAGTAAGGACTTCAGGCCTTCGGTATGATAATTGAGTTTCATTGTCTTTTTTAACCAGATTCTTCTGTTCTTTTGAAGACGTGGATGTCAGCATTTCAAAGTCTAAAAAAATATGGTGTTTAATTACTTTATTAATATCCTCCAGATTGAATGGAACATTTTTATACTTATTTTGTTTCAAGTCCCTCAAGATCAATTATTTTAACGTGAATCAGTTAACATTAGCACAATCAAATGTGATTCACTATTGAGGCGCTATGAAGGCTGAGAAAGGGTTTTATATTTAGCCCTAGCGTTATTTTGCAATGGACTTCTCATGTTAAGGAACTGTCGGATATTTTGCATGAGATTCGTTCCAGTTGCATTAATATTGTCTGATTTAATACGTTGAATGCATATAGTAGGAGGCGAGTGAATTTTGCTGTCACAGCTACCAAGAATTGATACATTGCTCTTCCTCCGTAGAGCATTGAGAATCTTCTCAAAGTTTTTAGAGTTTCTTTAAAAAAAATTTTTTTATTAAGTTAAAACTATTCAGATCACATACCCCATTGGCTATCCAATTGGCACATATAATTTTAAACAATCATTATTATCATCCAACAAAGCTAGTGTAATAGATGAGCAGGTAGAAAAGAAAAAAAAGTCCAGAAAATCAATCAATGACAGACTCATAATAACAATACACAAGGGACAAAAAGGAATACAGCATCCAAAGAAAAGACGAGTACAATCCATCCATGCAAAATCACAAGCATGGATAAACATCAGTCCACAGATACCAATAAAACTGCAAAACCTATTCTGTCAAACCTCCTAAAGGACCGAGCACTCCTTACTCTGGCCAAAGCCTGTTCTGAATCATGTATTTGCCGGATGGTTACCCATCACTCTGCAGCTCGCGAGGGGACAACTAAGACCCAAATCTCGCAGTACATAGTCTTTCAGAAACCATAAGTATAGCCAGCAACTTTCTTAGCCCGATGTGAAACTCAATTCTGTTCCCCAACATTATTTCCGTAGGAGTTAAATGGAGTTCATATCCTAAACTTGAAGTAGCTAATTGAAACACTTCTTCCCAGAATACCTTAAGGGTGGGGCATGAATATAACGAAGAATGTCTGCTCTTTGACATCTAGACTTGGGACAGTTAGTTTTGTCAGTGTAAATGTTTTCACTCCATATCATGAGTTTTTCTGGTGTGTAGCATACCATGCAAGCATTCCTAAATTGCTGTAATTTTAGCTTAACAGAATGCACAGCGCCTTCAACTGTCTCTAAAGCCCGATATGTTTCCGATGGTAACACCTCCTGAGCGAGCACTTTGCTCAATTTAGCTGCTAGGCGAAGGCTGCCATCACTCCTATGATCACAAAACCCTTGGTAGGTAATAATAATCAATGATTTTCAACTAGCTTTAAAGATGTTCGATAAAATAACTGGGGCTTTCAAATCAATTATCACCTTACCTTCAGTGTAACAGTAGTTCCTCAGCTGAAAATATTTAAAAAAGTGATAGTGTGTGAGGTAAAACTCAGTTTGCAACTCAGAAAAGTGCAAGAACCATTCACATCAAAATAGCTGCCCTTCTGTCAGTAGACCAGATCTCTGCCATACTTTACACGCAGAATCATGAAACACCCCAAGAAACGCTGGGTCGTCCAAGAGCAGAATGAACCTTATACTGTATTTGGCACAAATGTCTTGCCAAATAGTTGCGGTGTCCCTAACAAACTTAAACCTTACCCTACAGTAATAATTGAGGTCAGTTATTCTGTAGAAAAAGAGCCTGCTCTCGGACCCTAATGCCAAATAGTAGGAAAATGCAGCTGAGTCTGGTTCTACAGGAGCAAGCAAAATGGGCAGACAGCCAGGAAAAGCTGCTCAAAAATATAACTTAAAAACTGGAAATTGCAGCCTTCTTTGCCGATACGGTAATTTGAATAAACATACAAAACGCGTTGCCCACCCATACCCCCAAATAAAACTACTCAAAGCCCCTTTTACCTTCTTAAAAAACACATTTAGAACCCTTAAACCCGAAAAAATACAAAAATCTTGGAAGAATATTCATTTTTATAACATAGCAGCAACCTATATTGCTCATCTAGAACTGCTATTTTGAAATAACAGACTAAAGCAGGGGCTCTTAGTTTTTTTGATAGATCTTAGCACTCAATTTTACTCCCAGATAAGTAGCTGTAGTTACTACTCTCACTATTGGTGTGACTGGCTCATGGTCCACCAACAGCTGAGTTTTAGCTATGTATAGTTTATAACCAGAGACAGACCCAAATTTCTCAGCCTCCTCTATTATATAGTTCATAGCAGTCCGGGATTCATCAGAAAATATTGCCACATCTTCGGCATATGCACTGACGTTCAATTTGCATTCATTGAAGACCATAGGCCTAATCCCAGCATTCTTCTGCAGTGATTGCAGGAAAGGCTCGAAATACAGTGCAAATAACAGAGGGTTGAGCGGGCACCCCTGCTGAGTCTCTCGCTGAATCTTTAAAAGGCGGTGAAGATGTGCCCCATATACCAGCTTAGCAGAGGGGGACTTGTACAAGGCCTGCACCCATTTGCAAAATCGTTTGCCAAACCCAAAAGCCCCATTATATTCCATAGACATTCCCAAAATACTCGATCATAAGCCTCCTCAGCATCTACTAAAATCATAGCAAGTTTTGCACACGCTCTCTCCACTACATCGAAAGCAGCGAATGCAGTGTTAATATGATTTGCAGTATCCCAGCCTGGAATAAAGCCATCCTGCTTTGGATACTAAATCTGGTTAAAGAGGGGCAAGCTGCATAGCTAAAACTTTGGCAAAGATCTTAGCACCAGTATTGTTAAGAAAGATGTGTCTATATAAATCCATCTCCTCTGATGGTTTGCCCTTCTCAACAAATATTGTTATATTGGTCATATCCAGGTGTCCGAAACTTTGCCAACCTCATCGATGTACTGCATTACCCTTAGAAGTGGTGGAAATACGATATCCTTAAATGTTTTATACAATTCCAAGGGGACTGAGTCATGGCCTGCCGCTTTGCTCAAGGGCAGAGCTGTAATGGCAGCAATAATATCCATCTGTAGCAATGCTTCCTGCAATTCCTCTTTGGCAACCTGCTACCTTCGATTTAAGAAGTTACTTCCAACATACAGAAAATGTGAGGTTGTCTATATAGTTCTTGATAAAAATAGAGAGAACTGTTCAGCAATGGTTTTAGGGGGGTACATCCATCACTGCCTTTGATGCACCTCAGGCACCTGGCCACTCTATCCGAGATCTGATGAGCCAGTACCCGACTGACCTGATCCCCACATTCATAATACTGAAGAGCTTTATTTTTAGTGTAAGTAGTCACAATTTTCTCCCTAACATTTTGAATTAATTGAGATCGCCTATTAATAAGCTGGATTTGTAGAGCTTGCTCATCAGGATGTCCGGGCCTAATAGCTGCTGCATGGGATACTTCCAGTTGTAAAATTGCCTGGGCTGGCTGATTAGCACTATTTTGTATATACCTATTTTGTGTATAAATAAAGTGTGCAGTAATACCCCTTATGTAGGCTTTCAACGCATCCCACACCACCAAAGGTGACGCTGTCCACAGGTTATCCTCCAGAAATCCTATAAGATAATTTGCCATAACCTTACAGTATTCTAAATATGAGAGAAAACGTCTAGGAAACTATAGCTGATGCCGTCGGCCCCCAATCCCTGACAACTTTATACATAATATATTAGGGTTATGATCCGATAAAACCTTAGGATGTACTTCCATCTGGACTTCCCGAAGAATATCCTATGTAATAAATATCATATCAATCCAAGTATAGTGCTTGTGTGGAGATTAATAATGTGTGTACCCTGGTAGAGTTAGATACAGTGCCCTCAAGGCATCCTAAAGCCTGTGTAACCGGGTGAGAGAATAGAAGCCCTTGTCTTAACCACTCGAAGATAATTGGCTGGGCCTATAGTATAATCAATCACACAGTTAAAGTCTTCCATTATAAAAATTTCACCAGGCCAATCCAATAATTCCAAACATAGCACATTCAACATGTCAGGATCGTCAACGTTTGCCCCATAAATTGCACAAATAAAGTGCCCAATAAATAAGTTGCCCAAATAAAAAAATTCTGGCCATAAACCATATGTTGAATCACCTGTCCTCCCATTACATCAGATGCAGCTCTGAGATTCTTACACTTCAAGCTCTTCACTACCAATATAACAACCCCTTGAATAGAAGAAGTCTGTGATGTATGCATCACCAGATTATAGCCAAGCTTTTTAAAAAGATGTCTATCTTTATAAGCCAAATGTGTCTAAGTGGCGCAATAATATGTGGCTTATATATTTTAAACTCCTCCCGTACCAATTCTTATTTATTGGAGGAATTCAGGCCACATACTTTCCAACACATGCACTTTAGTCTAATCGTCATAGTATTGGCTCTATCCTAAACTATCCTACCCTGGCCTGTGAAACAGTGCCCTTGTACACCTCCATCACTTTGTGATATATCTTCTGATTAATCTAACTGAGTTCTACTCCTTGAACCTCCCCAGCTGCCAAGTGCCAGAACTTGTATCCATATATCTTGGCAATAAACACGACTCCAATCCAGAACCATTCATTGTTTGAACCCACCCCAAGAGATCCCCTGAGCACCCGCTGACCACCTAGTTTACTGTGTGAAACATAGATAAGAAAAAGGAATTCAGAGATTAAGCAACACAGTAAGCCAGTCCCTTAATAAAGAAAACATTATTACAAATAAACAGAAACCATTATTAACACTTCAGCTATCTAGGTCTCAATCACTTGATTATCCCTTTGATCTTGCTAAGGGCTGTCGTAGCATACTGTTGCATGAAACACATCTGAATCGTCCATTATTAATTATTTTGAACCTTGTCTTATCCTGGAGAAAGACTTGTGCCCCAACTCCCTTCGGAGGATCAATCAATTTGCATAGATACTATTGCTTGTCCATTGTGGATTTACTGAGATCTGAACAGGCAAAGATTGACATTGCATCCACTGCCACCGCAGATGAGGACGGGCTTTCATCCAGATTGCCTATGTAGGCTAGGATTGGGCAAGGATGCACAGAAAGAATGGTCAGGCAGGAGCAAGTGAGCGAGCCCGTTCAGCTGAGAGCACGAGCAGCGACCTGAGCTGGGTCGGAGCCGGAGCTTGGTCCTGGTTTTGTTGACTGCTGTGAAGTAATTCCCGTCCCAGGGGCTGTCAGCTGTGGCAGTTACGGTGAAGTGGTCCAGGTCCCAGGGGCTATCAGCAGCGGCAGTAGGAGCCACCGTAAGTGAAAGGAGCCGCAAGTCCGTGTCTGGTCCTGGGTACTCCGTCCACACCTTCTTTGTGGCAGCATTGAAGTCAAGCATTCTGTTACTTCCCTAGTTTCGCCGACCATCCTGGGATGTGGGCGCCTGAGGAGGGAAGGAAGGACGCAGAATCATTGAAAACAAGCAAATATTCGCCCTGACTCCCTTTTCTCCACTCTTTGCTGCTGTGTTTGCTGGATCTGGAGAATTGAGGACACAATTTCACCTTCCCTGGCAGCATAGGCAGCGGGGTGCCTGGAGAGGTGAGGAGATAAGGGACCAAAGAGGGGATTGCTGGGGGCAGTTTGGGGGACCAGTGTCACTGATCTTTGTGGGGGCCTTTCGGACTTGTACATAGCAGAATCAGCTATCCTGCTATTTACCCCAAGGAGTAGGCTGTTACTGCTAATGCTATTGTTTTAGGGGTCTGAGGCCACTACTGGGGTAACAGTGGTCATATTCTTTGTTTGGTGACTTTTGTATTTCCATAGATATCAACCAATAGAAGTAAATTTAGGAAATAGTAGTGGACAAATTAATAAATAAAAAAAGGAAAACAAAGGAAAAACACAATTAGAAAAGCAAATCATAAGGTCAGGACGAGAGAGAGCATTCTTGCCTCCTATAAAAAGGAAGAAAAACCCCAAGGCTTGACGGCAAATAATAATAAAGCAAAAATTGATGGGGAGGCCCAACAGTTAATCTCACCAGTGTTTCGAATGTTTGCAAAATCAATTAACATACCAAGATTTTTTTTTAAAGATCCAGTAGGAGCAATGCTATCTAATCGAGAGGAAATAGACTGTTTACCCTTACCGATGACACCAATAATGAAAAAAAACAATGAACAACCATATTAATGATACTAAGGGACTATAGACCCAACTGGGATTCAGTTAGAACAGGAATTATTGGAAAATAAAGATCATTAATGGGGATCTATAAAGGACTTGGAACTTCTTACAACAGGAGACCACTCCCCACAACTGACTAAATACTCATCTGAAGTATTCTCTAAAAAATCTCTGCAAAAAACTCAAGAACAATTCCCAAGAACTGGGGCTCATCAACCAATTGAGGTACATGTAAAAATCAATAATCAATCAATAAAGTAAATCACCATGTGGAAATAAATCAAAAAATCATGTTCCAGTAAAAACTATACACATTTTGACATCACCAACGCGGTCACCTAAAATACAAAACAATATAAACAAAGGAACCATTAGAAGGAGATAACTCAAGCCCTCAAGGCACGATACGCCAGAATACGGTGGAAGAGAGCTTGGATCACTGGACGTACAATATTAATGAGAATATAAAAATGTGCCCAATAGTAGCGAGTGAAACAAATTCTATAACAGCCCGGGGAAGGGTACTTTTTGTCAAAACCCCAAACCCAATGACTCAGTGTCAGCAACCGACCCAGGTACTATATGGGATATCATCTTTAAAACATCGCAACTTACATTAGAGGCACTGAATTATCAATCAAATAAGATGGATGTCCAACTAGACCTGCTTAAAATTATGGCAAAAGCAATATCAGGTATTGATCAGAAATTGGCCAATTTAAATACTTTAATAATGCGGGCACAGTCTTACGCAGCTACAATAAACACAGAGTGTGCTTGCTGTCGAACAATTGACAAATTAGCGACAATCCCGGAAGTCCTGACCACCTTAATTGAGGATCTAAAAATAAAAGTAACTAATGTTGGTTGTGATAAAAAACCTACTAAGTCCCAGTAAATTATTATGAAAACGGATCTTAGAGAGGGCAGTACAAATAAAAACACAGATTTAGTAACTAATAGTCAACCGATAGTCAATAGTGAAAAGCCTGACAAGGAGGGTAAGCGTGAAGACTTAACCCAAAATATGCAGGTCAATCTTTAGTCACCCTCTACCATGCACATTTTGACAAAAACAGAAGCTGAAGAAAAAACAACGTAGTACTAGAAATAAAATTAAACTTAGTGTGGTAAATGAGCAAAATATGATGCCAATTTGGACATCGAGGGAGGAAACGAATAAAGGAACCAGCGAGATTGAGAGTGCTTAAACTAAAACATATAAAGATAAATCGTAAAAGAAAGTATCCTATCATATATCTGATAAAAAAAACAATGGAAGAATGTACAAAAATGGTCTATTCTGATGAGATAAACCCGCCAAAGACCAAGGGGCCAGTGGGGATTTGTCATTTACAAAAGCAAAATGCTGTACAAATGGGAAGTAGGTGGGTTACTGAAAAAACGGGGGAGAACAAAGCAAATAGCCCATCACCAGACTGTGTATTAGCACAGTCTACTCCCAGAACTATGCCAACATTGCAATCAGATAAACCAGAAAAAAAGGGAAGAAAGGGCTATCGTGAAAGAAAACCATAATCTGGTTGTGGACTGTAAAAGGCTAAGTTTCATAAATCAATCTGTGAATACGTCCACCGAGTATGCACCATAAAAAAGGGAGGTAAGAGCTATGACAAATGATAATTTGGTTGCAGATTGTAAAAGGCTAAGAATAATGAATCAATCTGGTACTGCTGCTATTGCCTGAGTACCAGTGGATGAAAACAACCCAAACATTTTCTTCCTGAATATCAATCCAGAGGGAATCATGATATCCTCAATTGTGGAAATATCATAAGACTTCTTAGGGCGATTCTATCTCTTGAAAAAGTTTCAACAAACGGAATAGAATCAATTACGTTTTTATCCCAATCTGACGGTAAAGAACCTATCCTGGTGATTTGGCTCTCGAATAAGCTAAAGGCAAAAGTTCTACAAGATAAGGATTCCTTTCTGAAGTGGGGTATAAAAATTAGCAAGCCACCACCTATTTTTTACCCAAATCCTTTTGTGACTCTGAAAGAGCATCAAATCGATATTGGTAATACGCAAGTACACTCAGTGCTGAAAATTCAATTGGAAAAACAACAAACTCAGTTGTAAATTTACAGGAAGGAACCAAGTGTACAACTCCACTTAATCTAGGCTGGTTAACAACAGCCATGCATGGCAGTTTCTCTCAGTGACAAGCAAAAGTACAGGATAAACAGGAAAAAGAATTAAATCATCTAAAGAAAACCATAAAGTATGCTCATGGAACATCAACGGGATGAAAAATAAGAAATATGATACAAAAATGAATATATTATTCAGAACTTTTCATATCATATTGCTACAAGAAACATGGGAAAATTAGCCTTTTGTAATAGAAGGCTTTTCTAGCTATTTTAACCCAGCCACCAGAGTAAGAAGATACGGTAGACCAATGGGGGGCTTGGCGATATTTCTATCTATTGGCTTAAAGATTGAAAGTGAGCAGGTGGTACTAGATGATAACAATATCCAAATAGTAAAATTAAGGGATTGGAATAAAGATAGCAAGAGCATACTTGCGGTGATTAATATCTATATACTCCCAGATACAAAGTCACGGATAGCGATGTCCCATGAATTAATATATAAACTGTCAGAACTAATACACAATAAAATTGGTATGGGATATCATGATATCAGGGGATTTTAATATGCACTTTTTGTGCTCTTTTGTCTGAGAAGAAGACATACTACAACAGGAGTATAGATGGTCTGTTCCGAATCAATATTACACCCTGGATGGAAATGGAGTAAGAGGTTTAGAAGTAGTAAAGGATCTTGAATCCTTGGGCTTAAGGGTGCTGAACGGGTGATTTTCTAATGACATACCACTTAAAGCGACATATCAGGCAGCAGGCTTGCAATCAAGAATAGATTTTACATTAGTAACTCTACCCTTACTACAATTAAAATCTTCATTTCATATCCGTATGACCGAAGAAAGCGACCATAGCCAGCAAATAATTGAGATAGAAGTCCAACCAAAGTATCATGAAAAAGTGGGATCCCTCCCAGGCAAGGAAGAAACAACCAACTACAGAAGATTGTAACGGTTGGAAGTATCACTAGAGGCGGTAAGTCAGAAGGCCTCACTTTTGGTCAAAAACTGCTTTATTGTCAAGGCAGGATCTGAGGTGGACCAATGGTCGGAATTTACAGAAAAATGATTAAATGTTCCTTTTTTGGAGGCAAACATGAATAGTCACCAATGTAATGTTAAGACAGATGATGTAAACAAAGTAAAAGCATCGGAAAATTGTCGCATCTTGAAGAAAAATCGCAACAGAATTATGCCTCCACGAAGAGGGCATCCCTGGAATCGGGAACTTCAGATTAAAGCAAAGAAAATGAATAAAGATTATCGGAGGAAAATTTGGGAAGAGAAGTTAAAAATAATTCAAACACTTTCGGCTAAGGCTCTATTTCTGAGCAAAGAAAAAAACTCATGGGCATTCTGGGGAACGGTCAATAATTTTAATCGGGAACCAGTGAACATCACGACTTCAACACTAACAGAATCGGCATGGGTAGAGTTTCTAACAAAGCATTTAAACTATTCTAGTAAAACAAAAATATACTCTATCTGTGAAGAAAATAGGAACATTGTATTGGCACAAAGAGTTCCAGAGGAATATGTAATTGATATCTCAGAAGTGCAAGTTTGTAATTTATTTAAAAGTAGCAGGCAAGATGGGGCACCGGGCCTGAACGGAATCCCACAAGTTTTGTATAAAACCGATATACCTTTCTGGGTAGGGTACCTATTAAATGTGTTTAATAATGCTCTGCAATCAAAAATAATTCTGGATCCTTGGAAAGGTTCATTAATAGTACCGATACATAATGGAGGGGAGTGGTCAAAACCAGAAAACTACCGCCTTACTATGGCTCCAGGATACTGAGGCTAATCTCTACGCTGGGATAATTTTGAAAGAACATTTACATTGGTCAGAAGAAAAGAAACGTATCCCCCGTATGAACCTGGGTCTGTCCAAGGTCTAGGCACATCATCTAATATTCGCCGCTCTCAATAATGATAGATACGTAGAAAGCAAGGAATCAGCCAATCTACTTCTGCTTTGTGGATTACAAATCTGCATTTGATAATGTTCAATGTGGCCTTTTGTGGCGAAAGCTGGTTAAACTGCATATACCAACTTACCTATTGAAAGCGATCCAAATATTATATTCAGATACATGGATAAGAGGGAAAATGTGTGATGGTTCTATTTTGTCTAGAAAAATTAGAACTTTTCAAGGTTTGAAACAAGGCTGCATACTTGCACCATACTTATTTAAGTTGCTTTTGGCTGACTTAATCCAAGATCTAGATGAAGTTAATGCACATCCCCCAAGGTTAGCAGAAAAATATATATCAAATCTCTTATATGCTGATGATGTGATTTTGGCGAGCCAAACAAAAGTTAGACTGCAGAGACTGAGAAATAAAATATCAAATTACTCGTTAGTTAATGAAATGGTAAAAAATGAAAAAAAAAGAAAGTGATGGAAGTAAGTTGGCTTTTACAAACTCTGCAACTAGAACAAGTTAAAACATATAAGTATCTTGGTGTAATATTTGATGAAAAAGGCTCTTTCAAGCAACATAAAATGGAGTTAAAAATGAAATTCCTTACCTCTGCCTTTCGTTCCCTACAGAGATCATTATGAGGTTTCAGCCACCAACCACTACTGAAGATAATATCAGCAAAACTTTTACCAACTATCTCGTATGAGAGCGAGGCAATGTGGAGTAAAGTTGCAATACTACTAAATAAAATTGTTGCCAGAATATTCAGATCTCTGTGCAATCTACCATGCAACGCAACATAAGCACAGATACGAGTAGAATTCGGTCTGTTAAACCAAATCATTGCATAAAAAGGATCGTATGTTAAAACCTGGAAAAGAATAACAGCAAATATATCAAACCAGTTAGATCAAGCACTTTTGCAGGAAGTTCAAATGAATCCTAATTTACCAAATGGAAGTTCTTTACTGAGGCAATAGAAGATTTGTCCATTGGCTCATTATGGGACAATTCTTTAACTCCAGCAATTTAAAGAAAATCTGTCAATGACTTAATGAAAAAAACATCAATGCTAATGGCCAGAGAATTATTTGTATCTAGGTCACATGCCTGGATGACGATAAATGAATATAAATGCCTTAAACCACTGTCTTATTTAGAGTCTGGTTGGTCCCCGCAACAAAAAAGAAGGTTCATAAGAGCATGATTTGCGATTCTCCCAGGCATCAAACATGCAATGCTGTGGTTTAAACCAACAACATCAACTACCTGTAGAATGTGCAAATATGGTGAACAGAACATCACCCATTTAATTTGTATATGCCTAGCTCTATTAGACCTAAGACGCAGACTGTTAAGGATACCATTCAACCAACAGGACATTCGCTCATGCAGACAAGTGGTAATAGCATGTCTTAAACCATCTGATATGGAATTGAATTGTTTAAATGTAAATTTTATGAGAGCAGTGGAAACAATAATGGCATAAATTATGTGACCATACTTTTAAGCTTAATGTAACAAAATCTTTTTTTATCTATTATTTGAGGAAATAGTTCCTTGCTGATGTAAAATCTATTTTAACAATACTAGTGATTTTAACAATAATGGTAACATTTATCATTTTCATTATATTTTTATTTTTCCTAATATTGTAAGATTAAAATTAATCAACAATGAACTAAACCTAAGACTAGAAAGCGACTTATTGCTATCCCAATGTATGGGTAGCCGATGTGCCCGTTAAATCTGTGAGTCCATGTCCCCGTCCATGCGGTCAGGAAAGACTTTCCCGAACAGCTGTACTATATACTGTCAAGTGTCATCCCCCTCTTTCCCTTCCGGAATGCCAAATGAGTGCAGACTGTTCCTTCTCTGATAATTTTCAAGATCTTCAACTTTAGACTGCAGCAAAGTCAGCCAGTGATTATGATATTCAATGGATATAGCAGTGGCTGATTCAACTTCCTCTGCATTCGCAAACCGTTGCTGTAGTAATATCATTTATGTGAACAGACCAGTTACTTTGCTAGTGACCTCTGCCTATGACTACTGAATTACCACATTGTCAGCTCTAAGTTGTGCGGAGAGCTGATGCGCCTCTGCCCACTGGGCCTGCAAAAGCTGCAGGATTGGCAGAAGAGATGGTTCCATAGCTTTATTACCAGCTGGAGAGTCTTATAGTGCCCCAGAGATGGAGAAACGGGAGGAATGACTATTGACACAGCTGAGGCGTTTATCCTGGGAAGGGCCAGCATCTGAACCAGACATATCAACTTCACATCTTGCGGTCTTCCCTCCTTGGCTGGTAGCTGAGACTCTATGCTGGTGGTAGACAATAGAGGTACTATTGTGACCCTTAAAGGTACCACTGACATTGCCATTCTTAACCTGAACTGCCTTGTTTTTGCCAAATTGCGAACCCTTCAATTCTCCATACTGCTTTTTTGGATTGCCCCGGCTGGTTGAAGGCTGTCGCCTGGTTGACAGTGCATTATCTGCCTCCCAGATTACTCCCAGACTTGTGTCTGCCATCAGAGCTACCTCCTCCCCCAGAAAGCAGTAAGGGTTAGCTGTTACTGATAATACTACGCCGGCAATGAAGAAGCGTTACTTATTATATTGTTAATAAGTATGTGTGGTATCATGGTAAAGCCAACAGTTTCTATCTCTACTACTTGAGGGTCTCCTCCCTGCAGTGCAGCATGTAAACCGGGGGTACTCACAGTCTTGTATATCGCATCCACTGGAGCTAAAGCCTCTGCAGTTCCCCGAGACTTTGAAGGAGTTGACTACTCCAGCCTCCTAACACTTGTAGGAAGTGAGCTATAAAACCCTGCCACAATGTTGCATCATAGAAGCTACTGAGGTGCCCGCTCCTGTTACAATGTTGCTTTCAATGTACTGTGCTGAAGCAGATATTGTAGGTGAAGCAATCTTTGCAGCAGGCACCACTGTCATTCGAACATCCACCAGTGAAGTTTCTTCCTCAGCTGCCAGGGACTCCCTAGTACATGCTTGCAGCAGGCTGGTTGCTGTGCCTCCCCCTATAGCTTCAGAATTGGCCGTCCAACTTGAGCGGCCCTGCATTCCATACTATCGGGCAATGAAGTGCACTACCGTCAGTCTCTAGCTGGCTCATTTCTGAACGTGTCCAAGACGATCCCTGAGCTCCACGCCCCCCATGGAGCACACTGGATTGCAGCAGCGCTATGCTCTTGCAGGAAACCAGAGCCAGTGCCGGGAGTCTCTGCTTACAATTTGTGAAAGCCAGTGGGTAAGTGCTGCATAATAACAGAGGTTCCACAAAAAACAAAGCTGCCACATAAGTGAGTCACCTATCAGTAATCTCTGAACGTTGATGCTAGGCGACTGTTTTACAGCTGGGCAGCTTCTCACCCTGTGATCAGCTCATGAAGACAAGTAGGAAGAGCTAGTCTCTCGTTGAGGGATCAGCCTGCCATATTTCTCTTGCCGCTTTTAGAGTTTAACCATTAGAGATAATGGGGTAACCCAGTAACCCTCAGAACCTGGGTGATTGCGCTAAAGAGAGCAGTGGTTCTGTTGGCTAGAAACAATAATTTGTACTTAGGTATACTATACCTTAAAGAAAAATCACTTTTAAATGTCCACGCAACACACGAGAAAAACAACTTTGTGCTCAACAAATATTTTTACTGAGTATTAGTATAAATGCGAGCTCAATAGAATGGCTGTCTGACAAAGAACACATGCGGTGCAGACTGACAATAGTGTACATTTAGTGACTTGTGGTAATAAGTGACAAGGTGCTGTACGTAGGTGACATAGGATGATGTGAATAGACAATTATTGTAGTTTAGCAAGTCCAAACTGAGTAGCATAAAACCCAGCAGGGGTATATGATTCTGTTGTTCAAGCCTGGGAAATTGTGTGGACTACTTTGAGATAACAATGTCGACGTTTCGACCCTTGACAGAAGTGCAAAAGATTATGCATCAGAGGCGGGTCTTCATCAGGACAGGAGGGACAGAGACAGCCAATAACTGTGGGTCCTTTTGTATGTACGATTGACTTGCATCAATGTTCAGGGAGGTGTCAGCTGACACCTCGCTTTAATTCCGGGGATAGTGGTCTGTGTTGATCAAAGTTTTCTTCTTCACCAGCCGGTGGAATTATTAAAAGGGGGCCACCAAGGTGATCAATTAATTGGGAACAGCGAATGTAGGAACTCAGCCAGCGTCTGATGCTCACTGAATACCGTGGAAGATCAGATATTTATACAGCAAAAATAATAACAGCTAAAATCTCATGGTTTGTGTAGTATTTTTCATTATAGAATCATGTAAAGTTGTTCTGTGATTTTTAATTTTTAACAGTAGCAGTTGGAAAGAATCGATAATATAATTGAAACAGAGTACAGAAGAAAGTTTTGATTCCCGTTTAGAATATTCTTCCTCGACTTTGAATCAGCATTTAGATTCATTGCACAAGAACTGAACATCCTGATTAATATTTTTTCAAATGGATTCTTGCACTACAATAAGTTGGGATTGGGGAAAAGAACATCAGACGTTTGAGATATCGGGGAACAAATAGCGCCGTTGCAACGGGCACTGGGTAGGTGGGGCAAGTAAGTTCTAAGACTGAATTAAATTATGATTTGTGCTGGAGCTGTCCGGGGACTCTAGCTACAGAACAGCAACTGGCCACATTTGGGGTAAGGCTGTCAATCCAACAGTTCCAACAGCAATGATAAATTATCCAGAGAGCTGGACAATTCTTGCGAAGTCTCCTTTGGATCATTGGATTTCATATTCTCATCTATTCTGCATATGGAATCTGATCTACGGTGATCAGCTGAAGTATTGCCCCGGTTACTGGTGACTTGTAATGTTGAGTTAATTTCAGCTACTGTAGTTCCATAATGGGCATTTGCCAAAATGGGACTTAAATTAGTTAATCCCATATTTAATACATTGGTAGTTGAAGATTGAATAAAATCAGGATGATCCATGATTGTTTTAGCTGCTAAAACAGTTGAAGTGGCGACTTCCACATTTGAGAAATAGTGTTTAAAACATTCTGTTATAGTTTGCTGGGTAAAGCTTGTTAATTATGAGGTATGGGCTTCCAAGGCTGTATTTGATCCTAAAGTTAATCTTGACTGATCGATGGTGAAGGCCATGGTGACTTGGTTGTCGCTGAGTTTCACTTTGTAGATTTAGAGCAAAGAGTAATTGAATTATCAGGGCCCTCACTAGAAACACATGTATTTGGGTGGGACTTACACGCGAGAAGCTTTGAGGGCTTCTGGCCAGGCACCATATTCATACTTTCCATGCATTTTGTAAACT
This sequence comes from Lissotriton helveticus, assembly GCF_964261635.1. Lineage (NCBI taxonomy): Eukaryota > Metazoa > Chordata > Amphibia > Caudata > Salamandridae > Lissotriton > Lissotriton helveticus. Next base: position 1,416,230,181 of record NC_136059.1, on the reverse strand, counting down.
TTGGTATATTTAAAGAGTTGTGGGATCTTGTTCTCATGTTGCCAATTGCTGGTCAATAGAAGTGAAGAATTTGATTATTGAAGGACCCACTAATAATGACGTTAATGAACAGGCCGACCAGTTGCCTAAAAAAATTAAGTAAAGTCAAGAATCAGCAAGCATTGTGGAGACATGGACACAGCAGAAACAAATTGCAGAATTAGTGATTTAATATTTCAATGGGGATAATCAAATAAAGCTAACATCCATGAAACAGCCATGCTCCCAAGCACCTAGCACACTACACCTGATGTGAAACACCCAGCAGCATGCAGTTAGTTGCAATCCAAAGAATCCCCAGCTGGTAGTAAACTACGCTTGAGCAGACCCATATGCACCTTTCATTGGCCCTGTACTAGCAAGAGCCTGTGACTGGGCAACTCTATCCGTTAGGCCGTCACATCCACGTCAGACTCTACAACTCAGAGTTCAGCCCAGGGATGCTAAATTCTGGGACACCAAGGTCTATATTATGTAAGTGCCCCAAGTGTGCAACAGGCATTTTCACCTGCTTTGCGCACCCTTGACGCACTTTGATATTACAAAAGGTGCATCCCCTTCTGTAATACTGATAGCGCTGGCACACATAAATCGGCAGTGCTATCTTCGGAGGGTGTTCTGTCATTTGCATGAGGGTGTGGCTCAATGCAAATGAGGGAATCCTTTTACTTCAGCAATGTGCCGTATTATAGATGCACGGGTGCAGCTTGGCTGATGAGGGCTCTTAGCCCGAAACCGGTCCCGGGATGCTTGTTTCCGGTCCAGGGAAGACATGGATTGCCAGTTCGGGCTGGACTGTTCCCATGAGACACAGGATGATAGATTCTCCCAGATCTGTGACTGGTGGTGAGTGTCAGGAAAAGTTTCAGCGCTCCGTCCATCATCTCCTTGTATTCGCTTTGTTTGCCAAATTTTGCAGGGTATGCCCAGACATGGGTTTCTTGCTCACTTTGCCACTGGATTCATTCAAGCTAGCCTGGCTGATGAGGGCTGATTTGCTCAAAGCCAGTTCCAGGATGCTTGTTTCCGGTCCAAGGAAGACATGGCTTGGCAGTTCGAGCTGGGCTGTTCCCATGAGGCACAGGGTGAAGACTGATTTGCATATAGCTGTGTCTGAACTGATGTGGCAAAATGAGCTAAAGAACGATGATGGTTTCAACCCAGATCCGTGACTGGGGATGAGTGTCTGAAAAGTTTCAGCGCTCCGTCCATCATCTCCTTGTGTTTGCTTTGTTCACCCTAAGTTGGCAGGGTATGCCCAGACGTAGGTCCCTTGCTCACTTTGCCACTGGATTCAAGCTAGCCTAGCTGATGAGTCCTGTTAGCCGGAAAGTGGTCCCAGGATGCTTGTTTCCGGTCCAGAAAGACATGGCTTGGCAGTTCGGGCTGAACTGTTCCCATGAGGTACAGGGTCAAGACTGATTAGCACATAGCTGTCTCTGAGCTGGGGTGGTGAAGTGAGCTAAAGAATAATGATGGATTCCACCCAGATCTCTGACTGGGGGTGGGTGTCTGAAAAGTGGAGAGGCAAAGAAGTTGTCATGAGTTGCACTGACAGGGGGCCACCTAAAAAGTGGACCCCATGGACCTCACCCCCCCCCCCCCCCCCCGAAAGCTCTTGCAGGCCATCCTGAAAGGGGCTCTCTAATCCATCCCCTTTCAAAGTGCAGACGGTTTCCCACCTGCACTGGGAAACACAGAGCGGCTTCACAGCAGCTGCCCTTTTTTTTACATGAGTGCTCTGTCCTCAAGGCAGTGCAAGCTTGCGCCTGCCCTGGGGGAAGCACATTTATTCTAATATAGTGCATTTTCCTTGTTTGCACCTGGCGCACATTTAAATAAAAAAATCTTTTATTTATTGAAGTTTTCAAACATAGCGATACAAACAGTATGCCAGTTGCTAATCAATACTTCTGTTGTTGTACATCCAAATATGTCCATCATAACAGTTGATAATATATATGTACATGCCCTTGTCCCCATATACTGTAAATAGATGACATGTCGTCAATACAGAATAAGGCCTGAGGGATTGAAACAATGTGGTCCCACAATATACCTAAACTACCACAGCTTGAGGTCAACCACACCCCACCTGTCTCACCCTACCCCCGCCAACACGTACGCTGCTTTTGTCCAACTTACCCTCATGTACTAATCCTCATCACCATGACTACTGTGTTCTTCGGACTCTATAATGTCTGTCTGAGTAGTCACTGCTGTCTCCTGTTCCACCTCCCTCTCCCCTTGTTGCTCTCGAGGCCATGACACAAATGGTTCCCATGTATCTTTAGGTCTTGACGCTGATGGCATCAATTCCCAAAACATGGTTAGTTGTGTATGCCTGAATGTAACGTCACTTAGCCATTCTTTAATGCTGGGAGTACCTCTCCTCCCCCAATGTATTGCTACACATCTTTTAGCGAATAGAAGCAGCATCGCATGTAGCTTACTCTTCCCGACCGGTGTATCTTTTACGTAACCAAGTATTCCCTGAATGGGATCTGGGACATCTGGTGTGCCTATAATCTCGTGAATTTGTTAAGAATATACCAACCCAATATGCCGCAACCTGTGGACAACTCCACGCCGTGTGTAAGAAAGAGGCAGAGGCAGCGCCACACCTGGCACACATTTTAAAAGGTGCACCTGACGCAAACAAGAAAAATGTACTGTATCTGTGATACGGCCCCTGGATGCCTAAGCACCAAGGTGCTCTGTGCTTGGGACTGTGCTGGAGTTGTTTCCAGGACCAAGACTAAGACTAAACCAAATCCATCTAGTCGGGTACTGAATTGTTCTCAGAAAAGCTGTAGAATAACACTTGCTGTACACAATTCTACTGGTTCTCTTTGTCAGAGTAAGGTTTTCCACATGCATGGGCTTAATATGTTGAGATGCATATAAACAACATGCTTACAGTTGAGGTATTCTTCGATCATCTTTATTATCTTCCACTACAGTAAAACGTTTTGTCCAAGAGGTCTTGACCCTGTTAAGGACGATCCTTGCAGTAGTCACTGTACCAGTTGAAGATAGAGCTTATGCTAGAACTTACATCTATTAATAAGTGTCCCCAAAAACAAATCATATGAACTGGAGGAATAAGCTGCAGATATAAAAATAATCTGCAAAAGCTGACTGGATAGGAATAACCAATAACCCATGAGAACAAGTGCGCCCGACAGGAGTAATACTGAAGAAAGGATTATCAAAGACTAACAAATGCAAATAATGAGTAGGAAAAATATTCACAGGAAGAAATCTGATGGCAGAAAGCTACCAGAAGCATTCAAATGCAAACTGTCTCTCCAAGCGTATCCATTTTATGCACACATATAAACTTAATGTAGAACATTGTAAGTAGGAAGTATTTGCCTGCATGTTGGATCTGGCTACGTGCCACTGAAAGAATGGAAAAGATGACATTTTGGATTGGGCCAAAGAGTAAAATCTATTCTCCAGAAGGTGCCTATTAAACACCAGAATGTTCTCCCAACTTGTGCCACAAGCCTCAATAAGGCTCCCTTCTAGTTTTTCCCCTTTTGCCTTCCATTTTACTTTACATACAAGGGAACGTGTAATTGTCAGTCCAACACCGCTATTTATGTGAGACCAGCCAGACAATGTCGCACTTGTCCTGTCCCTGCTGCAGGTGAGAGCCCGCTGTGTGTCAACAAACAACTTGAATTCCAATCAGAGAATACTGAATGCAGGTTCTAGAGCAGACTGTGGATTCCCAACAACTACAGCAATTGCCAAATCTATCATCCACAATACCATTTGTCAAAAGCGTATCCCTTAGAAAGCTAGCGTCTACAATTAACTATCTTATTTTGAGGCCAATGGACCTAAATGCTTTTCTATATCAAGAAAGTTGTTCATCTAATTTTTCTGCTAATTTCAAAAGTATGGCGTCCCAATCTGTGATCGATGGCTGTTTTCCTAGACTTCGCCTTTGGGTTTACAATACTGCTGCCTTGGACCATTTCCTCTTCTTTATTAACCAAGTCATCATAAGTGGTGATATCCTAGAAATCCACCTCATTGTTAATAACCCTTTTGCCAACAACAAGGTGAGGGAGGCAAATCTATCATTCAATCATTTCTTCGTGGACCTGGGCAGTGTCCCCATTAAACACAACTTTTGTCTACTGAGATCCAATTTGCCTGTAATGGAGTTCACAAAAGACTTTATTTATAGTTTGCTGAATACAGACCATCCACCAAAATGTGGTGAATGGCCAACCACTGAGTTAAGAGTACATTGATGTTAATTGCACTCTAAATAAGGCAAAAGGAAATCTGTACTAAATAATACAGATCATCAATTTGGGACCACCAGGGCATCTTGCTTTATCGCTAAGTGGAGCTTTTCAATGTCACCTGCTTCTTCTTATCATTGTCAGAAATATAATATGGCATGAATACTGTGTACTAAATGTTGTTTGCTTAAATATTGTCCCATTGTGAGTGGATTTTCTATTATTAACACCAATGGGGCGATATTTTGGTAGACAAAATTTAAGAACCAATATTTGTGTTACACAATATTCTGACAACAAGATTCTGAATTCATGCAATTTATGGTTTTGACAGCATCACAGTCACTGCCACCGTTGCCACTAGAGGTAGACAGCCCTGATGGTTTGACAAATTTCCAATAAACGAAAGGCAAAGTCCTTGTCACCTTTTTTATAAAATTCAGTGGGTAGGCCATCGGAGCCATGTGTTTTGCCTGTTGCCAGGTTCTTTTTGCTCTCTGAAACTCCACCAAGGTGAAAGGAGTGTTCAACACATTGCTTTATTCTGTCTGAAAACATGCTTGCCTCTGTGTCCATAGTAAGGTACTTGGGCTGTGTCTGATTACTGCAGTGCCATGTACAGTCCATGATCTATGTAGTAAAAATAGAGTGGATTTCTATATGGAAGTCGTTTGGTGAGTGATCCCCACCATTCTAAGACATCATAGGTTGCCCCTGAGTATCTGCCCTCATTAGCAGTGCCAACAGTCTCCCTACTTTGTGTCACTATATAGGTTGCCTATTCTCTCAAGTGTGATCCGTGTAACATCTGAACAGTTGACAAGTACTATTTGCATTAAGTGAATTTTCAATATTTTCAACAGTGGCAGACTCTGTTATCTAGTTTTTTGTTACCCTGATTCTGTCTTCTAACTTTCTTGCCTCCTTATGGGGCATCACATTTGCTCTGCTTGAGGTCTGGATGCACATACCCCAAATTGCTACAGTTAACACCTCCAATTCTGTACAAGTATCACCAATTAAACCAACATTGTTTCTAAAACAAATAATACACTATTAAAATAGTCCACTATTGTGTATTTGTATGCATCATTTTGCAAAGCTGTTATGGGAGGCATCAAGTGGTGTGCATACCAGTGCTTTGGCCTGTTCCACAGTGGACCACAATGGGTTATGACCAGAGACTGTTCTTCACAAGTATCCTACTATGTGCATCTTCTCATCTATCTGCCTTGTGCTAAAAATAAGTCCAGTTTGGTGTGCTCATTATGGTCAGTTATGGAGGGGGAGTACAATGAACAATCTGTTTCAAAGGTGTGCCTTACTATAGACATCAAATAGTGATCAAAGATGCACTAAGGTCTTAACTTCTGTATTATCTTAATACATGGTTTTCTAGACGGGCGGGGCTGAGCTCTATCAGCAATGCAATCACCTCCACATATAAATGTTGTGTTCACCAAGTTGGTGATTTGAGTTGATAGACTGACTAGACAAGAAGGTTTGCCTTTGATGTGTTTGAGGTATATGAACTGATCGACATCAGAGGTTCTCCAGCCAGTTGGCCTTCCACCATTATATAAAGTCCTTTTTTTCAAGTGAAACTATGAAATGCAGTGTTACCCTTTACCAAACCTTAATAGAAATCCCCCAAGGGCCAGGAAAAACAGAATCCTGCTTGCTCAAAAACTGAACTCTCGTTGGCTCAACTTGTGGGTATGAAGCTGAAAAAGAGAGAGTGACACGGAGTATGAGCCTCATCACCAGCTAACCCGATTAATGTGGTCACATTATTATTTATTTATTTTTTTAAACCTTTATTCAAAAAAGCAAGGAGATACATGCGCAGGCCCACAACCATCATGGCCGGCCGCAAAGACAATCAATAAAAACAGGAGAAACTCAGGCCAATCAGGAGACAGGATATGTTAAGATACATCAAACGCAACTTTTCTGGGCCTGCGACACAGGATATGAGGGTTTCACTTTTAAATTTTTAAGAAGTGTAGGGGCTGCAACAACAAGGACATAACACCTTACATAAGAGAGATACATAAGAGACAAGGGGGACATACCCCAGTCGCAAGCTAGTAGGCTATAATTATAGCAGCGATATAATCAAGGCATCCGCAATAATAATACCAAACGATAGGCCACGTTACAGTAGACATCAATCCTAAATATCCTCCCAGAGAGCCCACCCTCGAGGAGTGAGAGACAGGGGCACGTGGAGATGCCCAAAAAAGAATAAGGTGCAAGAACAAGAAACAGCCAACCCTACTAAAGAGGAAAGAGCCCTCCCAAAGCCGGAAAAGAGCGATAGAGACCATAGAATAAAACAAACTAAAATAACAAACCCCCCCCACACCCGCCACCCTGCACCCCTGTAATGGCCACGGCCTAACCCACTAACAGCGTGCCTGTCGCCCCGGAACTGCCCCACAGGAAGGAAAAATAAAAGAAATAGAGGAGGAGAAAAACAGGATTTGAAGATAAGAAAGAACAGTGGAGGAGGAGGATCATCAACAGGTATGATTCCGTCCGCCCACCCCCGGACCCCGCCACCAATATGATTACAACGATCGATACAGTCAATGTCCCGCTTATCCCACATAGTCCCAGCAGTATGAGCAATAGCAATCCAAGAAACGGCCCTAACCTTGACCCCAGCGAGCAAGGTGGTCGATGGAGTCCAACAGTCCGGCCGGCGCCGTGGATGATGGAGGCACCCGGGATGGCCAACACAGGATGGGGGGTCGTCCAGAAAAGACTACGAAAACCACTGCTGCGGGTCCGCGAAAGATACAAAAGGATCAAGACAATGCAACAATCCACCGGAAGTAACAGGCCAGAACAAGAACAACAGCTCCAGGAAGGGATGGAAAGTCACGCCACCGAAGCACAAAGGACAAAACCGGAGGAGGGCCATACGTACATACTCGGAGCAATCAACATGTGCAAACATGGCCGCCCATCACGGACCCCCAAATCTACACAGAACTAACGTTCAACTCCCCCGTCCGTCCATCATAGTCCCAGCAGCGCGAGCTTCGGAATCCAAACAGAGGAAACGTCTTCAGCCTTGCCCCTTGCGGTCTGGTATGCCAACAAGGTCCAGATGTACAGTAACCAGCATGGATGGGGTATGCAGACGGGATGCCCAGAACAGAAGAAGGCGCTGACCCCCACAGATCGTCCAACACAAAGCCATGCGTGCCTCGACAGTACAAAAAGAAACAGAGCATAGCAATAATCCTCGAAGAGCGGCCGACCAAAGCAGTAACATCAGTACCAGGATATGGTAGTAAGTCCCGCCAGTGGACCGCATATGAGCTGCCGGACATGGCATCCGGAGAGGATTCCCCTGCCACCGCGGAAGTCCGCGAACACCAGATCTCTGCACAGCCGAGACAATCAGCACCGTGGCGGGATCAGGATCCTGTACCTTCAATGCCTTCGTATACATCTGGGTAGACAATCCACAGCAGTAGGCTACAGGGTGTGGCGCAGTGCCCCGCACTCGAAAGCAGACCCGGCCAGCCGAGTGCACAGCAGATGAAATGGCTTCCAGTCGACTCCCCAGATCTCGTGCATTATCATGTAGGGCAGTTCGTAACACACCCAGAGCGCCCAAAACATCGCCAATCCGCAATGATGCCTCAGGAAATAGGGGTGTAGCAGCTCCCGTCACATCGGGCACACAGACATGGCGCAGGTCTCGTGATCGGCCGCCGACATCCCATGTGAACGACCGGCCATCTCGTCGCCGCTCCGCATAGTACAGCCGGGCTGGGGGCACAGGGGCAGCACACTCCATTCCGACACCCCACACGATTACAGTATATTGTCGGTGATCGCCCGTACCTCAATAGCAGCCCGGGGCGTCAGTTTCGAGTGCCGAGTCTCCGATACAAAATGGCACCCACCGCAGCACTGGGAGACGAGCAAGCTGGTAAAGCCATCCACGAGCTGGGGAGAGGGTACAATGTGTCGCTCACAGCCGCGTCGTCCTCCAAGCACGGAGATTTGCAAGGCAGATGGAATCGCTGTAGCGGGAAGCACAGTGCAGCAGTCGCTCCCCGTCGGCCGGCTCCGACCCAGTTGCAATGGCCGCTGGAGTCGCAATCAGGGCCGGCAGTCCCCAGTGAAGAAAGACCCGGTCACCGCCATTGAGCACAAAGGAGGAAGCAAGGGCGTCGCTTCGCATCCACAGCCGGGAGCGCACCAAGGAACACAGCGTTAGAATCAGAATCTCCTCCCGGATCCGATCCCCCGGCGAAGAAACAGGATAGCTTGCAGCATAAGTGGCAATACGGGGGGAACACGAGAGGGTCGGCGGAGCCGAGGGTTTAAGCGGCCATCATGGTTGCAGGATAGGCTCCTCCTCCGTGGACACATTATTAAAATGCCACACAATTATATATATATATAGCGGTAGCCAGTAGGTAGATATAGTTAGGACCTAGTCTCCATAGGAAATACGCAACATTCTATTTGGAATAACTTTGGCGCTGGTCAACACGCGAAATTCTCCAAGAAAATGGCCTGCTCCCCTCCGCTCCTTCCCTCAAAGTTTGGGGGTGATTCGTCAAGTGGGGGCTGGGAAAAAAGGGGGGTCCCAAAACGTGTTTTCCCCATGCAATTTTCCATAGGGTCCTTTAAGTGAGGCTACAGCCCGAACTGCTGAACGGAATTACACCAAATTTGACAAAAAGGTAGAGTTCGGTTCGCAGATTACGTTTTTTGTTAAATGGTGTAAATCCGTTCAGTAGTTCCTTAGAAAATCAAAAGTAAAATCATAGATATATCTATAGACGAAGTACCGTTCGGGTACCGTCCGAGGACAGTACGGGTACCATTACGAGCACGAGCTGCATGCTAATTGGCTGAAAACTGTCTGTCAACACTCCAAACCTGGAAGTGTTAGCAGCCATCTTGTGTCTCGGTAGAACCGAGGCACAAGTAAAGTGATAAACAAGTGTGCAAAAGACACAAAGGGGGCAGGGTAGAAAGACCCTGACCCCCTAGGCCTACTCAGGGGTCCCAGAAGGACCCCCAAGGCCCTAAAAAATTTAGATAGTTAGTACAACTAACTATATCGTAGGAATTTCAATGGTTTTGTACGAGTGAAATGTCCAGCTAACTATAACACCCCTACAACCTACGTTTTTTCAGTGAATTTCTAAGGTTTTTTAAATGTTAATTCCTAACTATATCAGGTCTGAAACCTATGGTTTTTTCAGTGACTTTCAAAGGTTTTTTAAATGCTAATTCCTAACTATATCAGGCCTGAAACCTATGGTTTTTTCAGGGAATATATATACATTTGGACAGCAGCACGACGGCGGAAGCGGTCAGGGGACTCGAGGGAGCATCTTTTGCGGACACTTCAAGGACTTACACATGGGCCCACAAAAACACGAATCCCTTTTCCGCCCACCCCAGAGGGTTTGAAATCCTATCACCACCCGCCTGGAATTAGAACACAGCATTCTGGGCATTGTAGTTTCAAGCAACACAAGGAACTGCAATCGGGTGATGCAACAGCTACATAGGGGGCGGAGCCAACCCTTTTTGAACATTAAGAGGGCGGCAGGATGCAACATGGTGCGAACTTGTGAGGTGATGTGATTACCTTTGGGCGCTGACGAAGGCACTACAAGCCGAAATGCATACGCCAATGGAAGGTCATTAAAGCTGCCTCCTTGCTGTTTCCCCTAACGTGGCCTCTGCTCTCTTCTTTTCGGGGAAAAGGGTTTCCTGTCATATATCTGCGTGCTTCCAGAGACGCAGTTTGGAGGTCCCCGCTTCTCAAAGGGTCCGGAGCACTCTGGTACTGCTGTGGCAGATTCTGTGTGCACCAAGGGATTGGTAGAGCTCCGGTACCCGCCAAGTTGCTGCAGAAAGAAACAAGCATTGAAAATGCAATAGGTCTCGCAATAGAAGAGTTTGACCTTTTTCGTTTTGCAAATGGATGAGTGGCGTTGCATGGATGAGTGGCGTTGCGTGGATGAGTGGCGTTGCGTGGATGAGTGGCGTTGCGTGGATGAGTGGCGTTGCGTGGATGAGTGGCATGTGTGAGTGGCGTTGCGTGTGTGAGTGGCGTTGCGTGTGTGAGTGCCGTTGCGTGTGTGAGTGGTGTTGCGTGTGTGAGTGGCATTGCGTGTGTGAGTGGCGTTGCGTGTGTGAGTGGCGTTGCGTCGATGAGTGGCGTTGCATGGATGAGTGGCGTTGCGTGGATGAGTGGCGTTGCGTGGATGAGTGGCGTGTGTGAGTGGCGTTGCGTGTGTGAGTGGCGTTGCGTGTGTGAGTGGCGTTGCGTGTGTGAGTGGCGTTGCGTGTGTGAGTGGTGTTGCGTGTGTGAGTGGCGTTGCATCGATGAGTGGCATTGCGTGTGTGAGTGGCGTTGCGTGTGTGAGTGGCGTTGCGTGTGTGAGTGGCATTGCCTGTGTGAGTGGCGTTGCGTGTGTGAGTGGCGTTGCGTGTGTGAGTGGCGTTGCGTGTGTGAGTGGGGTTGCGTGGATGAGTTGCGTGTGTGAGTGGCGTTGCGTGTGTGAGTGGCGTTGCGTGTGTGAGTGGCATTGGGTGTGTGACTGTGCTGCCTGTGGCGAGTGCAAACTACAATCAATTGGCACAGATTAAAATAATATTTTTAAAACATGAGTTTATTATGCCAGTTTCAAAACAACTAGTAGTTTCACTTAACCTGCATTAACAGTAGCACTTGGAATATAGGTATTTAAACTCTTTGATGTCGCACATACGGCATTGAGTTGGGAGATCAACAGCTGAGCTGTACATTTTCAGTTTTGCGTGTAATTGTGTTATATCTAGGGAGACGGACGGACGTGAAAGTGATCGGGGGAGGAGGGGGGTGGGGAGCACGTGAGTGGTGTATGTATGTGCCTAAGCGAGGTGCTTGGGAGAGCGAGGCTGTCCAGGAGGGAGGGGGAAAAGGGAGGGGTTATGGCAAGCAGGGGGCCTGATTATGGCCACAGCTTGAAGTCTTTGAAGTCTCCGCATGCTGGCAAATGGTGATGAGGCAGAGAGTCTTTGATTCAGAGTTGTACTTCTGGATTGCTTTACTTAGGGAGGAGCCAGACAAGCATGAGGGCCTTTGAAAGTCGGTAGTATAGACGGTATGTGAATGGCAACTTTGGGTGATGTTATCATACATGGTTCATGGCCCTGCACTGCAGAGCCGGCATAGCGGAAACGCTTTATTATTTACTGTCAACGAGAACTGAAGGCGAGGGTGCTAGGCAAAATGCAAATCTGGCGGGCGAGACAGTGCAGTGGCCCGAAGATGGGGGGTTGGGTAGTGTGGGGTAAATAAGAGCCACCCAGCAGCACGTGAGCGGGAGGCACCACTTGTAGGGGGTGGATGTGAAGAGGACTCGTCCCTGTGCACGCGAAAGTGAAAGCAGCGGCCGCATCAAAAGTGTGCAAATTTAAAATACAAACTGCAACGAAGTAGAGCATCAAAAAGAACCCGCTGTAGACTTACTGCAATTTGAGAGATGCTGTCGCTTGAAGGGACAAACTGAGTGTGTTACTGCAGTAGAAAGTGAAGAAAGGCAAACCAAGATGAAAAAAAAGTTAAAACAAGAATAAGACCAAAAGAGACAAGACGGAGGGAAGGCAGAGAAGGGGAGGGGGGAGGAGAAATGCGACACGGCGGGCAGGGGAGGGGGCGGAGCGGGGGTGTGGGAGGAGTGCGCCTGAGGGAAAATACATGCAAGGCAGGCGGCTGGGGGCATGTGCACGCGCTTTTAAGCTCAATGCGCATGCGCATTGAGCTTGAATTTCACGGGCACTGCAAGGAATCGCCACGATTCCTTGCAAGTTGGTTAAAGCCTGTTTAAGCCCCCATAGTCTCGCAAGCTCGATGCGCATGCGCATCGACAGGCGAGACCTAAAAAGGCGGCTGCTAGGTAACCCACCTGGCTTTGGGTGATGTGCATGGCCACACCGACCCCCGCGGACATTTGGACAGCAGCACGACGGCGGAAGCGGTCAGGGGACTCGAGGGAGAATCTTTTGCGGACACTTCAAGGACTTACACATGGTCCCACAAAAACGCAAATCCCTTTTTCTGCCCACCCCAGAGGGTTTGAAATCCTATCACCACCTGCCTGGAATTAGAACACAGCATTCTGCGCATTGTAGTTTCAAGCAACACAAGGAACTGCAATCGGGTGATGCAACAGCTACATAGGGGGCGGAGCCAACCCTTTTTGAACAATAAGAGGGCGGCAGGATGCAACATGGTGCGAACTTGTGAGGTGATGTGATTACCTTTGGGCGCTGATGAAGGCACTACAAGCCGAAATGCATACGCCAATGGAAGGTCATTAAAACTGCCTCTTTGCTATTTCCCCTAACGTGGCCTCTGCTCTCTTCTTTTCGGGGAAAAGGGTTTCTCGTCATATATATATATATATATATATATATATCCACAACTCCATTCACCTGGTCGTTCGAACACAGCAGCGGGTGCCTCCGTCAGGTGGGTGAAACCTTCTTGCCTCGCTAGCACAGTAAACACACGGAGCACTACGGGATAAATCAACATGATGGCTTTATTTCGGCAGATGCATTTCGGTTAATTGCACCTTCTTCAGTGCCAAGCCTCTAGTTAGTCCTCTGCTCAGCCCCCAAATTTAACATACTTCTAGTCACCTCATTGGCGGGGCTCCAATCAGTTCAAAGCGGCAGTTCCTCCTATGGGAAACAAGAACGGAGGCGGTGTGAACTCAATGTTCCGTGATGCACCAATTAATGTTTTTCGTTCTTGTTATTTATAATTTGAACACATTCCTGTCGCTTTGCTCGATATGAAGTCCTTTGCTTTCTTGTCGGGTTTGAGCAGGTTCCCCTCGCTTCCCGCTGATGACACCAAACACAGACGCTTGTGGGTGACCCTCCTATGACCGGAGCACCCCAGGCTTGAATAGTCCGCGCCTTCCGACACCAAGCGCTGGTTCAGCGGGGGTTCAAACATCCCAATTCATATCCACAACTCCATTCACCTGGTCGTTCGAACACAGCAGCGGGTGCCTCCGTCAGGTGGGTGAAACCTTCTTGCCTCGCTAGCACAGTAAACACACGGAGCACTACAGGATAAATCAACATGATGGCTTTATTTCGGCAGATGCATTTCGGTTAATTGTACCTTCTTCAGTGCCAAGCCTCTAGTTAGTCCTCTGCTCAGCCCCCAAATTTAACATACTTCTAGTCACCTCATTGGCGGGGCTCCAATCAGTTCAAAGCGGCAGTTCCTCCTATGGGAAACAAGAACGGAGGCGGTGTGAACTCAATGTTCCGTGATGCACCAATTAATGTTTTTCGTTCTTGTTATTTATAATTTGAACACATTCCTGTCGCTTTGCTCGATATGAAGTCCTTTGCTTTCTTGTCGGGTTTGAGCAGGTTCCCCTCGCTTCCCGCTGATGACACCAAACACAGACGCTTGTGGGTGACCCTCCTATGACCGGAGCACCCCAGGCTTGAATAGTCCGCGCCTTCCGACACCAAGCGCTGGTTCAGCGGGGGTTCAAACATCCCAATTCATATCCACAACTCCATTCACCTGGTCGTTCGAACACAGCAGCGGGTGCCTCCGTCAGGTGGGTGAAACCTTCTTGCCTCGCTAGCACAGTAAACACACGGAGCACTACGGGATAAATCAACATGATGGCTTTATTTCGGCAGATGCATTTCGGTTAATTGTACCTTCTTCAGTGCCAAGCCTCTAGTTAGTCCTCTGCTCAGCCCCCAAATTTAACATACTTCTAGTCACCTCATTGGCGGGGCTCCAATCAGTTCAAAGCGGCAGTTCCTCCTATGGGAAACAAGAACGGAGGCGGTGTGAACTCAATGTTCCGTGATGCACCAATTAATGTTTTTCGTTCTTGTTATTTATAATTTGAACACATTCCTGTCGCTTTGCTCGATATGAAGTCCTTTGCTTTCTTGTCGGGTTTGAGCAGGTTCCCCTCGCTTCCCGCTGATGACACCAAACACAGACGCTTGTGGGTGACCCTCCTATGACCGGAGCACCCCAGGCTTGAATAGTCCGCGCCTTCCGACACCAAGCGCTGGTTCAGCGGGGGTTCAAACATCCCAATTCATATCCACAACTCCATTCACCTGGTCGTTCGAACACAGCAGCGGGTGCCTCCGTCAGGTGGGTGAAACCTTCTTGCCTCGCTAGCACAGTAAACACACGGAGCACTACGGGATAAATCAACATGATGGCTTTATTTCGGCAGATGCATTTCGGTTAATTGTACCTTCTTCAGTGCCAAGCCTCTAGTTAGTCCTCTGCTCAGCCCCCAAATTTAACATACTTCTAGTCACCTCATTGGCGGGGCTCCAATCAGTTCAAAGCGGCAGTTCCTCCTATGGGAAACAAGAACGGAGGCGGTGTGAACTCAATGTTCCGTGATGCACCAATTAATGTTTTTCGTTCTTGTTATTTATAATTTGAACACATTCCTGTCGCTTTGCTCGATATGAAGTCCTTTGCTTTCTTGTCGGGTTTGAGCAGGTTCCCCTCGCTTCCCGCTGATGACACCAAACACAGACGCTTGTGGGTGACCCTCCTATGACCGGAGCACCCCAGGCTTGAATAGTCCGCGCCTTCCGACACCAAGCGCTGGCATAAGCACTTCATTCTTGATAGGTCCCTTTCATGTCAATACATATACTTAATACTTCTGGTTTTTAGATATCTGAATCGTAAAATTTTGTTTATTATTTGTGCTTGCATCCCATGTCATTTTGATTTCCTTCGTACAGGAGCAGTATTTTATATGCCCATCCTGGGCATCATTCATAATTGCTATTTTGCAAATTTTAGTAGAGGTGCATCTATATATAATCACAGGAATGTCTGTCTTTGGAAACCGTTGTATTTAGAGCACTTTTATTCTGGTTATATATTACAATCATGTACACAGATGTGCTCGCATGGCTTTCCGTATTGCTTAGTGTTTTGATTTATTTTATTTTCACCTCAATTTTCAGTACTGCTTACCTGTTTGTTGGTATGCCCATACAGGGCGTTTATGTGCATATAAGGACTACTGGACCATTTGTGCCCATCAAGGGCTTGATAACTCATGTAATTCCCAGTATATTTATGGTGGGACTCATGTTAATAGTTTTCATGTGTATATATATTTTACACACGTTTAATTTAC